>NC_135719.1:61560297-62160297 GCF_964656455.1 Halichoerus grypus | reverse complement strand
TGCTCATATTTCAACTATACTAACAAGAAACTACAAGATGGTAAGTTCTTTGTAGAGGGAAAAATCACTCTCAGAATGTTCTCTATTCTCCGTCATGTCCTCCTCTCTTCACTGGAATTCCCGAGGAAAGACAGCATGAAGAAACCTATTACTTGAGTACCTTTACGTGCTAAGTACTTAACTCCCTGCACCTTCACAACAATGTGAGATCAGTATTATCAGAGAGTCTTGCTCAATTAGCTGGTTACTCATGGCTAAGGGGCAGAGCAAGAAAATGAGAGTCTATCCAGTTCCATTTTGCATTGCAGTGTATACACAGTAGCTACAGAATTGAAAGACCCTTAGACATAAGACTTATCAGTACTACATTCTTATTGCCAGATTTTTTTTTAAAGATATTATTTATTTGACAGAGAGAGACACAGTGAGAGAGGGAACACAAGCAGGGGGAGCGGGAGAGGGAGAAGCAGGCTTCCCGCTGAGCAGGGAGCCTGATGCAGGGCTCAATCCCAGGACCCTGGGATCATGACCTGAGCCAAAGGCAGACGCTTAACTGACTGAGCCATCCAGGCGTCCCAAATTATGTAAGTTTTGAAAGTACCTGCGGACCCTCAGGGTTTGCGGTCCATTTCAAGAACCACTGACCTAATTAATAGATCTAGTTAATGCCCATCAAAAAGACAACCAACACTGTGTTTCCTAATATAAGTATACACCACCAGTGAGGACACATTCTTGACAAAAATTCAATCTTGAATTTAACCAAGCCTCTAAACCTAACAGTTTATGGCATACTCAAGAAACAGAAACATGTAAAATGGCACCTAAGGGAAATAATCAGCAAAACCCTGAATGTGGGAAACTTTTTAGAACCTATGATTGGGTTCTTTAAAAAATAAACTAGGTGTTGGTGGGGGGAGGGGAATGGCAGGAGAAGCCTATATATTGAAACTTTAAAGACAAATCAAGCAACTCTAATATATAATAAATCTCAACTGGGTCCTGACTGAACCAAATTATAAAAAAATTTTTTTAGAATGACGCTGATACTAAGAAACTTAATTTTTAGGTGTGAATATAACACAGTTCTTATATTTTAGAAACATATACTAAGGCATTTATAATTAAAATGAAAGAGAAGCTCCATTGATGCAGCATGCATAGAAATCCCGAGAAAAAAACAGTAAAGGAGAGGCTACACGTGGGGTGGGGCAGCACATAAAAGGAAGCACTGTTGACAGGTGCCCTTTATTGTGGACTGGAGTATGCAGCTTTTCTGAGGAATAACCATGTCCTCTCCCTCCCTGCTTCCTGCCCATGACCACTAAGGCAGAATCATGGACCCCAGCTGGAAACTCTGCTTTGAGGAATTTCCAAAGAGTGCAGAAGAAAAACATATTCCAGAGAGGTTCAAAACCATAACTTGGGATTTTACCTAAGGAAAAGCTCACAGATGGTGTAATATTGGAAATTCTGTGATACTTCTTCAACACATTATTTATTGAGCATCTGTATTCGATGCTACACATGCCAGCAAGGCACTAAGGAAAATACAAAAATAAGTAAGACAGCTCTCAGTTGGTAACACAGACCAAGTTTTCAGAGACACACTGGTTGAGAGGCTTCACTCCAGTACATAATTGCTAAGCATTTAATTTAATTAAGTGCCAGTTGTTACAGACCTGAGGGTCCAGGTTCCTCAAATACAGATACCTTGTGTGAAACCTAGCTAGGAAACAATGAGAGCAGATCTGGTAAATGAGGATCACAAAAATCCCTGCCTGTAGATTCATCCTTTTCTGCAAGTAATTACTTGATCTGAGTGGTAAGTGGCTATTTATTGGGTACTCTTGCCTTGATTGTCCACTTAAACACACTGTGATCTATCTTCCTCAAGACAAAGTTTTATTGCAGAAAACCATTAAAAAAATTTTTTTAATGGTGTGCCTATCACAAATCACGTACTATGCAAGGTGTTGGGCGCTACAGGAGTGAAAACTCTGAAGGGTCCTTTCCTCTGCGAAGCGTATAATCTAATGGGGTAAAAAGGATGAAACTATGAAACAACATAGTTCAACTTAAGCATGGGAAATGAGGGTAATTTTTATATTTTTCTTTAAATCTGTACCTTATGTTCCATTACAACCAACATGCATTACTTTTAAAATAATGATGGCTCATATGTACCAGACGGATGAAAACATTATCAGAGAACATCTGCAGATGTTTTAAGAGGTAATTTGGTAAAGAGATAGAGCTTTGTTCTCAGTAGGATGAGACTGAAAAGAAAATGTTAAAGAGAATAAGCAAGTGACACTTTTGGACCAGAGTAATAATGATGAAATTCAGTAATCTAAAGAAAGATCATACTTCTTTGGAATGAAAAATGTGGTTTTCAGGTAAACTGTTACTCTCCAGAATTAGCAAAGAAAAGTTATGGAGTAGATTTATTTTAGAAAAGCAACCAGGAACTGGTACAGAAATGAATCATCATTATGCTTGAAAGTCAACATAACACGAGGCTCAGGAGTGTACAAAAAAGCGAGTCTTCCTGGGTTTGAATCCTAGTGCTGCTATGTACTAATTATAAGAATCTTAGGAAAGTGACTTTACCTAATGCTTTTATTTTCTAATTGGCAAAACATGATAATAATAGCTATTTCATAAGATTGTTTTAAGGATTAAATGGGTCAACATGTGTGAAGTACTTAGAGTAACGCCTGGCACATATTAAGTACTACATAACTGTTCACTGTTATCATCTAGTGAAAATAATCAACATAAAATTACACATAGTGATGACCCATATGCCCATATTCTGACATAACAAGAAACAGATTAAAAAAAAAAGAGGAGGGGCGCCTGGGTGGCTCAGTTGGTTAAGCATACGACTCTTGATTTCAGCTCATGATCTCGGGGTCGTGGGATCAAGCCCCATGTCGGGCTCCATGCTCATCGGGGAGTCTGCTTGAGATTCTTTCCCTCTGCCCCTCCCCTGGCTTATACACGCACGCTCTCTCTAAAAATAAATCTTGAAAAAAAGAGAGAAACAGGCGGAAACCAAGACCACTTTGAACAATATACAGGACAGGATATGAAAAGGCTTAGGTGTACAAAATAGTTCATTTAAAAAAACTGATACTCTGAAAACAAACAAAAAAACCACAAAACACTGAAAACATAATTTTTCAGAATGATTAATCTCAAACATCTGTAAACAAGAATAAATTTATTTAATTTCTTTTAAAGATTTTATGATATACAAAATGTATATAGTATAATATCTTTAATACACTTTTTCTTTCTCCCCCCCTTTAATATTAAAACACTATTTAAACAGCTTATCTCTTCTTGCCTTGTCTGTATCTATGAGATACACTACTGAATACAAGTTAAGATTTACACTGCTCCCTCCTAAATAAAAATTAAAATTAGTACCTAGGAAACAAACAAAAAGAAAAAAAAACAAAGCATAAAACTTTAGTCAGATGAAAGCTTTTTTTGTTGTTGAGTATTCAACAATATCTGGGGCAGTTAAATTACATTTTATTGGCATAAAGTTACATTGCAATCTCCCGACATCACATAATGATAATCCAACTCAATTTCTTAAATAAGTACCATAAACAATACTCATGTTCAGATGTTCTTACACAATTTTAAATATATGCAAGAATTTATGTTTACATTCTGATTTGATATACTGGTCAATAAAATCTTTGGAGAAGTATGTAGCTTCCAGGTTGTCACTATAGATAGAGACAGGGAAAAAGCACTTTTTTTTTTTTTTACAAGGTAACTTCTCTTGAACAGTGAGTTAAGTTTCTCCTCCGGTATATTTAGGTTATACCAGTCTACCATGGCTTTCTTCTACTTAACAAGGGCTTGATAAAACAATGTTAAAAAAAAAAACTAATACTTCTGCACAATTTGGGCTCTATTTAACAAAAAAACTGCCTCCATCTTTAAATATGGAGCCTAATCCTGATTCATAAAGTCCCTCTTAGAAAATGGTTTTCAGCTCAGGGTTCTTGTATCCCTATGGACCTCCAATAACAAGTCATCTCCTTTCCCATGGCCAACTAGTGACATCACCAGTGAACACACTAAAACACACTGAGGAGGACGTCTGCCATTGAACCAAAAGGCTGGATGATTTCTTCATTTCACTAGCTGAATGGCAGTAAACCAGCTGCCAATAAAATCTGCACAGACACTTAACTTTGGTTAATGGTATTGCACCACATGAGAGAGGGTATCACCCTCATCAGAACAAAGTCAAATGAAATCTGCTAAAAAGAGCCCTTTAAAAAGTTACAAATACTAATTTTCCTTTACCTTTAAAATTTAACAGCTACCAGCTGTATCCTATAGGGAGTTCCTGACTGACTACTTTAATCAGGTCAAAAGAATATTGACCTTTTAACTGTGCCAGAATTAGCATGTTCATTTGCACACACTTTTCTCTATTACCAAACAATTTCCTCCTGAAGGAAAAATGACAAGGTAACATTTTTGTGAGGTGTAGGCAAAACCAATGATTAATATTATAACATCAGACGAATAGAATTAGTTGATTCTGATTCTTTGGTGGAATTTCCAGGCTGAAGAGTCAAATCTGAAGGCTCATCCTGAGGAAACAGAATTTTATCAGGTGTATAGTCATTCCTCTTCAGATCTATATTCACACCCCCAACAAAAAAAGAAAAGAAAGTCAGTATTTCATAGAAATGAAAAATTAACATTTTCTATATCAATTTTCCTCTAAATGTGCCAGATCTATATTCTAGCAGGTTGTTTTAAATCCCAAAGTCACAAAATTTACACATATAAAAATGAAATCATTCATTCAACAAATAAGTATTATAATAGTTCTGACCATGAGTTAATAAACTCATTAAGAGTGGAAACATAGTAATAAGCAAGGCAGACAAAGGTCCTTGCTCTCATGGAGCTTATATTCTTGTGGATGAAGAAAAACAAACAGAAAAATAACAGAATTGCATAGTAACAAGTGTTTTGAAGCAAACAGTATGAGGAGGGCCAGACAGAAGATAATATAAGCTGATTTTTTAAGGCTGGGCAGAAGAGGCACAGGAGGTAATATCTGAGTGAAGACCTGAATATTGAGAAATGACTCAAAGCTCCAACAAGTGTGTTCTAGGTAGAGGGAAGGTTAACTGCAGACTGTAAAAAGGAAATGGACGTGGTGTTTCCTAAAAATAGCAAGAAGAAAGCATGTAGTAACTGAGGGGGAGCGACTAGTAGAAAATGGCGTCAAGCAGCAGTTTATAGCCAAGGGTTATCAAAATATAGTCAGTGAGCAAATCTCAATAGTTTTATCTGTTTACAGACTGTCTCTGTCTATTTCTGCACTACCACGGTACAGCCAGGTAGCTGTGACATAGGCCATATGGTCCACAAAGCCTAAAATATTTTACTACCTTGCCTTTTACAGCAAAGTTGTTGACCCCTGATCTATGGGATGCAAGCTTTGGTAAGGTATTAAGCTGACGGTATTAAGTAGTGTTAAAGGAGGAACATAAGCAAATTTAAGTGACTATTCTGATTGTCATGTGAAGTCCTGTCAAGGGCGTTTAGCAAGAACATCAGAAACGAATGGTGACAATGAGGATTAAAAGAAATGGATGAATTCTAGGAAGATTTCAGAATCAGAGTAGACAGAGTCTGACAGATTAGCTATTAAAGGTGAGAGAAGAAAAACCAATCAGCTTTTAGGCCTCGAGCCTGATCAACTGGGTAAACATTAATGAGATAGGGAAATGTAGGGGTGGGAAATGAAAGCCAAGAGTTCTGGAATGGACATATTACTTATAAAGATGCTGTAAGGTATTCCAGTAGAGATGCAGGAAACTGAATATAGAAACAGGAGCTCAGGAAAGACAATGTCTTTAGTTAAATTTGATACTATCAGTATTTGGATTACATTTATAGCTATGGGATAGGATGAAATCACTTTGGGAGTTATAGACAATAGTTGCAGAATTGGAAAACAATGCAGCAATATCAAATTTAACTTAAAACTACCCACAGTCCCACATATAATCATATACTTCTTTATCTCCATATAAAAACAGAACTGCCATTCAGAATATGAACTGTTTGGAGTGATAGCCTGTATTCAATGATCCAAATACGTATTTGCTACTGTATGAGTAAGTTTTGATAAATTTTGAATTCAAGATTGTGCCACTATGGCCTTAGGGAATGCAAATTAATTTGTAGCTGTACTGTACACCAAGAACAATGGAAAGAAACCCAATTATAATTCAAGTCCTGAAAATGTTAACTTATGGTGTAACCATGGACAAATCATGTGACATCTAATGCTATGTTCTGGAAAATGACAGATTTCGACTGTATTGCTTTTAAGGCCTCTTTCAAGCTATAAAATCCTGATTATATTAATAATTTTAAAAATAGATATACTATACTTAAAATATTGGATCCAAATGATATATAATTTATATGTAATTATAAATAATATAAATTATATTATATAATAACCAAATAAAAATTGTATCTAGGCTGCCTGTTAAATTCACCAGTTATGTTCTAATTTTGGCTAAAATGGACTAAGCATATTCAATTCTATCTTTTCCACAGATTACAAATAAAAACCCTTCACATAAAGCCACTATCTGAGATTCCTGAAAAGTAAGAGCAGACCTATTGAGAAAGGGGATCAAAACTTGAAGAATGACCTAGATTGGTGATGAGTTTCCCGGGGTTTTTTTCCCCTCTCTTATTTCCAGGCTTAGAATTACAGATAGCTTGATCTCAGAAATGTACAGTGAGCTAGGATGACAGAAAAAGCTCTAGGATTTTCTGGCCAGAGGATCAGGAAGGAGGACTCTGTGGGATAGAGAATCTTGAGGGGAATGCCCTCTTTCTTATTTTTTCTTTTTGCTCCTCTGGCTGTTACCTAAGACAAGCCCCAGTCATGGAGAGGGACTCAGGATGATGGCAGCTGAGCAAACACCTACAATTCCAAGAGAAAAACCCTTCTCTGGGACCACAAGAACTTACTTTTATGATTCAAAAAGTTTTTCTCTTTTTCCTTGACCCTTAGCATCAGAAATGGACTCAGTTGAAGGAAATGTGTGACAGTCAGGGAGGCCACAATCCTGGCTTTCTAATCAGAGTACCCCATCTGTCTCCTGTCCCTCCACCCTGCCCAAAAAAGATGCCCTTGAGAATCATAAAGTATGGAAGAAATCGTGGAATGGAAGAAAATGGAGAGGGGCACCCTAAATTTGTGTATGAAATCCCAAGTTCACCCTCAAGTGGCACACATGTGGGAAGACAGGATAGGCTTTGAGGACTAACCTATGGTGCAGACCTCCAGTCAGTTCCCAGACTTGATTATGATTGATGTGTAGTGAGAGAGATCTGAGTAATACTGCAAAGGCTTTGAAACCCAAACTGACACTGGAATCACAGCTACAAAAGGTAGACTGGGACTTGAAATTGAGCTTAACTGAGCTGCCTACTAACACAATTAAACAACAAAAATTGACACTCTCTAAAATATTTTTAATAAGACCCAGAATCTCATAATACTCAAAATATCCAGCTAAAATTACTGGAGATACAAAGAACTAGAAACATCTCAAAGATTCTCAAAGAAAAAGACAAGACATGCCAACCTCAAGATTACTCAGATGGAATGATCAAAGACTTTAAAACCAGCTATTATAACCACAACTCATGACGCAGGGCAAACAGACCTGAGATGAATGGAAAAACAAGTTTTCAGCAGAGAAATAATCAGTTTAAAAAGAACCAAAAAAAAGTTATAGGGCTGAAAAATATAACTGAAACAACAAAATCCAGTACATGGGCTTAAAAAAGCAGAATGAAGAAATGAAGAACAAGGAAAGAGTCCGTGAATTTGATAGATCAATAGAAATTATCCAATCTAAATAACAAATAAAAAATAATTTTTATGGAAAAAAATCAGAGACTCAAGTCCCTGGGAAACAATATCAAAAAGTCTAATATTCCTATTATGGGAGCTCCAGAAAGAGATGAAAAGAAATTGATGTAGAACAAATATTTGAAGAACAGCTAAAAACTCCCCAAATTTGATAAAAATCATAAATTTGCAAATTCAAGAAGCTAAGTAAACCTGAACCAAGATAAACTCAGAGAAAGCTATAACCAGACATTTCAGAATCAAACTGCTAAAAATCCAAATTTTGAAAGGAGCTGTAAGATTATAATGACACATCACATATAGGGGAAGAACAATTCAAATGACTGTGGAATTTTCATCAGAGGTAACAGAGGCCAGAGACAGAACACTTTCTAAGCCCTGAAAGAAGAGTATCAACCTAAAATTCTAGAACCAGTAAAAATATCCTTCAAGAACGAAAGAAAACACACATATTCTTGATAAGAAAAACTAAGAGCAACCACTAAAAAACTAAACATAGAGGTAAAATAGAATACTGAAACAGAAAAGGGGGGTGGAAACAAACAAAAAAACCAAATCAGAAGTGTCAATCAGAAAACAATAAAACAAGATCTAAATCTAACCACATCAATAATTACATTAAATGTAAAAAGTCTGAAACACCAGTTAAAAATGGAAACTGTTAAGTTAAAAGCAAACAAAAAAAAAAACAAAAAAAACCCAAATTAAACCTAAGATCCAACTATATGCTTGGATCCCACTTTTTTTTTTTTTAAAGAAACCCACTTTAAATACAATTAACGTGTCTAAGTTAAAAGAATGGGAAAAGATATCTGATAAAACCATTTATCAAAAACTAGCTGTGTTATGTTAATATCAGACAAGGTATGTTAATATCAGACAAAGTAGACTTCTCAGAACAAGGAAAATTACCATGGCATTCTATAATGATAAAAAGAATCAATTCACCAAGAAGACATACAACTGTAAATGTGTATGTACCTAAGGACAAAACTTCAAAACACATTAAGAAAAAAACTGATAGGGACGCCTGGGTGGCTCAGTCGTTAAGCGTCTGCCTTCGGCTCAGGTCGTGATCCCAGGATCCTGGGATCAAGCCCTACATCGGGCTCCCTGCTCCATGCGAAGCCTGCTTCTCCCTCTCCCACTCCCCCTGCTTGTGTTCCCTCTCTCGCTGTGCCTCTGTCAAACAAATAAAATCTTAAAAAAATAAAAAATAAAAAACTGATAGAACTGAAAGGCAACACAGACAAATCCGCAAGACCTCCTTTCTAAGTAATCAATAGAACAAGGAGACAAAACATCAAGGATATAAAAAACCTGAACAACATTATCAAAAAACATTCCTTAATTAGCATTTATAGAATACTCCATCCAACATTGTAATATTCTCTTCAAGTGCATATGCAATATTCACAGAGGAAACTATATCCTTTTAAGGTTAAAAAAACTTTTAAAATTGAAATCATACAAAGTATGCTCTCTTATAATGGAATTAAATTAAAAAAAATCAACAACAGAAAGATATTTGGAAAATTTACATATATTTGAGAACTAAGAAAGACACTTCTAAATAATCCCCAGGTCAAAGAGAAATAAAATAAAAAGGTCAAGAAAAATAAGAAATATTTTAAATAAAATAAAACCAAAAGTAAAATATACCAAAATTTATGGGATGCAGTCAGTGTAATTCTTAAAGAGAAATTTATAGCAGTAAATGTTTTGTTAGAAAAGGTCTCAAATCTCCCAAAGATACAAATGTAGTAATCCGAAGGGGCACGTGCAACCCAATATTTATAGCAGCAATGTCCATAATAGCCAAACATCGGAAAGAGCCCAGATGTCCATCAACAGATGAATGGATAAAGAAGATGTGGTATATATACACAATGGAATATTATGTAGCCATCAAAAAAGGGGAAATCTTTTTTTTTCTTTTAAAGATTTTATTTATTTATTTGAGACAGAGAAAATGAGAGAGAGAGAGCACATGAGAGGGGGGAGGGTCAGAGGGAGAAGCAGGCTCCCCGCTGAGCAGGGAGCCCGATGCGGGACTCGATCCAGGGACTCCAGGATCATGACCTGAGCAGAAGGCAGTCGCTTAACCAACTGAGCCACCCAGGCACCCAAAAAAGGGGAAATCTTATCATTTGCAATGACTTGGATGGAATTAGAGGGTATTATGCAATCAGAGAAAAGATAATTATCATATGATCTCACTAATATGTGGAATTTGAGAAACAAGGCAGAGGATCATAGGGGAAGAGAGGAAAAAATGAAACAAGATGAAACCAGAGAAGGAGACAAACTATAAGAGACTCAAATCTCAGGAAACAAACTAAAAACTAAAAACTAAAAAAAAAAAAGAAAAAAAAAAATCTCAGGAAACAAACTGAGGGTTGCTGGAGTGGAGGGGGGTGAAAGGATGGGGTGGCTGGGTGATGAACACTGGGGAAGGTATGTGTTGTGGTGAGCGCTGTCTATTGTGTAAGACTGATGAATCACAGACCTGTACCCCTGAAACAAATAATACATTATATGTTAATAAAAAATAAATAAGATTAGTATATAAATAATCCTATGCCCATAAATTTGACAATTTAAACAAACCAATTCCTTGAAAGACACAACTAAAACTCACTAAAAAAAAATGGATAACCCCAAGAGTCCTATAGCTACTTAAAAAATTAAACTTATTTAAAACAATCTGACAAAGAACTTCAGACTGAGATGGTTTCACTAGACAATTCTAGCAAACATTTAAGATGGGGAGAGTATCAATTCTATACAAGCTACTCCCCAAAACAGAAGAGGTGTGAAAATTTTTAACTTATTTTTAAGGTCAATATTATCGTGATACCAAAAGAAAAGAAAGACAATACAAGGAAAAACAAACACAGACCAATATTATTTATGAACTCAGATGCAAAAAGCCTCAACAAAATATGAGCAGAGTCCAACAATACATAAAAAAGTAATTTGTCCTGAATGTATAACTGGTTCAACATTTCAAAAATCAATGTAATACAATCTAATATTAACCTATTAAAGAAGAAAAAACAAATGACCATATAAATAGATGCCGAAAAAATCTGACAAAATTACACACCCATTCAGGATAAGCATTTTCAAGAAACAAGTAGAAGAAAATGTTCTCAACCTAATAAAGTGCATCTACAAAACCCTTACAAGCTAACATCATGTTAATGGTGGAGGACTGAACACTTTCCCTTTAAGATTGGGAACAAAGCAGATTCTACTTTCGCTATTCCTATTCAACATTGTACTGGAATTCCTTGCCAGTGCAAAGAGTCAAGTAAAAGAAATAACAAGGGCCGCCTGGGTGGCTCAGTCGGTTAAGCGTCTGCCTTTGCCTCAGGTCATGATCTCAGGGTCCTGAGATGGAGTCCTGCATCAGGCTCCCTGCTCAGTGCGGAACCTGCTTCTCCCTCTGCCTTCTGCTCCCTCTGCTTGTACTCTCTGACAAATAAAATCTTAAAAAAAAAAAAAGAAAGAAAAAAAAAGAAATAGAAGGTATACAGGTTGGAAAGGAAGTAATATAACTACTATCCACACAGAATATTTCAGGGAGTTTACAAAACAAAACAAAAACAACTCCAAAATTAAGTGAGTTTAGAAAGGTTGCAGGATACAAGGTCAATAAACAACAACAACAACAAAAAACAAACATAAAAATTAATGGTATTTCTATATACTCACAATGAACAATTAAAAAGTTAAAAAATGCTTACTATATGCCTGGCACTGTTCTAAGTACTTCACAAATACCAACTCATCTAATCCTCAAACAAACAAGCAAACAAAAACTACGCCTCTATAATGTAGGTATTTTATGGAGCCATGCAGTTTGGTTCTAACTATTGCATTATTGGTCATAATGACAGGGACTTTAAAAAATACAGCTCAAGGGTGAGTCCCAAGGACCTGTAATTTTTAAAAAGTTCCACAGGGGATGCTGATGCACACCAAAGGGTGAGAACCACTGGTTTGTGCTACAACTTAGATTCAATCATAATTTATAATTCTTTAAATATAACAATGAAATTACAATCCTGAGAGAATATATCTATTCCTGCTTCATGGAATACTCTTTCCCCAACTCTGCCAGGCTACCTTGTAAATCTACTTAACCTTCAATTTTAGGCAATCTGTCAGTTCCCCAGGTAGCATTCCCCAACCTCTTAAGTTTGTGTTAAGTGATTTGCTTACCTGTTCTATTTCTTCTATTTGGCATGTATACAGTCCTATAACTCCCTGTTAATCCTGTCAGTATTCAAGACTTGACTAAATTCCATGGAAGGCATTTGTTCACTACTATATTGTCAACATCTAGCACAATTCTTGGCATCCAACAGACACATAATAAATATGTATTAAATCAATGAACTTTGTATTTTTGTAAGTAATTAAAGAAAGCATAGATCCATTTGTAAAATAATGTGTATCTGTGCCCTCGGTCTTATGAAGTATTGTAGTAACCAAATTTCCTAAAAATTTATACATTATACTGGTTAAGAAAATGTTTACCTGGAAGTTTAAGCTTTCTACAACAAGAATTACAGTGATGTTTTGCTCTGAAGTTTTTTATTGCATCTTCACCTAGATTTGCTGGGCCAAAAACCATATCACAGGATCTATGGAATTGGTAGTTTAAAAAAAAAAAAGAGGCATTTTATGCAAACAGAAACGTAGAATTTGAAATTATAAAATATCTTAATGAAATTATTAAAATTTATTACCTCTTTTCTTCTGCTTTAATAACAGATGGGTCAGTCAAATTTTCACCCACACCTTGATATGTATATATAAAAAAAGACAATTTATATGATTGATATAAACATTGACATTTGCATAATAAAAAGTCATGAGAGATTCTATAGCATCATCAACCTATATTATATGATGTTAAATTATTCAAGACTGTAGTTTTTCTCTCTTGTTATTTCATAACCTGACTTACGACCTTAACACTGCATCAAAGACAAACAGAGCTCCTACACCAGGAACAGAGTTAATTGTCAGAGTTGGTAGATAGGCAGGTGAACTCCCGATGGCACTTGCTTGTGATGCAACAGGGAGAGAGTTGCAAATAAACATCTCCTTACGTATAAGGTCTACATGATCCCCCCCTTTTAAGATTTATTTATTTATTTGAGAGAGAGCGAGAGAGCAAGCAAGTGCAAGCAGAGGGAGGGGGAGAGGGAGAGAGAATCCTCAAGCAGACTCCCCACTGAGCGCAGAGCTGGATGCGGGGCTCGATCTCATGACCTGAGCCGAAATCAAGAGTTGGATGCTTAACCAACTGAGACACCCAGGTGCCCCTCCCCCCTTTTCAACTTAGTTAAGCAAAGAACAATTAGGTACATGAAAGCATAATTTATAGGTCATTTTAAAAGTGTTTTGGATTTTTAAAACTCATACACTAACACATGAATATACTTCTTGCAAAAGATTCAGGTTACATAAAGAGTAAGATTGTAAACATCTTCCTTTACCTTCATCCTTCACCAGAGGTATTAAAAGCGTGGTTAAATATTTTCAGTCTCTCTTAATCTATTTATTCACATAAAGAAAGAATACCTACCGACCTACTACTCAACAGATTGGCAAAGATTAAGAATATTCAGTACTGGAGGGGCACCTGGGTAGCACAGTCAGTTAAGCATCCGACTCTTGGTTTCTGCTCAGGTCCTGATCTCAGGATTGTGAGATCGAGCCCCATGCCCCTGTTGGCTCCGTGCTCAGTGCAGAGTCTGCTTGACTCTTTCTCCTTCTCCCACTGCCCCTCCCCTCTGCTCTCTCTCTAAAATAAATAAATAAATCCTTAAAAAAAAAAAAAATTCAGTACTGGAGTCTTTGGAGAAACGGGCACTCACATACAGTGTTACGTATGAATTCCTGTAACCTTTTAGAAAAGTAACTCAGCAATAGCTATTAAAATTGCACTCATCTAGGGGCACCTGGATGGCTCAGTTGGTTAAACGTCTGCTTTCAGCTCAGGTCATGATCTCAGAGTCCTGGGATTGAATCCTGCATTGGGCTCCCTGCTCAGCGGGGAGTCTGCTTCTCCCTCTGTCCCCCACCCTGCCCCCTGCTCATGCTCTCTCTCAAAAATAAATAAAATCTTTTTTAAAAATTGCACTCATCTCTTCTTACTAAGCCAATTCAAGAATCTACATCATGGAAATAAAAGTAGCAGTACATGAGTGTGTTTGTTGCAGCACTGTTTGTAGTAGCAAAAAAGAAAAAAAAGAGTAAATCATGATATACTGTTAGAAAAAAAACAAGTGCTTATATGGCATCATCCCAGTTGGAGGAAAATCACAACACAAAACAAAATGATTAAAAATGAGGAAGAAAGGGGTAGCTCAGTTGGTTAAGCATCCAACTCTGGATTTCAGCTCAGGTCATGATCTCAGCGTCGTGAGACTGAGCCCCGAGTTGGGCTCCACACTGGGGATGGAGCCTGCTGAAGATCCTCTTTCTCCCTCTGCTTCTCCCAACTTGTGCTCTCTCTTTAAAAAAAAAAAAAGCACCTCTATTTGTGTATTTGTCTTCATAGAGGTAGAGAAACAGTAAAGATGGGAAAACTGTTCCTTATGTATTTCTATATTGTTTAACTTGTCTGTAGTAATTGTGTCAAATATTCCTATGAAAAATGGCTCCAGGAACATATTAATGATGTAAAGAACATCACAACTACTTAGCTTATTAAAAAGAACTCCCACCTTTTATTTTATTTTATTTAATTAATTAATTATTAATTAAAGTAAGCTTTACTCTCAATGGGGGGCTTGCACTCACGATGCTGAGATCAAGAGTTGCCAAGTCCTAGGGTGCCTGGGTGGCTAAGTTGGTTAAGTGTCCGCCTTCAGCTCAGGTCATGATCTCAGAGTCCTGGGATGGAGGTCTGTGTCAGGCTCCCTGCTCAGCAGGGAGTCTGCTTCCCTCTCCTTCTGCCCCTCCCCCGCTTGTACTCTCTCTCTCTCTCTCAAATAAATAAAATCTTAAAAAAAAAAAAAAAAAAAGAGTCGCAAACCCTACTAAATGAGCCAGCCAGGGACACTAACTCCCATCTTTTAAATTAACAGTTCAGACAAAATCAGTTTGGCTTTACCTCCTATGCATGTTTGAAGACAGTTAGATGATACTTATTTAAGAATAAACTTTAAGATCCTTTTTACTTAACTGGATTGACCCATCTAATAATATACTGTTGTCACTATATATACACCACTAAATCATTTATATAAAATGATGAACTACTGAATAAAGGATAGTTATTTTTACACAGATTTTCTTTCTTGAGCTTGAATCAATGCCATTAAAAAGCACAATCCTTGATATCTGTGACTATGTATATAACAAAAAAAAGTCATCAAGTGATAAACATTCTAAATAATCGTCTTTATGTGATTATGAAATCTGGTCTGTGTTGACACTGAAACTAAGGCTGCTCTTTAGGGAAAAAAATTATGGACGCTATAATGTGAAAGTACCACTCAGGAAGAGTTGGCAACTTGCTCAATTTTACCTTCCTTTGACCCAGACATTACTCTAAGCAAATTTGCCTTCATCCAAGCCACAATTTCCTTTTCTTCCCCCTTTTACCTGTATGACAGTCTGTCTACAAAAATGGTTATGATCAGTTTTTCCTTCTTTGTATACATGCTACTCTACTCACGAAGTACAGAATCCATTCCCTACCTCTTGAATCTGGGGCTGTCCTTATTATCTGCCTTGATCGTAAAATGTGGAGGAAGAGATCTGGGCCAGTTCTGGACCTAGACCTAAGAGTTACTGCTTTCTCTCTGGAGGAAGCTAGCTGATATGTAAAAGTGTAACTACCTGAAACTACCATGCTATGAGAAAGCCCCCTGTTAATTAGCCATGTGGAGAGATCGCGCGGTGAACTGAGGGATTCAAATGTCAGTGAACAGAAACCTCAGACAATTGCCTCCAGCAAGCTGTCCACGCTTACTCTCCAGCCATTCACACCCTCTGAGGGGACAGCAGAGATGAGCCATCCCCACTATGTCCCATCTAAATTCCTGAACCAAAGAACTGTAAGCAAATAAAATGGCTGTTTTAATCCACTAAATATTTAGGAAGTTTGGTTCACAATAATAGATAATATAAACACCAGGAACAACAGAAATACTTGTTACTATTTCAAAAAAGTCTTTATAATTTTAAAAGACTGAGACTACAAGGGCGCCTAGGTGGCTCAGTCAGTTAAGCATCTGCCTTTGGCTCAGATCATGATCCCAGGGATCCTGGGATTGAGCCCCGCATCGGGCTCTCTGGTCAGGGGGGAGCCTGTTTCTCCCTCTCCTGCCGTTCCCCCTGCTTGTGCTGCCAAATAAATAAATGAAATCTTAAAAACAAAACAAAACACATCTAAGAGTAGAATAATGGATTGCATGTGTTTTTGCTTATTAAAATATCTGTATTACCTAAATAACAATTAAGATAGCAAGATCCCACTATTCAGGGCCCTGATGGCTATATGCTATGGCTGTTACTTGCTTTTTTAACAGCTTCTACTGACCCACGGTTTTACCTATCTGTAAGTTAGCGGATTTCTGTATACCATTCATAAAATATGACTAGGTAAGAATCTACTTACAATTTCACTTTAGCAATACTTTAATAAATTTACCTTGTAAATCAAGTACCAGTAACTCCCCTCTTGTATATTCATAAGTCCAGTGGCTAAAGGCTAGCATGATCTCTTCCAGTGTATTAGTTGGAATAATCTCATCACCGTTATTATTGTTGTATTTTCTAAATTCTCCAGTCATACATTCTTCCACAGCAAACCACTGTCCTGCTGAATGGCAATACAGCAGGAAAACTTCAAGGAACCTTATGAAAAATAGTTATAGATATTACTAGCAGTTTTGTTAATAAAATTCTAATTGAGCTTTAAAATGGGTAAATAATTAAATATTCAGCATTAACAATGAAGGTCAAAAGAGAATGCTGTCCACATAAAACCAAAAGATCTCAAGAAAAATTTCAAGATTTACCTTGGAGAATATGGTATGGATTTGGGTTTCATTTGGTTGAAGGCAAATGTGAGCTTCTGTGCTGCTCTCTGTTGTTGAATTTCCTATAGAACAACAATAAAAACACAAAAAAACCCTGTTAACACTGAAACTAAGTTCTTATTTGGTTTAACATACTTTAGAAGTGAAAACATGAACCTCAAGTAATGTTCCACTGTTTAGCATTCACTAGCACTTACTCTGAGACAGAGATGCAGAACTGTATCTTCTTTATAAATACTTGACCATGTGTTAACCACCTCAGGAAGAAAAGATTTGATAATATAAAGATGACCTGATTTGAGGATATCATGTTCTGACCAGGTACACTGTACTTTGACAGCTCTCCGTAAACCGCCTCCCATCTCCTCTTTACTTAAAAACTCTATTTTGGCACAGAGGCCGAGCTGTGACCATGAAGACATGCTGTTATTCAGTATACTGGGTGAACTCTCTTCCAAGCGATACACTGTGACAGGCTCACCTGCAGGATGAATGGACACATTCTGAGGTCAAATTATGACTCTTAAAATGATAAAGTAGACTAAAAATTAGCAGGTATCTTTTGTTAAGATTACGTAAGGAACAGAAAATGAATTGGATAAAGTTGTAATTTTATAAAGGAAGTTTAAGGGCAGCAAATGCTCAGAAATCAAGAATCTACTAATATCTCTAAATTCATGTGTATTTAGTAATGATAAGCTTTTTTGAAATTATGAACATTTTCAAGAAAAACTTTAAGAAAGCAACTGTTCCACAAACCCTGTGATGTCAATTTATCTATGCTTTCTTTACTAAACAATGGATTAAGACACTTTCTGAATTAGAATACACTATTACTTCTGGATATGCCAGAAATAGAGAAATCTAATACTTCTGATGATTCCTTCTATTTAAAACATACCTGACTCCTGCTAATTAAAATTTATATGAAATTGACACTTAATGTGACCCTTCTTTCTGTCACCACCTATGTTCTATACAATAGTTAAAAATCACAATATTGGGTCGCCTGGGTGGCTCAGTCGTTAAGCGTCTGCCTTTGACTCAGGTCATGATCCCAGGGTCCTAGGATTGAGCTCCACATCAGGCTCTCTGCTCAGCGGGAAGCCTGCTTCTCCCTCTCCCACGCCCCCTGCTTGTGCTCCCTCTCTCGCTGTGTCTCTTTGTCAAATAAATAAATAAAATCTTCAAAAAAAAAAAAAAATCACAATATTAATAAAAGGTTTATTTTCCCCTTCATTTCTTTACTTTTTGGATTTACCTCTTGGAGGCACAGGTGTAAATGGAATGCTCTGGGATAATCTCATCAAATTATTTCTTTCCACAGCTGCACAAAAATGAGAGAAAAATAATGAAATCTCTAAAAGCTCAAAATATTGTTAAGATTTTATTTTAAATAGTACTGACCTGAGTAGTAGTAATTTGTATCCATAACTGGTTTAAATGGGGAAGCGAGACCTAAAATGGCAAATAAACAAATGAAACACTTTTAAAAGTACTAATGTGGCATAAATTTTTGCTTATTCTCGTATAATCATCCTAAGTTCCTTCATGTAAGCTCTCTTCACCAAAACAGAAAAAACAAGTAATAAAATATATTCATCATGTGTTTGCTATATTACTCTTTTTCATTATGCCAGATTAGTCCTAACTGTGCACTCAGATACCTGAAAGGGAAAAAAAGTACACATTTGACACTCTCCTGTCATGAACTGTATTCTTCCTATACTCCCATGCTCAAAAAGAAAAATATCTTTTAGTTTTCAACCTTTAGGAGGTGGGGCCTTGTAGCCAAGTAACCATTTTAGTGGACTGACCATAAGAAGATGAACTCTGGAATGTGAAACATACCCAAAAAAAACCCTGCTCCATATTTAAATGTATTTGAGGACTTTCACTTTTTAACTATAATAATAAGAATGGCGAATAAATTGAATCTGCTATGTGTTAAGTTTATAGAATATGAATGAAAAAGAACTTATTGTCTTGCAAGAGAAGGAAATCAGTTTTAATACATGTAGTAAGTATAAAATATACACATGTATACATGATGTATATATGCTAACAGGACTATAGAGGAGGGGTACCAAATGCCTCCTGCTTGAAGAAAGGTTGAAGAATGTCTCAGAAAAGAGAAGGGCGAAAAGAGTGTAGTTTGGAAGGCAGTGGTGTGGTCAGGGCAACATCTGCAAAGGCATGGAATCGTTAAAGCACATGCTATACTTGAGAAACTGCAAGTTGTTTAGTATGACTAGAACAGCAGTTTTCAATACTAATTTTATATATAAATATTATATAATATATAAATTTATAATAAATACAAATCAGAATCACCTGTGGGGCTTTTTCAATGTGCACCTACCCAGATCTCATTCCAAAATACTCTAATTCTGTAGCTATGTGTCAGCATTAAGTGATTCTCCACAAGAACTTGGATATGCAACCAAGACTGCAAATTAATGAGCAAGGGTACAGGCATGCCTATAGGAGGTAAAGTTACAGAATCAGGGAATGCCAAATTGTTAGGAACCAAATATGCCACGCTAAGAAAGGAATGACGGAGGGGAAAATGTAAAGCAGAAGAGAATCAGTCTGGTGGCAGAATAGTAGACAGAATGGAAGGGAGGCTAACAGGCACAACTCTAAAAAACCTACGTGGCAATAACTACTAAATGTGAATATACACATACCCTACCACCCAGAAGTCCATTCCTAGGTACATGCCCAACAGAAAATACATGTTTACCAACAACATGAACAAGAATGCTCATAACAATACTATTCATAATAATCATACAGTGGAAGCTACTGAAATGCCCATCAAATAACAGAATGGATAAACTCAATATATTCACACAAGGAAATACTGTGTAGTAATGAGAATGCACCAACTACCACTGTACACAAAAATATTGATGAATCTCATAAACATATGTTAGGAGGAAAAGCCAGACAAAAAGTATATACTTTATGATTCCATATACACAGACAAAACTAATACACTGTGTTATTTAGGGGGAGAGGTTACAACAAGAGGACATGAGGAGCTGTTTTGTGATCTGGGTGCTGATTACATTGGTATGAGTTACCTAGTGAGAATTCACTGAGGTGGAGGCTTATCTCTACTTTTTTTGTATGCATGTTATACACTTCAGTAAAAGGTTTAAAAAATGATGAAGGGGTAAACGGAAAGCAGAAGCAGGATGTACAGTGGACGATGGATTCTAGAGATATTTAAGAGGTAAATACAACAGGACTTTGTGAGTGCAAGGTCAAGGGAGTCAAGAATAACTCCTTCTCAGGTTTGACCTGACTGAAAGAGTATCATTCACTAAAACAGGGACTATAAAGGAAAGAGCAGGCTAGGTCACAGGGATGACGGGGGGTGGGGTGACAGTAAAGACATGATATCATTTACATGGTGAGTTCATGTATTTGTGAAGCTGCTATACTGAAGAGAAACTAGCTGAGGGAAGAAATTGTTACTACCTTGGCTCTTTCAAACATGCAGCCTAAAGTTTCTTAGCTAGGATAATGTGGTATTTGCTATAAAAGATCGTATGTAATCCTCATTTTTTCACATTAAATCTACCACATGGACTCACCATTTAATGTTCCTTCTTCAGATGGCCTAAAGAAAACCAAAAAATCTAAGTTGTGACACAACTTTTGTTTTGGCTACCACATACTTTTTTATTTTGTAAAGTTATTACGATTATTTAATAGAACACTATTAAAGTAATTTTGAGATTCAGACTCACTTTCGTTTGGATATATGCCATTTCCCTTAGGCCAATGCCAAATGCATACATGGATATGAATGTCAATATACATACACTTTATCAACAACTTGTACCTCCAATTTATGCTTACATAAATATTATTAGTAGTTTGCTGCCAAATTGAAGGTTCTAGTACTAATAGAGTAAAATATTCCATGACTTATCTATTCATGGAGATTAATTCTTACTATACTTTAAGAATGCCTTGAAATAACTGCAGAATTCTAAAAATACTTCAACAGAATTGATGGGTAAAAAACTGAGAGAACAGGAAATAAATGTCATTTGGCAAAGCTCAATTTATAATGCTGAAAAAATTTTTTCCAATGTCGAACATATTTATTTATAACAACATATATTGGTACCAAGTGGAAGTTCTATTAATTCCATGGATTCCAGTGCAAATCAGGTATAGTAGAAAGGAGAATGCAGTGAGAATCAAACAGAATGGGTTAGAAGCTTAGCTTTGGCCTTGCTCAGGACTAAAAAAGACCAGATTCAGAAAGGACCTCTCAAGTAGAGAACTTTTGCAGTCTCTTTCTAGCTCTTACCTTCGATCTGATCCTGATGTTTCCTATTGATTTTCACCTTAATATAAATATTTTAGTATAGGAAGTATTTTTGACCCCAGCCTCATCCCTTTGCTGCTAATAAACTACTCTTTTCTCAGTACCCAAAGAGTGCTAACCAACTCCACCTTTCTGGGTATTTCTATGGCTCAACATTCTATGAGACGTTCTTTTGTTAGCTGAGTTAACATCAACTTCAAGTACCTATTCTGTATTCACACCCTATGGTTTTGGTTATAAAAGACAGTATACTCTGAAGAGATCTGACTATAGATTGGTCTTCCGAATGCCATACAGGCCCAGAATATCCAAAGAACTTGAATACTGCAATCCCTTTGGCACCTGGTTTATTTTCTTCTCTATATATTCACATATATTTCTGGGGGACAGAAGAAAATAGGGAACACTGTGAAATACATAATAATTTCCTTCTCAAGTAGGAATATCTGAAAGTAACTCTACCATGCTTCCAGTATCAAATGGGCGTCAAAACATGAGGACTTTTTTTTTTTAATGTTCTTTAGAATCCTAAATACTAATTCTCAGGCTGGAAACACATAGTTTATCTTTGATTCTTCTTTATGTTTAATCTGTACTAAAAATTTTTACTTTCTGGGGATGATCACCTGTCAGAATGCCTTTTGTTTCTACTTTTGGTTCTGAATTATCACATCAGCTTTGTAGTGGCTCTCCCTGTATGCAGACTTTCTAATGTATACTGCGTAATTACTGCTCTAATTATCTTTCCAAAAGCAGATGTGAGGCTTGTTGATTACAATGGGCACAGAAGTTAGCCAAGCGCAAAACTAAAGTGTCAAACTAGACCTTTGAATAAATTTATTCAACAGCAAGCTGGAAATAGGACTAAATAAAATCATAATCATAAGGAAGATTTTAGTAGATAGTAATTATAGTATGGCTATAATAATAGTATAACTATATAAAATAACAACTTAAAAGGTATACATTAACTCATAAAAAATGAGTTCCCTAATCTCTTCTATGTAAAGACAAGAGGCACAGAATAAATAATCATCATCCATATATAAAGGAGTATTTAAGAAATGGTAAAAAGAACAGAAAAAAGACAACATCCAATAACTATGATACTTTTCAGATTAACGACGAGAAGAGGCTTACTTACATGTCTCTGTTTGATGGTCTATCTTGTAACCAATCCTTTAGTCAAAACAAACACAAACCAAAAGTTAAAAAAATCTCTAGACGAAGCATAACTGTTTAGCCCTATTTTGTTTCATACAGTATGTTTTAAGAACGAAGGGCTGAAAAATTAATGTGAAGTCCTTGTTTCATACAACTGAACAAATAAAATAATAAATGGATATAATTACCTTAAGACCACTCCACAAGGTCAGAATAAAGAATTTCATGATTGTTATTTCCTACAACATAATTACAGTCTAGCTAGTTTCTTTTTTTCTGATGACAATTTTATATTCTTAAATAATATGTGCCCATCATCAAAAGAAAAACACAACAAAGTATAAAGAGTAAAATTAAAATCATGTGCACTGTCAACAAATTACGAAAAACATTTAGGCATATTTCATTGAAGCCCTTTTCTGTATATGTGTGTATTATTTTTATTCTGCAGTTTTTTTCATCTAATTTTAACTATGTAATTACGTTCTGATCCAAGTTAGTAATTTAGCAGTGCTTGATCTATGTTATCATAACCCCCAATGAGTTCTTTTTTATTCTAGATTTTTTTTCTAATTTTCCAGGACTTTTTGAACAGTATCTTTTCTTTTTTTTCCATATTTGTAACACCTTCTCTTTTTGGTTTTAATCATTTTTTTTTTTTTTTTTTTTTTAAAGATTTATTTATTTATTTATTTGAGAGAGAGAGAATGAGAGAGAGCAAGCACATGAGAGGGGGGAGGGTCAGAGGGAGAAGCAGACTCCCTGCCGAGCAGGGAGCCCGATGTGGGACTCGATCCAGGGACTCCAGGATCATGACCTGAGCCGAAGGCAGTCGCTTAACCAACTGAGCCACCCAGGCGCCCCTGGTTTTAATCACTTTAATCATACTTATTTTAAATCTGTAACCAATAATTCTATTATCTTAAGTTATCAGAGGCTTAATATTGTTTATGTAACTTGAATCCCAGAAGTTTTGTAATTTGGCATTGTCGGGTCATCTTCAATGGAACTTTATTTATGGCAAAACTATGCTGCTTAGGTTCGGGATGGGTCCTTCCAGAAAGGAGGAACTGCTACTATGAAACTGTGTTCATTAACCCCTTTTCCTCATTGAAATAATCTTTTTAATAACGTGATTTTCAATAATACCATCTCCTTATAGCAGAATGGAAGTTAGTATGTTCTTGATGATCCAGGATAATTAAGAGTAGTGATTTCTGTACTTGACTGACTATAAAGGAGCAATTCTTCTGCTTTTTCCCAAGCTACTTGTCTTGCTTGCCAGAGTATGCTTTTAAAAAGTGTTTGTAAAAATCAAGTATTAACCTTAATTGGCTGGAAATGACTTCATATAATTAATTTCAGTACAGAGACTCCTGCCTTTCTTTTGCACAAACTTTTCTTTAAAATTTTCTAACTATTGCATAGACCATAATCTCTCTGACACACTGGCCTAGCAACATTTTTCTAGATATATCTCCTGAGGCAAGGGAAATAAAAGCAAAGATAAACTATTGGGACTACATCAAAAAGTTTCTGCACAGCAAAGGAAACAATCAACAAAACTATAAGGCAACCTATGAAATGGGAGAATATATTTGCAAATGACATAACTAACAAAGGGTTAGTATCCAAAATATGTATGGAACTTATACAACTCAATACCCCCAAACAAATAATCCAATCACAATGGGCAGAAGACATGAACAGACATTTCTCCAAAGACATACAGATGGCCAACAGACACATGAAAAGATGCTCAACATCACTCATCACCAGGGAAATGCAAATCAAAACTATAATGAGGTATTACCTCACATCTGTCAGCATGGCCAAAAATCAAAAACTTAAGAAACAAGTGTTGGCGAAAATGTGGAGAAAAAAGAACTCTCTTGCACTGCTGGTGGGAATGTAAACTGACACAGACACTGTGGAAGACAGTATGGAGGTTCCTCAGAAAGTTAAAAACAGAACTACCCTGTCATGTGGTAACTGCACTACTGGATATTTAGCCAAAAATACAAAACACTAATTCAAGGAATATATGCACTCCTATGTTTACTGCAGCATTATTTATAATACCCAAACAATGGAAGCTGCCCAGTGTCCAGTGATAGATGAACAGATAAAGAAGATATGGTATATATATATAACGGAATATTATTTAGCCATAAAAAAGAATAAAACCTTGCCATTTGCAACAACATGGATAGAGCTGCAGAGTATAATACTAAGTGACATAAGTTAGAGAAAGACACATACCATATGATTACTCATATGTGGAATTAAGAAACAAAATGAGCAAAGGAAAAAAACAAAAACAAAACAGAGAGAGACAAACCAAGACTTTTAACTATAGAGAATAACTGATGGTTTGGGAAGAGGGAAGATGGTTTGGGATAAATAGGGGGTGGGGATTAAAGACTACATTTATCATGATGAAAAACATAAAATTATTAAAAAAAATACACACATATATACCTAAATAAATACGTATTTTAAAATACGCATTTGTTTAATTGAAATGTACAAACCGGTAGTAAAGCTGCTTTGGAATCTACTTCATGAGTTTCTTCTGTAGATGGCCTTCTACTGCTACTTTCCACTTAAAGAAAAATTTAAAGCATAAGTGATACAACAAAAAATTTTTTTTGCTATCAACTAACCAAACACAAAGTGTTTCTATACATAGTGTAAACTTCCATAAGGTAATTTATCCTCTCCCTAACACTGCTGAAGATAAGAGTTACATGAGGCCCAGAGGTCTCTTGACAAATATTCAATTTATTTTTGTAAAAAGGCAGTAAGAAATAAAAGAATATGAAGGAAAAAGTCTTACTCTTCCTATTCCCAAATTTCTTATATATCCTACCATGAATATATATGGTAGGATAATATATATTATATATTTGGGGGGTTTTTTGTTGTTAAGTTTTTAAACTTTAAGCTTGGAGATCTTTCCATTATTGGTACACAGAAAACGTCTCTATTCTATTTTGATGCTATATTGAACTTCATACTATGGGTATACAGTAACTGTACAGAATAATAACCAAACTCCTACAGATGGACATTTGGTATGATTTCAATCTCCTGCCATTACAACACTGCAATTAATAATCTTAAACATTTTTTTTTTTTAAGATTTTATTTATTTATTTGACAGAGAGAGAGAGATCACAAGTAGGCAGACAGGCAGGCAGCGGGAGAGGGAGAAGCAGGCTCCCTGCTGAGCACAGAGCCCGATGTGGGGCTCGATCCCAGGACCCTGGGATCATGACCTGAGCCAAAGGCAGATGCTTAACCATCTGAGCCACCCAGGCGTCCCCTGCAATTAATAATCTTATACATACATCATTTTAACAGTAATGGAAAAAATAGTTCATCTTTCCTCCTGTGATTTAAGATGCCATCTTTATCATATCTCGGTTTTTTTAATCCTAAATAAATTGTAGAATTAAGCCTATTTTAAAAAGTCAGGATGTTACATTCTAAAGTAACTTAGAATTCACATTTATGATACAATAAAGAAAAACCTCAGAATGAATGGTGATGTAGAATCTTAGAACAAAATTTGTATTCCAAGTGTAGAGGCCAAAACGCCAGATTGAAGTACATTAGAAGAGTCTGGGCAAAACTTTTTCAAGATAATGAAACTGACAGAATGCATTATGTATCGGAGTATCTTGAAAAAATGTAGTTAAATAGCAGAGAATCTAGTGTTGATCTAGCCAAAATTACAACTGGACTATATTGGTGGGAAAGAGTAAATGTGTGTGTAGTGTGTGCACATGTGATGTGTGTGTGTGCGCGCACTTGTTTGGGGAACAGAGAGAGGGAAGGGAAGAGTTCAATGAGTTCAATCCTTGCCTTCTTTAATGGAAGGTCAATACTGAAATATGAGGATGTCTAAAACTGAAATATGAGAATGCAAAAGTAGAAGCATGTTAACTTTAGAAATAACATCCATGTTACTGAAAATGAGTTTTATTTCTTCCCTCCTAATCTTTCTACCATTTCTTTTTCTTACTTTTATTTTTCCGGCTAGAATGTTACATAGAAATGATAACAGCCAGAATCCCTGCCTTGATTCCCCATCTGGCTTTCAATATATCATTATGAAATATGATACTTGTGATAACTTTTTGCAGATACCCTTAATTCAGATTAAGGAAACTTCATTCTAACTTTGCTAGGAGTTTTAATCATGAATGGATGCAGAATTTCATCAAATGCCTTTTCTGCAGCTACTGAAATGATCAAATGATTTTTCTCCTCTAATCTGTTACTATCCTGCATCAATTATACATACATATGTTATATATATATATATTTTTTTTTTTTTTTTAAGTGCGCTCTACACCCAACATGGGGCTTGAACTCACAACCCCAAGATCAAGAGTCATATGCTCTAATGACTGAGCCAGCCAGGCACCCCTTATCAATTTTATTTTTTATGTTAATGTTAAACCAACTTGCACTCCTGGAATATATCCAACTTGATACTGTTCTATACCAAAAGAGAATGAAAGGGGAAATGATGGTCAGGTGGACATGGTCGTGATGTTTTTCTTAAGGAACCTTATAAAGGTTATATGCACACTAATGAATAGCTGAATAATAATAAATTTGTACTCATATGTAACTTTGACTCGTAAAAAAGCATGATACGAAAACATCCCCAGGCCTTTTAATTCTCCAGTGAAAAATTAAAAGTGTAGAACAACATGTAGGTAGGTTACTTTCTGTGTAAAAATGAGAGGAAGAAAAGACTACTGACATATACGATGTGAAACTCTAGAGGATAAACAAAAATAAGTGGTTACATGTGGGGCTGGAATGAGAGAGAGACTTATTTTCAAACTGCTTGTATGTGTTTGTATTTCAATTCTGAACCAAATAAAAGTATTAGCTATTTTTAAAAGTTAAATTAGAAAAATATGTTGACTAAATGACTATATAGATTCAAACACAGATTTACTTGTAAAAGTTAAAATCAGCGGATTCGTAAAAATCAAGGCTTTATATTTCATCTTTAGATACTAAACAATTTGTTAAAAAAAAAAAAATTAGGATTATGTGTTTTATTCAAGCTTAAAGCAACGATGGACCAGAATCGTCATTTTCCGACTCTTGAAACATTCACTGTTCAGGTGTGTGGCATACATAAAATACATTTAAAGCTTAAATAAGCATGTTTGGTAACATAATTCACGTAGTCAAAAATTACCTTGTTCTGACTGAAGAGGAACAGAAGTTTTGCGACATTCAGTAAATCCAGCATGAGAACTCAAATGTTTCCAAGTGTTTTCAGAAGGAACATCATTCTGCATATTGTACAAATACACAATTTAAAAACAATTAAACTAAATTTCAAATAATTGTTCTAAGTAGTATAAAAGTCTCTCTATTTAGTTCAATATGCTTTAATCTACCTGGACACCAAAGAGTACATTACAGGTTATAAATTTTCTTCAATGACAATCTAAAAAAACTGCATCAAAATATCCTACTTGCTTGTTCATAAATCCATTGTTCACAAATCCATCTGAATGAATCCTTTTTCATAGTGATACAACTTTATAAAAATTGAGGGAAAATATGAAAAACTGTGGGGAAAATAATAAATAAATAATAAAACATTCATCAATTCACCTAAAAAACAAAAAGCTATTTTATACTAACACTGACAGATTGTTAAGAGTTTGGAGGGTGGAGAAGTGGTTTTTATGGGGAAGAAGGGATATCTGGGTAGCTTTCTTACTGATTATATAAGCTGTTTGTATAACAAAGTCTAGTTCTCCCTTCCTTTCTTCTTTTTATCTAAACATTTTCCCAGATGATCTAACAAACTGCATTAAACTAATGTGGGGACAATCCAGTACATTCACATTATTTTCTCTTTTCAACTATAAACAGGTCACACACTATTATGCAACTTTAAAATATTCCCAAACCTCTACCACCTCTCAGAAACAATGAGTTTTAAACTGTTACTACAATAAGCTATTACTTTTATTAAGTAAATTTAGTTTATATCTCAAGAAAATGAAGCTTTTCTACCTTTGATGCTCTGCACTCTTCATATACAGCTGACTGATATACCCAAGTGAGAGTGCTAACCTTTTATCTGTAGTCACAATGCAACTCCAATTTCCTTTCTGATTTTAGTTTTCTTTTAGAACCAGTTTTAGCTATTTCTTATTTGTTTTATTTAAGTGCTTTCCTTGATATATATTCTTTGATGCAATGACACATCAGTTTTATTAGAACCATCTATGACAGAAATTCCAGTGCAGGATTGATGATGGGCTTCAAGGTATTTGTAAAACTCCACATACCTTAATAGATAAAATTTTGTATATGTGCATTTTTCTGGGAAGTTCTTTTTCTCCAAGTAAATTACTCAAAACTGTTTAATTCAAAACACAGCCACCAGTTTTCTGCCTACTCACAGAAACTTGTAATTTCTTCTTACTTTTACCAGGAAGTTACCTGCCCACTTGAAAATTTTTAGCATAGTCCTGGCTTTAAGTTCATTTAATAGGTTCATTTTTAAAAGGCAAAATCTGTGGGGAAACCTTGACGTATACCCTTTCCCATTAAGGAATGTCCATTTATCCTAAATGACTTCCTATGTATATCAAGTGCTTCATTATAGCAAAATGATGCCACAAGAATGTGCTGATACAATTCTTTAAACTGCCATTGTGACACTTGAGACATTTTAAAAGTTCAATGAAATACATATTAGAAAATGACAGCCAAAGTCAGGGTAACTGTAATTGTTACTGAGGACTGAGAGAAGCAGAGATACTAAAAAAATATTTAAGAAGCAAAATGAGTTAGACTTGGTTGTTAAATGGGAGAGAGAAGTAGGAGTGCAGTTTTGCCCTGGTAAACTAGAATGCTGACAGAGGCTGGAAATACAGAAGGAGAAATAGGTCTGCTGAGCAAGAAGAAGATGGTGAATTTGAGGTTCTAACTTCTGAGTTTGACAACTCTAAGATTTCCAATTAGTTAGCAGTTCTAATCTTTTACTGTAGTGTCATGCCAATCCTCTGAAGTCAGAATCACTCCAAAGATTTACTTTCCCCATATCTATTCCCAGCCTTCAGTTTTCCTGGCTAAAATTCAAATGCTGATATGGCTAGTAAAAAATTCATGCTATTTCAACTCTATAGGTGAGAAATCATATTCTTGGTTTTCTCTTGACTCCTTAATAACTTCACACAATGGTTACCTTAAACCTTCTCTTTCTCATGTACTCCACCGTGCTTTCCACCAGCCTTACTAGAAAAACAAATGCCTTAAGAGTATGAACAACTCCCCAGATTATTTTTTATCCCCTTTAATTTTAAAACTGTTTTGCATAATTTATATACAATGAAACACACAGATTCTTAAATGGTAAGTTAGAGAAGAGTTTTAGCATTCTTTCTTTCCAACTCAAAACATCTGTGCGACGACTTCTTTTGTCACTCTTCCTATCTGCAAAAAGCTATACTTTTTATCCTTATCATCTAAATGCTCAATTTCACTCCATCTATGTCTTCTTGCTTTTTAAATTATAATTCCCAGTCAGCTCTCCCTCCTTGTAAGAAACTCAAAGATAAAACAAGACATACAACCTAAAAAAAAAAAAAAAAAAAGTTTCCTTACTGGTTCCTTTCCCTCATATTAAGACTATCATTATGGGTATTTACGAGAGCAACAGTTAAGAAATACTTTTCATTCATTGTTCTATACATTTAAAAATTTATTTAACAAACATTTATTGAATATCTTACACCTGCACATTATATTGTAGTTACTGGCATATTCAGCTTTTTACTGCTTGGCTACAGGTTCCTTGACAGACAGGGTTATGTTCTAATAAACTTTTGGGCCTGGGAAAGAGTTCAGCTCAGTATTTAGTCAAGGGGAAATGTATAGGGAGAAACATTTTTAAAAAGAGAAATGTTAAATAGGTGTTTTTTTTAATTTTCATCAATTAAAAAAATGCAAGCTAACTGCAGATTTTTTTCATATATATTTTTCTAAGGATTTTCTTTATTTATTTGAGAGAGAGAGAGAGCAAGGTGGGGGGCACAAAGGGAGAGTGAGAGGGAGAAGCCGACTCCCTGCTGAGCAGAGAGCCCGATGTGGGACTCGATCCCAGGACTCAGGGATCATGACCTGAGCTGAAGGCAGATGCTTAAACTGAGCCACCCAGGTGCCCTGTTTCTTCTTTTTAAATGGTGTATAGCTTTAAATATTTGGGATAATCATGTTGATGATGGTCTCTGCTAAAACTGCATTTTTATTGAAATGTTTAATTCTATTTTGAACTAAACCCCCAAATAGCAAAATAAGATTGAATTGTGCTGTTATAAGGATTTACTTACGGATATTATTTCTTTTATTTTGTTTGATGTTTCTTTAAACTTCTGCAAATAATCTATGCTATCTCTGTGTCCTTAAAGAGAAAAAATTGTAACAAAAAATATTTATTTTTTATCAAAATAATGTCATTGCCTAAAGTCTACATAAACAAGTGATTTATGTTGTTTTTAAAGTAGTTTTGATGGCTCTGAAGTTTCCTGTAGATCTTTTGATATATACAAAAAAATCTGTCAAGAAGCTAGAGAAGATTAATAGTTGGTTTTACAGTAACAGCGAAAGCCAAAGGCCTCCTCAAAGAATCCAACATGTGATATGAATTGCTTGAAATTTAAAAAGAAAAAAGGGAAGCAATTACTTTTACTATTCATAAAATATAAAATTACATATATAACACATATATAATATATCCACTACACACACACGAACACACAAATCATATGCAGAGATAAATATGTAGGTATCTATACATATCCATCCCAGTGGCAATATACTAACATACAGACTAAAATGTACTTTTAAAAAATAAACTGGGATAGATTTTATGCAGGAAAAGTTGTCTCTATAAATTCACAGTGACCTGCACATAGCCTAGCAGTAGAGATCATATACGCAGTACCTAGGTAACTTACAGGGTTGGCCTCAATGTGGAGATTACATGGACATAACCATATTCTCTGACCAATCTCCATATATGTTCCATGACTAGGTAAATTTCTAAGCTGGGAAGGCTCAAACAAGTGTTAAGACAAAGGTTAGGAAGCCACCTGATGGAAAAATTCAAACCTGAAGAGACAGAGGGCCTCAGAACACTCTGGTCATGCCCACAAACAACCCAAGTTGTTTTCTAAGAACTCTTTGTTAAATACTTTAATCTTTACTAATGTAACAGGAAGACTGTTAGAACACTATATTCTCCCAAATACTAGAGACCTAGCTAGCTCTATGAAGTATTCTCTCTTCACCTTTTCCTTCCATATGGCACACTGTCAACATTAAAATATGCTTAGGTCTCCCCCATCATTAAAAACAAAACAAATAAAAAAACCTTAGCTCCAAACCACAGTATAAGTTATTTCTTTCTTTCTACCTTCATAGTGACCTTTATAGTTGCCCTCCAAGTCCTACTCTTTACATTCCCTCCTCCCATTCACACTTTATTTCGATATAATCTGGGTTCTCCCTCAACCACTTCACTGAAGCAGATTCCACCAAGGCCGTTAATTTGTTATCATTGCCAAAATAAATATATTTTCAATCCTTATTTTATTTTAGCTATCTGAAGTATAAGAATGAATCATTCCTTTCTGAAATGCTCTCCTCTGGGTATAGTGAGTCCTGGCTTTCCCTGTTAGCCTAATTGTAATTATTAGTGTATCCTTTCACTATCAAAAGGGTACTGGTTGAGATGAAAAATTATATGGTCACCCAATTTAGAAGACACTGCTCTTTTCCAGTTTTTTCTATCTAGCCTCCCCTGTACCTTTCTATTATTCACCAAGTATCTAGTATTTATGAATCACTCAGGTTCTTTCAACAAGTTAACCAAATTCAATAGAAGATTCTCAAAATCAAAAGGAAGAGCCCAAATAAGTTTTATATACAAACTTACTATAGTAAATTCACCAAAGAGGTATGTGCCAATAGAACTATTATAGCTCAATTCAACCTATTTCCCCCACTCGAATCCTTTAAAAAATTTTAGAACTATATTCTATGAAACGAAGCCCACTTATCACATAAGTGCATGATTTTATTATTTGTTTTATTTCTAAGATGATAATTTAATAAAAAAATTATACTGATATACAAATATTACTTTGCCAAACTTACCTATAAATGCTCCAAATTCTACATTATCTCCTTCTGCAGCTTTAGAGCAAACAATTTCTTGATCTTTGGTTACAGTTTCTAAGCGGTTTTTACAACTTGGCTGGGAAGGTGTACTAACAAAAAATTTGGTTGGTGGGGATGACAGGTGTGGTATGCTATTAGAAGAACTGCCTAGTTTTTTATTTTTACTGAACATTTTTAACATTTCTGCCCCATGTATTCTCTGTCGCAGTTCTGGAGGAGAAACAGCACTTGGGAATAAGGCACCACAAGAGGAACCAGCCTCTGGGAAACTGAATTCTTTTCTCTGGGGTATTACAGGAAAATCCTGACCAAATATGTTACACTGGGGATCTTTTTCATCTTTCATAAAAATATTACAAAGAAAAGGATTAGTACTTTCAAGACCACCTTGAGGAAGAGAGGAGCTAAGTGTATTTACAACACTGTGCTTTTTCCACACAGAAGGTCTTACAGGGACATCGTCAATAAGGTTTTGAGCCAAATGTTTGGAAATGCTCAATTCTCGTGTGATTTCATTGTGAACTTTGCTAGCTTCCGAAGCTTTCTGGGCAGTGAGCGTTTTTAATGTATCTACAGTCAGGGCTGAAAGATCTTGCAAATGGCCAATTTGAGAATCTAATGACTGTAATGATCTTTTTATATAGTTGACGCGATCTCCAACTTCTTTAATTTGAATGCACATCTGCTCCACCCTGTAGGGGAAACACAGGCTTTTTAAAAATGTTAAAAATTAATGTTTTAGAGATTCTTTTTGTAATCTCAATAAATGACAATGGTAAAAAAGAAATTTTACATGCACTCAAACAAGCTAAGCTATAAAATAAAATGATTATTTATTTATAAAAGACACACCTAATGTTTAAGAAGGGTCCGGTGCTGATTCTATTATAATAAAAATCAAGATTTCAAAAAACGTTTTTATTATTACAATTTTCCCTCATCAAAGTAACACACACAAAAATGTATATAAAGCTACATATACAGAGAACTACCATTACCATTATTATAACTATACTATCTGCTTCCAGAATGTAGCAAAGCCATTAGAGAAAAACAAAAACAAACACAAAAACAAACAATGCTTTAAAATATAGTTTCACTTCTCTCCACTGACTGGTAAAGAACATTAATTCTTCTGTCCTCTGTAACAAATGTTAAAAAATAATAAGAAACTGACTTAGTGACTTAACACTAAATATTAGAACTGAAATGTCTTCCGATATATAAAACTATTACTAAGCTTACTTATTTTGACAATCATAAATTGAACAATGACCATGTTTAAGACATAAGAGAATCCAGTGTGACATATAATCAATTATAATTAAAGAAATTCTGAACCTTTCAAAGGTGACACGAATTCTCTCTTCACTCCCAGAATGGAATTTGTCATCTTTTTCATTAAAATACATCTCAACACACTGTTCTTCAAAGTCATGTAGTTTCTTTTGATCTTCTTCTGTTAAAAAAAGTTCTAAAGAGGGAAAAGAAAAAAAAAATCAATGAAGACTATCAAGATATCAAATTATAGCTCAGGAGTCTTATGAATTATTAAGGGTTCATACGACTATATCCATCATCTGTAATTTTTTTCTCTTTTTACTGTAGTGTTTCTAAAGCACTGGACAAGTATTTCCATTTTTTTTCCTCAGGAGAACAGTTTTAGGTACCTGTGCCTCTTCTAATTTCCTTTTCCTATAGAACACTCTTCCCCTGTAACTCTCTTTATACCTCTCCCTCATTTATCCAGGTAGAGGAATTTAAGAACCAATTTGGTAGAATAGAAAGCCACTGTAAAATTTTAAGCACAGTTTGATATGATGATTAATCTCATGTAGTATACAGAATAAACTAAAAGTGTTGTTTACAGAGCAGTAAAATGGTTTGTAGAACAGAAAATGTCATGGTTTACATTACCATTTTAACAAAAACAAACTGACATGCCATATTCAAAAAGAACTTTAATACTAAATTCACTTTTACAGATACCATATTATACTTAAAATTCCTTTATGTTCAAGCAAATTCAACAAAAGCTTTTTATAGTAATATGAACCAATTTCGTCTTCTGAGTAAAATTAATACTTAACCTTCAGGGTAATACTGATAAGTGATAAAATAAAAACATTTCCCTTAATATATTTTACTTACTTGGTCCATCTGAAGTCTTATCTTTTTTTCTTCTTTTACATATGCAGCAAAACAGAGAAACTATATGGCTGAGAATGATAAGTGGTGGAGGCAGAACAGGTTTCTCATGATAAGCCATAATAAAATGATACCGTTGGTACTTCCATACAATATTGGAAATTGCCTTCACTTGTAAATACACATTGCTTGAGTAACAATAAAAATAAAACACAGCTAAATCACATGATAAAGTTTTAAATACTAAAGATTTTACTGCAATTCTGTTTTAAACAAGAATTCAAAAGACTACTCTACTGTACACAAGACTAAAAAGGCAAATGAGAAACTGGAAAAAATACATGCAGTAAGTATAAGGCACAAGTTTGGTATCGTTGAGGGTCTTAATTACAAACTCCCAGAAAAATGAGCAGAAAATATCTTAAGATTTTAAAGTTACATATAAATAACAAAACTATAAAAAATATTCAATCTTAGTAGCAACAAAATAAGTGCATATAAAAACAAGATACTTTTATGTAATATCAAATTAGCAACCATTTAAAGATAACAATACCTAGTGTTGGCAGAGATTTGGGGATACAGGCCTACTTTAGCTTAAATGCATGAAGTCCTTAAAATGCATATACTGAACAGTTCTACTTTTAGGAAAACAATCTAAGGACATAATTAAGGAATGATCAAAAATTTAACCATAACATGGTTTTTGGGAACAAAAAAATTATAAACAATCTAATTGAACAATGTAATATATTGGTTGAAAAATTAAGGTCTGTATCATGGAATACCAGGTAGGCATTAAAAATAAACTGGAGAGAGATATTTATTAATGTGGAATAATATTCATGTTTTGCTTAGTTTAAAACAGTATACAAAATATAAGAACGTTATTTTTGAAGAGAAAAAATGGTTCATATATATTCATAATAAACAACAGAAAGATGTACACCAAAATTAATTAATGAGATTATAGATGAAATTTTCTACTTGCCTTTCTGTTGTATATACTGAACATGTGTATTCCTTGGCAACTTAGTAAAAATCCCAAATAAAGGTTAAATTTATAAAAGAACTGCATGTTGAAATATAATTAAGTCTCACACTTAAAGTCTCATTTGATTTGAAAATGTATGCCTTCTTATTTGTAATTTCCAAAGATAATTTTAGTAGCTTAAGCTTCAATAAAATCTTTAGATTGGAAATTTTGTGTATTTCCTTCAAAATGAGAATTTTATGTTAAAATCTCATTAAGCAACTGAATAAAATTCTTACTTGAAAAATGCAATAAGAAGATTGACCATAATGATATACTGTACAAAGAGGTAGACTGCTTGAAGAAATGGAGTCAACCATGTTCCAGGACCACAGATATGAGAGATAGTGGAATCATTTGCACACACTTTGAAAAGAAGAACAAAAATTAGATATAGTAATCACACCAGTAACCATTTTTTTTAAATTTAAATTTTAGTTAAATTACAGTGCAATTGGTTTCTACACCAGTTAACTATTTTTAATTAGTATTTGTCTGTTTGAAGGAAGTTTCAATTATGTACAAATCTGTTTCAGACTCTTTAAAAAAGCTTCTGGGCAAGCGCTTGGAACAAAACTTAAAAATACTCCAACACAGAAAAATTTTGGGGGTGCCTGGGTGGCTCAGTCAGTTAAGTGGCTGCCTTTGGCTCAGGTCATGATCCCAGGGTCCTGGGATCGAGCCCCGCATCGGGCTCCCTGCTCAGCGGAAAGTCTGCTTCTCCCTCTCCCACTCCCCCTGCTTGTGTTCCCTCTCTCGCTGTCTGTCTCTGTCAAATAAATAAATAAATAAATAAATAAAGTATGGTAGGGGCGCCTGGGTGGCTCAGTCGGTTAAGCATCTGCCTTCGGCCCAGGTCATGATCCCAGGGTCCTGGAATCGAGCCCCACATCGGGCTCCCTGCTCAGTGGAGCCTCCTTCTCCCTCTCCCTCTGCCACTCTCCCTGCTTGTGCTCTCTCTCTCCAAATAAATAATCTTAAAAAAAAAAAAAAAAAAAAAGTATGGTAAACTCACAGTAAATTTACAAATATAAAAATTACTGAGTTTATCTTATGTCACCAGAGGGTTGAAAGAGTGGTTAAAGTGCCTCTCAAATATACAATGATTAGGTCTGAATTCCTTGCTTTTCATTAACCCCACCAGGAATGTTTCTGAAGCCAAAACACAGCTGAACCAAAAAAAAGGAAGAGAAGAGCTTTAGTACCCACCAGAGTATTAAAGAATTAAGCAAAACAATTTAAATAGGGAAAGGATTAGAATTAAATAATCATGAATTAGTGCCAAGTTTTATGTAAATGCTTACAATACAATTAGCATTTCTTTAGTAATCGTTTAAAAACATATACACCATTAAAACAATGGCTATATCATTCCTTTCAAATAAATTGTTTCATAGGCAAATGAATGCACAAGGTTCTTTCAATCTTAAAAGCTTTATCAATTTCCATTCTATTCAGATTTGTTTGATGTAGCAAATACCCAAGGAAGAGAATGAGGGAGACTAAAAAGCTATATCCAGTGCTTTATAACAACTAAACTAGAGCCACAATGGAAAAAGAGCAGAAAATGAAAACCTGAAAATGGCACCGAACAGGAAAGCATTGAACACAAAGTTTGACCAGGCTGGTAAAACCTCACTGTTTTAAGCAACATCTGAAAACAAAGACCAGTATGTAGCCATCCCCTGACCTAATCACCTACAAATAGGTAGGTAGGGAGCAACACAGGTGTGGGGTGAGGGAAGAGTAAAGACAGGAGAGAAACTGCAAAAGAGATCAAGAGCAAACTAACCAAATAAAGATTCTAAAATGCAAATGTGGACGTCAGTAGAAGAACATCCCCGAAAGTCAGCAGCATCACCTATGTTCACAAGTTATTTAGCCTCATTAGCTAAAACAATTTAAAAAAAATTTATTACCTTACACACAAAACGCGTTCACAGTTGAATTTTGTTAATTCAAGAGTTTATCCAACCTACCATGATTGATCTAATCAATGTAATCCTATTACCCTTGCCCCAACTGTTTCAGACATAAAGGCTGAAGCCAATTTGAGCTAATGAGATTTAAGGAACAGGTTCAATAGGAGGCTTTTGGGGAAAAGGACTTTTCACCCTTAAGAGAACCATGGAAAACACTGTCTCTTTTCCTCCCATTGCTAGTGACAGTCTTCTAATCATAAGGGAAACCTGTATCAATCACACACTGATTACAAAGCAGTGGAATGAAAAAGAACAGGTGTCCTTAACTATGAATTAACAAACTGCAAAGACCACTCTACCTCTAACTCTGTGTTACATGAGCTAATAAATATCTTTATTGTATAAGCCGGGTTAGGCCAAATTTCCATTTGTAGCCAAAAAAATTCTAAAATACTTTTTTTGATTAATTTTTATAGGTTTTTTTCTGGGCTTATTAACGAATGTATTTTGGGAGGGCTTAGGTTGGTAATAATAGTTTGACTTGTGAAAATATGTAATACTACTGTAATGCAAGTCTGACTTCAAAACAAAATAACCAAAAGATGAATTTGTAAACATAAACACTCACCATCAATTTCATATGCGTAAACTTCACCAAAAATCATCCAGTATGGATGAAAAACTATATCTTTAGCAAGAGTCCAAGACGGTGCTTCACGAGGATAAAGTATTGCCTTTCTGGGAACACCAAAACTAAGTAATACAAGAGCCATAATCACTACAATGTAGAACATATTGGCTACCTGTTAAAAAATGAACACTGTTAAAATACATGGGAATTTAAAAACAATGACAATTTTTTCATCTTAAAATAGTTCTAATGTTCTAATAAATAACTAGAATCTCTGAGTTTCCTTTTACTCCTAGTATTAACATTCAGGAAAATCTCATCACTACATAAACCTTAACATCAAGGAGATTACATAAAAATTGATCTGTGAGGCTAGATAGGTCAGGGGCACATTCTTTTTTTTTTTTTTAGTCTCCAAAAGTAAATAACTTCATTATAATTACAACACCAATTCAACAAATATTAGGAAAACAAAAAGATCACATATAACTAAAATATCAAATACAAAGCAAATAAAAACTTTGTACATGTAAACAGCAATTATCAAAGAAAAAAATAATCTAGTACAAACTGCCAAATGTGATTTGAAACACCCAATGCAATTTTTGTCCCCTTAAGATAGAACATCAGTACTAAAGACTTTCCCTTTGTAAATCTGGATGCCCAGTTTTTAGAATATTGGATATGAAATATCTTTCTCCATCTCTTTGATATGATAATAAATCAATAGCAATCAATATTAAAAGGGGCACATTCTATGTAATGAACCATATCACTGGTTCCAACTGGAGTCGGCCTATCTTGAGTCCATGAAGATTTAAAGAGGTATAGACACCTGGGCAGATTCAGGGAATCAATTTCTGTTATGTGCTCTTTCCTAAAACTGTTGTGTTGTTGTATTGGAGGTTCAGACTCACTTTTCTACCTCCCTTTGATAACTGTCCTTTGCCCACTTCATACACAAAAAGGCATTCTTATCACCCATCTTGAACCCTAAACCCTATACCATGGTCCCTTATCCTGGACTGTGAAAACCTCTAGGAGCTAAATAAAACAAACTGGAATTATGAGCATGGGTGTTGAAAAAATAAGTGACACCAATTAACTGGTTAAAAATTCCTTTTACAAATCAGGTAGTCTGCAATTCTTTAATTTCAACAAAGGTGAAAAAATCCTAATTGGGCTATCACCTAATAAATCAATGAAAAATAATTTTTATTAAGTCACAATGTGAATTTTGAAATCATTACTCAAGAAAACTAAGAGTGAAGTAAAATCCTATAACAGAACTTTAATTTCTATCCACTTAATTAGGGGTACGAGTGCTCAGCATTTATACTTAAAAAAGTGAATGTTGTCTCACTCCAACAATGTAGTATTCATCCACAAATAATCTACTAGTGGAAAACCCACACAGATCAATGTAGACTACATTTACAATAAATCTGTACTTTACCAACAACTGCAATAAACCAACCTAAAAAATCAGTAATTGCAATAAAATAACCTAAAAAAATTATACATTTGCATGTATTTTTCAAACGAATATATAGTGAGAGTAAAAATGGAAGGCAGGAATGTGAAAGCTAAAGAGGACAGTAAGTCTGGGTTTTTTTATTTTTTAAATTTCAAAATATTGATTTATATGTAATAATTTAGACTTGATCCTTCATCTTTAAAATTCTTACACATCTGCCAATAAATTTCCTTTTTAAATTAGAATTGAGTCTCTGTGACTTGCAATCGAAGAGTCCTAATACTCTCCAAGATTGTTCTCTTACTTGTAAAACAGTCAAATAATGCCTTGAGGGTTTAACATACATACTAAGAGAATGTATGTTTTCAATAACAAGATTTTCAACAAAATCTTGGGATAAAAGATTTTAAAAGGCAAATCATCAATACATTATTCATGACATTTGAAATATTATGGAATCCAAGTATTTATCTGTAATTAAAGAAAAAGGCCAAGTCAAAAATTCAAAACCATACTCAAATTTGTACTGAGGTATCCTAAAATTATTCAGTCTGTGACTAATGATTCATAGAGGTCTCTGGATTTCATGCCTTTCACATAAAGCCTATTTGACAACCTTCCTTATAGCTGATCTAAATTTAATTAATTAAAAATATTTAAATATCCCATTTTCGCATATCTAAAATGAGGATTTCTAGCTTGAATGTACAGATACATGGAGCGAATGGGAAAAGGTTAGCATTTACCATGCAATTTTCGTAAGTGTGATCTTTATTAATGATATCAACTGTGAGGAGTATTTCTTCTATTTTCATCTTTTGTATCTTCAAACTTTTCAAAGCTTTTTTCTCTGATTAGAAATTCCCTGCTCAGGAAAAGTTCCTATTTGCCAAACTTTCAAATACCATATTTTTTGTGAAAGCCTTTATGACAGAATTAGGTACTATCTCATCAGTCTTCACACAAGTTTATCTTTCTGTAGCTATCTATCTGTTCACATGCTTGTCTTATGTACTAAATTGTGAGTTCTATGAGGCTCTGGACCACGTTTTATTCATCTTTGTAGTTTCAGGTTAGTATAGTGCACAGCATATAATAGATACACAATGATAAAAAAAACAATGTTAAGTTACTCTAGGAACCTACTACCATAAAATTCATCTCCTTTATTCATTATTTAAAGGTATACTTTAATGAAGGATTTCTTACACTCTGCAGCACCTAGTTTAAACAGATAATTAGAGTATCAACCATTTTGAAAGTTCTAAAGGGGGTAGAAAGGGAAAACGGCACTAGGAGAAACAGACAATGATGTGATAAATGACTGGTTGAAGAGGGGAAAGACATAAATACTCCTGGTGGAGGGTAGTTCTAAAAATCACAGATAAAGAAGAAAATGAAATATATATTCAAGCTCCTCAGAACTTGGATGGGAGAATTGGCAGGAGTGCTGCGAGCATGTGAGAGGCAAGATTCAGATGAAAATCCAGTCAGCTTCTATTTCTTTCTCTTGGCTTCCCCCTATTTTTCCGATTTCCATCTTTTATTATTATGGCTGTTCACTTCTGTATTTCCTATACCTCTAATTTACTGTATACTACCATTACATTAACTTGATACCACTAAGTCACTAATCTGGTAGGCAATGAGAGCTGGAGCACCTTCTTGCATGCTAAAATTTTCGGCTAAAACCAATTCTTCCCTACAAGCCTTAAATCCCCTAACTTTTCCTGGAAACACTACTTTATGAAAGAATACAAAATGGATGAATAATGAATACTTATACTTCTTTGATATGACAAAGAGTAAACCAGTAATTCTCGACTGGGGAAATAGAGGACACATTCTCCTGGAGGGGAATATATAGTCTCAAAAAGCAAATAATTAAACTTTATATTTAGGAAACTTTAAAAAAATCTTATTTTCATAATGCTCATAATCCTATGAGCTAGTGGGATTATTTAGAAGGTAAATTTAATTTAGAAGAGAAAGATTTTCCACAATTAAGGAAAAGGGTTTCAGAAACTCTAGGGATAGATTTTTATATTTATTAAAAGGGGGCAGATCTTTAAAAAGAATTGAGAAACAGCACATATAATCAGCCTACTTAGATAAAGCTATTATATACATTTATTTGTGTGGAGTTTAACACACAAGCACGTATTCCTGTATGTCTTGAAGGATGGAAAAAGTATACACCACACTGTTAACAGTAGATGTCTCTGGATAGTAGTTTGTATTTACTAAAATTTTCTACAATGAATAATAATTTTAGAATAAGAAAGGAAAAGTTACTTTTACAAAACAATAGTATAATAGTGTTTGCCTTTTTGACCACTGGAAACTGAAAGCAGTTTATGGCAGAAGTAGGACAACACACTTTAGATTTTTCAGTTCAATGCATAAGGAATTGCACATTAAACCTGACATCTACATTTAAAAAACAAAACCTGCCAGTTGGTTAAACCTGTAGGAAAGAGCAAGATATTGGACATATTATATCAGGAAAAGATGTTCTAACTGGAACTTTAGTTTGAATCAGTGAACACGGGAGGGAAGAGGAACCTAAAGACATAAACTACAGGTAGTACTGTTTAGCTAGCATTATCTTGCAAATACATAATAATGGAACAAGATTAGTGTGGGGAATTGGAGCTGAGCAAGAGAAACACTTGTGAGACTTTTTCAGTCTGTCCCCACTGGCTGAAAATCATCATCTAACAAATAAGCTGACTAGCTGCTTTTAGCATCCATGCATTGAAAAGTCTATCCGAAATGGTAAGGAAAGATAAAGAAATGTCAACTTATTCCTCTTAGGGAAAAGAAAAATAAAATTTGGTGGAAGGGAGACTCTTCAATGGTTTCCCCTATATTTTTCTTCTCTAAGGTCCCAGTTTTCAATGTGTTATGTAAATCAGGCTATGCCCTTTTATCCAATTTGTTAACTAACCAACAACTCCTTATCATAAAAGAAGTTCCAGTCAGGTTGTGCCTTTTTACTCCTATCTATCTTAAGCTTTCAAAGAACAGATCATATCCCTCTGCTTTAATAAAACCATCCACAGATTTATCTCTTTCCATGAGTCCCTATATCCCCTACTCATTAATTTCATCAATAAACCACAAGGACTGTTTACTAACACCATATATAATCTCCTAGAATACTTATGTAGGACAAGCTCCAAACTACATCATAGAATTATTTAAAATAACTACAGGACTGGTAAAATCAAAAAGGAGAAATGTAATTTCACAAAGTTCAGAGGCACTATCCTAGTAATTGTTATACTATCTTGCATAGCAGTAAGAATAAACATTAAAAACTACTTGGTAGAAGATTATAGATTTTAAAATTTATAATCTGCTGCTAATCATGTAAAATTAAGAGAATCAATCTATTAAAACACAATGAATGTTCAGTATTTTTATGTCTTCTTTTCCTACTTGTAATGGTTTTATCCATCCAACCAGCAATAGTTACTAAGCAGAATGTACTATGTGACAGCTGCTATGGTAAGTACTAGAGATATAAAGGTGACCAAAACCAAACAAGGTTCCTACACTCCAAGGAGTTCAGTCTAGAGAAGTACATAAATAATCCAGTAAGAACATAGTTTAAAATATGGTTAGACACAGAGATAAATATTCTGTAGAGGAGGAACATGGGCCCCATAAAACTTGACCTAGTGGGAAAAGACCAAAAAAACTCCCCCCAAAACAAAAATTATGTTAGAGATGTGATCTGTATGTAATCAAAAGAGCTAAGGATATGAGTGTAGATGAGGATAGTCATTCCTGGCAGAAAGAAGAACATGAGCTATGGTACCCTGGTAGGGGTTATGTTAAAAAAATATGGACAGGCCTGTGTGACTATAGCTAGCATAGATAAGAGGTCAAAAAATGGTTAAGAGAGGACACTTAAAAGAAAGCAAGGAAGATGTTTCTATTGGAAAATTAAAAGCAACAAACTCGGCAGGACTTATGGAATTCATTAAGTATAGTGATCTCTAGGGGTAATGTGAAAGCATTAGAAAATTTTTTTAAGTAGGGAAGTAACATACTCAGATATGTATTTTGAAATTACTCTAGCTATAATGTAGACTAAGACAGGCCACAGTGGTTGTGAATAAACAGATTTTACTAGATTGCTTCAGGTGCCAGATGACTAGGGTAGCGTTAGTAAGGATGAAAAGAACTTCACAAACAGTAGCTAAAACAAACTTGTATTTTTTCTTTCTGACCTCAAATAGCCCTAGAAAGTAGCATTTAAAAATAAAAACATTTTAAGATAAAACAAATAAAATATGGTTTTCTTAATCTTATCCCATCACATATTTTCTTCAAAAATTAATATCCTGAGGATTGGCCAATTTGAAGAAATAACATTCTCTAGTTCAAATAAAACTATGTAATGACACCTTTTTATGATTTCAAGAAAAAAATATCAATAAACCCATGAGTATTATCAGATGCCTCTCAACTTACCATTTTTCCAATCATCATTACATAAGGTCCTGCCTGTTGATTTACAGCTAGAAAATCTAGCAAACGCACATACCAAAATATTATGTTAAGACAGTAAATTAATCTTCCAGCAACAAAAACATGATTATCATATGCATTCTCAAAGTTCCATTTTGCTCCAAATCTTAGTCCAAATCCAATGAAGAAAGAAATTATGGCAATTGTATCACTGATATTGAAGTAATCACTAAACCACACTTTAATCTTCTGGCTTATTTTTCCAGCTTCAGACATAAAGATCTACGGGTTAAAAAAAAAAAAAAAAAGAAAAAAATCTAATTGAACTGTTTAAGTAATCAATTTCCTCCTATTAAAACATATATTAGCATTCAATTATAATATCACAGTAGGATTTTATATATTTTTTATTATTTCAAAGTATTTTTTCAAGATTTTATTTAAAAGAGAGAGAGACCATGGTGGGGGAGGGAGAGGGAGAAGCAGACTCCCCGCCGAGCAGGGAGCCCAACTTGGGGCTTGATCCCAGATGAACTGAGCCAAAGGCAGACACTTTAACTGACTGAGCCACCCAGGAGCCCCTCAAAGTACTTTTTTAAATTGAAGTACAGTTAACACACGTTACATTAGTTTCAGGTATACAACATAGTGATTCAACAACTCTATATATTATGCTCCGCTCACAAGTGTAGCTATCATCTGTTACCATACAATGCTATTACAACACCACTGACTATATATTCCTTGTGCTTTACCTTTCATCCCTAGAACTTATTCATTCCATAACTAGAAGCCTGTGCCACCCACTCCCCTTTACCCATTTTGCCCATCTCTCCTCCCCTCCTTCCCCACAATCACTTTGTTCTCTGTATTTATAGGTCTGTTTCTGCTTTTGTTTTGTTGCTTAGATCTCATATATAAATGAATTACATAGTATTTGTCATTTGGTATTTGTCAAAGTATGTTTGATTATCTTGGGCTTTGATGATGTATTTGATCACTGAAACAATTCAGTAAGATATCAGAAACACATACTTCTTATCCTCCTTCTATATATGTGTGTGTGTGTGTGTGTATATATGTATATATATACACCCACATATGTATATAAATACCCACAAATAAATGACCTATTCAACCAAGGTCATTCTACTAAGAAGCTGGAAATCTTAAATTAGAACAGAGTTCTCTAGAAAGTGAGATACTTCTGAAAGTTGTTTTATTTTTCATTGAAACAACAGGATATCCTGATAGGATCTTCCCAAAGATGTCTTATTTACAGAAAGCAAACAACTCGATGGTTTAAGTACCTGTACTTATCTCTTCTCTTGAATATAAAAATTAAAAATTTGCATTGCCTGGGTGGCTTAGTCGGTTGAGTGGCAGAATCTTGATTCTGGCTCAAGTCATGATCTCAGCGTCATGAGATCAAGCCCCTTGTTGGGTTCCGCACTCAGCTGGTAGTCTGCTTGAGTTTCTCTCCCTCTGTCCCTCCCCCCCACTTGCGCTCTCTCTTTCAAATAAATAAATTTTTAAAAAGAATTTAAAATTTCTCTTTTGTGGGGAATGGTAATACATTTATAGCTTCAAAATCATAAGTGTATATAAAAATAAGTACGGAAAAGTCTCTTTTCCATTCTTCTTCCTTAGCCAATTAACTTCCCTTCCCACTAGAGGCAACCAGTTATTACAATCTAATGAATCCTTGTACAGCTTTTATGAATATGCATTTAAAAAAGTATTTACAACTTTATCATTTAACAATTTAATTTTTTCAAACATGTTGGTAAAACAACAGATTTCATAAACATATAAACCATGGCACTCAAAGAAATTAAAAATGAATAAAATATTTAAGAAGATAAATTCCTATGACACCTAAGTGGAAGGGAAGTACAATGCTTTCATTTGTTTTTGCAACATAATGTATTCTCTAAATCTAAAGCACAGACATGAAATAATCCAGAAGTATTTAAGTCAGTGTGTTATAAAACTATATTTATGTAGTTAATAGTCTGAATAAAAAGTATAAACATTTATTTAAGGAAAAAATACTTTTTTAAAATCAAGATGTTAGAAAATTTATAATTTAAACTGAAAACTATGATAAACACAGGAATCTAAATCTAAATGATAATTCAATGGGCAATACAGCACACTTATATACTGATTATGAGTAACAGATACACATACATATAGAAAACCAAACAAAACACCCTCCATATATACAGTAAGTTACTGGTAGGAGAAACTACAGACATACCTCACGGACTTTCTCAATAGCATAGGTAAAAATATAAGCAATAACAATCCATTCTTGAACTGAAGGTAATTGTTCCATTTGTACAAGAACCACAAATGTATAAAGCATCAGAAATCCTAAGTATGCCAACTAATGAAAAACACAAGATATGAATAATATAAATTACAAGATAAAATTTTATCAAAATTTTCAATCCAACACACAAAAAAGAGACTAAATGAACCCCTGTGAACTATCTCCAAGCTTCCATCATTAAAACAGTTTTAGGGGTGCCTGGGTGGCTCAGTCAGTTTAAGCATCCAGCTCTTGGTTCTTGGTTTTGGCTCAGGTCATGATCTCAGGTTCGTGAAACTGAGCCCCACATTTAGCTCCACGCTTAGTGTAGAGTCTTCCCTCACCCTCTACCCCTCCCCCGGTTCATGTGCATGCACTCTCTAATAAATAAATTAATTAATAAATTAATTAAAAAGTTTTAGAAGTAACTTCATTGCAGACACTGCATTTATCAATCAAAACATAAATGGTTCCAAGAGTATAACTATGGTGTTCTAGAACTTTGATGACTTTCTAGTATTCCCCATAGGAAGAATTTTATAGTAGAAGATTTATGTTCTCAGCATAGTTCATATAATACCATTTAACTTATACTATTCCTCAAGTATCATATTAAATATACTGTAGAACTTCATCACCATCATCATCAAGAAATACATACTACCTACTTCCTCCTTCTCCGAACCAAATACTATTCCCAGGAAACACAACTGCTATTTTCCTAACTCCTAGTCATTGAGGTTGAATCCCAAGAAATGAAAACAGATATGAAAAGCATTTTCCCTAGGTAAAGGAACATACCACCTTTGATACTCTCAACAAAAAAGATATTATATAAGATCTATGTATAACAACATCTGAAGAGTTATTTCGTTTCAGAGGAAAACCCAGACTCGTTCACCCTTGGACAATTGTATCTAAGAATCCTCTCTTCATTCTCCTTGCCTCTACCAGCACTGAAACAAGCCACATTCTTGATTTAAGCTATGGCAGGGCTGGGCAGTAAACTCCAATAAATAAGGAAAGAAAAGAGAAATTTCTATTTGGCCATCAGGGTTGTCCATTTTTTTTTAAAACATTTTATTTATTTATTTTAGAGTGAGTGAGTGACAGAGAGAGAGCATGCACAAGCCAGGGGAGAGGCAGAGGGAGAGAGAGAAGCAGATGCTCCACTGAGCAGGGAGCCTGACATGGGACTCGATCCCAGGACCCTGAGATCATGACCTGAGCCAAAGGCAGATGCTTAACCAACTGAGCCACCCAGGCGCCCCAGGGTTGTCCATTTTTAAAAAGTCACTCACATGAATGCAAATGTGACGAAAATGAAAAACAACAAAACAATAACAAGATAAACAACTTAAGAATTTTTCTGGGAAGGGGAATAAAAACTCATTCATTCAACCCATGGTTAAAAGCTGAGGCTAATCTCATCTGTTTCTTGAGGTGAGTCCATCCCCCATGGACTATAATACTCTTTGATCTGGGAGAAAAAACTGTTCTTCCACAAAGCAAGAGAAAAGCCAATTATGTGTCAGATAATAAAACATACACCATAATATGATTAAGGAAATAAGCACTGATGAAAACTATATGAATGATCTAGATTACTTTCTACCTTCAAATTAACACTGCAAAATGGTTCATTTCAAAAATTTTACACATTCTCTGCAAAATCCTAAAGATATATCCATGTCTATTCTGGTTAATCTTTAGGAATGTTTTTGGTAGATTTGATTTGTATTTGATACCTGCTTACAAAGACATATGGTTACTACATTTTTGTTTAGTCTATTTCTAGTTCCAATCAGAATTAAGATTTGTTAGCATTTATCATTCTATATGATGGCAATTGGAATAAAACTAAGTTAAATTTATGCTCTTTTAAGTGGAAAATGGCTTGTCAGTGATCTAAGTTATATCAAGATAAATACGGACTTTAGACCAAAGGTACCTTAAAGCTTATACTTTAAAAACATTCTGCTTGTACAACTTAGAAAACATACAACATACCGTATTAAACCAGAATTTTACAATTGGCGCATGATAAAAGGCATAAAACTTTCTTGTAATGGGAAGTTTTTTTGATTTTATTTGTATCTCCATTTCATTCTTTCCTTCATTACTGTCCAATATTCTTACTTCTTTAAACACTTCCTAAAATAAAAATAACACTTATCATATTATTTATTCACAAAATGTTTATATTTACTTAAAAATATTTTACCTCCTTACCATGGGAATCTCTTCTGCTATGTTTTGAAAGTTGTTTTCACTATCTTCCATTGTCATTTGATGGGCATCTTGAGATTGTGGAATATGAGACATCTCAGCCTTTGTTTTATATTCTAGCATTAATATGGCAGGTGGAACTAAAATGCTTAATATGACCTAAAAATTTTAGAAACACGTAAGTTTATATTTTAAAATTAATTACCTTCAAGAATAAAAAGAATAAAAAGGTATTAAATATCTTGATGATTAGTTAGCCAATCTGCCCCTGTTAGTATAGGGGAAAAACCAGAAACTTCATTTTTATACTTGATTATTATATTTAAAGAGGCCCAGGTTGAATTGTTTTAAGGAGTAACAAAACATTTGGGTACTATGATATGAGGATACAGAAAAGATTTAGTAATTATTTGTTCAGAAAATACATTTTTGTTTAAATAAAGTTCAAGCCTTATGAAGTTGTTATGTGCATAATTTTATCCTAAAACTCTTTGCAACTGTTCCATGTCGTAACATGATTACTCAGCTTGTGCCTCTATAAACAGATTTGTAAAATTTTACATTATTACCTGCACAATCCTAAAGCACAAAAAAATTGTAATTGTGTATCAGGGTTTCTATTGGTTAATCTTTCACCATTATTTTTATTAGAGGATCAGTATTTGTTATCTACTTACAATGGTTAAACCACTTGCCTGATTTCTGCCTTCTACATCTCTGTACCTTATTTAAGATATAAGATAATGAAAAGGAAAGTTTAAAGTAGTATCTCTCACTATGATGAAACCAAAAGTATCAGCCAACATTTTATCCAAATTCTTAACCATAAAAACTAGGTATATCCAATATACTTCATGTAATTATTTAAGAAAAAAGTAACAAATTATTAAGTTAGTAGACAGGTTCTCAATTTTAGAATTTGGAAATCATCTTTTCATAAAGAAGGAACTTTTTTTCATTGCTGCTCAGGGCTGTAAACACCAATACTTCCTTTGTTGCCCTCATGCTTCTGGCTTAGAGAGGGGCAATAATTATACACCATACCTGAAAAGGATTCAGAGTGAAGAACAGAAGGAAAGAAGAGGCCATTTCATGCCCCTTGAGATAAAATGCCAACACTGCCAGCCCCACCACCCTCATAAATCAAGGCATTTTACTATATATCTGGGCTAATCCCTCTGTTCTTTTTATCTAATCACATACTAGATATAACTGTTTCTAAGGTATACCTTGTACCAGGAATTTTTCCTCATATTCAGCCTTCCCATCCACATATCAGATAACAACATTTGTGTACAGGTGTGAGCTACAAAAGGTCTAAGTCTTGAAGAAACTGCTAACTTGAGGCAGGTGGAATTACTCCAGTTTTTCAGTTCATAAGTGAGCAATTTCATAGCCATGGTTTCATCCTGTCTGAAGGATTGTTCTAGTAATTCAACTGCGAGTTGACCAAAATCACTATCAAAAGATAAAGGCCAAAACATTCACATTACCAAACTGCAGTTTAAGACACCATTCTTATATAATTTCATAACATTTTATATTTAATATAACAACATTTGTATTCAATATTTTAACACACACTCAGGGAATTATAAGGCATTAGAATCATAACAGCTCTGTTTCCAGATATCTATTACTAAGCAGATATAACAAAATATTAAAATATGTCACATGAAGAACAAGTCTGAGAAGGTGACTCCAGAGCATTTTCCACTGGTCTTGGAAATAAAACTCCAGTCTCACAGGAAACCCAAATTGACAATGTTCAGCTGCTCTGTACAAAAACTCTTACCTATATCGTATTTCAAACATAGGGGTGCCCAGGTGGCTCAGGTGGTTAAGTATCTGCCTCAGGCTCGGGTCATGATCCCAGGGTCCTGGGATCCAGCCCCGGGTCATCGGGCTCCCAGGTCATCGGGCTCCCTGCTCAGCGGGAAGCCTGCTTCTCCCTCTCTTTCCCACTTGTGTTCTCTCTCGCTATCTCTGTTGCTATCTCTGTCTCTCTCTCAAATAAATAAATAAAATCTTAAAAAAAAAAAAACATAAAAAAGGTCTGGTACCCAGTAGAAAGAATAATGTGAATAGGGACTAACCTAATCATGAAAAACATCTGAATCTTAGATCCCCAGAGTAAGTGATCATAAGATCCCTGCTTATTTTCACTAATAACACTTACTCTCTTCCAAAGACAGCCCATTTTGGGAAGTCCTATTTTCTATCATAAGGTTTCCTACAAACTATCTTTCCAGCTTGATAGTCATTATTACCCTAAATGTAAACTTCTGTGAACTGTTTTACTCTTCCATGTATGTAGTTCCACCTTCTGAAATGCTCTTCCAGTTGAATTCAATTCATTTCCTTAGAACACAGCTCAAAACCTTATTTTTTTCTTTTCCTTACCACTCCAAATGGAACTTTTCGTAATCTAATTAATTGCTAGTATGTGCAATTATTAAACTGACTTCTGGCATTTCTTCTTTCTTGCCAAAATATTTAACTCTTGAGTTGTAAACAATAACCTCTTTTTATGTGCATAAACAGGAAAGTTTCCTTCTGAATTTTAAGAAGTACCTAATACATTTTGGGGCGCCTGGGTGGCTCAGTCAGTTAAGCTACCAACTCCTGATTTTGGCTCAGGTCATGATCTCAGGGTTGGAAGATCAAGCCTGAGAGTCGCCCTCTAAGTCCATGCCCCAGAAAGGAGGCTGCTTAAGATTCTCTATCTCCCTCTCAATAAAAAAAATAAATTAAAAGTACCTAATACATTTTAATTGTGCCAATAAAATTATACATATATATACCGATTTATTGCATGACACTATAACCTCCACTTAAACATGATCTTGTTGTACTTCTTAAATGTTTGAAATGATAAAATATAACTTACTTAGAATACTGTTTCAATTCTTCTGAAGTATCATCTACAAGGTCACTCTGCTTTGCTTCATATGCCATTGAACGATAGATCTTACAGGCAACTAATGCTTTAGCCATTGATTCTTCACCATGCTGCCATAAAAAACGGGCCATGACCTGTCTCTTCATAAGGCAAGCCCAAATTAACAGTTCATTAAGTGGATAAGGAAAGCGCTTGGTTTCTGGATCATCAATATCTACAATTTCATCTTTGGCTCTCTTCTTCTTTCCTTCTTCCACAGCTGTATCAATCTTCAATGGAAAACAAATGTCTAAGATTGATTATAGTAAGGCCATATGACATTAATGTGAGAATTTTTATAAAATCTCCTTTACACTATTCTTCAACTTCATACAGACTGCACAAATCAAAATGGTATAAATTTACATATTTTACGTACTTTATTTTATTATAGCTCAGGTTTTATAGAAATGGTATTTCTAAAAAAAAAAAAATCATTGTAATAAAGTTTTCCAAAATTAAAGGAAGGGCTTAAATATTTCAACTAATATCTGATAAAACATAACTTTAATGGAAGAAAAGTGTGTCTAAAATACTTATCTTGCACGCTGTTAATCAGTTACAGTGGAATAGAAGGAGGCAGTTTAGTATTTATCAAAACATTGAAAAATTTTTATTATAACTAAATATAAAAAACTTCACAGAATCGTTAACTCATTTGTATATGGGAAAATGAAAAATCAAACATGTGTCTACAAACAAAAGTTCATTCTTGCTAAAACAAGTAGTTTTCTGTTTCATAAATACTAGTAAATTAGATAGAACAAAATTCAGAAAAGGTTAAAATTTATGGAAACATACCTTTGGTCGATAGGGCTGTGCTGTTTTAATGAAATGATTGTGCCTCATTTTTTCCTTTTTATCTGCCCTATTGCCAAAAGATTCATGACTCTTGCGCAACTGAGGAGTGCTGCTGGAGGTATTTCGGCCAGACCTCTGAAAATGAAAGCTTATTAGTTTTTACAGATTTAAATACACTGATAAGTCATAAAAATTCAAGAATTCATACATACGTACAAATGTGTTTGTACACACACAGAAAATGATTTGTTTTGGATTTCAATTACAAAATATTTCTATGTACTCTTACAGTTGAAAATATTGTATTTTTAAGACAATGCTACCTTCACTATTCTAATATAAAAACTAAGTAATTTTAAACTTTTAAAGTATATGAGTTTTTATGAATTCTTAACTTATAAAGTATACAATACAAAGGACATATATAGACTTCCCCCAAAATATTACATACCCGATTATTTCCACCAAGACTATTATATATTAATCGAAAACGTTTCCGAGTGTAGGTGCATCTATAGGTTCCTCCCATAAGATATTCAATAACAAGTCCTATATCGATTAGGGTGATCTTATATCCTGGAGGAAGATTTCCCTGGAAACAAAACATTAGTTTTAAATAGACAGGATATTTCTCAATATTTCCATGCATGCCTAGAAATGCACGCACTCTCCAAAATAACAAATGTTTACTTGTTACAAGAAGCTGGGGTTGCCAGCAGCTAGCTTTACAGGAGAAGGAAGTAACTTGTTCCTCATTTCCTTCTATAAGAAGAGGGGATTCTTTTTTTTTGGGGGGGGGGCAGTTTCAACTGTAAATATCTTTTTTTTTTTTTAATTTTATTATGTTATGTTAGTCACCATACAATACATCATTAGTTTTTAATGTAGTGATCCATGATTCATTGTTTTCGTATAACACCCAGTGCTCCATGCAGTACGTGCTCTCCTTAATACCCATCACCGGGCTAACCAATTCCCCCTCCCCCCTCCCCTCTAAAACCCTGTTTGTTTCTCAGGTCCATAGTCCCTCATGGTTCATCTCTCCCTCCAATTCCCCCCGCCCATTTTTCCCTTCCTTCTCCTAATGTCCTCCATGCTACTCCTTATGTTCCACAAATAAGTGAAACCATATGATAATTGACTTTCTCTGCTTGACTTATTTCACTTAGCATAATCTCCTCCAGTCCCATCCATGTTGATGTAAAAGTTGGGTATTCATCTTTTCTGATGGCTGAGTAATATTCCATTGTATATATGGACCACATCTTCTTTATCCATTCATCTGTTGAAGGGCATCTTGGCTCTTTCCACAGTTTGGCTATTGCGGACATTGCTGCTATGAACACTGGGGTGCATATGGCCCTTCTTTTCACTACATCTGTGTCTTTGGGGTAAATACCCAGGAGTGCAATTGCTGGGTCATAGGGTAGCTCTATTTTTAAATTTTTGAGGAACCTCCACACTGTTTTCCAAAGTGGCTTTACCAACTTGCATTCCCACCAACAGTGTAAGAGGGTTCCCCTTTCTCCACAACCTCTCCAACATTTGTTGTTTCTTTCCCTGTCCATTTTTGCCATTCTAACTGGTGTAAGGTGGTATTCTCAGTGTGGTTTTGATTTGGATTTCCCTGATGGCTAATGATGATGAACATTTTTTCATGTGTCTGTTAGCCATTTGTATGTAAGAAGAGGGGATTCTGAAGTTTTGAAGTCACAAAGGTGTGCTCAGGACAGAAGTATGGCTTATAGCAGCAAGAGCATTTGATCTTTCCACTGCCCTAATACTTCACACATAGAGGCAAAGGAACGTCTAAGAGTCAAGTATTCCATTTTCACTGTGGCACATTACCATAAATTACATTTTCCTGTAAAAACAATGCTATAAATGTTGATTATGTTTCCAGACAGGCCCATAAGTACTTATAAGTACTTTTTAGCCAAAATTATATTGGTTATATTACAGTTACACAAGTTTTTATAGTCTCATCTAAGACTTAAACTACCACTTATAACACTGTTTAGAACTAAGACTTCATTTTCCCAGGGCAACAGTTTTTTAGAACATGAGCCATTTGTGAGTTTGGAAGATTGTCTGTTCAGAATCAAATATTTGGTTAATCTCATTAAATAATCTTAAAAGGGTTTAATCATAAGACAATTTACATATATTAACCAATTCTGCCCTCCTACCATCACCATTCTTTCCATTTCCCTAATTATAATTTCATAAAATTAGTACTTAAAAATTTTTTAAGATTTTATTTTAGAGAGAGAGCAAGTGAGCCTGCATGCGCACACAGGGGGTAGGGGCAGAGGGAGAGGGAGAGAGAGAATCTCAAGCAGACTCCATGCTGAGTGCGGAACCTGATGCAGGGCTGGATCTCACAACCTGAGCCAAAATCAAGAGCTGGATGCTTAACTGACTAAGCCACCCAGGGGCCCCTAGGTCCCCCAGGACTTTTAAAAATGCTTATACCTTTTATAATTTGGTTTCATCTGTGAAGTTTTAAATATCTACTTATATTCCTTAAATCTCTGATTTAAAAATTAATCAAAAATATTTTCGGGTGCCTGGGTGGCTCAGTTGGTTAAGTGTCTGCCTTCGGCTCAGGTCATGATCCCAGGGTCCTGGAATCGAGTCCCATATCCAGCTCCCTCCTCAGTGGGGAGTCTGCTTCTCTCTCTCCCTCTACCCCTCCCCTTGCTCATGCTCTCTCTCTCTCAAATAAAATCTTTAAAATATATATTTTCTCACCTTAAATGCAAGATTTTTCTTTTTATTTTGTCTTGAGCAACCTCAAAATATGCTTTATGAATGAGGATTATCATGCATGTTTTTAGTTTTCTGTTTTTTAAAATATTTGACAAATACCATATGATATGATCCCACTTAAATGGGAAATATTTAAATTAAGGGAAATAATGTGAGTTGCCTAAAAAATAAAGTATGATAAGCAATTTCTCAAACTATACAAATACTACTTACAACACTCAACTTATTGATTTGAATCAGAAAATAGTCAATTACTGCCTTTCCTTTAGGATTTTTCACTTACAGAAATAAAAAAAATTGGCTTATTTAGTATAGCCACCAATGTAAAGACAGTCAATTTATAACAAATCTCTTATTTGTTTCCAGAATTAAAAACTATAGTTCCTTCTGCTAACCACATAAGTAAATCATAATGCAAATGTGTTTTAGAAACCCCTGGACTGAAGGTCTCCCCCATCACTCAAGCTTTCTGGGAAAAATGGGAAAAAAAAAAAAGCCTTAATTATTTTAACAACCAAAAAAACCACAAATCAATGTGAAATGTCCAGAATAGGCAAATCCATACAGATAGAAAGTAGATTAACAGTTGCCTAGGGCAGGAGAGAGGCAGGAAGTAGAGAAGAAAGCAGAAATGGGGAGTGACTGCTAATGGGTACAAGGTTACTCTAAAATTAGATTGTAGTGATAGTTGCGCAACTGTGAATATACTAAAAGCCATTGAACTAAACACTTTAAATGGATCAATTTTGGGCGCCTGGGTGGCTCAGTCATTAAGCAACTGCCTTCGGCTCAGGTCATGGTCCCAGGGTCCTGGGATCGAGTCCCACATCGGGCTCCCTGCTCCGCGGGAAGCCTGCTTCTCCCTCTCCCACTCCCCTCTGCTTGTGTTTCCTCTCTCACTGTCTCTCTCTGTCAAATAAATAAATAAAATCTTTAAAAAAAAAATAAAAATAAAAAAAAATAAATGGATCAATTTTATGGTATGTGAAATTTTTAATAAAGCTATAAAGGAAATCACATGAAAAAAACTGAATTGAAAAATATTTTTAAATATAATAAAATCTAAGTTCTTCCTATGGGATGTTAGTTTATTAAATAAGTGACAAAACAAAAAATTAAAACAGAAAATGACATTCCTATTTTAATTTTTCAGTTTTTTAATAGTACACTCACATTTAATAACAAGTAAAAGTTTGAAGAATTCTAGAAAAAAAGCATTTTAGTTCAGAAACTAAAAAAATATTTCAATTAATTAAACAATTATCTTCTCACTTAACGAAAATAAAACTATTAGATACCAGTATTTTAAATGACTATAAAATTTTTAATAAACGTCTAAAACTATTAATTCACAAAGAATCCCAACAGAAGAGAAGGGGGATATTAGTTAATTCACAAAGAATCCCAATAGAAGAGAAGGGGGATATTAGTGCATCAAATTTGGTCACCACAGAATGGCTTTAGATCATGATCAATAGTGGATATTAAAGAGAGCATTCATGCATGATTTCAACATTTCAGCATTTTTACTGGCAAAATCTGCCACGAAGATCACCATCCAGTATATCCTTCAATGTCTTTACTCAATGTCCTTTACTGGTCGAGGTAAAAATTTCTTTTGAACACAGAGAAAGAAGATACATTCTATCAATGATCTTTGTTTAGGGACCAATGAGCATTATAAAATTCATCACAATGGATCTCATATGACTAGAAACTCAGAAAAATTGGTCTTAATTTCATAAATTTTTCTTTTTCTTGATTTCTGATATATTATGCTCTTTACTACTACGTTACCACAAACTTAGCCCTTATTTTATCTTGCTCTAAATGTCATTTTATTGATATTTTTAAGATGTACAATATTTAAATGTGTTTTTGAAACAGATGAAGTATAACCAATTTTGAAAATAGCATTTTCAAAAACAAAAATAAACTCTTACCTGTTTGACATCCCGAACAAGATGAAATAGCATTGGATTAGTTGGACCTTGTTTCTTTAAGGAAAAAAAAATTAAAGCAAATTATTATTTTTCTTCAAAATAATGTAACAACTTCTTTTGTTACTTACAGGACTTTATGAAATTATATTGTTGCTCAAATTATATTGTTTTTCAGCTAAATGAGTTCTGTTCATAAAATGGAGCAAAGAAAAAGATAAACCATTTCATATCGTCGTATTTACCTTCAAAAAGATGTATAATTTAGGTTATGTTTTACTTATGCAAAAACACAAATTTTAAATCATGCAAACTTTGAAAGCTTTACAATTCTATCTTTAATTTACATTTCTTTCATTGAATGGAGCTGTACACTTTTTTAATTTTTTAAAAATTTTATTTATTTGAGAGAGAGCAAGAGAGAGAGCATGAACAGGACAGAGGAAAAGGGAGAAGCAGACCCTCCACTGAGCAGGGAGCCTGACGCGGGACTCGATCCCCAGACTTCAGGATCATGACCTGAATTGAAAGCAGACACTTAACTGACAGCTACCCAGGCGCCCCAGCTTTAAAATTCTACATAATATCTAGGGGCGCCTGGGTGGCTTAGTCATTAGGCGTCTGCCTTCGGCTCAGGTCATGATCCCAGGGTCCTGGGATCGAGCCCCGCATTGGGCTCCCTGCTCTGTGGGAAGCCTGCTTCTCCCTCTCCCACTCCCCCTGCTTGTATTCCCTCTCTCGCGGTCTCTCTCTCTGTCAAATAAAATCTTTAGAATAAAATAAAATAAAATTCTACATAACATCTAAAGATGACTGTTCCTAATACTGGGTATAAACTCTTATTTTGCCTTACTTTGCTCTTTCTTTTTATAATATTTAATCTATCCACTCAGGAGCTGAGTTCTCTCTGGCAATTCTTCTCCTTATGTTAATTTTTTTAAAAATATGAAATATTTCATATTTTTTAGGTATTGGCAAGTTTCATTGTATTTTCCCTAATCATACAGAAAAGTAATACTGAGAATTCTATTTTATCTTAGTCCATTAATGTTAAATATAACTTCTAAGTATAAAATAAATATACTTTAATACAGCAGTTTTCAAAGCGTGGTCCAGTTAGCTCCCGAGGGCCCCCAAGACCCTTTTAGGCAGTCCATGAGATCAAAAGTACTTTCAGAATCATGTTAAGATGTTATTTTCATTTAGGGCACCTGGGTGGCCCAGTTGGTTAAGTATCCAACTCTTAGTTTCCACTCAGGTCGTGATCTAACGGTCGTGAAATTGAGCCCTATGTCAGGCTCCGTGCTCAGCCAGCTTAAGATTCTCTCTCCCTCTTCCTTTGCCCCTCTCCCCCCCAAAACAAACAAACAAACAAACAAACAAACAAAAAAACCACGTGTTATTTGCATTTTTTCATTTCTCTCAGTGTTCAGTGGAGTTTTCCAGAGGTTTCTTGTGCAACATCGTAAGATTAAATTCAAAAGCTACCTTCTAGGAAGCCATATAAAGAGATTTGTAAGACAGTAAAACTATTCTACTCTCCTCACTAATCTATTTTTCTTGAAAAATGTTATTTGTGTTAACATGTAATGGATTTAGTGTTGTTACTTAAAATTAGTATTTTTTAAATTTCTTGATTTTACAGTCTAATGCGGTAAATACCGACACACATAAATAAACCCTCTTTAGAACAGCTCTTTTAAGTCCCCAACAACTTTTTATGTAATAGGACCCTGATAACAAAGTTTGAGAACCACTACTTTATCATGTTATATAATCCTTTAACTTTAAACAAAGCTTATCAATAACTGATGCTGAAAAGTAAATATCATCTTGATAACTCTGAGTTACACAATTAAAAAAATTACCTGTCTTGCTAATGGGATCAATTTTTATTTTTTATTACTTTTATAACTGCTTTACATTTCAGGGGTATACCTTAGTACTTCAGCACAATGAATAATCCTTTTAATTTTTATACCTGTTTGCTAGAAAGAGTAGAATGCCAACAAAGTTCAATCTAACTGTGCTAGATACTATTAAAGAAAAAAAAATGGGGGAAAATAAAGATATAATCCCTACTCAAAAGAAACTTACAATCCACAGGGAAGATATAATTGTCCTCAACTAACTATGCCAATGGGTTCGTGGAGGAGTGGCACAGATTAGAACTATGTTCTAAATAATGAATAAAATTCCAGTAAGTGCAGAGTAGCTGAGAAAAACACACACCAGCAGTGTGTATACAAGAAATGCTTTTTTAAAAAGTTTATATTTTGGGGGACTAATAATAGGTAGAAACATAAATGAAACATCCAGTATGGGAAGGTGGGTGTGGGAATAAAAGGCCAAGTGACAGTTAGCTAGGGCAAAATCTCAAAAGCTGAAAAACTTTGGAAATCAAGCTAAGAGCTTGGGTATTATTCTATACACACTGGGGAGCTATCAAAGATTTTTTTAACTGGGGAAAGATATGGTAAAATATAGGGTTATAATAATTAGCTTAAAGAATTGATTTGAAGAAAGGACAAGATTAGATTAGATTACTATAATAAGACTGCTATAAACACAAAGTACAGACATTAGGAATGAAAAGGAGGAGATAAACAGGCAGAAATTGATGAATGAACAGACAGCTTTGCAGAGAAGTCAAAGTTAGAAAGCTAGGATTTGGTAATAGTGTACCTCAAAATATAGTACAATTAAATTAATGTTGGTAACATGGAAAACCAGTAACAAGGGCAGTATTTACTCTCTCCAATGCTAGACACATGAACTGAGAAAGGCTTTGTAAAGGAAACAGTTTTCAGGAGCTCTCTAGAAAAAAAACGAAAAATTGTATGTAAGCTAAAAAAGGGATACCACAAGGTCAAAATCACACATGTAAAAAAAAAAAAAGGAGAAAACAAAAAACAATGTGTAATTTATCCATTAAGAAAAGGCATCAAAAGAAGTTTGGTGTAACAAATGACCACCCAAGAGAAAAAAAAAGAAGAAGAAGAAGAAAATACAATGACTGTAATTAAGAAGCTGATCCTATGGTTTTAAAAAGGGATGAGGGGAAGGAATGGGAGACAGGGTTATTAACACTTTACCTCCTTCCTATGTGACTATGGTGACAGGGAAAATCTCAGAAACAAGGAAAGGGTTTCAGATTGTCACATAACCAACCCACCCTAACACTGGCTGTAATTCTTCCAAGTAATCAAGAAAATCATTAAAGGTTTTAGCAGTAGAACTGGATATGTTCAGGTACAATGACACTTCCCAAAGAGATAACCTTAGTCAACAAAGAATTTTAACATATACTTACTGTGTTATAAAGTTCTTCCAGTCTAGGAATGGTAAGGAATTTATGCATGCTTACTCCATTTTCAATAAGAAGTTTCACAAACGCAACTCTATCCATTACAAGAGCATCAAGCATAGCTTGTTCCAAGGACCCAACCTAAAAGAAAATAAAAATTAATCAATATATTTCACAGTCTAATTATACAAATAGTTCTAAATGCAAGTCCTTATTTGTTCCTGAACAGTATTAGAACAAAATTAAAAAGATGCAAAATAGGGGCACCTGGGGGGCTCAGCCAGTTAAGTCTTCAACTCTTGAGTTTGGCTCAGGTCATGATTTCAGGGTTGTGAGATCAAGCCCCGCATCCAGTTCCACGCTGTGTGCGGAGCCTGCTAAGATTCCCTCTCTCTCCCTCTTGCTCTGCCCCGCCCCCACCTCAAAAAAAAAAAAAAAACCACCCACGCAAAATAATAAAAGGCTAAGACTCAAGGTATAAAGAGAATAGCAGAAAAGACCTCTATAGGGTAGCATTCCCCAAAGAACATTTCATAAGCAGTATTTCTGCAGGAGAGTAAGTGTTATATAGGGATAAAAAAAAAAAAGAATCCATCATTAAGTCAATTTAGGGGAAAAATATCTTAAGAGCAACAGTTCTCAATGTTTAGGAAAGGTTTTTTTTGAGGGATCATTTCAATAACTGGGGGCTATTATTACCAACATTCAAAGGATACCAGAGATCATACAACATGCCAGACAATTTCACTCAAAAAGGAATTGTCCCATATCTCACACAACTTTGTTATCCTGTTATATGTTCATGAATAAAAATGCAATAGTTCTGCTTTACATATAAACACAAAGTATTGTCACGGTTTGTTTTACAAAATGAACTTTCCAAAAATACAACCACCATATAAATTAGGTAAGATGGTACTTAGCTTTCTTTAGAACTTTAACAGAATTATTCACCATTAGAGAAAAATAACATCTCCAAACAGCAACACAATCTGTGCTGTTTGAGTTTAATGTAACACATGTATATCAGTCAGCATTTATAAGCTGTCCCTTTTAAGTTTTTAGGGACTCTTTAGATAGATTTCAACAAACTCTGAATCAAATGCTATTAAATTAGTGGAGACACAAATACAGAGATTTCATTAAGTACTGTTAATAAAGGGTATTTTATTAATAGAACATTAATATATTTAATATTAATATATTTTATATGTATGATATTAAGATACTTTAATATCTCATATTATTGCTTCTGTATATATTTTTTTAAGATTTTATTTATTTGACAGAGAGAGAGAGAGAGAGCTGTAGGCAGAGGGAGAGGGAGAAGCAGGCTCCCCGCGGAGCAGAGAGTCCGATGCAGGGCTTGATCCCAGGACCCTGGGATCATGACCTGAGCCGAAGGCAGATGCTTAACCACCTGAGCCACCCAAGCACCCCAACTTCTGTCTATTTTTAATATTTTGGTACCATATGATAAAATAAAACTTTGTGGTGAAAAATCAATACCAAAATGATTGTTTTTTTTTTTACCTCTCATTTTCCAATCTTACTCTGATTCTGTCTTCAGAAGTTTACTAGACAACTATACAACTTCTCTACAGTAGCTTCTATTAACATTTCCTTCTCCAATGTATCCTCTATTTTCATCACTCAGCAAAGGATTTGGTCACCAAGATCTTTTTCAGGATATAGACTAAATGCAAACCTTACACATGATGGGTTTTCAAGATGAAAGATCTTTTTTCTGCAGTATTTTTTTACCACTCAGTTCTATGTCATAACAAGGGAAATATTTTGACACTGCACTTAAAGATAAGGCCAAACTAATTAATAACACTGTAAAACTTATTTTCTCATACTAACAACTGGTCATTTATCATGGCATGTTATTCCTATTCTAGTTAAGATTCTTTCTCTTACCACATACAAATAATTCTGATGTTATTACTTATTCTAACATTAACTATCTGTACTCTTAATTCCTATTTGATCATCTTCATGGGTGTTTTTCTGCTCGCATGGAATTTAAGTCACCAACAACATTCGGTATTAGTGTGCACTAACAACTGCAGCATTTACACTGATTCTACATAAAATAAGTGTAAGCATCTAATTAGTTATGCTATCTATATGTTGCCATTCTTAAGCACCTCTGCACTGAAGTATCTATTTTTATTATAAATCACCTTCATTTGTCTTTATTACAATAGGGCATTATATTGTTTTTTTTAAATTTGTATAGAAATGCACTCAATGAAAGTCAATTTTCATATAATAAAAAGGTCATAATAAAACTGACAGGTTCTATCTGAATTGAACAAAAAGAAACATTCTATCTGAATTAGGTTTATAACCACAGCCTTAAAACAAAATAAACCCTGACAAAATTTTCACATCTGAGAAAAAAAGGTTTAAAGAAAAAGTATCTGTTTTGTTCCGCATTTCTTCATACATTCAATGCATTCTGAACTCCTAACAAATGAAGAGTAAAAACAGTAAAACAATTATGCTGCAAACTCTAGCATGAAGGAAAGCACAAAATCAAATAGATAATAATTGTGCAGAACAAATCCATGACATAAACCGCATATACATAGAAGATAAAGGCTTTGTCCATGCCTTTACATCTGAGATTTAAAACCCCAATGAAGTTATTCAAGGAAATAAAAGGTTGGTTTACTGTTACAGTTTTACCACAGCTGATTAACATTAATTTTTTCCACTGTAGTCCTACAAGAATGAAAGTGACTATTCTTTTTTACTATTCCTACAAGAATGGAAGTGACTATTCTTTATTATTTATAGGAAATACATTCCCATGGTTTAAAAAAATAATCAAATACCAAATTGGTATAAAATGAAACTTTGTCTCCTCTGGCCCTCATCTCTACAAACATATCCCATAATAAGAGTTTCCAGAAAGGTTCTATGACTACACAGTGCCTGCAGATATGCCTGAATGTGTGTACATCCATAAACAGAATTTGCTACAATGAAGTTCATGCTATGCATACTTTTCTGCAATTTGCTGTTTACACTTTGTAGATAGAAAAGATCTAGCTCATCCTCTGTAAAGACTGGATAAAATAATCCAAGGTGGGGATGAACATTTATTTTGCCAAGATTCCCAGTGATTCAGACATATAACAAAAATTTGTCAAGTGTTTACTATGCCAGTCTGTGAATACAGCAGGTTAACAAAAAAATTCTTTTTTTTTTTAAATATTCTTGCTTCTGTAAAATTTACTTTCTAGGAGTAGAAAGAGAAACAAATGGCTAAGATATATGGTGATAAATGCTAAAGAAAAAAATGGCAAAGAACACAGAAAATGCTGTCACAGGGGACTGCTAATAAAGTAGGGTGGATGGGGTGCCTGGGTGGTGCAATCAGTTGAGCGACTGACTCTTGGTTTTGGCTCAGGTCCTGATCTCAGGGTTATGAGATCAAGCTCCAAGTCAGGGTCTACACTCAGCGTGGAATCTGCTTGGGATTCTCTCTCTGCCCCTCCCCCCACCCACACACGCTTGTGCTCTCTCTCTCTGAAGTAAATAAACCTTAATAAAATAGGGTGGACAGTAAAAGCCTGAGGAGGACATGTTTGGTTAGAAACCAGAAAAAGAGGGGTGCCTGGCTGGCTCAGACAGAAGAGCATGTAACTCTTGATCTCGGGGTCGTGAGTTTGAGCCCCATATTGGGTAACAGACATTACTTAAATAAATGTTTTTTTAAAAAAAAGGTAAAGAGAAAAAGAAAAATCAAGTCCAGGTAGGCATCTGGAGGAAACTGTTCCAGAGAGAAAAAAATAGCAAGTACAAAGATGAGGGGAGCATTCTTAGTATGTTTTAAGAAGACGCCAATATGGCTACATAAAAGAGTGCAAAGGGAATGGTGTTAACACATAAGGTAAGAGAGGTAGTTAATAGGGCAGAAGATGTGAAGCCCTATAGGCCATCATAAGGGCTCTGGATTATGCTCTGTGTAAATGTGATGTGATCCATCTTCTGTCTAAGAGGAAGAATGAGAATAAGGAAACCAAGGAGGATGCTACTAAAACAGTATAGAAGGCTGATAGCAGATTGGACCAGGATGATAAAAAATTGGGTATTTTGAAAGTAGATCTGAAAACATTTACAAATGGAATCGGACTGGAATATATGAAAAAGAGAAAATAAAAAACGACACTAAGATTTCTTATCCCCAAACTGGGAAAAGGTTGTTGCCATTTAGTAAGATGGGAGATGGGAAAGACCATGGAAGGAACTGTCTAAACATCTAAGATAACACTGTAATGAATTCTTTTTTTTTTTTTTGTAATGAATTCTCTTGTACATAGAGGACTATTTCTTTTTTCCCTTTTCATTCCTTCCTTCCTCCCCCCTTTCCCTTCTTTTTTCTTTTAACCTTTTGATCCCTTCACCCATTTTCCCCATTTCCCCACCCCAATCTGTTCTGTTATCTATGAGCTTGATTTTTCTTTTTTAATTCCACATATAAAAGAGATCACATTGTATTTATATTTCACCTAGCATAATGATCTCAAGATCCATCTATGTTGTTGCAAATACCAAGATTTCAGTCTTTCTTATGGCTGAATAATACTCCATTGTATATATACACAATTTCCTTATCCATTAATCCATCAAGCCAGAAAACAATGAACAAAACGGCAGTAAGTACATAGCTATCAATAATTACTTTAAACATAAATGGACTAAATGTTCCAATCAAAATGCACAGCGTTTAAATGGATTAAAAAAAAAAAAACAAAACCAAGACTCATCACCTATATGATGCCTGCAAGAGATTCATTTTAGATGTAAAGTCACAGACTAAAAGTGAAGGGACAGAATAAGATATTCCCTGCAAATGGAAACCAAAAGACAGATGGAATAGCGATACTTATCTCAGACAAAACAGACTTTAAAACGAACACTGTAATAAGACAAAGAAGGCATTACATGATAATAAAGGAGTCAATCCAACCAACATTTGTAAATATTTATGCATTCAACCCAGGAGGACCTAAATATATAAAGCAAATAATAAAAGACACAAAGGGAGAAAGAGACAGCAATACAGTAATGGTAGGATACTTTAATACACCCCCCTTACATCGATAGATAGATCATCCAGACAGAAAATCAATAAGAAAATACTGGCCTTAAATGGACTTAACAGATATTTACAGAACATCCCCATCCAAAAGCAAAAGAACACACATTCTGTCAAGTGAATATGGAATATTTTCCAGGCTAGATCATATGGTAGGCCATAAAACAAGTCTTAATAAAATTAGGAGGACTGAAATCATATCAATCATCTTTTCCAACCACAATGGTATGAAACTAGAAATGAGTTCTATGAAAAAGAACTGGAAAATTCACAAATATGTGAAAATTAAATAACATGCCACTGAACAACCAGTGAGTCAAAGAAGAAACAAACAAAAATACCTTGAAACAACTGAAAATGGAAATAAAAATACCAAAATTTGTAGAATGGAGCAAAAGCAGTTCTAAGAGGAAAGCTGACAGCAATAAATGCCTATCTCAAGAAATTTTAAAAGTCTCAAACACCTAACTTTACATCTCAAGGAATGAGAAAAAGAATAAACAAAATAATCCAAAATTGGTAAGAAGGAAATAAGAAAGATTAAAATAGAAATTAATGAAATAGAAACTAAAATAACATAAAGAAGATCAAATTAAGAGCTGGTTCCTTGAAAAGATAAACGAAAGGTTGAGAAACCTTTAGTTAGACTCACCAAAAAAAGGAGAGGACTCAAAATAAGAAATAAAACAGGAGATGTTACAACTAATACCACAGAAATACAAATGATTATAAGAGACTACTATGAACGATTATATACTACAAAATTGGGACAACCAGGTGCCTTGGGTGGCTCAGTCGGCTAAGTGTCTGACTTCGGCTCAGGTCATGATCATGGGGTCCTGGGTCTGAGCCCCATGTCGGGCTCCCTGCTCAGTGGGCAGTCTGCTTCTCCCTCTCCCTCAACCCCTGCCCACTGCTCGTGCTCTCTCTCATGTTCTGTCTCTCTCTCAAATAAATAAAATCTTAAAAATAAAAAATGGGGGCGCCTCATTCATTGCAAACAATTCAGTTGTTAAGCATCTGCCTTCGGCTCAGGTCATGATCCCGGGGTCCTGGGATGGAGCCCTGCATAGGGCTCCTCCCTGCTCAGCAGGAAGCCTGCTTCTCCCCTTCCCAACCCCCTGCTTGTGTTCCCTCTCTCGCTGTGTCTCTCTCTGTCAAATAAAGAAAATCTTTAAATAAATTAATTAAAAAAAAAAAAAAAGCACAACCTATGGGCTCCCTACTCTGAGGGGAGCCTGGTTTTCCCTCTCCCTCTTCCGCTCCTCCTGCTTGTGCTCTCTCCTTCTCTCTCTCTCTCTCAAACAAATAAATGCTTTAAAAAAAATTGGACAACCTAGAAGAAATGGCTAAATTCCTGGGAAAATACAACCTACCAAGACTGAATCATGATGAAATGGAAAATATGAACAGACCAATCACTAGTAAGGAGATCGAATCAATAATCAAAAACCTATCAACAAACAGGAGAGCAGGACCAGGCTGCTCACTGGTGAATACTACCAAACATTCAAAGAATTAATACCAATCCTTCTTAATCTCTTCCAAAAAATAAAGGAGGAGGAAACTCTTCCAAACTTATTTTATGATGCTAGCATTAACCTGATAGCAAATTCAGATAATGACCCAAGAAAATTACAGGCCAATATCCCTGATAAACAGATGTACGGGCGCCTGGGTGGCTCAGTCGGTTAAGTGGCTGCCTTCGGCTCAGGTCATGATCCCAGGGTCCTGGGATCAAGACCCACATTGGGCTCCCTGCTCAGCAGAGAGCCTGCTTCTCCCCCTCCCTCTGTCTCTGCGTGCCGCTCTGCCTACTTGTGCTCTCTCTGTCAAAATAAGTAAAGTCTTAAAAAAAAAAAAAAACAGATGTATAGGCACTATTTCTAAGACTTCTTTCAGTTCTAGGATTTTTAGCGATCTATACCCTATAGAAAGTAAGGTTTTATCATGAGGAAAACAGAACTTATTAAATCCTAAATGGATCTGGATGCTGTAGAAATGTTTAGCTAAACCAATTTTGCATTTTAGGCAGACATAAAATGTCAAGTTAGATCACAGTTCCAGCAAATACTTGGTTATTACACAGTCTAATTTAATTTCATAGTGTATATAGATTATTTACATACCAGCCACTGCTGTCCATAAACAAACACATGATTTTTGGCAATGTCAACTCTATCCCATGCCAATGTAAGGATGAGCTGGTCAAATGCAGATGCATTAGTGCCTAAGTGAACAGAGAAAACAGTTGACAAGATCAATTAATTTATCTCTATTAAAATGTGAGCACTTATGAATTCTCCCCATTCCCTTTTAATTAACTTACATAGCTCATTTCAGTCACTGTTCAGAGGCAGCCTGCCTCAGAGAGATAAGGTTACCCCCCAGGGTTGAGGGCTTTTATTTTCCAACTACAGAAAACACACAGCCTCATTCATTGCAAACAATTCAGAATGCAGAACAGTAAGAATAAAACAAAGATATCTGTTTCTATCACAGAGACAGTACCATGTTAAGATTATGAAAAACATCCTTTGTCTTCCACAAAGAACATGCACTTTTCTGCGCATATATAAATTCATACAAATACTTTTGTCTATGCAAAAGTGTATGATACTATACAAAGTATTTAGTAACCTATTTGATGTACCTTAACATCACACCTTAGTTTTGTAGAACAGTACATACAGATTACCTTATATACATATTAATACTTTTACAGGTGAACTAAAGTTGATTCAAAAAACACTCTAGTGGCCATTCAAATTATTTTGAATTTTTTGGTGAGTATATTTTTATGCACATGCTTGATTATTTAAATAGGATGATTCTATAGAAGCCAAAATGCTGGGTAAAGAATATATACTTTATAACTTTTGATATACTGCCAAAATATGTTCCAGAAAGGTGATATCATCCATCAATGGTACAAAAATATCCAAGAGGGGAGTAAAATGCTTCTGTATTAAGATTTACTTTGTTTTAATTATAATATTAACCATCTTTCCACATTTTTCCCAAGCATTTATATTATTCTGCTAACATCTTTTACATAAATTGACTCATTTTTCCATGAGGTAGTCACCATCTTACTATTAGTTTGTAACAACTCTTTGTGGTCCCTCCAGATTCCTATTCTTTAATTTCCTCACCTATAAAATGAGGAAATAACAGGAAATCTGCCTCCTAGGGTTGTTGTGAGATTAAATGATAAACAGTATAAAACACTAAAACACAGTGGCTAGCACAAAGAAGTCTATGGCAAATATTAGGTTAGGTGTTCTCTCTTTATTTTTTCTATGTATGCAATCCCATTTATTGATCTTTCCCTTTATAAGAGTTTCTGGATTTTCTATTATTTATGATGTCTTTTTCCCAAGATGTAAATATATTTTATTATAGTATTTTTTAAATGTTTACTCTATTGGCAATTTATTATGGTCTAATATTTGGGAAATTCCTGTGAATAACAACAACACGGTGTCTTCTTGCTCTGCTCCTGTCACTTCACTGCATACCTGGACTTTCAAGTACCCACCCAGATGGGACACTGTTTCAGCTTCTAATTTTTGGCAAGATTTTTCACTGTAATTCTGTTTATCGGTTGGATGTCTTTGGCAAGATGAGAGGACAACACAGTTCAATGGGATGTGTGTTAACCCTTTAGTCCTCAAAGATACCACTAGCTTTCTTTCCAAACTTCCTTTCAGAATGAAAACAGCATGTTTAAGAATGTTTTAATTTCTATCAACCAAGACCTCGTTACCTTTAAACACTTGCTTTCAGCCAATTAAAAATGCACAACATTCTTAATACTGTAATTAAATGGGTCTGCTGGCAAAAACCCTGCTAGAAATTAAAAATTTTTTTAAATTTCTACAAGACAAAACAAAAGCCCATTTACTGTCACAGAAAGGTAACACTGTGTCTTCCACAAAGAACAATTATTGAAAAATTCAGTTCCCAAACATTTAGCTAGATTAAAAAGTTCTCTTATATAAATAGGCTATAAATAAGATATTACAAATAAAAAAATTTCTAAATCTTACCTTTAAGCAGTGCAGTAAGTATTGCTACATCTATATCTTGATGTTCATCTGATCCAATGTGGAAAACCGTGATCTAAAAATCAATTCATAATATTATGCCTTTATATTTTCAAAGCTAAGGCATAACGTGTACAAAAAAAGTAATTTCAGACTACATGGGAGATAATGTTTTGGGGGGTTTTTGATCAGAAATTACTTCATTTCAACCAAAAATCCCCACAAAATTAAAAAACTCCTATCATTACCAAATAAAAATGGCAAGTATACTAAAAATATTTAGTTTCATATTATATTCATTTTTTGACCTATCTTAAGATGGTCCTTTACTAGAGTAAGCAACTTATGGCCTAAGACTACAGATTATATGTCTGAGTAAATCCTGATGTTCTTCCTGCAGAGTGAACATTTAACTCAAGTAATGTATATATGTGTTTTGTTTTGTTTTTTAAGAGTTTATTTATTTGTCAGAGAGAAAGAGAGAGAGTGCACACAAGCAGGGGCAGCGGCAGGCAGAGGGAAGAGAAGGCTCCCCGCTGAGCAGGGAGCCCAATGCAGGACTCGATCCCAGGACCCTGGGATCATGACCTGAGCCGAAGGCAGGCGCTTAACCAACTGAGCCACCCAGGCGTCCCTATATAATAGTGTTCTTGAATGAAAAATGTTTTATTCAATCCTTTTACTGGAAATTTCTTTAAATTATTTGAAGTGAAATGCCACTTGAGAGGTTTTTATTTAATAACATTTTTTCATAAAGTAAAAGACTATCATAACCCCATACACATTTTGCAACTTTAGTGTACAAAAAGGAAATGCATGAAAAACAGATCAAATCATGTTATCATCTACCTGTCATAGTTGTTAAAAAATTTTATCTCTGAAAACTTAAGCCCATGTTTAGATAACTGAAATTAAGCAACACTGATCTTTAATTTAATTTGAGCATTCAGAGTAAAATAAATTTTTTTTCCAAATATATTCTATTTTTTTTTTTAGTTTTTTTTTTTTTTCCAGTAATCTCTACACCCAATGTGGGGCTCGAACGTACAACCCTGAGATCAAGAGTTGCTTTGCTCTACTGATTGAGCCAGCCAGGCACCCCTCCAAATATATTTTAGAGATGCCTTTAACTACTCTTTACAGTTCCTCCTTGATTCTAGATATAATCTGTTGAGGCCTAGTTATTAAACTTTTCCTAAAACAGAAGTGCAAATATATGTCTCAATACCATATAAAAACTATAATCCTTCTCTGATATCACTGTTTGAAGAAAACAATAAATGACTTTTTTTCTTTAAGATTTTATTTATATATTTGACAGAGAGAGACACAGTGAGAGAGGGAACACAAGCAGGGGGAGTGGGAGAGGGAGAAGCAGGCCTCCCGCAGAGCAGGGAGCCCGATGCGGGGCCGATCCCAGGACCCTGGGATCATGACCCGAGCCGAAGGCAGACACTTAATGACTGAGCCACCCAGATCCCAATAAATGACATCTTTACATGGTTAAAAAATACTTTAAAATTTTAAATCCAAATTAAAAGCAAAAGTATTTCAGGGTGCTTGAGTGGCTCATTCTGTTGGGTAAGTGTCCAACTCTTGGTTTTGGCTCAGGTCATGATCTCGCAGTCACAGGATCAAGCCCCAGGATGGAGCCCCACATGGGGCTCGGTGCTCAGTGCAGATGTTGCTTCAGATTCTTTCTTTCTCCCCCACCCTCCCCCTTTGCCCCACCCCACATGCACTCTCTTTCCTTTCAAAATAAATAAAATCTTAAAAAAAAAATATTTCACCTATTTTATAATGTGTTTTGAATGAAATAAAAAGGCTTATTCTGCTGAAATCTACTTACAAGCTCCTTTCTTTTCATGCACTCCATCAGTGTTTGAAATAAATGAACTGCTTCATTCTGGCCAAAGTTAAATGTTTTTTTGATGGTTGAAATAATATCTGGCTCTGCTGCATCAGGAAGATTGCTGGAGAGGAAACATAATTAATTCACTGATTTCAATTTCTATTATTTGTAGAATCTAATATGAAGTATAGGTGAATCCATGTAAGACCTTTAGAGATAATGTATTAATATTAAATACTTGACCCTGAGTGAAATATTGTCCTTTATGAGACTCCCAACTATAAGTCATATGGGGGGAAAATGGAGTTATTTTTCTCTTTGAATTATTTTTTTTTGAATATTATTATGTTATGTTAATCACCAAACATTACATCATTAGTTTTTGATGTAGTGTTCCATGATTCATTGTTTGTGTATAACACCCAGTGCTCCACGCAGAATGTGCCCTCTTTAATACCCATCACCAGGCTGACCCAGCCCCCTCCCCTCTAGAACCCTCAGTTTGTTTCTCAGAGTTCTTTGAATTATTTTAAATTGTTTTACAAGGCATGTGCTGCAACAGCACTACTCACATTTTATAAGCTACTCTATAAACCTAATTTTAAGATATTATGGTGTATTAAGCAATACTTCAAGATGTCTTACACATGAGCACATTCACATTTTTCTCTCTTCCTCATAGTTAATATATTTATATGGCTCAAAAATATGATGATATAAAACATTATTAAACATAAAAATGAAAATTCATCGTGAAAGTCTCTTTCCCACTATCTTCCATCTGCCCAGTTCCATCTCAACTGCTTTCCTTTTTCCATATATATACTTTGGTAATTTCCCAAATCTAGTACACAGATACCAACCTTTCTTAGCTACAAACTATTCTGTTATGTAGATATACCATAATTTATCTAGCCCTCTTGATATACATTCTATTTTGTACCAATCTTTTACTTTTATAAACATTGTAATGAGTAACTTTTTATGTATTTCACATGTATAAAAAAGTACATCTGTATAAACAATTCCTAGAAATGGATCTAATGGGTCCAAAGATATGTGCCTCTGTATGTTTGACAGATCTTGCAAAATTGTTCTCTATGTAGACTGTTATATTTTAATTCATTCCAATAATGTATTAGATAAGCTATTTCCTCAAACCGTACAAGGTATTGTATTAAACTTTAAATTTTCATGTTCATAAAATACTGAAATGAATCTAATACTTTAAAAGCCACAAGCCTCTTTACATAGTTACTGAAATCTTTTTGTAATCACACACTTACCCTCCCTCTTCTGTTTGCTTATGAATATATGCTAGTAGATCTGCAGCTCTGCCTGTTCCTTCACAAACAACAACTGGAACAGGAGGACTTTCTTGAAGATACTCTAGAACTGTGAGGATAACATTTGGCCCGCCCTCAAATATAAGTGCCACCACAGGGACACCTTGTCCAATTCCTTAAAAAAGTAAAAGTTTATAAGACATTAGGCAAAATACAGTAATTTAATCTTATTTTTTACTTAATCAAAACACAAAATAAAAATAAAAAGCCAAAATATAGTTTCTTTTAAGACTGTGTTGACTTCATTTCAAGCATTCAACATGATACCAATCTAGCCTAAGTGAATTAAATACTGAATGAATTACTTTTTCATTAACTTAAAGTCGTTCTAAATGACAAAGAAAATAAATGATTAGGCATGCACTAGAATTCAGATTCACTGAAAAGTGAAAATTATTTTGTATATTTCACTAATTGAACTCCTGACAAGAAATTTATAACGCCAATTTGTTTTTTAGTTTGTTTTTTAAAGATTTTTTTTAAGTAATCCCTTCACTCAAGGTGGGGCTCTAACTTACAACCCCAAGATCAAGAGTCATATGCTCCACCAAATAAGCCAGCCAGGCACCCCTAGTTTGCTTTTCTTTTTTTTTTTTAAAGATTTATTTATTTGACAGAGAGAGAGAGAGAGACTGCGAGAGAGGGAACACAAGCAGGGGGAGTGGGAGAGGGAGAAGCAGGCCTCCCACCGAGTAGGGAGCCCAACGCAGGGCTCGATCCCAGGACCCTGGGATCATGACCTGAGCCGAAGGCAGACGCTTAACGACTGAGCCAGCCAGGTGCCCCTAGTTTGCTTTTCAATACTCTATGAATTGAACTTCTAATGTATAGTTGTTTTTATTCACTTTTAAAATGTATATTTCTGATTTCAAACGCATTGAGACATTAATATAGAAGTTAATGACAGAGTCAGGATTATATAAATGGAACTGATCAATAAAATCCAGAACCTCTACAAGAGTAACAGAAAAGATTTAGTGAAGAATACCAATTTTTGTTTTTACAATAACCTGCAATGCAGTGAGAGAATCCAAAATACAAGTAACTGTAGGATTCTAAAATGTTCCTAAATTTCGGGAGAGAATATGACTCCATCATATCTGAATGCACCGTTCAATAATTTTGTATTTCTATTTCACTTTGTCACAGACCCCACCTTCCTTGGTGTCCTAGGATTATATAATTTCTTCTTTTTGAAACTAAAATCTAAATGTTGAACCAGAAAGTATGACCGTGGTTGGAAAGGAAGACAAGTGTCAAGAATACCAACTTTTAAGACTTAACTACCAAAGAGTGACACCTATTCATGTTATAAACTTTAAACAAGATGATTCTTACTTTGCAATAAAGTATTCCTTTTTCCTCTTCAATCCTGAATTTCAAGTCATGTATTAGAATATATCACACATTAAAAATATTTCTGAATTCCTTGGGCTGCAATAGGATTACAATAGCAAGAGCTTTCAATGAACTTCTGTGGCTTTGGCATCAATATCTGAGTACCCTATTTGGCCTCAGACTTCTTTCCCTAAGTCTATTTTGTCTAAGGTCATTTTTGTTGTTTCATATGTTGTCTTGCCACAAAAGGAAATGAGCACTTTAAAGAACCTTTTTAGAATGTTGCTGGCCATTAATATACCTAGAATAATTTGAACAATAACAAATTTATAAATTCCCTTACTAGCATGAATTCTTTGCTGATTAATAGTTTTTTCAAGTTCTCTTCTCAGTCTGACTTCTGCCCCATACTTTCCAACAGTGCCATCATCCACCAATATGAAATGGGAATGTAGATTATTCAGAACATTCAATTTGCTCAGAGGGTTCAACAAGGTTTGATAAGGAGCAACCACCTAAACAATAGCAAACATAAGAGTTAGTGGGGAGGATTTAATATAAAGAAAAAATAAACTTTAAAATAATCTGTAAAGGCAAGAAGGTGGTAAAATTCTATTTACAATATAGTAACAAATAGAAAATGTCAAACAATATGTCAAAAAGCACAAGTTTTTAAGCCAGCTGATGATTAATCAATAATGGGTCAGACCATACAATTATATTTCAACTCTTATTGCAGAATATATATTATTTTATTATCACATGCAAAAGAAACAAAATAAATGAGTATATAGTATGAAGAAACTGTTAGGTTATTAGTGAATAAAGTGCAATACACAAAGGACACTGAATAAGAACAATCTAATATCAATTATAGTTTTCTATTTTTCTAGCCCTCATACAATCTTTAAAATTGATATTAGAAATTTAATTGCACTTGAAAGTGATCATTATAATTCAGTAATTCTTTTCTAGTACTCTCTTGATAAATATTAATAACCAATTCACATGTCCTTAACCTACTCAAATAAAACACTAACATTTGATTACTAACTTAGTGACAGTAAAATTAGTTCTTAATAACATAGTCATTAAAAATTTAATTACAAAGACTGGCATGATTTGGAAAAGGTGTAAAATAGTTATAGAGAAAGGCCGAAACCAAAACGTACTAATACTATAATGACAATTACTTATATCTATGAATGCATTCTTGGAAGGATCATAAGAAAACCTCAGGAAAAAAGGAAAAGAAAGAAAACCTCAGGAAAATACTTTTTTTTTTTAAGATTTTATTTATTTGACAGAGAGAGACACAGTGAGAGGGAACACAAGCAGGGGGAATGGGAGAGGGAGAAGCAGGCTCCCTACGGAGGAGGGAGCCCGATGTGGGGCTCAATCCCAGGACTCCGGGATCATGACCTGAGCCGAAGGCAGACGCTCAACAACTGAGCCACCCAGGCGCCCCTCAGGAAAATACTTTTTAAACATAATTTGAAAAGTATGGTATGATCATGAATAGTTTAAGGTGACTTGCACTATTCTTGCTCTAATTTTGTTTATACAAGTTCAAATATAAGAAATTTTTAAAATCATTCTTACATCTCTCCCAACAAGATCATTTCTGTTTTCAATCACTCCCCAGGGTGCTATTCCAATAGTGCAAATCTTTCGAGATGATCTGGAAGCGTGTTCTTTGAGGGCATCACCAACATGTTTTGCCACACCTGTTCATATAAAATTTAATTTACTTTATGTGAAAGTAGTTACTGTTTTCAGAATAATCCTGTACTCAATCTATAACATTATAATTGTTGATATTTTTCTTTACACGAAGATAAAAAGCAACAAGGTCCAAAAGACAAACTTACAAAAGAAAACACAAGGACCAAAACCAAAACAAAACAAAACAAAAAAACCCCACAATGTCAAATCACTACAACTGCCTGAAACACACGTAAAAGTAACTTTTACCATGTTGTTAGGCCTAGTCCTCTCTTAGATTCCTCCTGTAAGTAACTGTAGTTTTTTGTTATTGCTCTACACATCATCTAAAAAAAAATGAAGAGTATGGCTCAGGACCATAAGCAAAACACACACACACACAACAAGCAACTACAAAAGTTGTCCAACTGAATCAAAAATTAGGAGAAAAGTAGAAAAGACAATTCAAAGGAGCATATGACTCCTCATTATCACTTAGGGGTTGAATTGTATCCTTCCCAAAATTCATATATTGAAATCCTAATCCCAGTACCTCGAAGTGTGATCATATTTGGAGACAGGTCCTTTAAAGAGGTTATACATTTAAAAATGAGGCCACTAGGGTGGGGACCTAATCAATCTGCCTGGTGTCCTTTTAAGAAGGTGAAATTTTGGGACACAAAAAGAGCCACCAGGAATGCACATGCGTGGTGAAGAGGCCACAGTGAGAAGGTGGTCATCTACAAGCCACAGAGAGAGGCCTCAGAAGGAACCAACCTGCCAACATCTTGATCTTGGACCTCCAAAACTGTGAGAAAATAAATTAATTTTGTTTAAGCTACCCAGTCTGTGGTCTTTTGTTATGGCAGCCCTAGAAAACCAATACAACACTCAATTTGCTTTTTATAATGCATGAGATCTCATTCCTCACCCGGATTATGGAAATAGCATCTTCCCTGGTCTTCCAGTTGCTGCCTTGCCTGTTCACAGTCTATTTTCAAAACATCATCCAAGTGATCTTTGCTCTTGTCAACTCTCTGCTTAAAATCTTCCCTTCTTATTCAAAGCAAACACGAAAGTGCTTATAATAGCCTATACGGCTTTATATAATGATGTGCCTATTGCCCCTGCTATTCACCACCCTACCCCACTCCCGTAACTTCCTGACCTCATCACCTAGCACTCTTTGTTCATTCTACTTAGCTACATTGGACCCTTCTTACCATTCTTCCAACACACCAGCAGTTTTTTCTCTTTTAAATGCTCTGCCTCACATTATCCTTACCATGCTCCCTCATTTCCTTCAATCTCTACTCAAATGTCACCTTATTAATGAAGCCCTCTCTACCATCCCTTCTCTGTATTTCATCTGTCCCCATAGCACTTATCATCTAACATATAACATATTTAGTTATCTGTTTGTTATCTACATCTTCTCCACTAGAATATAAGTTCCACTAAGGTAAACATTTTGTTTTGTGAATGCTGTATCTTCAGCAGCCAGAAGAATGCCTGACATACAATGAGGTTCAAAAACCAGTTGTTCATAATGAATTAGATGTCTGCAAGCTAATTTAAGTAATAATTATATTTTACTTTGGATATTAAAATTAATTTGCTTTTCTTATATCTAACCTGTATATGTCGGAGAGAAGATATGCAATGAAAAATTATAGTATATTAAAAACTAATTTTGAAAGCTACTTCTTACCACTGCCTAGGCAATGGACTGCCATTCTTACATCAATTTACCAGAAGTCAGAAAGTGACAGGAATAAAACTTTGCTCTGTAGTAGGGATCAACAACATTTTTTTGTGAAGGGTCAAATACTAAATATTTTAGGGTTTGCAAGGTAAACAGTCTCACAACTATTCACCTCTACTGTTGCAACACAAATATAACTATATATAATACAAAATCAAAGGATTGTGGCTCTGTTCCAATAAACCTCTATTTACAAAAACAAAGAATGGGTTGGATTTGATGCACGGGACCACAGTTTGTCAATACCTGCTCTAAAGTGTATTATTTTTTAAGAGTAAATGAAAACGAAATACTTTACAGTTACCATTTATACTTAGGAAGTATACAGATTATTTAACAGAAAAACTGAATATACTGATACTTGGTGTTGATTATTATTTCAAATATTTAATTGATATTGTGAAACATTTATAAACACACTAAATAAAACTGGTATAATCATCACATTACCTGTGTTTACTCCTCCAGTTAAAATCCAGGCTCCGGTTGTAACTGCAGCTTTAATAAGACCCTTTCCAAGCAGCTGCTTGATTCGTGGGTGAAGCTCAAATTTCTGCATGCCCCCATGCACAGAGATAACAAGTTTGGGTAATTCCATTTGCCATTCTTTAAGCAGAAGTTGCAGAATGACTTCAGGTTTGGTGTCATATGATAGTCTCACATACTAAAAAAGATTTTTAAAGGACAAAATAACTGAATATGTTCATAGGTTTCATAATGCAACATTACATGACATTAGAAAAACGTTTAGATCAGATTATTATAGATTTGATAGGTTACTTTTAATATACTTAACACTCCTAGGAATAAGCAATAGTAAATGATTTTAAAGTTGGAAAATCATTCTGTTAAGAGCCATAGAAGCAGTGGTACTCTAATTTTTAACCTTTAAAACATAAATATGTTCCTCCTCCTATTTATATAAACTCAATTACCATTCATCCAATTTACAAATTTACCCCCAGTTACTTACTGACTTGTTTGACTATGAATATGCAGTAGTGGGAACTGCTAAAGTCTAGCTATGGTGATGAGAAACGGGAAAAAGAAAGAAGAAGAATGGGGTGCCTAGGTGGCTCAGTCAGTTAAGGTCTGCCTTAGGCTCAGGTCATGATCCTGGAGCACCGGAATCAAGCCCCCCAAGTTGGGCTCCCTGCTCAGTAGGGAGTATGCTTCTACCTCTCCCTCTGCCCCTCCCCGTTTGTGTTCTCTCTCTCTCAAATAAGTAAAACTTCAAAAAAAAAAAAAAAAAGGAAAGAAAAATGGAAGCTTCTACAACTCTTGCTATTAGGAGAGGCAAATACTGTATTATGTGTTTGAAAGTTTTGTCAATGATCTGGTCTATTTATAACAGAATTATGATTATGCAGTAAAATAACAAAGATATTTTTTACTCAATATTTCAAGGTAATCAGATGGATTTATAAATTTAATTTTTTAAAAATTCTATAGAAAATAAGCTGTCACATCTGTGAAATAACTTCCTCTGGTTTACAAGATTAAACAACTTATCTTTGTCTTAAGTGACTTCACAAAACTTACTTGCTATTGACCACTTAACTCATTTTCTTGGTTTGATGTACCTAGATGATTTAGCTCATAAGAAATCTGAAATATTCATGTGTTAGAAAAAAAACATTTTTTTGTTAAAGATTTTATTTATTTATTTGACAGAGAGAGAGACAGCGAGAGAGGGAACACAAGCAGGGGGAGTGGGAGAGGGAGAAGCAGGCCCTCCGCGGAGCAGGGAGCCCAATGCGGGGCTCGATCCCAGGACCCTGGGATCATGACCTGAGCCGAAGGCAGACGCTTAACCAACTGAGCCACCCAGGTGCCCCGAAGAAAAACATTTTTAATCATCTCTAACAAAGGTTCTTTGCAAAACAATATACTGTCCATTGCTTTACAACCAGAGATCAAATACCAATGAAAAATATTCTAAAATATCAGAACCCAAAGTATCAGAATTCTACCAAACTGAGAAGACCCCAGAGTCCCTTAAGATGTTTATAATGGGGGCACCTGGGTGGCTCAGTTGGTTAAGCAACTGCCTTTGGCTCAGGTCATGATCCTGGAGTCCCAGGATCGAGTCCTGCATCGGGATCCCTGCTCAGCAGGGAGTCTGATTCCCCCTCTGACCCTCCCCCCCACTCATGCTCTCTCTGTGTCTCTCATTTTCTCTCTCAAATAAATAAAATCTTAAAAAAAAAAAAAAAAGAACATTTGTAATGAGGGGCATCTGGGTGGCTCAGTCGGTTAAACATCTGCCTTTGGCTCAGGTTGTGATCTCAGGGTCCTGGGATCCAGCCCTGAATCAGGCTCCCTGCTCACTGAGCGAGGAAACTGCTTCTCCCTCTGCCCCCACCCCCCCACCTTTGCCCCCCCCAGCTAGTGCTCTCTCTCTCTCTCAAATAAATTAATTTTTTTTAAAAAGGGGGGGGCGCGCCTGGGTGGCTCAGTTGTTAAGTGTCTGCCTTCCGCTCAGGTTATGGTCCCAGGGTCCTGGGATCGAGCCCTACATCGGGCTCCCTGCTCGGCAGGAGGCCTGCTTCTCCCTCTCCCACTCCCCCTGCTTGTGTTCCCTCTCTCGCTGTGTCTCTCTCTGTCAAATAAATAAATAAAATCTTTAAAAATAAATAAATTAAAAAAAGAATTTTGTAATGAGATTTGTTCTATATTAAGTCTTCCTATATTACTTTTGTCTAACTCATTATTATATTTGGCATAAAGTCATGTTTGGAAAACAGCTTAAAGTTAAAAAAATATATAAGGAATAAATGAGGAGTTCCACTTTGGACAATGGCAGACTAGACTGTTTTAAACTAACTCTGCCGGCAGGAATAGAAAAACGAGAAAATAAATAACATGTATGAAGGCATCAGAGAGCTACTAAGACAGTGAAAAACTGTGGGATCAGGATCCAAAAGAAAAGGAAAACTTGGAGAGATGTGCCCACCTTTACCACTGTTTTTCCCATCAAGGCAGGGAGGCAGACAAAACAAAGAACAACATAAAGGGTAAAATATTGATAAATATAAATGAAAAATAATGTTGTGGGGGGGTGAAAATTATGCCAGCAAAAGCATATGTCATGAGAGAAATAAATGCAGTTATAAGTATTCTAAAGGTTCTTGCACTTCCAAAAAGTAGTGAAAGGACTAATTTATAATAAGTTAAAATGTGTTTTGTAGTGTTCATTATAAGATTAATCTACAGAAAAGAGAATGTATAAATAACATGCTAATAAGGAAAGAAATAATAAAAAAATATTTAATCCCAATCAAACAAGAAAGAAAAGGGAACAAAGAAAAAGTGAGACAGTATAATAAACTTAAAAATATGTGTTGCTTATAAAGAAACCCTTTAGGGGCACCTGGGTGGCTCAATCAGTTAAGCATCTGCCTTCGGCTCAGGTCATGATCCCAGGGTCCTGGGACTGAGCCCCACATTGGGCTACCTGCCAGCAGGGAGTCTGCTTCTGCTTCTCCCTCTCCCCCTCCCCCTGCTTATGCTCTCTCTCTCACTCTCTCGAAAATAAATAAAATCTTAAAAAGAAAGAAAATGACAAGATTAAAAACATTTCATAATGAGAGAATGTTCAGTTCACCAAGATGTAACACTTCTATATGTATATGCACTTATACAAAGGATTTTAAAATAAAGAAATGACCGACACTAACTTTCTGATCTGCTACATAAATTTTCAGACAATAAATGTACTATATATTATTTAGAGAACAAGATAAATGAAGTTAAAAAAATCAAGTATGCGACATACCTTAGCTCTGTAGGAATGAGAACCCCCTTGAAAATTTATGACTCCATAAGCATCCGTTGGGCTCTGTTCTGTATGCTTTTCCACAGACCATTCTTCTAATGTCTGATTAAAATGGTCACCCAATTTCACATCTGAGTATTTCATGGCAAGACTTGCAGTAAAACAAGCATGTTGCTTGACCAAGCGACCACAAAAACACCTAAAGGAAAGAAATGAAATTTTAAAAAGACCTTTCAAAAAATTAGTCAATGAAAAACTGAATTAAAATGAACAAACCAATGAACATTGAGTATAAAAATAATTTAACTTTTTAATTTTACAATACCAATAAATTAATACTTTTAACATAACGGTAAAATAGTACAAGTACATTTTTTTTGATGATACAGTCCTCTAAATTTAGTGTGGGGTTATCTACAAAATGTAGTATAGCCATATAACAGAATAGTATTCAACATGAGAATATCTAATATTAGAATATTAAACACAATATGATCTCAAAATTATCATGCTTCATGAAAGAATCCAATGCCTAACAGTACATATCTATACAGTGATGACAATGGTGGCCCAGGGTCAAGGGCAGAAAGGGCAACTGTATTCTACCTAGAAGCATTACAGGACACTACTATGTAGGAAGCAGGCAGTCTCACTAATTTGATAAAGAATCATACGGGTGCCTGCATGGCTCAGTTGGTTGAGCATCTGACTCCTGATTTTGGCTTGGGTCATGATCTTGGGGTCCTGGGATTGAGCCCCCATTTCAGTTCCCCACTCAGCAGGGAGTCTGCTTATAGATTCTCTCCCTCTATCCCTCCCCCTGCTCGTGTGCGCATGCTCTCTCTAAAATAAATAAATAAATCTTTTTTAAAAAGTCGTATCACAGTTAGTAGAAGCCAAAGCAGCTAGAGTTTGCAGGGCAAAAAACAAAAAGAGGAAGAGCTACACGAGAGAGTTCCCGATATATATAGAAGGATCTTCTTAAACATGAGTTAAGAACAAACTACCCAAGGCAAACATAAGAACTACTAGACAACAGTAGGCCAAGTAATTCCTGAAGTTCACAAAGGGCAAGGAACAGTTTGTGTTGCTACCAGCCAGAGTAAGAGATCTCAATACACAAGACCTACAAAAGGGTCCTGAGAATAGCAATGCCTAATTAGAAGGGCTAAATTAGACCTAGACGATGATGTACCATGACAAACTGCAACAGCAAGACTTGAAAGATCAAATTAATCCAAAGTAACTTAATTGCATGCTAAAACAAGTCCAAAATTCCCTAACAGAATGATAAAATCCAGCACCCTAAAACATAAACTCTCTCTCTCAAATAAAAGAATAAAATCTTTGGAAAACAAAGGAGAATCTATCCAAAATGAAACACTGAGAGAAAAGACAGGGGGGAAACAAAAGGAACAGAACATCAGCAACCTGCTGAACAGTATCGAAGTAGCTCAACACACACAAAGTTCAAGTCCCAGAAATAAGGGAATGGGAATAAAAATTTGAAAACATAGGGCAAAAATCTGAAAACTATATGAGCAACAGATCTGAGCAGTTCAATAAGAACTGAGCAAAACAAGCTTAAGGAAATCACACTAGGCACTGCTGAAAGCCAGTGATAAGAGAAAATCTTCAAAGTATCATATCACATCATGGGCAGAAGAATAAAGGTAAGAATGACAGCACACATCTTGTCAAAAATCATGCAATCCAATAGTCACTGGTACATTATCTTATTCTTTTTTTTTTTAGGTTTTATTTATTTAAGTAATCTCTACATCCAATGGGGGGCTTGAACTCACAACCCCAAGATTAACAGTTACATGCTCTTCCAACTGAGCCAGTCAGGCACCCCAATTTTTTGGTTCAGCATCTTTAAAGTACTAAAGGGATGGGGGGAACCCTATCAAATTAGAATCCTGTAAGACTTGAACAAAACTACCAGCCAACCAAAGTGATTAAATAGACATTTAACACTCAACAATAGAATAAAAACTCTTCTTGAGTGCACAGAAATATTTACCAAAATTAAATATATGCTGGGCCATAAAGTAAGTCTAAATAAACTAGAGTAAGGATGGAAATCATACAAAGTATGTTCTCAGACCACAGTGAAACTAAACTAGAAACCAATAAAAGAAAATACGGGGGAGGAGCGGTTGTTCCTGGGTGGTTCAGTTGGTTAAGCATCTGACTCTTGATTTCGGCTCAGGTCATGATCTCATGGGTCATGAGATCAAGACCCACATGGGGCTCTGTACCAGGGTGTGGAACCTGCTTAAGATTCTCTCTCTCTCCCTCTGCCCCTCCTGCCCCACCCCCACTCAAGTGTGTGCACTCTCTCTCTAAAAGAAAAGAAAAAAAAATACTGGGAAATTCTTCAAGTATTTGGAAATTAAACGACACACTTTTTATTAACTCATGGATCAAAGAAAGTCACAGAAGAACTTAGAAAATATGTGGAACAAAATGAAAATAAAAACAACAAAACATGGGATGCAACTATACAGTGTTTAGTATAAAAGCGTATTCACATAAATACTTTACAGTATGAAAATATATAGGATAAAAAACTGTAGTATATAGTTTAAATGAGAAGAAGATCTGCTACGTGAGGAAGGTGAAGATGGTGGCGGCCCGGGCATGGGTCCTGGGAGTGCAATGGCTAAAAAGGGCAGCCCAAACCATGGTGCCCTTGGGTACAACGATAGCTTTGCACATTACCAAGGACACGTTCCTGGGGTCCTACCCCAAGATTCCAGAAGAACAGGCCACCACTGCCAAGAAGTGTATGTGGGTAGAAGACTACCAAGTGTACTGGGAAGATGGCATGGGGTATGATGACTACCTGAAGCTCTCTGACCGCTCAGGGCAGGGAGAGATCCATGGTATGACTGGGACCACCCAGACCTGAGGTTGAACTGGGGTGTACCAACACCCTGGGACCTTGACATGTCTATCAGGAACTGTGTGGATACATCCCCCATGCCTATTTCCTGGAATCTCATGTGTAAGCACCTCTTTGGCTTTGTGGCCTTCACGCTGTTCATGTTCTGAGTTGGGGAGACTTACCTAATCTACCAATCTGTGGGGCTAAAGCAGAATCCTTATAATAATCTGTACCTGGAACAAGGCAGAGATCCCACCAAACAGCCTGAACCAGTGGTTCATTATGAGATCTGAGGCAATTTACCAGCTTTGCGCCCCCTAAGTGACTCCCTCATTTCTAGAGATTTAACCTTAATGAAATCCCTAATAAAACTTAGTGCTATCATTAAAAAAAAAAAAAAGATTTGCAAGTAATAGTAATCTAAACTCCACCTTAAAAACTTTTTAAAAAGGGCAAATTAAACCCAAAGTAGCAGATGGAAAGAATAAAGAGCACACAATGAACCATGAAAAGAAAAGAAAAACATGTAGAAAAATCAATGAAACAAAAAGCTTGGTCACTGAAAAGACCAACAAAATTCAGTATCTATTCACTATAAACATTTTCAGCAAATTAGGGAAAGAGGGAACTTCCTCAACACAGATATCATCATACTTATTTAATGTTGGCTATGAGTACTACTTACTACATTCTGAGTCCTGTGAGTCCTAACTAATCACCAAACTTTGGGGTCATCTTGGGGACACGTGACAAAAGTAGACAAAATATATGAGGTAACGGTTTTTAAGCACTGAACAAGAATTATGGGACTTCAATCCTTGAAATGAAGAAAAATATATGAAGTGAGGCCCATAATTGTACCACCACACTGGGGGAATTTCTCAACCATTGTGCATTGAGATAATGCTCAGGTAGAAAAAGGCAGTGTCACTGAGCTGACCAAGGAGGTAGCAAACAGAATTCCAGGCTGCTGAAACAGATGGAATTTGTAGCAGGGTACCAGAGGAGAGCTAGAGAGAGAGAGGGAAACAAACTTGCATGAGGATTCACCATGGGTTCCTGGCCACACACTGAGCTGTATCTGTGTCGGTCAAGACTTAGACACCTAACAGAAATCACCTGCTGCGGGTCTGAGACCTGAATCATAAAGGGCTGGAGATACGGCAGTCTTAGATCACAGCGAAAAGACATGAGTAGGCATCCTGGGCATTCAGTTGAGACCCTAAAAAGGTTATACCTTGGGAGTACAGTCCACATTCTAAGACTAAATTCAAAATAAAAATAGAGGGTGCCTGGATGGCTCAGATGGTTAAGCGTCTGCCTTCAGCTTGGGTCATGATCCTGGGATCCTGGGATCGAGTCCCACATCGGGCTCCCTGCTCATCGGGGAGCCTGCTTCTCCCTCTGCCTCTCCCTCTGTCTCTCATGAATAAATAAATAAAATTTTTAAAAATAAATAAATAAAAATAAAAACAGAGCTGCCCCAACAAAGAATGAAATCAAGCCCTATGGGACAAAAGAATCTGTCAATAATTTAATCACCTGTCAGAACAAAATTTAAACCCTTTAAAGGAAGATGACATAGTCCAGAACTCCTATCGATCATGGAAACTCGCAACATACAATAAAAAATTACTAGACATATGAAAAAGCAAAAAAAGTGACTCATAATCAAGAAAAAAGTAGATAAATTTAGCAATTCAATAGAAACAGACCGTAAATGACACAGATGTTCAAACTAGTAAACAAAAATTTTAATGCAGATATAAGTATGTTCAAGGACTTATAGAAATAGATGGTGATAACAAAGGTATAGATAAGGCATCTCAGCAGTGACCTGGAAACTATAATAAAGAATCAAATGAAAATCTTAGAACTGAAAAATATAATGCATGAAAAGTTCACTGGATGGGCAAAATAGCATATTGGCAATTGCAAAAATAAGGATTAGTGGGGAAAAATATATTACAAAGCTACGGTAATCAAAGAAAAAAAAGACTAGTGAACCTTAAGAAATATCACTACAACTGTTCTACTTTCATCAATGGAATAAAATTTTAATTAAAAAAAAAAAACAGGGCTGGGGAGCCTAGATGGTGGTGCAATCAGTTAAGCATTCAGCTCTTGGTTTTGGCTCAGGTCATGATCCCAAGATCCTGGGATCAAGCCCCATGTCGAGCTCCCTGCTCAGCAGGGAGTCTGCTTGTCCTTCTTCCTCCGCTCCCTCTACCCCGTGCTCAAGGTCGGTTGGTTGGTCAGTCTCTCTCTCTCTCAAATAAATAAAATCTTTTTTAAAAATCATGCAAACTAACAAACGTATAACTGGAGTTTCAGAGAGAAGAAAGAGAGAGAATGGGGCAGAAAAATATTTTAAGAAACAATGGCTAAAAACTTCCCAATTTGGAACCCTCTGACATGGTTGGTGGGAATCCAAGCTGGTGCAGCCAATCTGGAAAACAGTATGGAGGTTCCTCAAAAAGTTGAAAATAGAGCTACCCTATGACCCAGCAATTGAACTACCGGGTATTTACCCCAAAGATACAAATGCAGTGTTCCGAAGGGGTACGTGCACCCCAATGTTTATAGCAGCAATGTCCACAATAGCCAAACTATGGAAAGAGCCAAGATGTCCATCAAGAGATGAATGGATAAAGATGTGGTGTTTATTACAATGGAATATTATGCAGCCATCAAAAAAAAAAAAAAAACCACTAAATCTTGCCATTTGCAACAACGTGGATGGAACTAGAGGGTATTATGCTAAGCGAAATAAATCAATCAGAGAAAGACAAGTATCATATGATCTCACTGATATGAGGAATTCTTAATCTCAGAAACAAACTGAGGTTTGCTGGAGTGGAGGGGGGTGGGAGGGATGGGGTGGCTGGGTGATAGACATTGGGGAGGGTAGGTGCTAAGGTGAGCGCTGTGAATTGTTTAAGACTGATGAATCACAGACCTGTACCTCTGAAACAAATAATACATTATATGTTAAAAAAAAAGAAAAAGAAAAAAAGAAGATAGTAGGAAGGGAAAAATGAAGGGGGGTAATCGGAGGGGGAGACGAACCATGAGAGACTATGGACTCTGAGAAACAAACTGAGGGTTTTAGAGGGGAGGGGGTTGGGGGGATAGGTTAGCTCAGTGATGGGTATTAAGGAGGGCACGTACTGAATGGAGCACTGGGTGTTATACGCAAACAATGAATCATGGAACACTACATCAAAAACTAATGATGTAATGTATGACGACTAACGTAACACAATAAAATTAAATTTAAAAAATAATAATTAAAAAAAACTTCCCAATTTGGTGAAAAATATGAACTTGCAGATATTTATGGCACAGTATATACAAAGAGAACCACTCTTAGGCACATTATACACCTGCTGCTGAAAGCCAAGGATACAGGAAGGAAGTCTTTAAAGTAGCCAGAGAGAAAAAAGATCATTACATACAGAACTACACTAGTGACAAATGACTTCTCACCAGAAACAAGAGCCAGAAGACAATATAAGGGTATCTTCAAAGTGCTGGAATGAGAAAACTATCAACTCAGAAATCTATATCTAGGGAAAATATTCCTCAAAAATAAGAGTAAAATAAACATGAAAAATGAAAAATATGAAAACATATTTTCAGATAAACCAATCTGAGAAAATTCATCTCTATTGTATCTGCATTATACCAAATACTAAAGGAAGATCTTCAGTTTGAATGGAAAGATACCCCCTGGAACTTTGCGCCTAAAGGAAGGAATGAACAGGACTGGAAATGGTAAAACAACTCCATATATCTAAAATGAAAAGTGCATTCTGTGCACTTTTCTTCCTAGCCTACCTACCAGAGACCTTCTAGTCTTACTTTTATATTCATTCATCAGATCTTAATGAGCAACATTACTATTTACTTAGCTATCTAGGCAAGAAATTTAGGATTCACCAAATCCTATTGAATTTATCTCATTAATTCCTTCAAATATGTCTACTTCCCTTCATCATCATAGCCACTATCTTAATTCAGGCTCTCAGTTTTTCCAGAATTACTCCAAAACTTTCCAAGCTATTTTTTCCTCCCAATCCAATCTCCTCAAAATGCCAACTGCTTTTACCAAAAGAAAAACTAAGCATTTTACTTCCCTGTATATCCTTTTAACATGAAATCAAAACTATGTGACACAGTACACAAACAGCTTAAATGATCTAGTTCCTACTTATTTCTCCAGATCAAATCTCTCCAATATCCGTATTACATTCTACATTCTGTAGTTTCCTGATAGAATCATAATCTCTTTCACTGTCAGGCCTTCCCACATCCTGTTCTCTCTGCCTAAATCCCTTTTGCTCAATCTTTACCTAACTAATTCACATTCAACTTTAGAAATCTGCTCAAGTAGCTTCATTGGAGTTCATATAGCCTCACCCAATCCTTCACCTCCCCACTCTGAGTAAAGTAACCTTCAAATGTAATCAAATGCAATAACCTGTGAGTTTTATCCCACCTAACTGATGCTTCTAAAATATTAGTTTTATTTTTCAAAATTTGTGCAATAGAGTTTTGTTATTAAACTTACCTGACGAGTTGCTGACAAATTTGACATCCTGGAAGGCATCTATAAAACAAGGTAAATTTATTACTTAACATTAAAAAAAAATTTTAATTTAAACTACATAAAATCCATATAATAGTACAAATCAAAGGAAAACTATAACGCTTGTCTAATTGTTCAGTAGATATGTCATTTATACCTTGGTTTATACACTCAAATAACTTTTTTTAACTCACATAGTTTCCATTGTTTATTGTAGTTGACATACAATGTTACACTAGTTTTAGGTACACAACATAGTGTTTAATAATTTTATACATTACTCAATATTCACCAAGAGTAGTCACCATCTGCCACCATACACTATTACAGTATTATTAACTATATTCCTTATGTTGTACTTTTATCTCCATTATTATTTATAACTGGAATACCAGGTACCAGTTGTACCTCTTACTCCCCCCTTCACCTATTTTACCCATTCCCTCACCCACATATTTAAAATAGTTTCCATTTTTTTTAAGTACAACTAGTTGTGACAAAATCCAGAAACCAAAGAGAAAAAGATTGACAGATTTAACTACACAAAAATACAAATTTCTACATGGCAAAAATATGCCACTCATAAAGTCTAAAGACAAACAGGAAAAAATAATTGCAGGCAAAAGGTTAGTTTCCCTAATATAGAAAGAGTTTCATCAAATTTACATAAAAAAGGAAAACATATGGATAGTTCACAAGAAAAAACATACATATGAAAAGGCATTTGGTTAGAAAAGATTTTTTTAGTCCTTTAAGACAGTATCTTGAAGAGAACAGAGATAGGTAGTCTTTTTTTTTTTTTAAGATTTTATTTATTTATTTCAGAGAGAGACACAGCGAGAGAGGGAACATAGTAGGGAGAGTGGGAGAGGGAGAGGGAGAAGCAGGCTTCCCGCCAAGCAGGGAGCCCGATGCGGGGCTCGATCCCAGGACCCTGGGATCATGACCTGAGCCGAAGGCACACGCTTAACGACTGAGCCACCCAGGCGCCCCGAGATAGGTAGTCTTATATGCTGGTGGGAGTATAAACTGATACAATCTCGATGTAAGGCAACTTGGTAATACCCATCACAATGAAAAAAATGTAGACTCCCTCTCAAACTCTAATACCAATACTAAAATTATAGGCTAAAAAATATTTGTAGCACATGTGTAAAATAATTAATGTACAAAGGTTATTCATTCACTACAGCATTTTTTTTTCTAGTAACAAAAAGAAAAACAGAATACCTAAAATGTTCATCAGTAAGAAACTAAGGGGCGCCTGGGTGGCTCAGTCGGTTAAGCGTCTGTCTTCAGCTCTGGTCATGGTCCCAAGGCCCTAGGATCAAGCCCCATATCAGGCTCCCTGCTTAGTGAGGAGCCTGCTTCTCCCTCTCCCTCTGCTGCTCCCCCTGCTTGTGCTCACTCTCTCAAATAAGTAAATAAAATCTTTAAAAAGATTTTAAAAAATAAGATTAAAAAAGATTTTAAAAATAAGATTAAAAAAATAATCTTTAAAAAAAATAAGGAACTACTAAAACAAACTATGATCCAGATATATAATTTAAAAGGATGCAACAACTAAAAACAGTGGTTATTGCCAAGATAATAAACACTGTGGGTTAAACAGTATGTACTTAAAAGAAGAGAGAGAGGAGTAAATACATATCTGCTAGGACATGCAAAGACTGTATCTAGCTATTTCTGGAAGATATTCTGAGGAATAGGTAACACTGGTTTTCTTTAGGAAGGGGAATTTATAGTTAAGGCACAGTGGTAGAAAGGGACTTTCACTTATAAATTTTGGTATCTTGTAAATCCATGTATTAGCTTATTCATAAAAACCTAATTTTCAAGTTCAACTAGTTTAAGGGCACCTGGCTAGCTCGTTGGAAGAGCATGCAACAGTTGATCTCAGGGTTCTGAGTTCAAGCCCCATGTTGGATGTAAAGATTACTTAAAAATATTATCTTATAAAAAAAATTTCAACTAGTATAGAAAGAAATGACCAGCTACCAGTGTTTGAAAATTATGTCTCATATGGATGGCTACAGCCAAAGATACTTAGTAACAGAATGAGATTCCTTTAACACCTAAAGTTAAATTTCTACTGCAAACTGAAATTTAAAAAGTATAGGAAATAACTCCTCAATAATACAATCTCTTTTGTTAATAAAGCAAAACCATAATTTTCTCCCAATGAAAGAACAGTGTCTTACTTTAGAACTGGCACCCTGAACTAAGGAGATCTAAATTCTAATCCCACCTTTATGAATTATTAGCCATGTGACCTGGGAAATGTCATTTCTGCTCTGGTTAAGAAATGTAATGTTACTAGGACCAAACCCCATGTTGGACCCTGCACTCAGTGGGGAGTCTGCTTGAGGATTCTCTCCCCTCTACCCCTCACTCCACATGCAGGCACTCTCTAATAAGTAAATAAATCTTTTTTTTTTTAAAGATTTTATTTATTTATTTGAGAGAGCGCGAGAACGAGAGCACACGCACAAGCAGAGGGAGGGAGTAGCAGAGGGAGACAGAGAAGCAGGCTCTCCAATGAGCAGGGAGCCCGACACGGGGCTCAATCCCAGGACTCTGGGATCATGACCTGAGCCTAAGGCAGACACTTAACTGACTGAACCACCCAGGTACCCCAATAAATAAATCTTTTTTTTTAATGTAATGTTACATTGTAACAAAACATCTTTAATCATTAATAAGAAATTCAAAAACTCACAGAATAATGACTGGAAGAGATATAAAGGTTTATCTGTTTTATTAATTATCTAAACGACATTTACCAAATTTACCAAAAATTGAAGGAATGTTAAAAAACATAAAAAATATTTTCTCACTAATCAAGTAAATGCAAATTTAAGACATATACTATTTCCTAATAATCACTTTTCCTTGCAGATAAAGAAAAATGTTACTCTAGTCAATATTCAGTAAAGCAGGCATTCTTGCCACTACCAGTAATAGTGTAAATTGCTTTAATCCTTTTGGAAAGCTTTTTGCCATTACATACACTAAGAGGGGGGAAAAAGAACCTTAAACACAAAGAAAGTTTTATCCACTAAGGTCTTCATTATGGCCTAATTTTACTTTATCATGGCTAAAAATTGAAAATAACCGAAATTTGCTCAATAATGGAACAGGTATATATAAATTGTGGCCTATACACTAACAGAATATTAACTACCATTCTTACAAAATATCTGCAATATCATATTTACTATAACATTTTGTAAAAGAGCACATACCATATTTTACACCTAGACTGAATATAGCAACCTTTTAAAACAAAACCTATTGAGGAAATATTAAAATTAAATGCACCAAAATGTTACTAATAATGACTGCCTTGGGGCACCTGGGTGGCTCAGTCGGTTAAGGGTCTGACTCTTGATTTCGGCTTAGGTCATGATCTCAGAGTCATGGGATAGAGCCCCGCATTGGGATCCGTGCTGGGTGTGGAGCCTGCTTAAGATTTTCTCTATCTCACTCCTATGATTATAGGAAACAAACTGAGGTCTGCTGGAGGGGTGGGAGTGGGTGATGGGACAACTGGGTGATGGACATTAAGGAAGACACACGATGTAATGAGCACCGGGTATTATATAAGACTAAGGAATCACTAAACTCTACCTCCGAAACTAAGAATACACTATATGTTAATTAATTGAATTTAAATAATAAAGAAAAAATAAAATAAAATTAATCTTTAAAAAGAAATGAAGAACTGATACAACATGGACATGCCTTGAAAACATTATGCTGAGTAAAAGAAACCAAACATAAAAGGCCACATATTTTTGAGTCTATGTATATGAAATGTACAGAACAGGCAAATCCATAAAGACAGAAGTAGATTCATGGTTGTCAGGGACTGGGGGGAGAGGAGAATAAGAGTGACTGGTAATAGGAACTGGGTTCCCTTTAGGAGTGATAAAAGTGTTCTGGAATTAGATAGCGGTGATGTTTGTAAAACCTTTTGAATATACTAAAAACCAACAAAATGTACATTTCAAATGGTCAGTTTTACGCTATATAAATTATATCTCAATTTTTAAGAAAAAAGATTCTTTCCCTCTGCCCCTCCCCTCCCCTTTCTCTCTCACTTCCCCCTCTTAAAAAAATATAAGTTTATAAAAAATTACCAATTTTGCTATTTTTGTATAGTCGACATATGTTATATTAGTTCCAAATGTACAACAGTGATCAACAATGCTATATATTCCAAAACGCATTACCACCACAATAAGTGTTGTTACCATTTGTCACCATACAACATTACAATATTATTGACTATATTCCCTATGCTATACTTTTCATCTCTGTGACTTATTCATTTTATTCACTTACTTCATGCATCTCCCTACCCCATCCCTTACACCTACACCTGTCTATTCTGGCAACTACCAGTTGTTCTGTTTCTATGAGTCTGTTTTTGCTTGTTTGTTCTGTTTCTTAGAGTCCACACATGAGTATAATCATATGGTATTTATATTTTTCTGACTTATTTTGCTTTGCATAATACGCTCTAGGTCCATCCATGTTGTTGCAAATAGCAAGACTTCATTCTTTTTTATGACTAATATTCTATTTGGTGTGTGTGTGTGTGTGTGTGTATATGTGTGTGTATATACACACACATGCTGTACCTTCTTTATTATCTATTGCAACACTTACGTTGCTTACATATCTTGGCTATTGTAAATAATGCTGCAATAAATACAGGAGTGCATATATCGTGGCGCCTGGGTGGTGCAATTGGTTAAGCATCTGACTCTTGGTTTCAGCCCAGGTCGTGATCTCACAGGTGGTGAGATCGAAGCCCAGGGCTCCATGCTCAGCAGAGAGTCTGCTTGAGACTCCCTCCCCCTCCCTTTGCCCCTCCCCCTGCTCTGTCTCAAATAAATAAATCTTTTAAAAAACAAAAACAAAGGAGTGCATATATCTTTTCCAATTAGTGTTTTGTTGTCTTTGGGTAGATACTCAATATTGAATTCCTGGATCATATGGTATTTCTATTTTTAATTTTTTGAGGAAACACCATACTGTTTTCCATGGTCACTGCACCAATTTATATTCCCACCAATAGTGCAAGAGGGTTCCCTTTTCTCCACATCCTTGCCACCACTTGTTATTTCTTGTCTTTTTGATGCTAGCCATTCTGACTGGTATGAAATTATGATACTCACTGAAGTTTTGCTTTGCATTTTCCTGATGATTAGTGAGGTTGAGCATCTTTACCTGTATCTGTTGGCCATCTGTAGGTCTTCTCTGGAAAAAAGCCTGTTTGGGTCTCCTGCCCACTTTTCCTGGGTGTTGAGCTGTGTAAGTCCTTTGTACATTTTGGATATTAACCTCTTACCAGATATATCATTTGCAAATATCTTCCTCCACTCAGTAGGTTGCCTTTTTGTTTTATTAATAGTTTCCCTTGTTGGGGCACCTGGGTGGCTCAGTCTTTAGGCGTCTGCCTTTGGCTCGGGTCATGATCCCAGGGTCCTGGGATCGAGCCCCACATCGGGCTCCCTGCTCGGTGGGAGGCCGGTTTGTCCCTCTCCCACTCCCCCTGCTTGTGTTCCCTCGCTCGCTAGGTCTCTCTCTGTCAAATAAATAAATAAAATCTTTAAAAAAAAAAAAAATAGTTTCCCTTGTTGTGGAAAAGCTTTTTATTTTGGTGTAATCCTAATAGTTTATTTTTGCTTTGGTCTCCCCTGCCTGAGGAGGCATATCCATAAAAATATTTCTAAGGCCAATGTCCAAGACATTACTGCCTGTTTTTTTCTAGGAGTTTAATGATTTCAGGTCTCACACTTAGGTCTTTAATCCATTTTGAGGTTTTTTTTTAGTTTATTTTTGCATATGGTGTAAGAAAGCAGTCCAATTTCATTCTTTTGCTTGTAGCTTTCCATTTTTCCCAACACCAGTCTTTTTCCCCACTGAATATTCTTGCTCTGTCACATATTAATTGACCATATAAGCATGGGTTTATTTCTGAGCTTTCTATACCATTCTATTAACCTATGTGTCTATTTTTGTGCCAGTACCACACTATTTTGATTACTACAGCTTCGCAGTATATCTTGGAATCTGGGATTGTTAAGAAATGGGCAAAAGACATGAACAGACCTTTCTCCAAAGAAGACATACAAATGGCCAACAGACACATGAAAAAATGCTCAACATCACTCGGCATCAGGGAAATACAAATCAAAACCACAATGAGATACCACCTCACACCAGTCAGAATGGCTAAAATTAAATCAGGAAACAACAGATGTTGGCGAGGATGCGGAGAAAGGGGAACCCTCTTACACTGTTGGTCAGAATGCAAGCTGGTGCAGCCACTCTGGAGAACATTTCTTGTCTTTTTTTTCCTTTTTCTTGTCAAAAAGTTGAAAATAGAGCTACCCTACAACCCAGCAATTGCACTACTAGGGATTTACCCCAAAGATACAAATATAGTGACCCAAAGGAGCACCTGTACCCCAATATTTATAGCAGCAATGTCCGCAATAGCCAAACTATGGAAAGAGCCCTGATGTCCATCAACAGATGAATGGATAAAGATGTGGTGTATATATACACAATGGAATACTACTCAGCCAACAAAAAACTGAAATCTTGCCATTTGCAACAACATGGATGGAACTAGAGGGTATTCTGCTAAGCGAAATTAGTCAATCAGACAAAGACAATCATATGATCTCACTCATATGTGAAATTTAAAAAACAAAACAGGATCATAGGGGAAGAGAGTAAAAACTAAAACAAGACAAAATCAGAGAGGGAGACAAACCATAAGAGACTTTTAATCATAGGAAACAAACTGAGGGTTGCTGGAGGGGAGTGGGGCGGGGGGATGGGATAACTGGGTGATGGCCATTAAGGAGGGCATGTGATGCCGTGGATACTATATCAGACTGATGAATCACTGACCTCTACTTTTGAAACCAGTAATACATTATATGTTAATTAACTGAATTTAAATTTTAAAAAAAGAACTAAAAGAAAAAAAAATACAGGATTGGGATAACCTCCAGCTTTATTCCTCTTTCTCAAGACTGCTTTGGCTATACAGGGTCTTTTGTGGTTTCATCCAAATTTTAGGATTATTTGTTCTAGTTCTGAATTAGGCTATGTTTTTATAAGAGTCATATATCAAATGGAAATAAAAGTTGCAGAGAAGTTAACCGGATAGAGAACAAGGTTTGATAGGAAATGAGAAAGGTAAGAAGATTCAAAAAACTTGTAAATGCATTTCTCAACTAATTTTTCCTAAGTGCCTACGAAGAGAGGTTTTCTGTATTCTAGGAAATAACTCTTTCTTTGATTTGCCCTTTTAAGCTTTTATCTATTTTTAGGCCACGAGAAAAAGAATTACGGAAAATGTTACTTCAATAAATACCTTAGGGGTCAACTTTTTCTTGAATTTTAACTAGTGCCTTTTAAATTTTTCTATTATCAAAGCCACGTGAAAGATCAAAAAGTCAATTAGAGATGTCTATAATCTCTGATGATAGGTTTTCTAGCAGATGCTGAGCTATATCTATATTTTGACAAACAAATACAGGAACTATTAGGTTTGTATTGATTTCTTTAGCATGAACCACAGTGTTGGGTACTCAGTAGATGTTCAATAAATACACATTTTTAAGTTCTCATTATCAGTGAATCAGTTAAGAGTCTTAACTGCCTTATCTTTGTAATATACTAGTATGATCTGGGGGAGTTTAGGGATGGGGGAACACTCTGAAGAAGAGGTTTTATGCTGTAAACGTCATTAAGAACTCCAGAATGCTGATACTGTGCTAATATCTCCTCTCAATTTTTTTTTTAAGATTTTACTTTTTTTATTTGAGAGAGAGCACACGCGTGCACGAGTAAAAAGCAGGCTCCCCACTGAGCTAGGAGCCCGACACGGGTCTCAATCCCAGACCCTGGGATCATAACCTGAGCTGAAGGCAGACGCTAACCAACTGAGCCACCCAGGTGCCCTCTCCTCTCAATCTTAAATGAATAATTAACAGTAAGCACAGAAGTTAACAGTAACTATAAATACTTTAATAATTTTGGTTTTTAATAAGCAAACAGCAATATAATTTACATCTAAATTTCTAGAGGAACCCAAAAAACAAAGGTATGCTTACCTGTGAGGGTCTTTGGAACTTGGTATAATATATACACATTCCCTCTTGGTCAAAGTGCTTTCTATCCAGGATTTCTGGGACTGAAACAAAAAGTTTTAAAAGACAGTTTCTAAATTAACTCACTGATAGTACAATGAAGTAATTTAATGATAAGTACATAAAAAGAAATAGTTCTATACTATTTAACTTTTTTCCAATTCACTATTTACCAAGAGTATAAAGACTTACTGAAGAAAACACACCTAAAATATAATAATCATTCAAGTCCACTGTGATTTAGATTACTAAATCAATATGCTGTGAAAATATTGTTGTTTCACATAATGAGAGGAGGAAAATCAAGTCTGAGATTCCCAATATGGGCCAAATACCTCGAGAGGGGCTGGTATGATCCTGGGAAGTGGATCATTTAAAAACCAATTAAAAGTGATTGTCAGATTTAACTAGCAAAATAAAACCTAGCTATATTTTATTTCTAAGTTAAATACATAAAACATAAGGGCATGGATGGTTAATGGTATACAGACGGAAAAAGATACTAAGCAAATCCTAATCAAAAGAAAACTAGTATCAGGAAAAATAAACACTAAACATCAATAGGGATACGGTAGGTTATTACATGATTACAAATGTTTAATTCACAAGATTGCGATAACAACCTTAAATATGTATAACCAAAGAGTCTCAAAATACATAACACAAGAAATTAATAGAATAAGACAAATCTAGGATCACAGTGGAAGATTAACACATTTCCCTCAATTACAGTAAATCTGAAATAATTTTTAAAATTGAAAAGTTGTTTTTAAATTAATTTTTTATACCACTATTTAAGTTTCTGCCTAGATCCTTAGACTCTTAGACTCTGGATCCTCATCCTGCTACTGGTGACTGATTAAAAAGGAAGAGGCATTATGTACTGGGACAGATGAAACTCTTATAACAGAGTAGATTAAAAACTGTGGAATCCATCCTCTATATAATTTAGCAACATCATCAGGACAGTCCAAAAAGGAAGAGCCTATGTTCTAAAAGGAAACCTCTGAGAGAAGAGACATTCTAGACAATATTACGATGGGTGAAGTTTTGCAGGTTCCTCTCAAATCCTTCAGGTACCCTAATAATAAACCTTAGTCTATTCCCTCAGTGTTAATTCTGGTAAATTCTGCCAAAATTCTCTCTCCATTTCAAAATGTCCATTTCCTTAAATGCTGAGCAAGGAGCCTGATGCGGGGCTCGATCCCAGAACCCTAGGATCATGACCTGAGCCGAAGGCAGCCGCTTAACTGACTGAGCCACCCTGCCCCTAAATAGTTCTTTAAATAGACTCACTTAGGTGGGAACTAATTACATCATGATCCCCTAGTTATAAAAATCACAGGATGACCTCTAGAACATAGCACCCTGAATCAGCAAAATATCCTACATTCTAAAGCTCATTTAGCATAATCCCTCCACCACCTTCTTATTCTAACTAAAATCTGGTATTCCTTAGAAAAATCTGCTTCCCCTACATGACGGGGTGGGGGGTAGGGGCAGGAATCTCTCTAGTTTAACTATACCAGAAATTCATCTTTGCTTCTAGAATACACCTGGCAAACCCAACCCTGATTCAACTTAACTGCCCAACTACTCCATAACTGCTTACTTAGTGTTAATGTAACTAGACAAAACAGAACAATGCTCCCTAGTTTCACTTTAAAACTCTGACCAGAAACCTCAAATGCTCCTTAATGATGCCCAACAATTACACTATATATCCCTAGTCCATTTTCTCATTCTCCTATATGATTTCACACTACTTCCTTCTCTCCTCAAACCTCCAAACCTTCTTCCCCATTCTCATTCTCCACAGATGACCTCACTTCCCATTTAACTGAGCAAATTTAAGCAACAAGAACTTGTACAAGCTTCTATCATATATATCCACCAATAAGTATCTGTACCCACATATTCTGCCTTCCTTCCTACGACTATATGTACTTCTTTTTTTTTTTTTTTTTTTTTTAAATATTTTATTTATTTATTTGACAGAGAGAGACAGCGAGAGCAGGAACACAAGCAGGGGGAGTGGGAGAGGGAGAAGCAGGCTTCCCGCGGAGCAGGGAGCCCGATGCGGGGCTCGATCCCAGGACCCTGGGACCATGACCTGAGCCGAAGGCAGACGCTTAAGGACTGAGCCACCCAGGCGCCCCGACTATATGTACTTCTATTTTAAGTCCAACCATTCCTCTTGTGCCCTAAATCCCATACACCTCACTAAAGGACATTGTCCACCAATTCCTTCTTAATTTTTTTTTGTTCTTTATTAACTCATTCCCATCAGCATGCAACGTCATTATTGTCCTCATTTAAAAAAAAACAAACCTTTGCTTGACTCCACCTTCCCCTCAAGCTAACACTCCATGTTTCTGCCTCGATCTACAATACAGATCATTGGTAAAAGTTTTTCCCTTTTCTTTTCCTGCCATGCTTTCTAAAACTCACTCCAGTCAGGCTTTCAAGCCAACCACCCTCTTGAAATAAGTTTAAGTTTCAACAAGGGACACCTGGGTGGCTCAGTCAGTTAAACATCTGCCTTTGGCTCAGATCATGATCAGGGGGCTGGGACTGAATCCCACATAGGGCTCCCTGCTCAGTGGAGAGCCTGCTTCTCCGTCTCCCTCTGCTGCTCCCTCTGCTTGTGCGCACACTCTCTATCTCTCCCAAACAAATAAAATCTTTGGGGCGCCTGGGTGGCTCAGTCATTGTGTGTCTGCCTTCAGCTCAGTCATGGTCCCAGGGTCCTGGGATCGAGCCCCACATCGGAGTCCCTGCTCTGCGGGAAGGCTGCTTCTCCCTCTCCCACTCCCCCTGCTTGTGTTCCCTCTCTCGCTGTGTCTCTGTCAAATAAATAAATAAAATCTTAAAAATAAATAAATAAAAATAAAGTATTTAAAAAAAGAAATAAATAAGTTTCAACAAGATCACTAATGACTTTCTCTAAATCCAAAGGTCAATTTTCAGGACTCATCTTCATTGATGTATCCAGCAGCATTTAACAAAGTTGTCATTCTCACCCTCTTTAAACATCTTCATCAGTTAGTTTGGCCTTTTCACCGGTCACTCCTTTTATCTCCCTTGCTAATTCCTCCCCTCTTCTCCCCAATCTTTTTTGTTTTAAGATTTTTATTTATTTATTTGACAGAGAGAGCACGTGCGCACAAGCAGGGGGAGCTGAAGAAGGGTGCCCAATGCAGGGCTCAATCCCAGAACCCCGAGATTATGATCTGAGCCGAAGGCAGATGCTTAACCAACTGAGCCACCCAGACACCCCTCTTTCTCCCCAATCTTTGGACTTCTTTTTTCCAATTATATTCATTCAGACTTTGGACTTTTTTTTTCCAATTATATTCGCTCTTTCAGTGCTCGCACCCAGTTTATCACAATATACTGGATGACTCCCAAATTTATATTTCCACACTAGAACCCTCCCTAAACTCCATGCTCATATATCCAACTGCCAACTCAACAGGTTGATTTTGATGTCCAAAAGGCATCTTAAATTTAAGATGGCCTGAACCGAACTCACCTTTCATCCACTCATTTCTTATACAGTCTTCCCCATCTCAGTAAATGCCAACTCTATTCTTCCAGTTCTATTTTTTTTAAGGCAAAAATCTTCATCACCTCTTGCCTGGCTTATCAGAATCCACTCATGTTACCCTTGCCACCTTACAGTCTCTATTCATCAAAAGAGATAAAGTAGTATTCTTTCTTTGAATGAACATAAAGAGTTTATTCGGTGCATATTTGGGTATACAACAATTTGGAACACAGATTTTAACAATTATTAACGCACAAAATCTTACATGTCATGCAACTCTTTGCCAAGATTCCAACTTTCTTCCATGCAACAGATATGAAGATCTATATGGAAACCTAGCTAAGTCTTAAACATAAAGTAATATTTTAAAAATATATCAGGGGTGCCTGGGTGGTGCAGTTGGTTAAGCGTCCAACTCTTGGTTTTAGCTCAGGTCCTGATCTCAGGGTTGTAAGATGGAGCCCCGCATCGGGCCCTGCGCTTGGCGCAGTCTGCTTAGAACGCTCTCCCTCTTCCTCTCCCCTCCCCCTACTCTCTCTCTAAAATAAGTAAAACCTTTAAAAATATGTCGTTATGTCACTTCTCTACTCAAGACTCTCCAATGCCATCACATTTTACTCAAGAGTTTTTATAAAAGCCAGTCCTTACAATAACCTTTAAGGTCCTAGTGCTCTGCGTCTCTGCATCCTGCCTCGTTACTTCGATTCTATCACCTCCTTCAAGTCTTTGAGTAAACGTCACCTTCTTAATGAAGCTTACACTATTTAAAAATGCAATTTCCACCACGACCCCTCACTCCCTTATGGAACTACAGAGTAATAGAACCATATCCTCAGGATCACAAGAGCACTGTCCTGAGAACCAAAAGATCTGGCCATATCAGTTAAACTGCTAGTATATATACTATTCCTATCCTAGACCCTTATCCCACTCCACAACCATACACTGATGCTAAGGCAGAGCAGCTGTAACTGAAAAGACAAGGCATTTCATGACTTCTGCTTATAACTTGAAAAAAAATATCATTTGGTAGTGCTGCTCTGACATGTGACGATGTGAGGCTGAACTTCTACCAAGACCAACTTAACCTACTGCTTGAAACTCATGAAATTTTCATTATGCTATTATTAAAAAAAACAGGATTCAGGAGTAGTACTGAAATTATACTGTGCTTTGTTATTTAAAGGTTGCATGTCTTAGACAAATTGGAAATGGTTTGTAAAAACAAGGCAGGTTAGTGATTGTACTTATGCTATATGCTTACTGCTTTTTCATTTATTAATTTAATTCAGATACAGACAATATAGGAAAAGTTTCGTCATTTATTAAAAAGTTAAACATAAACTTATAAATCACCCAGCAATTCTACTCTAAAGTATCTTCCCAAGAAAAATGAAAACATGTCCACACAAAGACTTGTATTTGAATGTCCATAGAAGAAATATTCGTAACAGCCAACAAAATCAAATAGCCACATAATAGTATACTACTTATAACAATAAGGGGGACAAGCTAAGGATAACATGCAACATTGCTACACCTCAAAAACATTAAGTAAAAAAGTAAGGCAATAAGATTACATAATTGCATTTACATGAAACTTCTAGAAAAGACAAAACCATAGAAACAATAAGTTTAGTAAATGCCTGGGGCTGAAAGTAAGAATAGTGATAAACTGCAAACAAATACAAGAGAACTTTGTGAAAGGACAGTAGTGTTCTAAAACTATATTGTGGTGGTTATAACTAAATAAATGTATTAAAAACCATCAAGGGACACCTGGGTGGCTCAGTCGGTTTAAGCGTCTACTGTGAGTTCAGGTCATAATCCCAGGGTCCTTGGATACAGCCCCTCCTCCCCCTCCCCCTCAGCGGGGAGTCTGCTTCTCCCTCTCCCTCTGCTCCTCTCCCCCGCCTTCCCCACCGCCCTGCTCAAGTTCTCTCAAATAAATAAAATCTTTAAAAACAAAAAAACAAAAAAACATCAAACTTGTATACTTACCAAGGGCAAATTTTAGAATATGTGCATTACACCACAATAAAGCTGTTTAAAAGGCAGGGGAGGGTTGTTAAGAAACATGTAAAACAGAAGAGGTCAAATGTATGTTTAATCAGAGTTCCAGAAGGAGAAAAGGGAAAGAATGGGCAAAGGCAATGTTTAAAGAGATGATAAGAATTTCCCAGATCGACAAAAAACACCTATCTGCAGATTCTGAGAACCCAACATGACAATAAAGAAAAAAACCTTAAAATACAGTTAATTTAGAATAAGTCAGAGGTAGAATATTCCAGAAGTGATCTTCTATTACAGTTACAAGTTCATAAAACGCCTTGAGGCATATGTTTTCAAATGCAAACTCCCTGAAGACAGTGGTTGCTTTATTGTGTTTGGGTACTCTCTACACCCAACATGGGGATCCAACCCCAAGATCAAGAGTCATGTGCTTTTCCGGCTGAGCCAAGCCAGGCACCCCAGATAGTGGTTGTTTATAATCTGCTTTGTATAACAAATGAAGGTCAAAGGAGGACAAATGGGGGGGGGTCTTCCTAGGCTCAAAAAGAGATAAAGACTCCCCCCCCAAAGAAGACTCCCATGATACCAAAGGCTACACTTGGCATGGTCTCTTAGAAAAAGATTAGGATCACAAATTGCCAACAAGGCAGCATCAACTATTCCACTTTGGTGGGAGTCCCTAGATAAACCATGCAGCAGACAGCTTAAGTGCAAGATGATAAGATACACAATGAGTAGGTACAGGATCTGCCCTTGTCTCATAAACCTCAAAAGCCAGTTATCTCTTGTAACAACCTCATAGATTCCAAGGTCCCCCACAAGGGAAATGCCCAGTTTCAGGAGTCACTGCACAAAGGAAAACCCAAAGCTATGACTCCTCTATTACTAGATATAGTTTCCCAATCCTAATTTACCCATATGTCACATAAAAGATGCTGCCTAAAAACACAGTTGACATTGCATCTTTGTAAACCCTTTGCCCAAAGTACAAATAATAAGAGATAACTTTAAGTGGTAGATACAGTGTGTTGGTCAGGCACTGTTCTAAATGTTTTATATGTATTAAGTCATCTTATGCTCACAGTAATCCTATGAACCGGGTACTATTAGTATCCCCACATTATAGAGGCAGAGACTAGTTAGACATAGAAGTTAGGGAATTGTCCAAAGTCACACAGCTAACAGTTTGCCCTGACTCCAAAGCCTCTACAGTCTTTTTTTTTAATTTTATTTTATTATGTTATTGTTAATCACCATACATTACATCATTAGTTTTTGATGTAGTGTTCCATGACTGACTTTTTTTTTTTTTTTTTTTAAAGATTTTATTTATTTGACAGAGAGAGACACAGCGAGAGAGGGAACACAAGCAGGGGGAGTGGGAGAGGGAGAAGCAGGCTTCCCACCAAGCAAGGAGCCCAATGTGGGACTCGATCCCAGGACCCTGGGATCATGACCTGAGCCGAAGGCAGACGCTTAACGACTGAGCCACCCAGGCGCCCCATGACTGACTTTTTAAGAGAAATTTAAGGTAAGTATTTGAAGACCACTTGACAATATGCTTTAAATAAGCCATTGAGTAGAAATACATTAATAACTTTAAAAGGGGAATTCCTATGTGCTTGTTCTGTATATAATTTTCTGAACATGGAAAAAAAACCAGAAGCGCTAACATACTTCTAAAAGGTATTGTTTTTTGGTTTTTGTTTTTCAAAGTCCCAACATGAGCGTTCTTCCTCACTTCTGTGCAGCCATGTAGTTAAGAGTTGAGGCTTTTGACTTAGGGTGTCAGGTTCAAATCCCTGCTCTGCTGCTTACGTTCTTTGTGACCCCAGGCAAGTTCCAAAATTCTCTGATCTTCAGATTCCTTATCTGTTCTTCCTTTCTTTACCTCTTCTGCTGGGCTGGCAGTCAGCTGCAGAGCCAAGCTCCACTTTCAGCTTCAGGTCTAGCTGGCTTAAGGGAGCTCCAAGTATGTCTCATTTTCTTTCTGGGACCAGTGGCTAGTGAAAGCATGTCCTTCTCATGGTGTCTTTCAGTTCTGTCTCTCCCTAAAAGGTATTGTTGATTACTAACTACTGCTAACTAGTATTAGCTTTCTCCCTATTCTGCTCCTTAGCTGCAGCCTGCCTGAAGCAACTCTAGCTACAGTTGTTCAAACAGGGTTGGGGTAGGGATGGAGGAATTAGATCAACAGATTTCAAAATGACTGCTCTACAGCAATGAACTAATGGCCCAGTTAAGTCTAAAGTTTGCAAAACTTTGGATATGTATTCATTGAAATACTCCTAAAAATGAATCACAGGTATATATACCTTTCATACCTTATGTCTTTCTACTAAATATAAATAAAAATATTTTCACAGACATTTAATTTAGGAGTTAGTTATATATGGAAAAAAATGAATCCCAAGTAGCATCTAACATAAAAATAATCAGAGCTCTTGTTAGGAAGATTAGTGTGGAAGAGAGACAAGTAAAAGTAAACCAGAGCCAACAGTATTTGGGGGAGGGGCAATGGGCTCCTGGACTAGTAAAGGAATGGATACAAGAGATAATTTCCAAATCCTTTAGTTTAGCATGATGTCTTTAAAAAAAAAAAAAAAAAAAAAAGAACAAAAAAACTACAGAATGTATTAATACAGTCCTGGTTTCTAATTCTTTCTTCAAATTTACCTCTATCATTATTTTTCAACAACATGCACAATTTACCTGGTCCCAAATGAACACCTCTCCCATTAAACTGATGCTTCCTTCAATGTCCTACTAGAGAGGTATGGCTATACTCTAAATGGGGGATCAACAAAGAGTGTTGGTAAATGTTTTAAGGCTTTTTGGACCACATACACTCTCTGTCACGTATTCTTTATTTTGTTTTTTAACCCTTAAAAAAATGTAAGAATGATTCTTAACTCAAAGTCATAAAAAACAGGCCTTGGCCAGATTTGGTCCACATGACATGGTACATCAACCCATGCTCTGAATCCCATAAAACCATGGATCTTTCATGTCCCTACTGAGTCAATTCAATCCAACAAGCATGTGCCAAGCTCTTCAGATTCTTCTACACGGTTTCTTCAACACTTAATATACCTCTACCCACTTCTACCATCCCAGCAGATTGTTGTATTAAGATCTGCTTTTCAATGATGGGGAAAAAAAGGGTAGGGCTAAAGAATTTTAGATGTTCACTAACAGTTATTTTTCCTGCAGGAATTTCAATAGAAAAAGCATTTAAGGGGCGCCTGGGTGGCTCAGTCACTTAAGCGTTCGACTCTTGATTCTAGCTCAGGTCTGATCCTCAGGGTCATGAGATTGAGCCCCTCATCAGGCTCTGCGCTGCCCCTACCCCCCAGCCAAAAGCATATAAATAAATTATATATATAACCATAAAACCTAAATACCAGTGAACAAAAAAATCTAGTACTTTGAGTACATATACCTAGCTTTTTTCCAGAAACAATGGTCTTTTCCAATCACCATCAACCTAAGACACTTTAGTCACTTTAGGTATTCATTTTTTGAGTATTTTGATAAAATATATAACTACTAAAAACAGGAATGCTGTTGGGATTTCAGGACCTAGTACAAATCTTGCTCACAAATTAGTTTCATTCTACCATTCTTGTTCTAAACAGCCAGTACTATCCCTTCACAACCTCAACTCTTCCATAGTAGTTTCTAACTGGCAAATCCATCCAAAACTTTAGTGAAACGGCTTGCTAAGTCACTTAAATTGTATCACTCTTAATGCTCACAAATTTTCACCAAATTTTGTGCCTGCACATCAGCATGTTTCAAGACTATCTCTTACAGCTTCCTCTACCTTAAATATTCACCAATTTTGTTTATTTCAAGGGCTAACTGCCTTTCACTTTGTGTAGCTGTCAAATGTAAATATATTCTCCCCACACAACAGCATTCTTGTTCATGGCCCTCATTTATTACATTAGAGATCAGCTTCACACACCTGAGAGTCACATACCCCAGGTGACGGTTATAAATCCTTTCCAATGAGAGGTTTCTGCATTTTTTTAAATTCTGAGTTTCTGCTCTGCCATCAGATACCCAATGAAATGTGCCTTGGATTCTAAACACATATATAAATTCCTAATTTTATACTTCTCTTCTTTTTTTTGCTCGGCTGCATTACTGAGTTTTACCAAGAGGTGGCACACTATAAACACAAACCTGAAAATTCCTAAACTTAAATGTTTTAGGTAAAGTAAAAACTAACTACAAACAGAATGTTAGCACTAGAAAGAAATCTTTTTTTAAAGATTTTATTTAGGGGCACCTGGGTGGCTCAGTCGTTAAGCAGCTGCCTTCAGCTCAGGTCACGGTCCCAGGGTCCTGGGATCAAGCCCCGCATTGGGCTCCCTGCTCCCTGGGAAGTCTGCCTCTCCCTCTCCCCCTCCCCCGCTTGTGTTCCTGCTCTTGCTATCTCTCTGTCAAATAGATAAATAAAAAAAATCTTAAAAAAAAAATAAAAGTAAAGATTTTATTTATTTAGAGAGAGGGAGGGAGAGAGAGAACAAACGGGTGGGAGGGGGAGAGGGAAAGGGAGAGAGAGAATCTTAAGCAGGCTCCACACCCAGCACAGAGCCTAACAAGGGGCCAATCTCAAGACCCTGAAATCATGACCTGAACCAAAATCAAGAGTCCGATGCTAACGGAGTGAGCCACCCAGGCGCCCCAGCCCTAGAAAGAAACTTAAAGATTAATTCTGTGATCTCCAGTGGTTAAAGAACAGAAATTCTGGAGTCAGAGTAACCTGAGTTAGAACTCTAGCTTGGTTGTTTACTATCCATGCAACCTTAAGCAAGTTTCTGACCTTTTGACCTAATAACAATACCTACCTTATAATACTGCTCTAAAGATAAAATGATCCATGCAAGGTGTTTCAGCACAATGCATGACACACTGTCAAATCTCAACAATTTTTTTAATGCTTCAAAATTCCGTAAGTTATAAATTCTTTGTCTTTCAGCAATAAGGGGCACATATATTATGAATAAACCTTCTAACATTTTACTCTCTCCATAAGTTAGTACCAGCATATCCTTCCTGCCTAGATGCTAATGGCAAAATTTGGGGGAAAAAATTAAAGATTGCTTTAAAAATTCTACTTCAAGATAAGTGGAAATCAGTCTACTTTTACAACTAAAGACTCTATGATTCTACATATTAATATTAGAAAGGAGCTGCCAGCTATGTTAGTTCTAGTAGACTAACCCTCTTACAAATAACAACCATGTATCTGGACAAAATAAAAACAAAAAACAACTAACGGGCTGAAACTGACTGGAGTCTACACTTAAAATTAAATAATAGCACTGAATGAGCTTCCCATTTTTTAAGGCTTTTTGCCTGATAACAAGCCCTGCTGCTCCACACTACTGAACAGCTAAAACTCCCAACAGAAATCCCACAGTCTTACTGGCTTAAAAAAACACAATACCAAGTCCCAAAGTGACAATAGCAGCTAGAAAGAGATGGGAAAAGGCCTTCAAAGGAGAAAGTCACATAAAGCCTATCCTAAATACTGCATATTAACTATGCTCAAATCTCTAGCAGACCTATAACGTATGTGCATATGGGGCAGACTCCAAGCAGCTCAGTTAAGAATAAAATAACTGAACAGACACTTTTGCTACCCACAAGGAGATAGAGTATGGAATTTGAGTACAGTCAAGTAAATCAACTCTCAGTCTGCTCGGAACCGCCATAACAAATACCATAAGCTAGGTGGCTTAAACAACCCAAATTCATTTTTTCACAGTTAAAGAAACTGTAATTCAAGATCAATGTGTCAACAGGGTCAGTGTCTGGGTAAAAGCTCTCTCCTTGGGTTGCAGATAGCGGTCTTCTCACTGTGTCTTCACATGGTGGAGAGAGCAAGCTCTCTGGTGGTTCTTATAAGGGCCCTACTTGGGTGCCTGGATGGCTCAGTTGTTAAGCGTCTGCCTTCGGCTCAGGTCATGGTCCCAGGGTCCTGGGATCGAGCCCCCATCGGGCTCCCTGCTCTGCGGGGAGCCTGCTTCTCCCTCTCCCACACCCCCTGCTTGTGTTCCTGCTCTCGCTGTGTCTCTGTCAAATAAATAAATAAAATCTTTAAAAAAAAAAAAAAGGGGCCCTACCCCCATGACCCCATCTAACCCTAATTATTCCCAAAGACCCCATCTCCAAGTACCATTACATTGGGGGTTAGGGTTTCAACAAAGAATTCAGGGGAACATAAACACTGAGTTCCTAACAACTACCTTAAGAAGAATCAAGAACACTATAACAGAACTCAGAATCTATAAGGTAACATTCACAGTGTCTATGATACAATTCAAATTTACTAGACTTAAGAAGACAGGAAAGGGGCACCTGGGTGGCTCAGTCAGTTAAGCATCTGCCTTCGGCTCAGGTCATGATCCTAGAGTCCTGGGATCAAGCCCCGCATTGGGCTCCCTCCTCAGCGGAGGGCCTGCTTCTCCCTCTGCCCCTCACCCTGCTCGTGCTCTCTCTCTCAAATCAATAAATAGAAAGAAAAGAAAGAAAGAAAGAAAGAAAGAAAGAAAGAAAGAAAGAAAGAAAGGAAGGAAGGAAGGAAGGAAGGAAGGAAGGAAGGAAGGAAGGAAGGAAGGAAGGAAGGAAGGAAAGAAAGAAAGAAAAGAAAGAAAGAAAGAAAGAAAGAAAGAAAGAAAGAAAGAAAGAAAGAAAGAAAGAAAATAAACAGGAAAATGTGACCCATACTCAAAAGGAAAAAAAAAAAATCAAAAAGGAGTTTGCATATTAATAAAATGCATATACTTAAAAAATTAAATGACAAGCGCTGTGAATTGTGCAAGACTGTTGAATCTCAGATCTGTATCTCTGAAACAAATAAAGCAATATATGTTAAGGGAAAAAAAAAAAGAAGAAGATAGCAGGAGGGGAAGAATGAAGGGGGGAAATCGGAGGGGGAGACGAACCATGAGAGACAATGGACTCTGAAAAACAAACTGAGGGTTCAAGAGGGGAGGGGGGCGGGAGGATGGGTCAGCCTGGTGATGGGTATTAAAGAGGGCACATTCTGCATGGAGCACTGGGTGTTATGCACAAACAATGAATCATGGAACACTCCATCAAAAACTAATGATGTAATGTATGGTGATTAACATAATAAAAAATTTTTTCAAAAAATTAAATGACAGGGGCGCCTGGGTGGTGCAGTCAGGTAAGTGTCTAACTCTTGGTTTCAGCTCAGGTTGTGATCTCAGGGTTGTGAGACTGAGCCCCACATCAGGCTCCATGCTCAGCGTGGAGTCTGCTTGAGACCCTTGCTCCCTCTCCCTCTGCTCCCTGCAAATAAATAAAAAATTTTTAAAAATTAAATGACACTATAGACCTAGAAATTTCAAGTTATGTGAAAAATTTGTACAGAAGCCAATATGCCTGCCAACAATGGCACAGGCAGTGACATAGAAAAATTAAGGCTAGCCCAAAGCAAAATGTTGAAATAGGCTGGCACTCTGACTTCCTCTACCAGAGCCCAACTCATTTGACCTTCTGGCACTCTTATAGGTCCTTTAGAGTTTTGTTCTTTCTCTTAATTGACTGCCAACTACTTAACTAATAATTGGGAATTGTTGATAATTAGTGAACCCTCTAAGAGGGTCTTAAAGACACTACTGAAAAGCCTGAGTGGAAATAACAAATAGTTGGTCAAATTTTATATATTAAAAAATTAAACTGAATCAAATTCATACCATAACTATGTCTGTAAAGAGAGTCCTACTACATCCAACCTTATTTTCTGTTTTGCTTTCCTGGCAACTTCATGGAGATTGCTACCCTTGTTGTTTAACGGCCCAATACTGCTCTAGATTTGTGGGCTAGAAAATGCTTGATAAAGAAAAGTATGAGCAGTTGCCATCATGCCATACCTTGGAGTCTAAGATATTAAATAACTGAAGTCGACAAACAGAACAATGGCATAAATCGCTTTGAAATGGAAACTTACCTTTAAGGAAACTTGGCATATGATGGAGAGCGATACAAATCAGGAGAAAATATGAACTATTACTCTGTGGTATATGAACTACCACACTAAATCCAAAAATGAATACTAGATGGATTAGAGTCCAATGTGTAAAGCAAAACTTTAAAAATTCTACAAAAAATGGGGTGGCTCAGTCGGTTAAGCATGTGCCATGATCCCAGGGTCCTGGGATAGAGCCCCACATCAGGCTCCCTGCTCAGTGGGAAGTCTGCTTCTCCCTCTCCCTCTGCCCCTCCCTCCTGCTTGTGCTCTCTCTCAAAAAAATAAAATCTTTAAAAAAATAAAATATAAAATAAAATTTCTACAAAAAAAACCAGAATAACTTTATGACCCCAGAAAAAAAAAGGCATATGCTATAAAGAAAACAGTGATGGGACGCCTGCTGACTCAGTTGGGGTTGTGAGTTCAAGCTCCACATTGGGTGTGGAAATTACCAAAATAAAACTTAAAAAAACAAGAAAATACTGATAAATTATTACACTAAATTAAAAACCAATTACATCAACAATCTAAAAATAAGTAAATAGCCTAACATTAACCAAGTGAAAAATTAAAAAGCTACAGGCTGGAGAAGATATTTGTAGCTCATAAACCGCCCCCCCTCCAAAAGTATTCAGGATACCTAAAGAATTTCTACAAGTAAATAAATAAGAAAAAGATACCAATAGAAAACCAAGCAAAGATTATAAATAGGCAATTCACGAGAGGAGGGAACCACTGCCAGAAACCCATAACCTGAAATACTCAATGGTCAGTGGCATGCAAATTAAAACAATGAGGAACTATTACATATTCATGAGTCTGGCAAAATAAAAGAACCCAATCAATGAGTGTGGCAAAGATATTGAAAGAACTGGGAACTCACATATACTTTATAGGGAATATAAACCATACTACTTCGGTCAACACTTCGGCAATATCTATAAAATTGAAGATGCATCTATCCTATGATTTACAATTCAACTTCTAGATATATGCATCCTAGAAAAATTCTCACACTTGTACATAAGATGATACATAATACTGCATCATTATATGTAAAAAACTGGAAATAAACTGCCCAATAACAGTAAAATGGATAACAGTATATTCATATAATGGAATAATATACAGCAGTTAGAAGAGGCGAACTAAAAAGCTGCTATGAGCATGCATGGCAAGGCTGTCTTGCAGAGAAGCAGAATGTTAACTTTGAATGGAAATAAAGACAAAGAAAAATAAAAATAAAAGGGGTAAACTAGACCTTACATGTACTATTAAGATGAATAAATCTCCAAAACCTAATGTTGATTTAAAAAAAAACAACAAAGTCCACTAAAAGTCCATATATATAAAACTTAAAAATATCAAAAACTTACAAAACTAAATATATGTTATATATTCTCTCTATATAGACATAGATATGTGTGTGTATATATGTGTGTGTGTGTATATATATATATGGATTTGTGACAATACTACAAAAGCATGCAAAGGAACAACAGGATGATAGTTATGTCTGCAGAAATGGAAAGTAGAATGAGATTTTGATGGAGTACATGGAAGGTTTCAATTTTATCTATAATATTTTATTTCTCAAGCTGTGTGGCAGGAACATGGATGCCTATTATATTACAATCACTCTCATCTATCTGAATTCCAAAACAAAATACAATTACTAAAGAATTCAAATTATATAAATTTATCTTAAAATTAGTTATATACCTGCAGTCAAATAGTACAATTTAAATTCTTCACTTTTATTCCTGGCTCCTTGTAAACCTAAAAAAATATTTTTCCCAAAGCAACAGAATCTGTTGAATTAAATGGATCCATCACATTAATCTAATTCAGTGATGACTGATATGTTTTCAGATGATGCCACAAAAGCTAATCTGAAAAAGAGAAATCTAAAGAAAATATTAGGACATTCTCTATTACAAAACTGCAGCCTTCATATTGTGAGTAAACCATATCAAGCTATTCTCTATCCCTGAGTAGTATGATACTCTGTTGATAACATTTGTTATTAGGTTTTTAGAGTTTTTATTCAAGAGTTCTACCCATCACAGAAATCTGTTTAGTTTAATTAATAACTTTTCCAACTACTAGTGATCCCCTCTGACTAGTAAGTCTCTGTACTCTGTCAAAATACAACATATACAACTGAAATGTGAATAATCTATCCAAAAGTTATTACAAAGAAATTTGGCAATAAAGGAAATTCTAAGTTTTACAGCATTTGAAGAAAAAAATATGGTAAAATAATTTTTTTTAAGGTAACACATTTAAATGACCTTAACTTTTTACTTAACATAACACCGGCCATCTTAGATTTCACAAATATACATGCCTCTGAGTATTAAGGTCCTTCTTCAAGTGCCTAATTTAATGAGTCAATATCTACTCCACCACTTATTGGCCTTAAGACCTTTGGTGAGCGATTCTGCCTCTCTGTTCCTTACATAAATAATGGAGGAAAAAAACAATGCCTACTTCATAGAATTTTGAGCGTAATAATATACAATGATATATGTAAAGCATTTACAACAATGACCACAACTAAATGCTAATACATGTTAGCTGATATTGTGAAAATCTGTCTAAAGCCTATTACACACTTTTCTTAATCAAGAGTACCTTCTGGGTATTAGGTATTGTATATTATACCCTTGAAGACAAGGAAGACTAATGGTTCACATACTAAAGGGTGATATACAGCCCTATCTTTCCAGTCTAGTTAATATTTCCTCAGTCTTATAGTAATAGTCTGCTTCTCAGATAACTTTCCTTCTATTCATTCCCAACATACTACCAAATTGTCAGAGGAAAATGGGTAACTAAACTTACTAAATTTCACTTTGTACATTATTTTTCAAACAGTGAACTCTGGGCTCAAGGTTGCTATATTCCCCAAATGGCATGACTCAAAAGTTTTTTTCTTTCCATGAGGAGCTGGGTTTCCACAAGTTGTGGTTTCCAGCAGTCTGGTAGCTAAATAGTTGAGGTGTTAAGTTATTAACATGTTTTCATGATGCAAGGAGGGACAAATAGTGTTTCACAAACTCCAATACTAGTATTGCTCCTGAGATCAAATAGAAGAAAGATTATCATCTGCTTTTTACAGAGAGGATAAGAGTAGTGCTCATAAAAGAGTATGATTTGGGGGCACCTGGGTGGGTCAGTCCATGATCCCAGGGTCCTGGAATTGAGTCCTGCATCAGGCTCCCTGCTCAGCAGGGAGTCTGCTTCTCCCTCTGCCCCTCCGCTCTGCTTGTGTGCCCTCTCTCTCTCTCTCAAAATAAGTAAATAAAATCTTAAAAAAAAAAAAAGGTGTGATTTGGCAAAGATGCTTATGTGAAGAGCCAGGTCTACCAACTTCAAAAAAATTGCTTACCTCCATGCACTGGAATTTCAACAAGGTTCTAAAATCTTTAAATGGTCAAGAAACTAAACACACATTCCCCCAAAAGATCCAGAGTAATTTTCCAAATCTAAGATGAACTGAACCAAAGGATCAACAAAATGACTGAAAGTACTAGCTTAACTCAAATTTGAACCAATCATTTTTTATAAAGATAAACAAGAAGAGGTCCAATTTTCCAAGTCAAACATTTCATTCATATTCAAACTAATCTAATAATTGCAAAGCTCCTTCTAAAAGTGACATATATCTAAGTTATTTTATATCAACTCACATAAGTAACTCAGTTCAAATCCCCACAGATAGCCAAATAATACTCACTCTAAACTAATCTGAACTATTCTGAATTTGGGTACCTCTAGGTACCAAGCTTAAAACAGGCACTTAATGGCCTGGATGGCTCAGTCATTTAAGCGTGTGACTCTTGATTTCGGCTCAGGTCATGATCTAATAGTTGTGGGATCCAGCCCCATGCAGGCCTCCGCACTCAGCAGGGAGTCTGCTTGAGATTCTCTCCCTTTCCCTCTGCTCCTGCCCCCAACTCACGCACTCGTGCTCTTGCTCTCTCTCTCAAAAATAAATCTTTAAAACAAAACAAAACAAAATTGGCACTTAAGGAGCAGTCACTTAAAAAAAAAAAAGACTAAAATTTAATCATATACTGAAAGGTTCCTCCAAAAAATAAGGGAAGGGGCACCTGGGTGGCTCAGTCAAACATCTGACTCCTGACTTCTGCTCAGGTCATGATCTCAGGGTCATGAGGTCAAGCCCCAGGTGGGCTCCACACAGGGTGTGCAGCCTGCTTGAGATTCTCTCTCCCTCTCACCCTGCCCCTCCCCTACTCTCTCTAAATAAAATAAAATAAAATAAAATAAAATAAAATAAAATAAAATAAAAATAAGGGGAAAGAAAAACCTAGAATGAAATAACAGATCAATAGCAATAATCATCAATGGCTACTACTAAAACTATTATGTAAGTGTCTGACCAAGAACTCTACAAATGAAAGATCAGGCAGCTAAAAACAGCAAACCCACTGGTCAATCTTAACATCAAAAAAAAAGAAAAAAGAAAAGAAAAACAACCAGAAAGCATGTGCTTCTTAATGTGATGCAATACAAGATATGCAGCACGACCTGTGAAGTACTCTTGCCAAAATATCATACTACAATCTGATCAAGTCTTTAGATTAACCACAGGAAACAGAGGAGAAACAAGTTACATCACACTGTATGGATACATCCAACAAAATCCAAACTGTGGGAAATTCTACAGGGCAAATGATCTGGATTTTTCTCATTAAATAAATGATAAGTAATAAGACAAAAAAAAAAAAAAAGAGGGGTTACTAGACACTGAAAGACTTATTTATCAACCAGATGCTGTATGGAATTCTTTGGATGCTGATTTAAATAAACCAAATGAAGAAAAACATGAAACAATCAGGGAAATATGCTGAATATTTAATAATATTAAAGAATTACTAATTTTTCAGATGTGCTAATAGTAATGTGGGTGTGTTAAGAATCCTTATCTTTTTAGAGAGATACACAATGAACTATTTATAAATGAAATATGTCTGAGGTTTGCTTTTAAATTATCCATTTGAGGGGGAATGGGAGGAGTAATAGAAGACACAAAATACATATTTCAAACCGTCAAAACTGGTCATGGATGTATGGTGATTCACTTTCCTATTATATTTCTTTATGTATGAAATCTCCCATATTAGAATATTAAAGAGAATACCAGAGCACTAGACCAAAAATATCTGATTGGTGGAACTCTCAAACTTTTGCAATTCCTTGCGCCTCAACAAACCTTCATTTAAAACTCAAAACCAGGGGGCGCCTGGGTGGCTCAGTCGTTAAGCATCTGCCTTCGGCTCAGGTCATGATCCCAGGGTCCTGGGATCAAGCCCCGCATCGGGCTCCCTGCTCTGCTGGAAGCCTGCTTCTCCCTCTCCCACTCCCCCTGCTTGTGTTCCCTCTCTGTGTCTCTCTGTCATAAAAAAAAATTAAAAAAACAAAAAACAAAAAAACCTCAAAACCAGGGGCACCTGGGTGGCTCAGTTGGTTAAGCGACTGCCTTCGGCTCCGGTCATGATCCCTGGGTCCTGGGATTGAGCTCTGGGCCCCACACCAGGCTCCCTGCTTGGCCCTCTCCCTCTGCTGCTCCCCCTGCTTGTGCTCTCCTGCTCGCTCTCTCTCTCTCAAATAAATAAAATCTTTAAAAAATAATAAAATAAAAATAAAAACCAAAAATGTACATTTTAAGTACTGCCTTTAAGAATTACATTTGCACATATTTTTTAAAGATTTTATTTATTTATTCATCAGAGAGAGAAAGGAGAGACAGCACAAGCAGGGGGAATGGCAGGCAGAGGGAGAAGCAGGCTCCCCGCTGAGCAAGGAGCACGAGGAAGGACTGGATCCCAGGACCTGAGCTAAGGCAGCCCTTAACCAGCTGAGCCACCCAGGCGTCCCTACACTTGCATATTTTAAGTAATGACTTCAACTACGAAATGCTTTCATTTTATGTCTGGTTCTTATTACTGACATTTGCCAACACACACAAACACTTTACTCCACAGAAGTAACCAAGTAACCAAGTTCTGAATATTCTAAATCCTAAACATCTCAATCTGTCCTCCTCCTACTACTTCTTTGTTTTAAGCCCTTGACACTTGGTCAGAGTCTTGCTATAGCCTCCTCCTTATGGGTCTCTCTTTTCAATTTAAACACACACCATTCATCCTCCATATTGTTTTCTTAAGAGGATCCCCAACATCTCCAGTATGAAATCGAAACTTCTTTGTATGACATACATTGCCCTCAGAAATACGGTCCTTGGAGCACCTGGGTGGCTCAGTCAGTTGAGCGTTCAACTCTCGGTGTCAGCTCAGGTCATGATCTTGGGGTCCTGAGATCAAGCCCTGCATCAGGCTCTGTGCTCAGTGGGGGAGTTTGTTTGAGATTCTCTCCCTCTGCCCTCTGCCCCCTACCCCTGCTCGTGCATGCTCTCAAATAAATAAATCTTAAAAAAAAAAAAAATCTGGTATTTGTCTTTCTCTATAACACTCTCACCAGTACCCCATATCATCCCATACTCCACTCATTCCTAACTGCATAAAGTATATATACAGTAGTTCCCAGAATAAACTAAGGATGCTCTTTGTCTTCTAAAGTTCAGTTCCCTTGGACTAAAACCACCAACTCAATGCCCCTTCTACTTCCAGGTTAATTCCAATTCCTACTGACTCTAAGACTCACTTCTACTATCAGCTTTTGTGCAAACCCACCCAGACTTTCCTTTCTCCCCTTGATTACCCCATATTTTCAAAATAATCTATGTAATAGTATCACACCATCCTTCTGGCTTTATCTGTATTGCCTTCAAAACTATTAAGTACCACAGTGTTTGCAATACAGTAGACACTAAATGTTTTATGATGTATGCATCTTCCATTAACAACAACTAGATCTTTTATAAATAACTGGAATGTAAACTGTTTGAAAGCAGAAAACTTGTCTAACATGTATTTGCCACTCCAGTGCCTATCACAGTGCTTAGAATATATTGAACACTGGGACGCCTGGGTGGCTCAGTTGGTTAACTGTCTGCCTTGGGCTCAGGTCATGATCCCAGGGTCCTGGAATGGGGTCCCGCATCGGGCTCCTTGCTCAGCGGGGAGCCTGCTTCTCCATCTGTCTGCTGCTCCCCCTGCTTGTGCGCTCTCTCTGACAAATAAATAAAATCTTAAAAAAAAAAAAAAAGAATATATTAAACACTAAATAAGTGATTACCAAATGAATAAGACAAATATTTCTGTAGCCATGGTAGACAATTTTGTACAAAATTTGATTCCACTCCAGGTTTTAAACTTGTGTTTTTGGTATCTTGGTTTGTTTTTGTTTTTTTTTTTTTTGGTTGGTTGACTGAGCTGGAGGAGGGACAGAGAGGGAGGGAGACAGACTCCCTGCTGAGTGGGGAGCCTGACATGGGGCTCGATCCCAGGACTCTGAGCCAAAACCAAGAGTCAGAATGCTTAACCAACTGAGCCACCCAGGTGCGCCCCAGAAGCAAATACTTTAAATAATAGTTTACAATAAGAACTATGCAGCGTAGATACAACATACTTCGGTGAACTTTTGCGTGACAGTGTTGATCTAAAATTTGAGAAGGCTCAACAAATTATCATTATTGGACAACTTCAGTTTTCAGTTTTCACTATAATTTAATTGAAAACTGTAAAGGAAAAAAAATCACACAACAGCAGTCAGGACTCAAGCAACGTAAAAAATAAAATCAGACCCTCAATTTCAAATTTTACAGTGAGAATTTCTCCCTGTAGAATCAAGAGGATTGTTAGCACGTACAATCAATCAACACTGAGTTCTTATTATGTGCCACAGACAGTGCACAACTTAAGTATACAAATATATGGGGGCTGGGGGGGGGGACATCTGCTATAAAAAAATGGACATAAATGGAAAGACAGCAGAAACAGGAGAAATTCAGACCACATCTCAATTTTTGAAGGTTAGGTTTCAAAACATGTATGTAGCAAGACATTAAGAGGCTGAATTTAAGAAGAGTATCTGAGGTAAGACTAAGCAATTACAGACTTTCACTAGAAAGTCATTAGAAACAAAGTTGGTTTGAAGATGATGAATCATCTTGATTCCCATTTTCTAAGGTATCTAAAAATGTTTTTCAAAATAGTGAAATGGTGTGTTCAGATTTATGCTATTTACCATAAAAAAAAACCTATACACATAACTGAAGAGTCAGTATTAACGGTTTGCTTTTTCCATTAAAAAGGCACTATCGTTCAACTTTCCCTCCCAAAATAGATTCTCTTAAAACCCACTTAAGTAATAAATTTAAAAATCTGGTGTCGGTAACCCTTCTTTTAAAATTAAGGAAAAAAATAAAATGACGCTTTTATTGACTTTACATTACCATATAAAGTGGAAAATAGTGTAAGGTGCACTATTTATTCGTAGTATAACTATATTCGTGGTTTCGCTTTTGTATGGCACTTGAATTAACTTCTGAGAAAAGTAAACCTGCCAGACTCCAGCAGAGGGAGAGATGTTTGCATGAAACCTATCAAGAGTTCAAGCACTGACCAGAAAAACACTTCGCTCTTCAAGTCCCTGATCTAAATTACTTTCTTTTTAAGAAACCTTCAAATTTGATTCCTCGCCTTAACAACAACAACAAAAAGCTCCATCAAAAGCTGCAATGCACCGAATCCCTCTCGCCACTCCACACTGTAGGTTTAAAACCCTTCTCTAGGGCAACGGATGAGGAAGTGAAGTTCGACATAAATCCAGGTAACACATCGCCTCGGTACCTATAGCAGCGCCCCCAACAAAAATCCTTAATTCTTGCTAAAGAAAACTGGAAACCAGATCTACCATCAATATCGTCAAATCCCTCCTGTTTGGCTCCAAAAGGAAAACGTACCTGTGGAGTATCCACTGCGCAAGCAAACGAGGCACAGCTCCAATCCCGTGTCCTCTATCCCTTTTTTGTTCCCTCCCAGCCCTCCTTCCCTTTCCAAGCAGAACTTGAGCAGAGCATTTGGCTCCCTTATCTGCCAGCAACTGGCGCCAGGAGGAAGGCGCTCCCGGGAGATGCGGGGCTTGGAGGCTGAGCGCTGCGTCTGGCGCGCTGCGGCCGCTCGGCTCTTGCAGGTACTGCCTGGCTCGCGCCTCTGCCGCCTCGAGGGGCCCTCGCTGGAGCCAGGTCCCTGCTCTGGGGATTCCCGCGGCGAGCTGCCGTGCCAGATTTGCTACCTGCTTCCTGCCCCTCACCCCCGAACGAACTGCACTCCCGTCCCGCCGGGGCAAGTCCGGAAGCATCAAGGCAATTCCGGGCTCCTTCGCCCCAGGAAGCAGGGCTCCGGACGCACACTTGCCAGTCAGGTCCTCCCCCTTCCCTGCCAGCAACCCCCCAGGGCCATTCCCCTGCCGGGGCCTGCGTGGGTCCAGTACCATTCTCCTCACGGGGCGGACTCCGGAAGGGCAGCAACTCCACCTCCTCCTCCTCCGCGGCCTGCAGCCATCTATCGGGAAGCGTCTCCGAAGGCGGCAGCAGAGGCCGCCGGACAAGGACAGCCCAGGGAAACCTTCTCAGAAGTAACTCAGCTCCGGCGCTAGCAGCAGAAGCTGAGTCTTTCATAATTGTGCGACCAACTCCTCCCGGTGACTGGCCACAGGGACGCGCCCGCGCCCGCCTCCGCCGGCGACGGGGCTGGAGACAGACCACGTGAGGGGCGCGTCGTGTGCGTCGCCGCCCGCGGGCTGGGTCACGTGAAGGGCGCGCGCTCCTTCCCTTCCAGGCCGCCTCCCTTCGCGCCGCGCGCACGCGCCGGGCACGGGCACCTCCACCTACCGCTCGGGCTTCCCGTGAAGGGTCGGGTGTTTTCCCAGGGTTTCCATTGGATCTCGGGGCGGGACTCGCACCAACATGTGTCTCCCCTCCCGGAATGGAACTCGAGGAAACAGTGGAGGAGGGTTAAGGTTCCGGGCCCCTGGGATCCAGCCTGGAGTTGCGGCGTGGTCTCGTCTCCGCTAGCTGGGCCCGGCCTCCGCCTGCCGCGCTAACTGGGCCTGGCGCCTGCCTGCGCTCTGCTGCGGCGTTTCCCAGCCGCTTCTCTGTGCGTTAGACAGAGGTCTCACTCTCCTCGTCCAAATGCCACATCATCTTCTCACCCCAAATCATGCTCTTCCTCCAGCTTCGTCTGTTTCTGCCAGAAAAAAATTCTCCCAAATTTAACTGTGGGCTCCATCCGTTCCCTCCAGATTTGTCCCGCACAGACAACGCATACACCACCCACCTTAACCAGACTGCCGATTGTTCCCGGGTCTAATACATGCCTCTCTGCTTTTTCTTTTCCTTTGCTAAGTCCTGGTTTGACTCTAAGCGCTAGTTTACTAACTTGTTTTTCACATATAACCTTTCTGCTCCCAGGGAGAAAGTTTGTCCGTCCGATCCTCTATTACCCGACTCTATCACACCCCTTTTTTAAAAACAGCTTTCTTGAGGAATACTTGATGTACAATAACCTGCACATATTTAAATGTACAATTTGACAGGTGTTGACATATGTATACACTCGTGAAATCACCAGGATCAAGACAGTGAACATGTTCATCACCCCCCACGTTTCTTCCCTCCCTTTGTACTCCCTCCATCCTGTTCCTCCCCATTCCCATCCCTTAGCAAGCACTGATCTGCTTTCTGTCGCTCTAGATTAATTTGCATATTTCAGGGTTTTACAGAATGGAACCATTCAATATGTACTTTTTTTTTGGTCTGTGTTCTTTCACTCAGAGTATAACTTAAAGGCTATGACCCACAGTTCACTGAAGTAGGATCTTCTCTCCAACAAAACTAATCTGCCCATTGTTTTACCTAACAAGCTTTGGCCATGCTTATGAACATTCTTCAAGTATTCTGTATTCCTTCCCCATTTGGCAGGTCCAGCAGGACCAAGGTTAAAAAAAAAAAAGTTTTACTGTATGTGTCATAGCTTTCCGACTAGATTATCAGCACCTTGGGGCAGGGATTTTGTCTAATTTATGCATGCCTTCAATAAATGTTTATTTTCTAGATCTCAGATGGGCCTACACACTTCTTACCTTAAGGGAGTTTATAATCTAGAAGGTGGAGACAAACCGGAAAATCAAAATACAATGAGATAAGAGAGTTTTTTTTCCTCAGTCTTTGTGACTCTGGCCTTTTATGTACCCACAAATGCTTCACCCCTTGCTTGGATGATGTAGAAAGGTAATAAGAATAGCTCCATGGCACTTGATCTCCCAAACTCTTGCTAAATTGGAGCATTTAGTTTATTTTTTTTTAAAGATTTTTTTTTATCTATTTGAGAGAGAGAGCAGGAGCAGGGAGGGGCAGAGGGAGAGAGACTCTTAAGCAGGCTCCACGCCCAGCCCCCACGCAGGATTCAGTCTCACAACCCTGAGATCATGACCTGAGCTGAAATCCAGTGTCAGACGAGTTACTAAGTCACCCAGGTGCCCCTTGGAGCATTTAGTTTAGAGTTAGAAATGAGGAATATAATTATTCTTTAATTGAACTAATGAAAATTATTATTTAATTCACAGGTTATCAGAAGCCCTGAAGTTCACACATGCTGACTTTCAGTGAATTTATTCATGAAAAATCAATTCTGGGGAATGAATTTATTCATGAAAAAAAAAAGTACTGAGTTCCTAAGACTATATCGGAAACAGCCCTCTTTAATGTTCAGTGATGAACAAGATGGATAAATTCAGTGTTTCAGAAAATGTTCCTTAAGTTCTGTCTCACTTCTTTCCCATAGGGGCTCTGTTTCCATTTTGGTCAATGACATCTCTATTTCCCACTCTCACTGGATCACATACTCATTCTCCTCCCTATCTTTGCCCAATTATTTGCAACAATTCAACATTTACTGCTACACTTTGCTTAAAGCACTAAGTGAGGTGTTATACATGATTTTTAAAAAAATGAAAAACATGGCACTGCACCAACTCTTAGATTTTTTCTTTATGTATTTAGAATTTTTTACTTTAAAATAATTGTAGAATTGGGGCGCCTGGGTGGCTCAGTCAGTCGATAAGCGTCTGCCTTCGGCTCAGGTCATGATCCCAGGGTCCTGGGATCGAGCCCCGCATCGGGCTCCGTGCTCGACGGGAAGCCTGCTTCTCCCTCTCCCACTCCCCTCTGCTTGTGTTCCCTCTCTCGCTGTGTCTCTCTCTGTCAAATAAATAAATAAAATCTTAAAAAAAATAATTGTAGGAGGTTACAAATACACAAAGAAGTACAAATATGCTTCCTCAATATCTCTTCCCCTTCTACCCCCCAACATCTCATATAACCACAGCACAATATCAAAACCAAAAAATTGACCTTGGAACAATCCACAGAGTTTACTCAGATTTCACCGGTTATATATGCACTCATTTGTGTATATGTTTGTGTGTAGCTCTATACAACTTTGTCACATGTATATAGCCTGGAGTAACCACCCAATCAATCAAGATACTCAACTGTATTATGAGATCCCTCATGTCACTCCCTTATAGCCACACCCCTCCCATCCTGCTCCTAACCTGACATCCAGCAGTCTGCAGTTCTAGCTCCATAATTATGTTATTCACAACTGTTCCATAAATGGAATCATGCAGTATGTATCCCCCTGTGGCTAGCCTCACTAAGCATAATTCCCTGGAGATTCATCCAAGTTGTTGCTTGTACCAGCAATTTATTCTTCTTCATTGCTGAACAGCACCCCATGATCTGGATGTACCACTGCTACAGGATTTCTTTTCCTTCGGTGCCCGCAGTTCTTGGTCACGCCGCTTTGAAAAATTAAGGAGTAGACCAGACAGAGTAGTGGGCAGCAAAGCAAGTTTTATTGAGTGATTGTAAAGTTAACTGAATGATAGAATACAAAACTCCCAAAGAGGGAGGGGACCCCAGAGGAGGTTCTATATCTAGGGGTTTTTATGGGCTTTGTTGGAGGGCTGTCTTAATTTGATTAACCCTCCCTGCTCCTGTCATCCAATCAGGTTTTTGTCATCTATCACGTGGGAAAGGAGGGAGGGCTCCTTCCAGGGTGGCATAAAATCCTCTTAAGGGTGGTTTCCTCTTAGGGCAGTGCCCCCCTTGTCCGTGCCTGCCTTTCTTCCAACTATCCTTCATCACCACAGTTTGTCCATTCATCTTTTGAAGGACATCTGGGGAGGTCTGGACCACTACAAAGTTGCTATGAACATTTGTGTATAAGTTCCTCCATGAAAATAACTCTTCATTTCTCTGAGATAAATGCAATTGCTAGGCCCTTCTTAAGTCCATTTTTAGTTTTTAAAGGAATGGGTTATATTTTGAAGATAGAGCCAAAGGATCACCTGACAGATAGGATGTGGGCATGAGAGAAAAGAGAGGAGTCAGGGGTGGTTCGAAATGAACTAATGCATGTAGAACAGTGTTAGAACATACTAAGGGCTCAGTAAATGTCAGCTATACACATGACCACAAACAACGCAAACTCTAAAGAAATGAGAAAATGCGTGAGCACTGTAAGCTACGGACATTGCCTTAGAAGGCAGTAAGAGACGCTCTCAGGACACTTAGTGCATGGAAACCCCTTTGATTATTTTCATGAAACTGAAAAAGAAGAGTTCCACTTCCTCTTAGGATGTAGAAAGCAACAAGAGAATGTCACTCCCATTCTAACAAGAAAACGCCGGACAATCTGCAAAACTATAATTTTTTAAAACTCATCAGAGAACTGAGGTTGTGGTAGGCAACCAAGAGAACTGAATTCCAAAGAGTGATAGGTGCCTCCCTAGGAAAGAGGAGAAATGTTTTTGCCTTGGGAGAGTGTGTGTGGGCTGCAGGGAGTTTGCCACCCCCTCCCCCACCCTTGCCCCCAGGTCTTTCCCTGGAGGAAGATTGGAGGCAGCCCACTCTCGGATTTTCAGCTCTCAGACTTGCATGCATTCTCAACATCAAAGGGAGTGATATCAGTTACTTCATGGAAGTGAAAATTGATTCCTGGGGGAGGGGGGGATGTGTGTGTGAAAATACTACTCTTTTTATATATAAAGCACAGATATACGTATAGTACATAAATAAACATTACAATTTCATGAGGGGGGTACAATTAGGAAAAACATGTCTAAAAAGACTGCACAGTGGAGTTATTAAAAAAAGGGTGAGAAACACTGATCTAGTGGAACAGAGATACACAAGCCGAACTCATAATGAAGATAAATATTATAATTGCTGTGTTAGCCAACCTCCGATAGGGCCCTTCGTGTTCCTCACTTCCTGGTATTCTCACCCTTGTGTAATCTCCCACAATGAATAGGGTTGACCTGTGTGATTGGTGGGATATTGTGAAAATGACAATGTGTCAGACTTCTAAGGCTTGGTCATAAAAGATGTTTTGGCCCCCACCTTGCTCTTTTAGAATACTCACTCTGGGGGAAGTCAGGTGCCATGCCATGAGGACACTTAAGCTGTTTTGTGAAGATGTACAAGTGGCAAGGAGATGAGACCTGTCAACAGTGAGCACCAACTTGCCCACTGTATGGGTAAGCCGTCCTGAAAGTGTATCCTTCGACCCCAGATGTCAGATGACAGCAGCCCCAACTGACATCTTGTAACCTCATGAAAAACTCTGAGACAGCGTCACCGCTAAGCTACTCCAAGTTCCTGACTCTGGGAACTATGAGAAATGATGTGTTTATTGTTCCTTCAAGTCATTAATTTGAGGGTAATCTGTTATGCAGCAATATATTACTGATTAAAATGTGGTACAAATAAGGCGCTATGCCGTGGTAGAAGCTAGCCACCAGCTGGGGAACGTTTGAAAAGCTTGGGGGCACTAGAATATGAACTGAGTATTGTGGGAAGAATTGGAAAGGTACATATATAGAAGTTTAGTAAGGTGTTCTAGATCAAGAGAATACTCAAACAAAGGCCGAGAGGTATAACCATGTCATATCAACTCTTTTAAAATGATAAGATGCTGGGACTCCAGTAATAAAGCTAAACAGTCACTTCCTTAAAATTACTTTAGTAAGAATGATCCTTAGCTCTTTTCTATACTTCAAACCCTTCAGCGGCTCTTAATGCTCTCATAACAGGTCCAAATACTTTAGTATCTAATCTCATCTTATTTTTCCAGTTTTATCTCTAGTTACTTCTAGCCTACTTCCTGTCCTCTTCAAACGTCCATTATCAGGCCTCAACTTGTAAATTCCTTCTTTCAAGAATTCTTTTATTTCCTCCACATAGCACAGCCGATCTGGTTTAGGTGTTGCTTCTATATGCTCCCATTGTATACTGTATATTCCCTATCACAGCATTTCTCTCACTCTAATTACCACCTTACCAGCTCACCAGCTTACCAACTTACTTACTTACTTACTTACTTACTTACTTACTTACTTACAATCCCCTCACCTCCTGCCACTAAACATCCAAGGATCCTAACCTTACCTATCCTATTCACCGGTATCCTACCTCGATGACACGTACGTAAGAATCATTCAATAATATTTGTTGAAGAAAAAAACCTAATTCTCTGATAGCCCAGATTCTAAAGATGTAACTCTGATCTTTGGTTCAAGCATGCAGAGTTTTGTCAGATCAAGACAGAGTGCTGTTACTACATACTTAAAGGAAGTGGAGCAGAATATGGAAGTCTGTGTTCTCATAGTAGAATGTTTAATTAATCAGTCATCCATTTACTCATTGTATTGGTTGAACATCTCCTGTGGAGCACACAGTGTGAGCTAGGTCACTTCCCGACATGGCTCAGGCCTTGTGCTACTGTTTGTGCTACTGTTTGTACCTCTTTCTTTAAATGTTTTGTTCTAAAACTGATTCACTATACTGGCCTTAGTTTCTAAGTGTCCAATTCCCCAGTGCACATGGTATGTAGAAACAACTATGAGATATCCTCTAAGAAGGTGGAAATAAGAAAGACAAAAAGAAGATGGAAGTAAGAGAAATATGAAATAAAATCACTCTTATGAAACCAATTAATATTATCCATATCCCTTGGAATGTCTTCATTTATCACCATGGGCATGTATCTGTATCTCAGTGTGAGGATCACTAATTCTGATTACCCCATGATGGTTAATTTTAATTGCCAACTTGACATGGACATGGAGATTCAACATGATTTCTGGGGGTGTCTGTGAGGGTGTTTCTGCATGAGGTTGGCATTTGAATTGGGATACTGAGTAAAGCAGATTTTTCTCCCCAGTGTGGATGGGGCTTCTTCGATCTATTGAGGACCCAAATAGAACAAAAAGGCAGAGGAAGGGGGGAATTTGTTCTCTGCCTGGCAGATGAGCTGGGACATCAGTCGTCTCCTGTTCTTGCCTGCAAATACACCATCAGCCCTCTGGTTCTCAGAACTATACCACTGGCCTTCCTGTCCTGCAGACAGCAAATAGTGGGATTTCTCAAACTCCATAATTGCATGAGCCAATTTTATATATCTATATCTATATATATATGACAATCAGTTATGGGGAAGCATTCTCTGCAGAATCCTAATAGTACCCATCTTCCATCCAATTTTGTTGTAGAGAATTACAATTGTGTGGTCAACAAAAGATTTTCAAGCAAAAAAATTTTTATCCTGAGAAAATTGTATGAGAAATGAATAATTGAAATTTGAAATTAAAACACAATACCGTTTACATTAGCACCAAGAAAATGAAACACTTAGGTATAAATCTAACAAAATATATACAAGATTCATATGAGGAAAACTACAAAACTCTGAGGAAAGAAATCAAAGAAGCTCTAAATAAATGGAGAGATGCTCCATCTACATGGATAGGAAGACTCAATATTGTCTAGATATCAGTTCTTCTCAACTTGATCTATAAATTCAACACAATTTCAATAAAAATCTTAGCAAGTGATTTTGTGGATACCAACAAACTGATTCTAAAATTTATATGGAGAGGCAAAATACTGATAATCACCAACATAATATTAAAGGAGAAGAACAAACTTGAAGGCTGACATTAATACTACCCCACTTCAAGACTTACTAGGAAGCTACAGTAATAAAGACAATTTCTTCTTTGTTTTTGTAATTTAAATTTGTTAACAAATATATGTATACAATACTTGGTGTTGCATTACCTTTAGAAACTTTCAGAAGCACATTTCACTGATCTAAACTCAAACAACTGTAATAGGGATATTTGCAAAACAACCATTTTAAATATTAGTAGATTTTCTGAGGCCTTGGGGTATTTAATAATAAAGAGGCTTAATTTTAACCTAGAAAAAATATTTTTAGAATATTCTGAGTTTATTGTAAGTTGTATTATATCTGAAGTGACCAGGGGCGCCTGGGTGGCTCAGTCGGTTAAGCATCTGACTCTTGATTTCAGCTCAGGTCATGATCCTAGGGTCGTGGGATAGAGCCCTGCCTTGGGTTCCCTGCTAGCAGGGAGCCTGCTTCTCTCCCTCTGCCTCTCCCCCTTAAAAATGAAATATTTTTATAAGGTAAAAATATTTTAAATATTTAAAATAAATATTTTATTTTAAAATAAAATCTAAAAAAATGAAGTGACTAGAAGTAGTACAATTTATGAATGATTACTATCTGTAACACTAGCAGGTTTTATGACTTCCCACAATTCTTTAATACATGTTTCACAAACCTTGACATCCACACAAATATAGAGGTTTACATTCAGATGAGTAAAGCACATTTACAGTTCAACAATTTGAAAGCATCAGCGTCCTTACCTCCTTACATTAATAGCTAGCTAGCATTTGTTGAATGGTTTCTATTTGCCTGGTGTTGTTCTACTCAACATGTATTAAGTCCTTTCAACTCCATCAGCTAAATACTATTATCATCCTTGTACAGAGGAGGAAACTGAGGCATGGGGCAGAGCCAGGGTTACAACTATGACAGTCTAATTCCAGACTCTAATCCCCTTAACCCTTATGCTGTATTACCCCCTTGTGATAGTAAAAACAAAAAACAAAAAAAAAAAAGGAGAAATCAGTCACTAATAATAGAGAACAACAGATTGCATATGATTCAGTCTTTCACAAAATCTTTTCCTCAAACTATTTAATCAGCTAATTCAGGATCTTTGTTTTCTTTACTAGCTGGTTTATATGATTGTTTCCATATCAGTCATGCTTTGACTTCTCCTTGAATGGATTTGCCACTGCTCTAAGTCCCCAGGCAACTGAGAAAGAGACGCTGTATCTCATAACCGAAGAGGAGCAACTTAGAACGCTGGCAACATGAAAATAATTAAAATCGATGAAAGCATCAAAACAACTAAAAAGAAAGTCAATATATGCAATGCCTATTTTATATAAAATTTCCCTGTCACCTAAATTAGACACTTATAAATGTTTGGAAAATCCTTTGTTTATATAAGCAAAGAGTGATTAAACCAGTTCCAACAAATTTTGCTGTACTTTGGATAGAGGATTAACGGATTTTCTTCCTGAGGCATTCTTTCAAAAGAATTAACCTGGTTTGCAAGGGGAAAGCTTATAAAATGGCAACCAAAAATACCTGGAATATTTCAAATATTAATCTCTAACCCCAATAGTTTAGTACAGTGCCTGGCATATCATTGGTATTCAATAAATAGTTCTTGAATTATTGAGAGGATGAAAATTGGGCTTCTTCAGCTTTAGTACATGCAAAAATGCCAATTAGTTACGTAATACACAAATAATAAACATTTTTTATAACTCTTCTTTGGTCCTAGGTTTTTTGTTTTTTTTTTAAGATTTTATTTATTTATTTGACAGAGAGAGACACAGCGAGAGAGGGAACACAAGCAGGGGGAGTGAGAGAAGGAGAAGCAGACTTTCTGCTGAGCAGGGAGCCCGATGCGGGGCTTGATCCCAGGACCCTGGGATCATGACCTGAGCCGAAGGCAGATACTTAACAACTGAGCCACCCAGGCGCCCCGGCCCTAGTTTATTTTTAAAGGAAAAAAATAAATCTCTTCCTGAAGTTTTAAAACTCTGCCCCAAGTGACTGTATTTGGTCAGAAGCTAGAACCAAATACTAGTAGCCATATAGAGAAATTCCCCTTTGACTTGAGCAAAGCCTTTGTGTTGATGAAGAATGTTATTGCTGGGACTGCAGAAACTTCTCTGAAGTGTATGTGAGTCTACAATGAATGGATGACTTTGGCTGGGCAGAGTTTAGAGGGGTCTGAGACTAAATATATCCAACTATGATGAATAGTGATAATTTCCTAAAACTAATTTTGATGTTGTAGCTATCCCTAAATCATTTGATTCAACTACTTCCTGAGAAAGTAAAAACAAACAAACAAAACTTGTGAAGTTTATGTAAAAAACTAATCTCTGAATTTCAGTCTCAGGCAGAGACTTAATCACATAAAACTGAGGGATGGATAATCAGGTTGTACATGTTAGTGATTTTGGATTTTAGAGATCATGAGACTGTGCTGCAGATTTTAATTTTCATGGCCAATTTTTAAATTATTAATTGGTGGTTCTAATTGTGAATTGTTATTAATTTGCATAGACATATCAATGTTTTTGAGCAAACCCAAGTAGTAAGATATATAATAAGTCTAAACTTGATTATCTAGTTTGAAGCAGCTGTTTGCTTTGATAATCTTGTTTGCTAAAAAAGGTTTTCTTTACATAGGATATCGGTAAAAATTGAAAAACAAGGAGGGGCGCATGGGTGACTCATTCGGTGGTGTCCGACTCTTGATTTTAGCTCAGGTCATAATCTCAGGGTCGTGAGACTGAGCCCCATGTTGGGCTCTGTGCTGAGCGTGGAGCTGGCTTGGAATTCTCTCTCCCTCTCCTTCTGCCCCTCCTCCCAATCCCCCCCACCTCCACCCCGGACTTGCATGTTTTCTCTGTCTCTCAAAACTAAACAAACAAGCAAATATTTTTTAAAAATTGAAAACAAGGGATCTCAAAAAAAGATCTGATTTTCTGATACTGGATATCTTTATTTCTCTTATATATCAACATTGCTAACACATATCTCCTAACTTAATAGCAACTTATTAAGATTTTAACATTATAAGGTTATCTAAGGATAACAATGGAAGTTAAATGGCATTAAAATGGAATTACTGTAAGTATATATGTCCATTTACGTGTGTATGTGTATGTGTATATACCTGCCTCACTATTCTTAGATTTTCATCTTGTTTCATGAAAATCTCAAAGGGATAACATGCAGGTAGTTAACTTAATATACTTCAAGATCATACAAGGCAATTACAGTATACATAACACCTTAAATAAAGCTAAAATATGTAAAAACATAAAATAACCAAGAAACCAGCTATTAATTGGATTAATTGGCTCTGTGCTTTGAAAAAGATTTAAATACAATATAGATGCCAGTGATTACAAATGTACAGCTCAAGAGTAAAAATGTAAGGAGAGATACACATGGAAGGAAATTGAACACACACCTAAGTTTGCTCCATTGTAACATTACATGAAACAACAGTTCTCAAATGAAAAATTTTAATAAATTCATGCAGGTGAAGGGGGGGATTTCATGCATACACAAGAGTAGAAACAAGCACCCATCACCGAGCTTCAATGATTATCAAGATTTTACTGCATTTGCTTTATCTGTTTTTTTTCTTTTTCTTATTTTCTTAGCTGAAGCTGATTCAATTTAAAGCAAATCATAGACATCGTATCATTTTGCTCTTTATTTTGACATACATCTGTTTAAAAAAGTGGACATCATGCCGTTATCACATCTAAAAAAATAAGTAGTAACTATTTGGTATTGTCTTTTATCTGGTTCATAACCAAGTTTTCCTAGCTGGTTCACCAATGTCTTGTTTAGTTGGTTTTTGAATCGGGATCCAAACAAGGTCTACACAAGGGATTTGGATGTCAGGTCACAGAAGTTTCTTTTAATTTAGAGCAACCCTTCTTTCCTCACTTTTCCCCCATGCTGTTGATTTATTACAAGAACCAATTCAGTGGTCCTTTAGAATGTTGCATATTCTTTATCTGTAAGTTTGCTCCCGTGAGTATTTTTTTTTTTTTTTTAGATTTTATTTATTTCACAGAGAGAGCACAAGCAGAGGGAGAGGGAGGGAGAAGCAGGCTCCCTGCTGAGCAAGGAGCCCGATGTGGGACTTGATCCCAGGACTCTGGGATCATGACCCGGGCCGAAGGCAGCCGCTTAACTGACTGAGCCACCCAGGCGTCCCTCCCTTGAGTGTTCTTTGTTTCTTCATCCTCCATATTTCCCATAGTTGGAAGTTCATGCTCTAATTTGATTAGATTCCAGGTTATCTTTTTTGCAAGAACATTTCATGGTGCTTTGTGCTTCACACTGCATCATGTTGAAAGGCCTGCAATGTCTGGTTGTTCCACTTTTAGTAATATTAAGATTTATCAATGATTTCAGGTGCTGACAGTTTAAACCTTCCTTTTACCTAATGATTTCATACACTGATGATCATTGGTTAAACCAATTATTTCATTTGGGATGAAAATAACATGGCTATTTTCAAATCCATGAAGAGCCACAGATCTCCTCCCCTACTTCATGTAGGTGGGCAAGTGTCCCTCCCTGATTGGCAGAAAAGTGGAGTTTTGATCCTTGGAGAGAGTAAAACAGGGGGGGGCTCTGGCCTGCAGGATCCAGTCACAATTGAGGGCATGCATAGGTAACACACTGAAAATGGTATTTGAGTGAATGTTTACATACAGAACGCTAAGACTGTCAACACTTCCTCCAACCACATGACTCCAGGAGATTGGAAGAGATTGTTTTGAAGGAATCTGATCATCCCACAAGAAGGCACTTAAAAATACCAACATCAGCCTTTCCCAGCAGCAGAGCCAGATCATCCTACAATGTACCTTTCATTTAAGCCCCACTTACGGGCGCCTGGGTGGCTCAGTCGGTTAAGCATCTGCTTTTGGCTCAGGTCATGATCCCAGGGTCCTGGGATTAAGTCCTGCGTTGGACTCCCTGCTCACTTGCTCTCTCTCTCTCAAAAATAAATAAAAATAAAAAGTTTCTTTAAGCCCCACTTATGTGCTCAGAGTATCCAATTGGGTTTTTAGTTTTTCACTCTTAAACATCAGCAGAAATCTGAAAATTTCCTTTCCTCTGAAGAAAGCTTCTAAGATATAACACACAAGAATGGAATTGCAAAGAAAGCAGTGGCTATACAGATACATTTCAAAAACAAGCTAACAGAAGCCCTGTCATTAATATTTTCAGAGTTAAGAGAATATATGGCATCAACGAAACAGCAATAGGATGCTAGAAAAAAAGTGTCAGAGAGCAAAAAAGAGCTCTTGGAAATTAAAAACATGTTAGCAGAAATAAAAAATCCAATAAAAGATTAGAAGATAATGTTAAGGATATCTTCTAGATTAACAGGGCAAAAAGATAAGTTGTGGAATATTTGAGAGGAAAGGTAAGACCAATAGAGGATTAGTACAGGAGGTGCAACATCAAAATATCAGGGCTTCCAGAAGGAAAGAACAGAGAAAATGAAGGGGAGGTAATAATGAGTGAAATAATTCAAAAATATTTCCCATAATTGAAGGATAGATTACTAGACAGAAAGGACTCATTGAGTGATCAGTATAACGGAGAAAAATAGACCCATACTGGGAATAAGCTATCAAGAAAAATACAATGTATGTTCTAAGTATGCCTTGGGATACACCTACACTAAAAAGTGACCAGTATTTATCTGAAATTCAAATTTAAATGGGCATCCTGTATTTTATCTGGGAAGCCTACACTGACCTTGTCATTACCGGTAACGGCAATTCCTCATAATTTCAATTTCTAACACTCCACTCATATCACCACTGCTCATCTATCCAACTTCTGATATTCTAAACCCAACAATCACTCAACAATATAGGGACCTAAAATGCATTTATCCCCACACCTTTTCACTATCATTCCATCACCCCTTCAAATCTTCATGTCTTCTTGTCCAGCTTAAATTTCATAGTTAATAAGTTGTATTCACTGCTTCACATACATCCTAAATTCCCTTGTTTCTCTTTAAATTTCTTGACCTTGCTTGGCTAAATCACAGCCCTCATTCAATTCAGTATTGTACCTGTGTAAACCCAACGTGGCTGGACACACACACACACACACACACACACACACATACACACACACAGAGAATAGTCATTTTAAATTTAAGGTAACAAACCTCATGGTGGGCCCTTGATGCAACTATTATACTATATTTCCCTAGACCAGTAGTTCTCAAAGTGTGGTCCCCAGGCCAGCAGTACCAATGTCACCTGGGAACTTGTTAGAAATGGAAATTTTTGGTTGGATTCAACCCCAGACTTGAATTAGAAAATCTGGGACTGGAGCCAGCGATCTGGAGTTCAACAAGGGTTCCAGGTGAGTCTGATACACTGGGTCTCACATTTTAGCATGAGAAAAATGAGCTGTAAAGCTTGTTAAAAGGGCAGTACAATGGCAGCAGGGATCTTAGTAATTTGTGAGAACATCAGCAAAGGTGCAAATGCCAGGAATGTTCATTTTAACAGGTAACATTTCTTGGTTTAAAAAAAAAGTCCACGCATACATTAATTCAATAAATACTTATGAAGGGGTATTATGTATCAGTATAAATTTCCAGTAAATGACAGTTATGGAATCTAGGTTTTATGGATAATTTGTCAGACTTAAATAACTACACAATTTCCTGAAGATTATTACCATTTATACTTTATGTGAACATAATCTAGTATACTTTAAATTTTCAGTTATTTTTCACCATTAAAAATAAAACAAATTCAAATTTTATTTTAAAATATAATTTATTGAATACCACAGTGAATTCAATACATTAAAAAAATTGTTTTTCTTATCAGTATTGGCACATAATGAAGTTTTAAAGCACTGCTAAATTAACACCAAAAAAAATTTAAATTTCAAATCATGTTCCATAAAAAAAATAAAGCCTAGTAGTGTTATAAAACTATTAATTTATACCAACTCACATATCAAAGTGTTAAAAAAAAAAATTCCACACTCAAACTGTCTTCTAAGAAGTAAAAATTCAATCATATGTATTTTTAAAAAGGTTCTCATTTGAACAAAATACAACAGGTATAAAATAGGCAAAAACTTTACACTGATTTGTCCTACTGGGAAATTCTGCAGGCTAACCAGATAAACTTTAGATATTAAAAAAATCCGTATTCCAAAGGAATAGAAGTTTACAATATTTTTTATGCCTAATCAAAGAAACATACGATGACATTAAATATTCTTTTTTCTCTTAGTTGCCTCAATTGCCAATAATACAGGACTGTTCTAAAATGTAATTTAAAAATGATTTTCCTGCCAATGAATATTTTCATAGATGCAAAGCTGTCCTTAAATATGGCAACATTAAACAAGGAAATTTACATATATGGTGTTCACTATAATATGGCCTGTATATTTAACTCTATCAATCATTTTGTTTACTCTAAAATTTCAGTAACCCAAACCATGCGTACTACACAATTTCTCTCCAATTCCAAAAGGTTGAGTAATTTGATTCGGGTCACTTGAATTTACAGAGTATCTTTCTTCCAGGAAGCAAAAAGTGAATATACTGAATATAAATTCAGTATCTTGATTTTATTTATATTATCCCCCCCACCCCCATTTAGAATTGTCCTCTGAGGTAAAGAGAGCACTGAAAATAAAAATTTTAAACTGCAGAATTGGTTATTTGGCATCATTCAACTTTTTTCCTCATTAATGGGAAAACATAAACCCTTTCAAACTAGTGCATTCCACTGGTCTGAAATGCAATTCCTGTTTTTGAAATCTCATTGGCTGAGATCATCAGGTTGAACTTCTAGAAACCAAGCTTAAATAAAATCAGTTCAAATATTTTTTAGTCAAACGTAGAAATAATGTTTGCTTATACCTACGGAAGAAATTGAAAGAGCAAAGAAACACTGGAAATCTCCTTTGTATTTACTTTAAATGTACCATTTCACCAAAACCTCTATGGACATGAAACTAAAATCTATAAATGCCAACAGCGGATGGGTTAAAATTCTCTCCCTTCAAAAGTAAATCACCAAGTCTACTAAGGTATTGCTAATCTAAAAATCTACAAGCTAGAAGAAAATATAGTGTATTAGAATATAAAGGTCTTTCACCACAAACCTCTTATTTATCTTTGCTGACCTAAACTGAAGTAAAAAATCACCTACATTACAATTTGAGATATTTAGTTCTTTGTTTGATAAGCTACACAATGTTCACACTTTTCTAAAAAGTAATAAATTATTATCTTTTTGCAGTAAGTAATAATACTATATATCCCACTGTTTTAAAGACATATTTAGGAAGAAAACAACTCTCTTCCCCTTCAAGTTATAGGTGGTGGGAGGATGACAGGGAAAGAAATGACACAGCCTTTTAAAGCCAAGCTTTCATCTCCCTCATCTTCTGTTCATTTTGATTTCCAAAATAAGATATTTCTGCACTTTACTGTAATTTCTCAAAATATTTTCAACTAGGTTGCTAGAAGCATTCTTTGAATACAAATACAGTTGATATTGAGAATGGAGAAATTTGTGGAATTTCACTTTTTGTTTCTTATTTTCATTTAATCGATAAGATCTTAATAGCAAACTAGAACAAAGATTTACCTCTAATAACTTATGGTTGGATAAAGTAGAATTTGTATCAAAGAACTAAGATTTCAGATTTCTAGATGTAAAATTTTCTTTAATGTTCTTCTTAAAATGTGGTTGAGGCTTTTAAATATCATAAAGTTGGAATGAGTACAGATAATTTTACTAAAAAAGCTATATTTTGGCAAACATTTTATTGATATTATAAATGAAAATATAGTTGGAGCTTTAAAATGGCACTTAATCTGTTCTATCAATGTCTGCCAAATAAATTAGATTCTCTGGAAAAAATTCAAACTTGATATTATGGAGGCAAAATTAACTCTTACTTGACAGATACTTACCAGTCATTTTGCCATAAACCAAAGGACCTATAAGTATACTAAGTGGAAAGAGAGGCTTACTGTCAGGGAGCTTCTCTATCTACAATTTAGTTAGCAAAATTTAAACAAAAGCATCTAATTCCCTCAAATATTAAATTTACTGCAAACATCAAAGATCTGATCCATTTTTAAAAGGCATTAGCTTTATATTTTAATCAGTTGAAATGGCCTTGAATGAAAGATCACAGACTTGTTCACAATCTTGTACATTACTTAGAGAGAAATGCAAAATCCTGCTGTTGTTGCAATCACTCATCATTTGGGAATTTCTTAAAATAAAAGACAGTAGAAAGATACTTCAACCTCTGACTCCCAGGATAATGTTCAAGGCCACACTGAGATTCAGCAAAGAATGAAAAAGATATTTTTCTTTCTTTTTTTTTTTTTTTGAAAAAGATATTTTTCAAGTTGGAAAGTACCAGAGTGATTAATTGGTCTAACTTATTCATTTTGCAGATACGAAAATTGAGATACAAGGGTTTTGGGCTAAGATAATTTACTCAAATTCTCGTATTGTCAGTAAATTAAGACTAACCCAGTTTCCTGTTTTGTCTCCAATTCTTTCCTCTGAAGCACACTTTGTATATTAAACCATCCTCCATCAAAATATTAAAAGATTAACATTGGTTTCCTATGGGGAAAGGAGCGGGAATTAGGGGAAAAAAAAAGGTGGCAGTTGAGGGGGTGAGAGACTGTTAGGGATGCTGTACTCACACAATGAGCCACATGTGTTAACACAGAAGTTGATAAAAAAATAGTTTTTACAAAATTTCAAGCCTTAACATCAACAGAACCAAACTTCAGAGATAAGAAATGGTGAAACTGAATGTTAGAGTGTAGAAATTTAAGCTACCTCTTCAAGGAAAACAGACCACTGAAAACTGTGGATTTCAGTTGCTGTGTCCTTTTAATGACTAGTTCTATATATTGTTCCTTTATATCTGAAAAAATATTTTAATATAATACATATGCAGACTAAAGTAATTTAGATTTTCAAGTTTAAAAAAGATTGGGGCTTTTAAAAAAACTTATGCTACAAAAATATGCATTTATATATATTCCCAAATTATATTTTTCTAACCTCTGCGGTGAAAAGGTCCAAAATTTCATCGTTGAACTGCCTTCTAACATGGTCTTAAGCAGTTATTTCTACAGAGCATAAAATTTGCATAATTCTTGACAGTAAAAGCTGTTCAAAAACTCACTTTGACAGAAATGCTTTTGTCTATTACTAGGAGTTGTAAGAAACATTTCAGTAAGAAAGCACAGGGGTGGGTCAAGACAGTTCTTTAGAAAAATATACTGTATATAATAGATTTTCAAAATTACACAGACCATATGCTTTATTTAATGTGAAGGCACAACTTTAACATAGTTAAAAGCAAATGTGTTTCAATTATTTGATGTAATTGTCAGTACCAGCTCTTAAAAATATGTATTTGCAAGCATATCACTGAAGATTCGTTAAGATTGTCAATTCAAAAGTCAATTTAAAAAGTCAAACTCTATTTGTAGAAAATCAACTGACACATTATTGCAGGTCTACTCAATATTATTGTTGGACAATCTGTTCACCAGCAGTCACAGGGTTTTCTTCATTTGTTGCGTAGTCCAGATGGTCCATCACCTAGGCATAAATAAAAAATGTCAGGAAATGCAAAATTTCAACTTGCCCTCAATATTCACTACTTTGGCCAAAGGATTCCCACTTTTTCAAAAAGACAGAGAGGGGGCGCCTGGGTGGCTGAGTGGGTTAAGTGTCTGCCTTTGGCTCAGGTCATGATCCCAGCCGGGGTCCTGGGATTGAGCCCCACGTCTGGGCCAATCTGATAAATGCTTTCTCTGAATCTTCCACTATATCCATTTCCCAATATGAACTGGCCTTCACGGTAGTGGAAACTCTACCACCAAAGGAAGATATTCCTGATGCTTATTCCAGGATGCGATTCCAGGCAGTGTTCACTGCTAAAGGTGAAAAAATTAAAAATGACCCCACAAGTCACTGTGAAAATACCTGCTACTTTGGGGACAGTGTAACCTGGTTGACACCTTGAACTAACTGTAAAATAATCTAAGAATGATACATGAAATTTTGGAAATACTGTATAACAAACATTTCTACCAAAACCAAATAAACTGAAGGTACTTAAAGGTCAAATGATTCTCTGAAAATAAAATCAAGAATACATTTGCTATAGACTACTCTAGAGGAATTACCAGTTAAACTTTTTTCAAACGGTCACTTCAGCTCTGCTCATCCATAGTCCTATGTATTTTTTTCATATTTGGAAGGCAGCTATGCTCACCACTATACCACCAATGCTATTTTTTTCATATTTGGGACTGAAGGAAAAAGAAACTGCTTACATGTTTTCGCTGTGTTCTTCACATGAAATTACTTAGAAATAGAAAAAAGCACCCACTGTCTTTGTGAAGATTGTCAAAGATTTTTAGATTAGTGATTTTCAGTACTGTGATGCACATATTCCCTTCTTTATCAAGAATTAGAAGAAAGACCAGCAAGATAAATGTTCCTATTTTTGTTAAGTGATTCTAAAAGCTTTAGTGTGTTTTGGAAAGGAAACAGTGGGATCACTCCCAAATGGGGTCTCTGACCCTGCCAGACAAGAAGACCACCACCACATGAGCTAGGCTTTCAGCTGACAAGTCTCAAGAAATGGAGACAGCTTATAAAGCCCAACCATGCCAGTACTCTATGAGTCATCTCAAGTCTCCCCAAAATCAGTTTTGAGGTCCTGTATTTGCCAAAGATATCCCCTAGATTAAGAGAGTTACATATTTGTAGAACTTCAAGGGGGGAAAACAAAAGCCCAGTTGAGACAGGTAACACATTTATCACACACTTCACCACATGAAACATATGATGACGTTGTTGAAGAGTTGATTTTAGTCACCATTTAAATGAGGGAGAGCAAGGAGAAGCATGTAAGATCTATTTAGGTTCCTTTTCTTCTAGCAATTTAGAAGTCCTGGGGGTAGAAGTTGGAGCTGTGGGGAGAGAGAACGGAGGCAGCCTCAGCAGAATGGATGGTGGGGAAAGCCTCTTCCTTCCCCAAGACCTGCTTCCCCTGGCAACTGTACCCTACTGAATTCACAGCCTATATTCCCTAAGTTATCACATGCCTCTTTCCTAATCCTCAGGTACCTCATTGGCACTATAATCTAATCCCTAACTATATATATAAATGTATTTGTTTAAAAAACAAAAACTTTCAAAATCCATTTATTAAGAAGTAAAGACCTATACTCTGTATTTACTTTTCTTTACCGACTTTTCAATAAAAGCAATATAGAAACATGAAGAGCAACCTTGAAATAGGTTTTTAAAAACATAAAAATTAATATAGATAATAAAATTAACTGGCGAAATTGGTATAGGTTTTTGTAATATTTGTAAATAAGAAAGCCAGTTTGGAAAGATGTCCTCTGATATTGGGTTGGCATGCCTGGCATTTACTGATAGTTCTGCTTATTTATAATTAAACCAATCTCCAGAAACACTCTATTAAAACTCCCATTAAAGGGGAGTAACTGGAGAGTTGTTGATACTAAAGCAGCGTTGTTCTAAGTATCTCTGTATTCTGACTTGTCAGTTACACTTGTGACTTCTAAAAATAATTAGAAGCACTAGTGACATTTAACAGAGACAAACCCACTGTTTACTGGATATCAACAAACTGAACACTTACTTCCTATCCTGAGTAAAATAGCCCATTGGAGGTTGCTGCATAAATCTAACTTCTCAAACGGTCACTTCAGCTCTGCTCATCCATAGTCCTATGTATTTTTTTCATATTTGGAAGGCAGCTATGCTCACCACTATACCACCAACGCTATTTTTTTCATATTTGGGACTGAAGGAAAAAGAAACTGCTTACATGTTTTCACTGTGTTCTTCACATGAAATTACTTAGAAATAGAAAAAAGCACCCACTGTCTTTGTGAAGATTGTCTATCCTACAAGGCAGATGTTAGTATTAGAAACAAACAAAAAAATCCCCTAAAATGATGATGTCTCTTAGTTGTTCTTTATGCCAAAGTAATTAGGCCACTGCTTGATTTTTCTCTCTGGAGAAGAAACATCTTTATTTATTCTACAGTATCAGAACTTAAGACTTTGGGTAGAATCAAATGGAACTGAATACAAAAGCTCTTGAAGCATTCAAGAAAAAAAAGTTGATAGCAAGTAATAGTGTAAGTAGATTTGAATTATAGACTATACAATTAAGATTTCCAAATTAGTATTATTTTAGTGAAATCCTCAGAAACGTTATTTCTTTTGATCAGAGAAATTCATGGAAAGGGCTGAAAGACTCTAAATAAAATACTAAAGTACTTCCACGAAGTCTCTAAGTTTCAGCAACAAATGGGGTATAATTTCCCCTTTGAAAAAAGCATAAAAAGGCTGTCAGGGCTAACCATGACATTTAAAAGGTGTCTAGTGCAAAGGCCTGCTTTTTACCACCACTATTCTTGCAGTCACTCTACTACCAGGCATTGGAGTGAACCAAATGATTAGAAGCATAAACTAGTATGCCATCACCTTAGATTCTAGCTTCATTTTATATTACCTGTTTTATATTTGATTATGTCAAATAGTAGCAAAAACTTTTGGCACTTGCAAAAAAAATGATTATATATAAAAACTGTAGAGACACAAGTCTAGTTTGATGCTTTAAAAGTGCCTCACTTTTACAAACCTTATATCATTTTGGTAATTCTATGAGGGCTGCTAAAACACAAGCTTATATACATAGACACAAAAGTGACTAAAGGTCAGTGGATTAAGGACCGAACATTACAGTTGCTTTGCATGAAAGATTTCCATAACATTAACTGAGAATTTATAGTACATAAAACACTGTTATCGGCAGTGCAGGTTCCTAATACCTAGAAGATAATAACTTAATGAGGGAGGCATACGTAAATGTCTATCCTACAAGGCAGATGTTAAGTATTTAAAGTACAAAGTCCACAAAAAATATGGGGAAAGGTGCACCTAATTTCAACTGGAGAACTCTTGGATATCAGCTTGGAGAAAGAAGATTTTGAGTTGGGAATAATATAAGGCACATTCTGGAAACAGGCTGGCAATGCTATGAACATAATGGAGGCAGGGGAGAGGAGGGAAAAGGTTATGACACCGCTGGCCAGAGAGATGAGCTGGGAATGGCCTGAGGGCTGGCTTCAGGGCTGACCCACAGGCCGACCTTACACTGGGTTGATACCTAGTCTCCCTCTGCTTTACTACACTTCTTGAGGTTCCAAGTTATACTTTTCAAAGCCTCAGCCTAGCCTTACCTGATCTCATCCACCTGCCCTACCAAGCCCTGGGGTAACCCACCACTATGAATTATAGATTCTCCTACCTGCCTGTAGATACAACCTCGTTTTATGGATGAGGAGACAGAGTCTTCACAGACTAAGTGACTTGCCAGAACGGATTCCAAAGCCTCTAATGTACTGTCCCCCACAAATGGCAACATTCAAGCTAAGTTAAATTTTTGACTTTAAAGGTTGCACAAAAGCAATGAGATTTCCTTTTTCACAGTAACAGGGGAGTAATTCTGTGAAGGCATTACATTCTATAACTTTCAAAAATGCTAGTTTTCTAAAAAAAAAAACTCTCTCCTGGCAGCAGTTTATAATATTCTGCAACTAGCTTGACTAAAATTTCAGCATGTGTCTATTCTTCATATTTTAAAATCTAGTGCACAGTGGGAAAATGGCTGCATTTTTTTTCCTCTGAGGCTTGTGATGGCTATCAAATCTTTTTGCAAGTAAGTTAAAAGAACCAGATTTAACAAAGACCTGAAGTTTTAACATTCAAACTGGGAAAATGGAAATCTAGTTAATGAACTGAAAAATAACAACCAAGCCAAGAAACCAAAACAAAAAAACCCGATTCCTATAAATAATAATAGCAAATGCAGTGTTTATGATGTGCCAGGCACTATTTTAGGCAATTTGCATATTTTACAACAACCCTCTGAAGTAGGATGATTATTATTCCTTTTTACACTGAAGGAAACTGAGGCACCAAGAAGCTAAGTAACTTGCCTAAGGTCATGTGGCTAATAATTAACAAAACCAGAGATCAAACTTAGGCAGTCTGGCACCAGACTCCACACTTTTTATTATTATGTGCTATTTTATATTCTGAATGTCTTTACCTGATAAAACTATGAGACCACACTACAAAAGTGAGAAGTGTATAACCAAAGTTGTCTTAACTTTTCAGATATTTTAAAATAGATTTTCCTACCATCAATTGCCTTATTTAGCTTCTATGTCATGTTGTTAAGGCCCTGGAGTCTGCCCCGCTGGGGCTATTTACCACTGCTTTGTGCCCAGCTGCAATGATCTTCCCCTTTATAGGTAGAGTGCAGGAGGAGGTGTGGGGGGGAGGGAGGGAGGGGGAGAGAGAGAGAGAGAGAGAGAGAGAGAGAGAGAGAGAGGGAGAGGGAGAGAATCTGAATCTGAAGCAGAATCCGTGCTAAGTGTGGAGCCTGATGCGGGGCTCAATCTCACAACGTAAGATCATGACATGAGCAGAAACCAGGAGTCCGATGCTTAACTGACTGAGCCACTCAGGCGCCCCTCAAGATGATGATTTTTAAGAACGAAACTTGGATGGTCCAGGGCAGCATTTGTTCATTGGGAATATAAATGCATCCCTTAGTTGAATTCCTTCCTTAGTTATATCATCCTCTTTCTCCTCAATAAACATCATAGAGAGAAAGGAGGAAAGGTACTATGATAAACAAGAGAGAAAATAAGCTTTGGATATTTCCAAAGAAACACAATGTTACTACATTTACGTCTACAACATCTTTAAATATTTTTATAGTGCGAGTTGGCATAAAAAGATCTCCACACAAACTGTTCAAAGTAGTTACCCCTTGGGGTGCCTGGGTGGCTCAGTTGGTTAAGCGTCTGCCTTCGGCTCAGGTCATGATCCCAGGGTCCTGGAATCAAGCCCCGCATCAGGCTCCCTGCTCTGCGGAAGGCCTGCCTCTCCCTCTCCCTCTCCCACTCCCCTTGCTTGTGTTCCTGCTCTCACTGTCTCTCTCTCTCTGTCAAATAAATAAATAAAATCTTAAAAAAAAAAAAAAGTAGTTGCCCCTAAAGGGAGGCGGGGACATGTGGAATAGTTTGAAAAGGACTTTCTATGTTTACTTTAGGCACTTTTGTATTACTTGTTTAAAGAATGTAAATATGCATTACTTTTTAATTAAAACACAAAAAGGAAAATAAAGTAAAAACAGGGTTAGGGCATATGTAAAAATTTTAGTTCATTAACTGCCACTAAAAATGTTAACCTATGAGACATTAAAATAAATCAAAGATAATCAGAAGTACTTTAATGAACATCTTTTCACATCAATTTTGCCCAAATTTTTAATCACTTTCTGGACAATCCCCTGAAGAGAAATTACTGGGTCAAAGGAAATGGTAAAATACAGCACATGTGTATGAGAATACTGCACAGCCATTAAAATGACTTTTTACAAGAAATTTAAAAATGAAATAACACAAACATGCAGTGAGAAAGCAAAAGAGAGAACTCTTGAGAGTATGGTATCATTTACCTAGGAAGGCCCAGAAGGGGATTTAAGTGATTAAATCCTAAGAGTGGCTACCTCTAGATGGTAGAATTATAGGTGGACTTAATTTTCTTCTATTTTTCTACATTTTCAAAATCTTCTGTAGTAAACACTTTTTTTTTCTTTTTTTAAAGATTTTATTTATTTATTTGACAGACAGACACAGAGACAGAGGGAACACAAGCAGGGGGAGTGGGAGAGGGAGAAGCAGGCCTCCTGCGGAGCAGGGAGCCCGATGCGGGGCTCAATCCCAGGACCCTGGGATCATGACCTGAGCTGAAGGCAGATGCTTAATGACTGAGCCACCCAGGCGCCCTTTTTTTTTTTTTTCTTTAAGAGAGAATGCGCAGGGGCGCCTGGGTGGCTCAGTCGTTAAGCGTCTGCCTTCGGCTCAGGTCATGATCCCAGGGTCCTGGGATCGAGCCCCATATCGGGCTCCCTGCTCGGCGGAGAGCCTGCTTCTCCCTCTCCCACTCCCCCTGCTTGTGTTCCCTCTCTCGCTGTCTCTCTCTGTGTCAAATAAATAAAATCTTTTAAAAAAAAAAAAAGAGAGAATGCGCGTGCAGTGGGAGAGGGGCAAAGGGAGAGGAAAAAATCTCAAGCAGGCTCTGCGCCCAGCACAGAGCCCAACAGGGGGGCTGGATCTCATGACCCCGAGATCACAACCTGCACAGAAATCAACAGTCCGAAGCCTAATCAACTGAGCTACCCAGGCGCCCCAATAAGCACACACTGCTGGGGTGCCTGGGAGGGTCAGTTGGTTAAGCCTCTGACTCTTGATCTTCGCTCAGGTCTTGATCTCAGAGTCCTGAGTTCAAGCCCCACATTGGGCTCTGTGCTGGTCATGGGCCTACTCAAAAAAAAATAAAAAATAAAAAATAAATAAAATGCTTTATAAGCTGTATTAAAGGGGAAGGAAAATTTTATAAGTAAAGATGCTGGTCATGAAAATAACAAGAAACATACTTAATCCTGTAAGACAGTATATGTACTCTCACTGACAGTCCTGCTAACCTGAAAAACGATTTAATACTGACCCCAAACAAAATTTCCCTATGTTGCTCATCTTCCCTGTCCTAATTTACCTCATAATTGGTGAATCAGATAAGCGCACCTAATTGTAGAAACCTCTTGCTCACAGTTCTGTCCTGAGTTTTCTCTTCTCCCTCTATGTTCTTACTCATCGAGTATGCTAATGACGCTTCCAAATTTCTGTCTCTAGCTAGGTCTGTTTCCTGGACATAAGGAGACATTTATTCAACTGCTTATTTCTCTCTCTTCCTGTTGGTCCTACAGGTACTTCATCGAATTCATCATCTTCTTCTTTAAACTTGTGAATGGTATCACTCCCTACCCACCCAGTTACCTAAGGGAGAAATCCTGGACTCCACTTCCTTCTCTCCCTATACTGACACTATTACCATGTTCCATTAATTATGCCTCTAAATTTCTCTTGACTTTGTCCTCTTTCGATCTCACTACCTTATTAATTCTGGCTACTATCGCTTCTCATTGTAATAGGTGCTTTAAGTTTTGCTCCCTTCTTCAGTCCATTTTGCAGATTTCTTAAAACCCTTACATGGTCTCCGATGCTCTCAAGATAGAGTTCAAAGACCTCTTCAATGGTCTTTAGCTTCCAAGACCCTATAGGCTCTTACCCTTGCTTCCTTCTCCATTTTTCATTTCCTGCTGTTACTCAATATTATAGTCATCCTAAACTTCATTCAGTTCCTAGAATGTGCCATGCTCTCTTCCCTCTGAGCCTTTCAAGACATAGTTCCCTCCATATGGAACACATGGCTCAGTCTTAAAGTTTCAACATAAATTTAACATTCTTTAAGAAGCCTTCCCTAAGGGCTGTCTGGGTGGCTCAGTCGGTTCAGTGTCTGCCTTCAGCTCAGGTCATGATCCCAGGGCTCCCCCCTGGGATCAAGCCCCACATGGGGCTCCCTGCTCAGTGCGGAGTCTCCTTCTGCTTCTCCCTCTGTCCCTCCCCCACTCATTCTCTCTCTCTCAAATAAATAAAAATTGTAAAAAAAAAAAAAAAAAGCCTTCCCTAAATCACCTCTGACTGTCACAAAACGACAAGCACTGGGTGTCCGACTGCTAGCTTTCATGGCACCCTACCATGACTAAGAAATACAGTTATCACACTTTGTTAGTGACTATCTGCATTCTCTACTAGACTCTAACTTTCAAGAGGCCATGAGAGTAGGCCTGTTACTAACTTGTTCATCTTTTATCAACAGCACCTAAAATAGCACCTGGCTCATAGAGCTGCTCAATTAACATTTACTAAATGAAGAAATATGAAACTGTTTTAAGAAAATGATTATGAAGAGCACTTTTTGGGTTGTGACTTTCAAAGGCTAACAGTATATGTTGTAGGACAAATCTATAAAAATAAAAATCTCTACGTGGGTGTCCTCTTCATGTAAAAGTTACAAGCTATCTTACTAGTTTAGTTACGGGCCTTGTGGCCATAATTCTTTGTGCATAAATATAAGTTGAGACAATGGCATTGTGAAGTAGACAAGGCAGGTATTATCATCTTAACCAAATTTCAAAGGAATTGTAAGATTTACCCAAAATAACTCCAGACCAGTGCTTCTTCCAAGTACAGTAGTCTAAGTTAACAAGTTAGTCATCTCTTGTTAAATAAGGATGAGGCTACAGACCAACCACAGGGTGGACATGAACTTTGAACTGTTTATCTACTAACAGAACTGCGGGCATCCACCCAAAGTACTTCTGCTTTTGTTCATGTGACCACTAACACGCATGTATGAGGGCAGATGGAGGAGGGGGGTTTGTTGTCATAGGGCAAAGCAGAGCTAACTGCCTCATGAAGGGGTCGGTGCCACGGCCCTGACCTTTACTCGGCTAGAGTTTCCCAACCCTCTTTAATTTCAATGGAAACAAACTTTACTGGAATGTCAAGAACATTTAGGAAAAGAAGAAAGGGGTTTAACTTCAACGAAGAAAAAACTCAAACATAATAGATTCTGGTATCATGATTTTCTCTGTTCCAGGGAAGTCAGTCTTGATCCATTTAAATCTGAAATGGGTACCCTATTTAATTTAGGTAGACCCATTTAAGTGCTGAAGAAAGTACACATTTTATATCTGTAAAACCTCAGGAACTCTTACTATAAAGAGCTAATATCAGTCTCAAAAACTCAGTACTTAACATAGTATTATTTTTCATGAAGTCTACTTTTGTGTGGATTTGAAAACTCATGTTGAAATGCTGTTTTGGTTTTCCCTGTTGCCCTCCCACTATTCTTGGTAGTTTTAGCTTGAGTCACCAGGGTTTTGGCAGCCAACTGTAACAGGGATGAGAACTACTGAGCAGCAGGTAGACAGTAAGGTGGTAATGGTGGAAAAAACCTGGAATATCCTAATAGATGCAAGGAAACTTTGAGGCACATAAAAGCTTTGATATATATATAGGCGGTTCCCAGCCAAAGTTAGTCACTATATTACGTCATAACTTGGTAACTGAGATAGAAGCACATACCTGATAGCCGCTACCTTTCCAGAACTTTTTCATTTCCTTACGTCTCCAAGCAACAATTGAGGCAGTAACAAGCGTGCAAGGAACTAAATAGAGGAGAGCAGGCTGCCCCTTCTTCATCAGCACCAGAACAACAAATGTGAGTATCATGCCAACCGCATAGGCTGTAAGAAGAACACCAATTATCAGTCATTTCTACATGCTACCAAAGTGGATTTTGACTCCCTTACTAAAGTGGTGGTTTTCAAATATTTCTGAGGACATTTTTGTCCTATGATTTTTTCCTGATTTTTTTGGGGTGGGCAGCAAAGCAAGGTTTATTGAGCGATAGCAAAGTGATAATACAAAGCTCCCAAGGAGGGAGGGGACCCGAGGGGGCTGCCCATATTTTTCCTGATTTTATTTTCCTAGACAGCCATTAGGAGAGACATACATACCTCATTGCTTGTGAAAGTTTGAAAACTGGTTAGTATTTCAATTATAATTACCCTCATCATTAATCATTGACAAAGCTAATAATTCAAAGTCTCCATTATCTGTCACTGTTAAGGATGTTGAGTTGTTGCACATTTTAGATAACTAAAATATGTACCTGTAGGTACTAAAACTTGCTTTGGAAAATCTTCCTCATTTTGATTATATACTTCCTGGACTTCTTCAACAAGTGCATACCAAACATCATCTGATCTTTCCTTAATGACTCAGCGTCTCACCATGACACAGGATCTCAGAATACTGGAGCTAGCAGAGCCTTTATAGACAGGTCAGTTTACCTCCTGACTTTATGAACGAGGCAGTGGAGGACTAGGGAAGTTATGTGAACTGCCCGAAGTTATACAGCACAATGGACAGAGAGCCTTCTTACCTGCCTTTGCATTGAGTGTTCTTGTATTCTATCACACTGACTGGTGCTGGACTTTAATACATTTATGCCCTCAGACAATACCATTTTCAATAGCCTCGAACTGCTTTTCTTATTTCTTTATAGTTTTTTTTTCTTTTTATCATCTTTTCACTCACTTAGCTGTTCTTGCTGTTGGGTATCTATTCCTAGTAATAGTCTTCTCTACTGCTAACATACACTTTTAATTTACTGCATTTAACTCCACTGTGGAATTGAAAACCTTGCCAGAACAGTATCTAAATGGCTCTGGAGCAGGCCACTTACCTAGGAATAAAGAACTCTGGTGTATGGACTTCAAGATATCTGTTTGATATGTTTAGAAGTAAAGTATTTTTTGGCTTGCTTCCTGTTCTTGTCTGTTCTCAATAAGAGAAATAGAGGGATAAATGACAACTACTTCTGCTGTCGCAGGTGAGATGTTATTGTGCCATAAATTCATTTATATAAATACATTGTCATTCATATAGTATTTTAAGAAAATCTAATATTATACAATTTATTGTCTACTTGTGTGCCAGATGCTCTAATAAGCATTTAAGACATAAAATCTAATGATTTTCTTTCACATATAATTTTTTAAACCTCAAAAACTTATGATATAGATAGTAAAGTATTATTCCTTTTTGATGGGAAAACTTGTCTTATTAATTAATGATGCAGAATTAGAATCCAGGACTCCGTATTTTTAGACCTCGACCTTTTCCTATAGACAATACAATTCAACGTAATAGAAAAACAAAACAAAAATTTACCAATTGTGGAGGAAACATAGTATATAGAAGAAGAACCAGTCTGAACATCAAATCTTCTACAGTATGCAACCAACAGGCCTAAAAAACAAAACAAAACAAAACAAAAAACCACCAAACACATTATTTTCTTAAAACAGTAACAGCAATACAATTCAACTATTAATTATGGCAACACTACATGCTATATTGTATTTAACATTCATTATTGCATCGTGAGAACATTAAGGTACCTCAAATTCTGGACAAAATTTTATATGATTTTTTAACTTAATACCATTTTTAAACATTTTCCCAAACCCTTAAACAGTCTTTAAAAGCATGAGTTTTTATTGGCTGCTTAATATTCCATGACACAGAGAAATTTTTTTTATATTTTTGTGGTTATAATGTCTCCTCTTTCATTTATGATTTTATTGATTTGGGTTCTCTCTTTTTTTCTTGGTTAGTCTAGTTGCAGGTTTGTCATTTCTAAGATTTTTTTTTTTTATTTATTCATTTGAGACAGAGAGATAGAGAGAGCGAGCATGAGCAGGGGGAGGTGCAGAGGGAGAGGGAGAAGCAGGCTCTCCGCTGAGCAGGGAGCCGGATGTGGGACTCGATCCCAGGATCCTGGGATCATGACCTGAGCCGAAGGCAGAGGCTTAACCATCTGAGCCACCCAGGTGCCCGAAGGTTTGTCATTTTTATCTTTTTAAAAAACCAACTCTTGGGCACCTGGGTGGCTCAGTTGGTTAAGCGTCTGCCTTCGGCTCAGGTCATGATCCCTGAGTCCCAGGATCGAGCTCTGAGTCGGGCTCCCTGCTCAGCAGGGAGTCTGCTTCTCCCCCTCTCTCTGCTCTTCCCCCTCTCGTGTTCTCTCTCTCGCTCTCTCTAATAAATACATTTTAAAAAATCTAAAAATAAAATAAAAAACCACCTCTTAGTTTTATTCATCTTTTCTACTGTTTTCCTGTTCTCTATTTCTGCTGTAGTCTATTATTTCCCTCTTTCTGCTAACTTTGGGCTTAGTTGGTTTATCTTTTTCCAGTTCCCTATATATAAAGTAAGGGTGCTTATCTGCTTTTCTATTTTCTCGATGTATGTGGTTATCACTATAAACGTCCCTCTTAGAACTGCTTTTGTTGCATCCCATAAGTTTTGGGATGTTGTTTCTCTTTTCATTTTTCTCAAGGTATTTTTAAATTTCTATTTTAATTTTTTCTTTGATGTACTCGTTGTTCAAAACTATTTTGTTTGATTTCTATGTACTTGTGAATTTTCCAGTTTTCCTCCTGTTATTGATTTCTAGTTTCATACCATTGTGGTCAAAAAATATACTTGGTATGTAATTTCGATCTTCTTAAATTTGCTAAGATTTGCTCTGTGGCCTAACTTGTGATCTATCCTAGAAAATGAACTAAGAGAGTTGCTACACTGGACTTTGCCATGCCAACTCACAAGGCAGAGCTGTTGGCTTCTCTGTCTCTACTGGCCTTACTATGTAAATGAAAGGGCTTTTGCAGAACAGCCTATACTTTTTACCCCTTCGCAGGCAGTTAGTACAGACAGACTGTAAGAAAAGTGAAGGACAAACTCTCAGCTGATTAAGAAAGACTAGTTATTACTTCTAAGTTATATTATTCCTGGGCTGGGATTAAGTTTATTCTATAGGTAGCCCAGTGAGAATAATGCAGAGAAGATACACCATATGCTATATTTTTTGTATTATAATGCCCTAGAAGCTGGTGTTCTGTTTCTTCTCTTGATCATGACCTTGCCTGGTATTCCTAGACCACTTTTCATAACACATAACCATTATTTTAAAATAGAAGTCATAGAAACTGCAATACATTTGGTATTGTTAAATTCAACTTTTAAAGAGTTTTGTTATATACTTTCTTGGGGCAGTAGGTCAAACTGATCCTAGGTGCTTCCTCTAAGACACCTTCTGAGCCATGGGAGATATACTTTGGTTGTTACCATTTGGGCTTTATCTTCTACCCCTCGAAATGCTTTTTTTCTATTTTGGTCACTGATCGCAGCTCTAGCAATAGCCACAAATACTTAACACAGAATAAGTTAACTTTTAATAGATACTAAACATTTGGCAATTTTAAACCATCAGTGTATTTTTACTGAATTGTTAAAAACAATTGCTTACCTGGTACAATAATGTCTCCAAAACCCAGTATTGAAACTGGCATGAGGCACACACTCATTACTGAGAAATAGGCCAGCTTTGGTACCCTGATGACTACTGGTAACTGTAATTATGGGGAAAAAAAAAAAGGAGGCACTAATAAACCTCTTAGGAATCTTTACCCGTATCTCTTAGAGAGGGAAGGATTGATATTAGAGTAATTGTTTTAACATTTTTAAATAGACAAAAGAAACTGAAATCAGAGGACATAAACTACACACACATATACTCTGAATGCATAGAGAGCTTGAAAGAAATAGATACACAGTTTCAGAAAAATGAAACCCAACACACATCAGGGTTAACAGTATTAATCCAGTATCCCCACATCTAACCTTTATTTATTTATTTTTTCTTTCCTTTTTACCAAAAATAGGACTTAGGCCTTGAAAGAGATTTTTTTTTAAATCTGGATTTTTTCCCCCAAAGAAGAGTCTTGTCTCAGAGGGTATGATTTAAAGTCCAATGAACATATCTGAAATACAATCCTTACTTTCTCATGGGGAGCTGAGGGTTGAGCAGTGGCTTCCACCAAGTTTCCATCATTCTAGGATGAAACCCAAGTCAATAGGTATTTAATAATTTAGAATAACTAAGAAAAGGGCTATATTCTGTGAGAAATAAAGTTTTACAATACCTTAACATGCACTACATGACCAATGAATTACACAGGAAGGCAAAATTATTAACTGGACACACATATATATACTGGTAGCCATTTCTATTTAATTGCCATCCCTACCTTTTCATTATTTCCAAAAGGTCCAGCTGCAAGTTCAACCATGATACTCTCGCCATTCTAAAATTGAGGAAGAAGATGAAAGAAATTGCCCAATCATTTAAAGAGAACAATCTACCAGTATTTAAGAATGATTTGACCCCCTGGGTAATGGCCTACAGTAAACTGGTAAAAAAAAATGGGCTGTAGACAGTTTTCCTTAAAAAGTCCAGCAAAAGCTGGGGCCATCTATAACAAAATTCATCAAGCATATTGCTCCATTCATTAGAGCTCAACAATGATCACAAACTAGCAGATAAACCACACACACATTATTCAGGTGAAGCTCTGGGCACTGATCTATACTGACAACTATAGCTAGCATTTTTTTTTTTATGGCTTATAATTTTTTTTTACTTTTTCATTGTTATGTTAATCCCCATACATTACATCATTAGTTTTTGATGTAGTGTTCCATGATTCATTGTTTGTGCAATATAGCTAGCATTTTTTAAAAATTTTTTTATTGTTATGGTAATCCCCATACATTACATCATTAGTTTTAGATATAGTGTTCCATGATTCATTGTTTTTGATAGACGATAAATTTTAAGTGCTTGTAGTTACATTATGTCATGTACTATGTGTCCTTAGTCATTTTTAGCAGTAACAATGAATAGAGACACAAGAAATACTAAAATCTTTTGTATTTAGATTTGTAATAAATATTGGTAACTTTATTTGAATAAAAATACATTTGACCTCCTAGCTACTCACCATAATAACAATGAAGCCAAACTTGAAAAGACCCAGCCCTAAAGAACTTGAGAAGCTTCTGTAGCCTGTCTCCTGTCCAGTTTCAGCCCTGCCAGCTTTTTATGTCCCAATCAAAACATTAACCTTAGCTGAATTTCATCCATTGTGTCTGGCTAAGGTCTTTTTATGTGGGCTGTGTGAGGAGCCCCTTAATAGTTCTTTCCTGACAGCCAAGTCTGTTGTGAAGGGGAAACATTTTAAGGTAGCAAATGAAGATTACATGAGCAGCCATCTATGCTTTACATTATGATGAATATATCATCAAACAGGTAGTGGGAAGATAAATAAATGCTGAATTTAAGGAGAATTTGATCAAGTAACTATAATATTTTCCATGTGGGTGGGGAGCATAGGAAAAATCACTTTAGTGTTTTTAAGAGGACTTCACTGACATCTGAGCTGAGTAGAAAGAAGGACATAATCTCTAGCTACAGAAATCTTTCCCTCATGTTATACTTTGGGTTACAGAAGGGTTAAGTCACAGGAGTTTAGGAAAATAGACTAATATTAAATACAATTCCTTAGAGCAAACTCCCATAATGTGATTTAATTTCCAGATAGAGTTCATTTTGGTTTTCTAATTGTTATTTAAGACACTTAAGTGAAGGCCATCACTGACATCCTCTCCCAAATTCAAAGACATCTGAGTAACTACTATTTGCAATATACTCTACCAAGTTACAAGGGTGGATGGAAAAAAAATGAAGACAGGTTCTTCGGGTTTTTTTTGTAGAGAGAGAGAGGGAGAGGGGGGCGGGGGAGCAGAGAGAGAGGGAGAGAATCCCAAGCAGGCTCCATGCCCAGTGTGGAGCCCAACACGGGCTCGATCTCACGACCCTGAGATCATGACCCAAGCCAGAAATCAAGAGTTGGAGGCTTAACTGACTGAATCATCCAGACGGCCCTGAAGACAGGTTCTTATTGCCTATACTCCTGTGGCCACCTCCTCTGCTTACTCATTAAAACTCTGCTAACACCAGAGTTGAAAGACACGTTTAAAATGTCCAATGAGGGACGCCTGGGTGGCTCAGTCGGTTAAGCGTCTGCCTTCAGCTCAGGTCAGATCCCAGGGTCCTGGGATTGAGTCCCGCATCGGGTTCCTTACTCAGCGGGGAGCCTACTTCTCCCTCTGCCTGCCACTCCCCCTGCTTGTACTCTCACTCTCTCTCTCTCTCTCTAGCAAATAAATAAAATCTTTAAAAAAAAAATGTCCAATGATTTTCATTTTGAGTTACTTTCTCAAGTAAGGTCTATAGCCTTAATAAAAACAAACAAACCAGACTGAGAAGGTGTTAAAATAAATCTATACTAGTGAACTCCAAAGAGCATTTCTAATCTTTTCTACCAGATCAGATTACTAGAAATCACATTCCTAGTCACTTGGAACAAATATGGAAAAAAGAAGATGAAAAATTCTCTAGGCAGAGAATAAAGAAAGAGGCCTCAAAGACATCTTTATTATTATCCTGTATCTTTAAAATTCTGAAACTTTTTATGTGTAGGGAATGCAAATAGTTTGCTGGCAGACACAGTTAACATTTATAAAGTGATACTAGTGTTAAAACCGAATGGAGGGGCGCCTGGGTAGCTCAGTCTGTTAACCATCTAACTCGATTTTAGCTCAGGTCATGATCTCAAGCTTGCACTGGGCATGGAGCCTGCTTAAGATTCTTGCTCTCCCTCTGGGACACCTGGGTGGCTCAGTCGGTTAGGCATTTGCCTTCGGCTCAGGTCATGATCCCAGGGTCCTGGGACCGAGTCCTGCATCGTGCTCCTTGCTCGGCGGGAAGCCTGCTTCTCTCTCTCCCTCTGCCTGCCACTTCCCCGTTTGTGCTCTCTCTCTCTTTCTGACAAATAAATAAATGAAATCTTAAAAAAAAAAAAAGATTCTTGCTTTCCCTCTCCCTCCATCCCTCTCCCGACCTCTCTCCCTCTAAAAAACAACAAACAAACAAAACTGAATGGAAAAAAAGTTAAAGGGTTTAGTTATAGTTCGTATCTGTGTGCCCTGTGTAATATATGGGTCATATGCTATGACCATCTGCTGACTTAAGAGCATGGTTTTGTACAGAGAACGCTTTACTTTCACTATGAGACCACTTTGCAGGGACTTACGGAAATATTTTTTTGAATCAAATAAATTAACACAAACTGGGATGGCTTTAGATAGAAAGCTTTCATTAACTGACTTTTTTTGGTTATAATCCATAATACTAATTTTATGCTTTAAAAAGGTTACTTTTGCTCAATGAAGTCAATGACTCAAATGGCTCATCATTGAGGCACAGAAAGATGCTAGTAAAATGGACTGGTTACTTGGGGCAGTTAACTACATTAACTACCTACTTGCACTTTAGCTCCCCAATGGGGCACATCTTTGTGCCACATGTTTATGCCATTATAGCAAATATTAAAAGTGCAGTTTTACAGTGATTTCACACATGGTAGGGGCTGAAGAAGAGATAAAGAACTAATGGGGAAAAAATGCAGTGATTATAGTATCAAATACTGAATCAAAATAAGACAACATAAAATGGGGAATGCAGGAGAATTGAGCAATAAAATACTCGTGAGATAGAAATAGGGACAAGTAGAAAAACAGTAAATAATGAAGGACTACCAAACTCACCCAACACCTCTCCCTTATTCTGGGAATAGCGTCGCCATTTTATGGAAGAGCTAGTGGTGGGGGTGGGGATAGGTGAATGAGGAGCTGTGAGCTGCTATGACTCTAACGTCATAGAAAAAGCCAGTCTGGGACAACGAACACAATGGACAGAAGTGGAAAGGGAGAGTATGTGCCCCTGGGTCTAGTTTCTTCTGAGGCCAGCTCCACCTTGGCCTCTATACACAGGCTGGATAGAAGGGACCTTTGTGGTATAGAAAGTTTAGACTGCATTCTGTCAGTTCCAACCAGAAGAAATCTACTGATGGAAGAGGGAGGCTGGAATGCTAGCAATACTCCCTCACACAATGGATTAGGAACCAGAAGCACAAAGCGCTGAGTGACTTGCCAGGATAACAAGGTTACAGGGCTACACTTCAGGTCTTCAGACTTTCAGTGTGGAGCTCTTTCTTAGTCTTAAACTAGGGGTACAGAAATGAAAGTAGCAAGGATGCATTTTCATTCTTTTTGCTGTTTATACTGTCTACAGCAAAAATTTGTTGTTTTATAATAAGAAAAGTTGGGGTGCCTGGGTGGCTCAGTCGTTAAGCGTCTGCCTTCTGCTCGGGTCACGATCCCAGGGTCCTGTGATCGAGCCTCACATTGGGCTCCCTGCTCAGCGAGGAGCCTGCTTCTCCCTCTCCCACTCCCCCTGCTTGTGTTCTCTCTCTCGCTTTTTCTCTGTCAAATAAATAAATAAAATCTTACAAAAAAAAAAAAGAAAAGTTACTTTAAAATGGATAGGAAGAACATTTATAGATATTCTCATGATCAGCCAGGAGACATTTTTCATTTAGCAGAATGACTTAAAGGCTTAAAAAATCCTCTGTTAAAAGGCTAACTTCAATGACAATTTTCAAAAGAGAATTAGTACCCACTTAATGGTAAACATCTGCAAAATCAGTTATCTAAGAGCAGGCTTAAGATTCTCTTCTTTTAGCATGTTTCTCACAGATTTCAAAAATATCATACCTTTGTGATGAATGGTGTTATGAAAACAAAAAACACATCATAGAGGAGGAGAAGGCCTAGAAGTATAACACATGACTGTTGAAAAAAGAAAAAATTTAAAGGTCAAACTTCCATGTAAATTAAGAGATTATATTGTTTTGCAAGTACAAATAAATATGCTAAATTACATTTGAACACTATTTTTTCAAAGGCATTTAATGGTTATTACTATTTGTAGTTTTATTCTACAAATCACATTAGAAATTTTATCTTGTTTATGCCATTCTTTAAAAAAAAAGAATCACTAACTCAAAGAAATGTTCTTCGTTGATATTTTGTCTGTAAGGATTTTATGAATTTGGCATATTATATAAATGATTAAACATATTTTAGTTAGCAAATCAGTGGTTGGCTACAGCTGGTGATCAGGACTGACTGCTAAAGGGCAGGACAGAGCTTTTGAAGAGATGAGAAATCTATAATTGATTGGGATGGTGGCTACAAAGTTATTCATTTGTAGAACTTCATAAACCGTAAACTTAAGATGGGTACATTTTGCTACATGTAAATTATACTCAAAGTTGTTTTAAAAAGAAAAAATTATTTTAGCTAGCAAAGCAGTATACTTTACCTTGAAGTTGGGTAACTTCAGTGTTTTAATTAAATTCAGACAGAAAGCAATCCCCAAGATATCCTGTAAAATCCAAGCCCACCTAAAATCAAAAGAAGTTACTCTATTGGTTTATGTAGTTATTCTTAGATGGGACTTCTCAAAAGAAATTGATCACTAACGTAGTATCTTCAATTGTTATGATTTGACTATTTGATTATTAAGCAGCAAGTATAATGACAAAAAACCTCTCATATACTCCATATTTATTAATTTGCTGTCCTAGTAGAATAATGAACACTACTATACTAAGGAAGAGTTGAAAGGCTACCTCAGAACATACATCGGATATAGTACATACTTATCTTTAATCTTTGAACTTATACATGTTTCTTTTGGAAAGGTAGCTCTTAACAAAGGGTATTGGTGTTAACGTATGTCCAGATAGTTGGGAGCTAAATGAAATGAGAGCTATGTAACATAATCTACCAGGAACTGATATGCATAATTATCAACTGAAGCTGCCTAAAATTGTATTAAACTTTCCTTCCAAATTTTAGGCTACAAGTGGTTTTGGCCTTTAATAATTTTATTAATAAACCATTAAGAAGTTAAACATTTTTTTCTGGTTATCTTTCCTGCAAATGGACAGATACCTGTATATTTCCTTATATTTCCTTTCTTACGTAAAAGGTAGCATACTCTATATAATCTTTTTTCACTTAAAAATACATCCTAGAAATCACTGCATATCAATTCACAGAGATCTTCTTCATCCTTTATAGCCGCATTGTACTTCATCGTGTGGATGTAATTAAGTATATTTTTGAAGCCTATTTCAGCTTAGATGTTTAAATCATAATACATATTTTCTTGTCTATATGCCCTTAAATCCATTAGCACAAGATCTGTTTATTTAAGTACTTATTTAGCTTATTTCAAGACTATGGTGTTCTGGAATAAAAGCAAAGAGAAATCCATAATAATCATAATGCGTAATTACCAAGTAAGACATAAAACCATGCATCCTTAATCTAAAAGCAAATACACTGAGTACTCATACCTATCTTCATTTCTAAATACGGCCCAAACAACAGCTACTGCTATGCATAGTCCAGAGAGAAAAATAAGTCTCACTTCAATGCTTTTGCCACGAAACATAATCCTAAAAAATAGATTGAAATAGGTCAGTTTACTCTGTAGGTGAAATATAATGTTCACTTAAACATGGGACATGACAAATGTTAACCACAGTCACAAGAAGGCTACTAAAATATCAACTTAAAAGTCCTAATTTAAGTAAAACAAATAATACATCAAGAAATATTTATCAGTTCAATAGAACTGTCTATGATGAAAATATTCTGTATCTGTGCTGCCCAGTACAGTAGCCACTAGCTACATGTGGTTATTTAGCATTTGAAATGCAGCTAATGAGACTGAGGAACTGAATTTTTAAATTAATTTAATTTTAATTAATTTAAATTTTAATAGCCACATGTATACTGGCTTACGCAGGTTTAAAATACCACTTCTACTTTTCCCTGTATTGTTTTAAATTACAAATACCAATGTTATAAGATTCCTTGTAAGAGATACATACGTGCATCGTCCACATGGTATCTTATGAATGAGTGCAGCAAGACAGTTGTACAGACTCATTGCTGATGCTATGCAGAAAATTGCTATCATAACATAAACTAGAAAAAAACAAGACACTAAATTATATGAGAACAGAAGGAAATATGATCAGAAAATATTTATACAAGCAACATTAATCTAGCTTTCTTACTGCATCGTGATACTTTCAATGCAGTGACCGTATTATGATCTGAATTGTACTAAGCTGAAAATATTTAGATCTTGAGTTTTATTGAAAAGTGGGTATTTTATGTGTTGTTTTAGTTCCATTACACATTGGTAGGATTGCTCAAGGGCTGAAGCTGGCTCTACGTTTTCTATCATTTAATGATTCAAGCTAACATGTCTGTTAGAGATGTCTATGAAGTGAGTTGTAAGCACTTATAAGTACTTAAATGTAAGGAACAGGCAAATTAAGGAAGGAGTAGAAACGCTTTTAAACATGCAGCTTAGGGATGAGAACTGACATCTACCTTAGACATTAACTATGCTATCTATATTTCCCTCTGGTGGAATTTATCTCTAATTATTTGACCTGTAGTAAAACCAAATCCATTTAAACAAACCACTGTTATGATATGAAACTAAGGTAGTTAAATTCACAAATATTTGTCTATATTAGCTATATTTTGAAAATTATTTAAAATTACATCTGATCTCCTTATTCTTAAAAAGGGGGAGAAATTATTGTACTCTAAAATAAAATATTCATTTTCTTAACTTTCTCAAAATTTCCCAATGGAAATACAAATTTTACCTGACTTTTTCAAATTCTACTAAATTTCAGAAAATTGTAACTGTTCTGTAGGTGAGAGAGAGTACTCTAGATATAGTAAATCAGGGATAGCCATTTTCTTTCTTCTTCTTTTTTAAATCAATACAGCTTTTATTGCACCTTTAAAATGTCACAGAAAAGTCTGAAAAATCATCCAGCATCTTGTTATTTCCGCAGCTGGACAACTTAGATCTTATTCATGAGTCTGCAGAACTGTTCCTTTTTCAGAAACACAGATACCATCCCAAAATTTTCTGATATCCTTGTTTTTAACTGTTGGCCGCTTTCTAACTGGTGAACTTGGACAAATTACTTTTTTAGTCCCTTGTTATTATTTGTTATTACTAGTTATATATGGTAATGTGAGCAGTAAAAGAAAGACAAAGACTGCCAAGTTATGTTTGGTAAGTCATCCACCAAAGGTCGCCAACCCAAGTTTTAAAAGTTAGGTAGAAAGCATGTTCTTGAGACCCTAACAGAGTTTTGGGTATTTCATTCAATGTCATAGTGAACTAGGAAAATGATTAGGCATGAGAAAGCGTCTGGTTAATATAACCATCTTTAGTTACTTTCTTGAGCATGACTTAACATAAAATGGTAGGGGGAACCTTAGCAATTTGATATATTTCGTATATTAAAAATGGCAGCAACTTTAGCCATTAGGAACCATTTGAGGTACATTAAATCTTGCAGTATCACATAGATTTTGTAAGAGTCATAACTAACTCCCATGTCCCAGGATAACCATGAGATTTAATGATCTTCCTTCTACACAAAAAATTACATTTATAAGCAAGGTCAACTTTTCAAATACCGGTAAGTTTAAGGAAATTTCCCACCAAAAATGAAAATATGCTTTAGGGTAAGGTAAAGGAATCTCTTTTTTCTATCAAAGATCACTAATTAATTGACTGAGGGTCAGACACAAACAATTGAAGGCTAAGTATTAAATTAGAAAAATTATCTGCACAATGACAATGTAATACAAATAACTATCCTAGTATCTACTCTCCCAGCAACAGATTGAAATGAGCGACATTCAAATAATTCTTTTTTCTAATTGGAAATACAGGTCATAGGTCTAGTTTTTAATGCTGCCACAGGACAAGAGAAATTGGACCATAAGCTGAAACTAACCCGAGTGCCTCAGTTTTCTAGTCCAGAAAATCATGCTAATGTTCTCCAAAGAAGCACTGTAGCCTGTGGTGGTTTTTACAAAGGGTTTTTGCTAGTTCCTACCAGGCACACTTCCCTTTTCCCTGGCCCCTCCTCTTTGTGCTGTGCATTGGCCAGAGATAGCAAATTTCCATTCTTTCAGACCACTAACACCCAGGGGATGGGCAAGCCCTTACAGTTCCTACCCCTACCTCCTTAAAGGAAAAGTACCCGTTATTATTTAGAGCACAGGCAAGTACTTGTGTGTCTTTAGATGTAGTATGATCTTGACTGTTTACACAAGTCCAACAAAATTTGAGCAATAAAGCACACTTTGGGAGTAAGCAGAGGTGATAAATTAGTAATGTGAATAATCTTCTATTTCGTGTAACTAAATATAGTCACCAAGAAGTCCTTAGTCTGCTGCTTAGATACTGGGCTCTCCAGCTTTATCTGCAGAGATGGAAACTTAGGGGCCACAGCAGTTCTTTCAAGTCATCCATGAAGAAGTGTTCTTATCTCGAAGATACAGGATACTTTTAATCTGAATATTTTTTATCCCAGAGTGATGGGGATCCAACACTCCTGACAGTTTAAAAAGTTATCATCACTTTTTAATTATTTGCTTAAGCTTTCTGGGCATAATACCTAAATCTAGTGAAGTAAATAAAAAACTTGTAGGCTGAAAGAAGCAAATATAAAATATGACTTCTTACCCAACCATTTGTAGAAGAAATAAAGTAAGACCATCATAACACAGCACACGACCACAAATATTACAACTGTTAGAGGACTAAAAGTTAAATATTCTTCCTTCTTTCTCCTCATTTCTCTGTCTTCAGTGTTTGTCACTGCCTTCATGCTCTCCCTGCATAAACATACACAGGAACTTCAGCAAATCTCTGCCAAGTACAGTTATTTTTAAAATCTATCTCCAATACCAACTTAAATTTGTTTCTGATTACAAAGTAATATACTTTAAAAAAACAGCACACCAAACAGAAAATAACTTAATCTAGAAAGTAAAAGGTCCCTATAATTCTACCCTCCAGAGATGATCTGTTATTAACCACTAACTTTTGAAACAGCAATTCTGGAAGCGAAATTGTTGAAGCAGATGATATTTATCATATAAATAAATTAATGTCTGGGGATGTTTATATTATCTAATTATAAAACTACATTGATGTAACAAATTTCAGATGATAATCAGGTTCTTTTTACCCTTATTACCAGCTTACATATAGCAAAGTACTTCTAAAATTAGTTTCTCTTAAATGTAAACACAAAATTCTTCTTTTAATCAACTCAGTACTTACTGGATGCCTGTTCTGTGCTCATCAGTGTATTATGAAGGATTCAAAAGAAGTTCAAGACATAGCTTTGTCCTACCTTGAGTTAAGATAACAAAATATTGTTTTTAATTCTCTCAACAACCCTTGCTAAGTCACACAGCTAATAAAAGGCAGGGATAAAAGTTGAAGAGGAAAGAGTCAGCCGTGTCCTTTGTTGAGCAGTCTCTGTTCTGTCATCTTATTGTCTCTTCCCAGGTATATGGAACCTACTACATACTCTTCAACCTTCAGTCCCTTCAACTCTGACTTATTAAACTCTCATTCCCTTGGCATACATCCTGACCTTTCTCATCAGGTCTAGGCTTAATATAAACTCTAGGTTAAAAAAAAGTTTATCTCTATCAAATTGTACATTTGCCAGACTGCTTATTCAATATAACACTTTCTTATTAGAAAATTGTTAATTGGGATGGTCACTATATTAAGCAACTGTGACTCTAGGGAGGCTGCCTGGGAAAAGAGCACGGAGAGGGTGTGGGGACAGTCCACTAGCACATTCCAGCAACTGCAGAGCTGGATGACAGAGTATTAAACAGAAGTGTCAATGAAAGTAATATCTGAGTGGGAAAAGGTGCCAACTTTTGGTATCTGTCATTGCAAACAGATACATTTAAAGCTATTTTTATTATAGTGAAAAATTTATATATTCACATATGTCATAATGAAAGATTTATATATTCTTATTTAGTATACCAGTTCTCCAGGTAGAATGTTTTAAAGGAAGAGATAAGGGTGCCTGGGGTGGCTCAGCTGGTTATGCATCTGCCTTCGGCTCAGGTCATGATCCCAGGGTCCTGGGATCGAGCCCCGCATTGGGCTCCCTGCTCAGTGGGGAGCCTGCTTCTCCCTCTCCCCCTGCTGCTCCCCCTGCTTGTACTCTCTTGCACTCTCTCTCGTATAAATAAATAAAATCTTAAAAAAAAATAAATAAAGGAAAAGATAAATTTGGCAAAGGAAAAAGCACAGGCAATTTTTGGAAAGGAAACATATTAGATTTGTATCACATAAAATACTACAATTCATCTTTTTAAAACACTGTACTCCTAATCAGCTCAAGAGCCACATATAATGAAAGCTAAGCTTTCTTTCATGCTATCTTGAGTTTATGAAGCTTGAGGACCAATGATTTCATTATAATAAGACTTTAACTCTCAACTAAAAAGTTTTCTATGGAACCAAGGCATCTTTCCCTTTTGCATAAGGTACATCTTTCATTTGGCAGGGTAATTCTAAGTTATGAGTTCTGGTTCTGGCAAATTTTCCCTTCCTAAGCCTTATTCTCTTTCCCCTTCTCTTTCTTAAAGGTTTTATTTATTAGAGAGAGAGAGAGAGTGAGAGATCTCAGGATCCTGAGATCGTGACCTGAGCCAAAACCAAGAGTTGGATGCTCAACCAAATGAACTACCCAGGTTCTCCTCTCTTTCCCCGTTCTTTTAACTCTCTCTACTTGCTAAATGATAGTACTTATGTTTGTTTTTTAAAATTAAGATCTAATTGACATGTAACATTAGTTTCAGGTATACAACATACTGATTCAGTATTTGTATATATAACAAAATGCTCATAATCAGTATAGTTAACATCCATCACCACAGTTAAACGTTTTTTTTCTTGTAATAAGAACTGTAAAGATCTACTCTCTTAGCAAATTGCAAATACACAACACAGTCTTATCAACTATAGTCACCATGCTGTACATTATATCCCAAGAGTTACTTATTTTTTTTTTTTTTTAAGATTTTATTTGACAGAGAGAGACAGCCAGAGAGAGAACACAAGCAGGGGGGGTGGGAGAGGGAGAAGCAGGCTTCCCACAGAGCAGGGAGCCCAATGTGGGACTCAATCCCAGGACCCTGGGACCACGACCTGAGTCTAAGGCAGACACCTAGCAAACTGAGCCACCCAGGTGCCCCGAGTTACTTGTTTTATAACCAGAAGTTTGTACCTTTTGACAATCTTCACTCATTTCACCCACCCTTAATCCCTGCCTCTCACAACTACCAATCTGACTCTCTGTATCTTTGAGTTCCTTTTCTGTTTGTTTGTTTCTACATATCAGTGACATTATACAGTGTTTGTCTTTCTCTGTCTGACTTATTTTATTTAGCACAGTGCCTTCAAAGTCCATTCATTTTGTTGCAAATCCTGCTTATGTTCTTAATCATTCTTCTTCTTAGAGAACTTTTTCCTTTTTGTCACTGATTCATATTCTCTTTCTTGTATTGTATATACACTCCTCCCCAACCATCCCCACACATACACTTCGTTCTATCTTTATCCTACTTTTAGAATCAGCCACCGCAATTTCAACATCCATAATCTTGAAAGAGAGAATTTTAAAAACAGCAAGAGAAAACAGTTATATACAAGAAAAACCCCATAAGGTTATCAGCTGATTTTTCAACAGAAACTTTGCAGGCCAGAAAGGGTGGCATGATATATTCAGAGTACTGAGAGGAAAAACTCTGCAGCCAAGAATACTCTGTCCAGCAAGGCCATCATTCAGAATAGAAGGAGAGATAAAGAAGTTCCCAGACAAGCAAAAGTTAAAGGAATTCATCACCACTAAACCTGCTCTACAAGAAATGTTAAAGGGGACTCTTTGAGTGGAAAGGAAAGACCATAAGTAGGAGTAAGAAAAGTAGGAAGCACAAAAGCAGTAAAAATAAGTATATATATAAATATCAGTCAAGAGACTCACAAAATAAAAAGATGTAAAGTATGACACCACATACCTAAAACATGGGAAGTGGGGAGAGTAAAGAATGAGTTCAAACTTAAGCAACCATCAACTCAATATAGACTGCTATATGCAGATGTTATATACAAACGTAATGGTAACCACAAGTCAAAAACCAGTAAAACAGGGCACCTGGGTGGCTCAGTTGGTTAAGCAACTGCCTTCAGCTCAGGTCATGATCCTGGAGTCCCGGAATCAAGTCCCACATCAGGCTCCCTGCCCAGCAGGGAGTCTGCTTCTCCTTCTGACCCTCTTCCCTCTCGTGCTCTCTATCTCTCATTCTCTCTCTCTCAAATAAGTAAATAAAATCTTAAAAAAAAACCCCCAGTAAAACAAATGAAAAATATAAAAAGGAATCCAAGTATATCACTAAAGAAATCCAACTAATTGTGAGAGAAGAGAGCAAGAGAAGAAACATAGAAGAACTACAAAAACAACAAAAATAAAACAAGTAACAAAATGACATTAAGTACATATCCATCGATAATTACTTTGAATGTAAATGGATGAAATGCTCCAATCAAAAGACACAGGGTGAGAGAATGGATTAAAAAAACAAGATCCATCTATATGCTGCCTAACAAGAGACTCATCTCAGACCTAAAGACACATACAATTGAAAGTGAAGGGAAGAAAAAGCATTTATCATGCAAATGGGTATGAAAAGAAAGCCAGGGTAGCAATACTTATACTGGACAAATTAGCCTTTAAAATAAAGACTGTAACAAGAGACAAAAAAGAACAGTATATAATAATAAAGGGGATAATCCAACAATAAGCTGTAACAATTGTACATATTTATGCACCCAACATGGAAGCACCCAAATACATAAAATAGTTAATAACAAACATAAATAAGTGATAGTAATACAATAAGAGCAGGGGACTTTAACACCCCACTTACATCATAGGACAGATCATCCAAACAGGAAACCAACAAGGAAACGGTCGCTTTGAATGAGGCACTGAACCAGATGGATTTAACAGATATATTCTGAACATTCCATCCTAAAACAGCAGAATACACATTCTTTTCAAGTGCACATGGAACATTCTCCAGAACAGATCACATATTAGGCCACAAGTCTCAATAAATTCAAAAAGATCGAAGTCATACCATGCATCTTTTCTGACCACAATGCTATGAAACTGGAAATCAACCACAAGAAAAAATCTGGAAATACCACAAATAATATAGATTAAAGAACATGCTACTAAACAATGAGTGGGTCATTTAAGAAATCAAAGAAGAAATAAAAAATTACATGGAAACAAATGAAAATGAAAATAAAACAGTCCAAAATCTTTGGGATGCATCAAAAGTTGTTCTATGAGGGCAGTTTATAGCAATACAGGCCTACTTCAAGAAGCAGGAAAGATCTCAAATAAACAATCTTACACCTAAAGAAGCTAGGAAAAGAAGAAACAAACCAAAAACCAGCAGAAGGAAGGAAATAATAAAGATGAGAACAGAAAGAAAGGAGATAGAAACTAAAAAAACAATAGAACAGATCAAAGAAACCAGGGGCTGGTTCTTTGGAAAGACCAACAAAATTGGTAAACCTTTAGTCAGACTCATAAAAAAAAAAGAGAGAGAACTCAAACAAAATCACAAATGAAAGAGTAGAAATAACAACCAACACCACAGAAATACAAAGGATTGTAAGAGAATATTATAAAAAATTATATGGCAACAAATTGGACAACTGAGAAGAAATGGATAAATTCCTAGAAACATATAACCTCCCAAAACTGAATCACGAATAGAAAATTTGAACAGACTGATTACCAGCAATGAAATTGAATCAGTAATCAAAAAACTCTCAACAAGCAAAAGTCCAGGACCAGAAGGCTTCACAGGTGAATTCTACCAAACATTTTTTTTTTAAAGATTTTATTTATTTATTTGACAGAGAGAGAGAGAGACAGCGAGAGAGGGAACACAAGCAGGGGGAGTAGGAGAGGGAGAAGCAGGCTTCCTGCTGAGCAGGGAGCCTAACACGGGGCTCGATCCCAGGACCCTGGGATCACGACCTGAGCTGAAGGCAGACACCCAACGACTGAGCCACCCAGGCGCCCCGAATTCTACCAAACACTTAAAAAGGAGTTAATACCTATTCTTCTCAAACTATTCCAAAAAACATAAGAGGAAGGAAAGCTTCCAAATTCACCCTATGAGGCCAACATAACCCTGATACCAAAACCAGATAAAGACACTATAAAAAGAGAACTATAGGCCAGTATCTCTGATGAACATAGATGCAAAAATCCTCAACAAAATATTAGCAAACCAAATCCAACAATAAATTTAAAAAAAATCATTCACCACAATCAAGTGGGATTTATTTCCAGGATGCAAGGGTGGTTTAATATTTGCAAATCAATCAACATGATACATCACATTAATAAGAGAAAGGATAAGAACCATATGATCATTTCAATAGACACAGAAAAAGCATTTGACAAAGTACAACATCGATTCGTGATAAAAACTCTCAGCAAGGTAAGTTTAGAGGGAACATACCTCAACATAATAAAGGCCATAATCATACTCGATGGTGAAAAACTGAGAGCTTTTCCCCTAAGGTCAGGAACAAGACAAGGATGTCCACTCTCACTATTTTTATTCAACATAGTACTGGAAGTCCTAGCCACAGCAATCAGACAAGAAAAAGTAGTAAAAGGTATCCAAATTGGTAAGGAAGAAGTAAAACTTTCACTGTTTGCAGAAGACATGATACTATATATAAAAAACCCTAAAGACCAAAAAACTACTAGAACTGATAAATGAATTCAGTAAGGTCGCAGGATACAAAATCGATTTACAGAAATCTGTTGCATTTCTATACACTAATAATGAAGTAGCGGAAGGGCGCCTGGATGGCTCAGTCAGTAAGGCATCCAACACTTGGTTTTGGCTCAGGCATGATCTCAGGGTCCTGAGATTGGGCCTCCCATCAGGCTTTATGCTCAGCGTGGAGTCTGCTTGTCCCTCTCTCTCCCTCTCTGCTTCTCCCCATGCAATCTTCTGTCTCTCAAATCAATAAATTAAATCTTCCAAAAAAATGAAGTAGCAGAAAGAGAAATTAAGAAAATAATTCTACTTACAATTATACCAAAAACAATAAAATACCTGGGAATGCACTTAATCGAAAAGGTCAAAGACCTGTACTCTGAAAACTTTATAAAACACTGATAAAAGAAATTGAGGACAACACAAACAAATGGAAAGATATTCCATGCTCATGGATTGGAAGAACAAATATTGTTAAAATGTCCATACCACCCAAAGCAATTTACAGATTTAGTGCAATTCCTATCAAAATAGCACCAATATTTTTCACAGAACTAGAATAAACAATCCTAAAATTTGTATGGAATCACAAAAGACCCTGAATAGACAAAGCAATCTTGAAAAAGAAGAACAAAACCAAAGATATCATAATCCTAGATTTGAAGAAATGCTGTAAAACTGTAGTAATCAAAACATTACGGTACTGGCACAAAAGAGGACACATAGAGAGCCCAGAAATAAACCCACAATTATATGGTCAATTAATCTTCGACAAAGGAGGCAAGAACATGCAATGAGAAAAAGTCTCCTCAACAAATGGTTCTAGAAAAACTGAACAGCTCCATGCAAAAGAATGAAACCGGGCCATTTTCTCACACCATACACAAAAATAAACTCAAAATGTTACCTGACATCTATCAGGATTAGATCAAAAGACAAGAAATACCAAGTTTGGGGAGATGTGGAGAAAAAGGAACGCTTGTGCAGTGGGTGGAAATGCAAATTGTTGCAACCACTGGGAAAATAATATGGAGGTTCCTTAAAAAATTAAAAAATAGAGGGGCACCTGGGTGGCTCCGTCAGTTAAGCATCTGCCTTTGGCTCAAGTCATGATCTCAGTGTCCTGGGACTGACACAGGGCACCTACCCCACCCCCCACCCCTGCTCATGCTCGCTCTCTCCCTCTCTCTTGTGCTTGCTCTCAAATAAATAAATAAAAACTTTAAAGAAAATTAAAAATAGAATTACCATATGATCCAGAAATTCCACCACTGGGTATTTACCCAAAGAAAATGAAAACACTTATTTTAAAAGTGTCTATTACAGGGGCGCCTGGGTGGCTCAGTCATTAAGCGTCTGCCTTCGGCTCAGGTCATGATCTCAGGGTCCTGGGATCGAGCCCCGCATCCGGCTCCCTGCTCAGTGGGTAGCCTGCTTCTCCCTCCCCCACTCCCCCTGCTTGTGTTCCCTCTCTCTCTGTGTCTCTGTCAAATAAATAAATAAAATCTTTAAAAAAAAAAAAAAGTGTCTACTACAGCATTATTCACACTAGCCAGATATGGAAGCAATCAACCCCAGTTTCCATCCATAGATGAATGGATAAAGAAGAAGTGGTGTATATATATACAATAGGATAGGATATTACTTAGCCCTAAAAATGAATGACATACTGCCATTTGCAACAATATGGATGGACCTAGAGAGTATAATGTTAAATGAAATAAGTCAGAGAAAGACAGATACCATATAATTTCACACCTACATAAAATTTTAAGAAACAAATGAACAAAGTAAAAAAAAAAAAAGAAAAACAAAAAAACAGGCTTGTAAATACAGAGAGCAAATTGGTGGTTGCCAGAGGGGAGGAAGGTGCAGGGATGGGCAAAATAAAGGTGATTGAGAGTACATTTATCTTGGGGTGCCTGGGTGGTTCAGTTGTTAAGCGTCTGCCTTCGGCTCAGGTCATGGTCCCAGGGTCCTGGGATGGAGCCCCACATTGGGCTCCCTGCTTAGCGGGAAGCCTGCTTCTCCCTCTCCCACTCCCCCTGCTTGTGTTCCCTCTCTCGCTGTGTCTCTCTCTGTCAAATAAATAAATAAAATCTTAAAAAAAAAAAAAAAGAGTACATTTATCTTGATGAGCACTAAGTAATGCATTGAATTGTATTGTACACCTAAAACCAATATAACACTATATGTTAACTATACGAGAATTAAAATAAAAAAAAAATTTTTTTTTTAAGATTTATTTATTTGACAGAGAGAGACACAGCGAGAGAAGGAACACAAGCAGGGGGAGTGGGAGAGGGAGAAGCAGGCTTCCCGCGGAGCAAGGAGCCCGATGCGGGGCTCGATCCCAGGACCGCCTGGGACCATGACCTGAGCCGAAGGCAGCTGCTTAACCAACTGAGCCACCCAGGCACCCCTAAAATAAAATTTTTTTAAATGCCATAATCCTGCAGGTAAAGAATTCCCTCTCTCCCAACCTGGCTATGAAGGTAACAAATCTCTGTTTTTGTCCATCATCATGTTTTATGAATAAGAAAGTTTATACGTACTCCTCTCTCATCTCCAATTTTCTTGAGGAGGAGCTTGCCCTGACATGTATACAAAGCTTGCCTTGCTAACTCAAAGTGTGGTCTGTGGGCCAGCAAAATCACTTGGGAGCTTCTTTAAAACATGGAATCTTGGCCCCATCCCAAGCCTACTAAATCTAAATTTTTATTTTAATGAGATCTCAAGACATTTTGTACGCACATTACAGTTTGAAAAGCACTACTCTAGAGAAGAAACAATTTACATGAATAATTTATAATATATACAGAAGTACAGTGAGAATCTATATTAAATGGGAAAACATTTTCAATGAATCAGTAGCTCTGGGGAAATTATTTATAAAGTTTCACCAAATAATTAGAAAATGACCTTGGAGATCTTACATGCTATGCTTTATAAAGATTAATAATGAAAACAATTCTTACTCACATGAAAATATGTGACGGATATATATGTTGATACATGTTTTCCAATTATGGAAAATATTTAAAGCTCAATACTCTAGAAACCTACACTGGTTAAATCCTAAGATTTTTCTCTTGACATGAGTCAATTAAATTTTATTTTAAGAAATTACAATTTAGCTTAACTTCATTTAGTTGTAAATAAGCCCTTTTTAATGAAACCTACAGATCGATTCATAAAATGAATATATTGTCCTTTATGCATCAAATATGCTCTGCGCACATTTTTAAATTCAGAGTTATAAATATGAACTGATCCTTTCAAACAATGTTGCCTGCTTTCATCCAGAGCCAAAGGTACATAACTGTAAGAAGACCCGCTTTAGGTTGTTACTAAACAGGAAATCTAAATTTTACGTAATTTGGAATTCCTATATTTAAATTAAAATATGAACATGCTTCATAGCCTCAGAATTCCTAAAGCATTAAACACAATGATGAGGTCACACTGTAATGACTGCTCTCAGGAGGAGCTGAAATCCCCTGCCCCACCTTTTCTTGCTTATTTTCTTCCAATCCAAATAAATAGGCCCACAAGGACACCAAGTATCTTCATCTTTTCTGGGAGAGATAATTAAACAATTTAAAAAGTCTCTGATGTAATTTCAATGTTCGCCTACCAGCAGGAGAGTTAGAGGAAGCTGTAACTTCCTTCTCAGTGAAAAGTTAAATGACCTACAGGAGGACAAACCTGCAATCTGATCTTAATAGCACTATATTCTGAGGTCAGGTAAATTTTAAATGTTGTTACATGATTAAACTGAATATCAAACAATAATTTTTAGCCATTTATCACAAAAACACTAAAGTTTAATTAAACTTACAATTCAATTAGTCCACTCCAGTATCCTCCTAATGCCACAGTGAACACAGCAATTACAAAAATAACCACCATAGTATAGTCAAAGTTAGGCCATGATGGAGAATACATTTTCACAGTAATGTTATCTCCAAGAGTCTGAAAGACAAAATAACAAAAACCAGAATTAGTTTTCTTTCTCTTCCAGTGGATGGTAGCAATATTCCAATTTCACTCTGAAACGGATACTACAGAGTCAAGAACACTAGAATCATTGTTGGCAACATGATATATTCTCTTGTCAGAATTATGAGGCTATGCTTTGGTTTATTAAATCTTGAAAGTTCGGTGTTTCACATAGTCACATCCTGTTCAGGGATTTAAGGGTAAGATAAATGATATAACACAGAGACTGTTAAAGAAGTCAAAACAAATAAATATCCTTTCTAAAGTCAGGGCTTGGAAACACCTTGTGCCCACTGAGAGGTGAACTCTTTTCAAACAAAGACTTGATAGGACTTTATAGCTTCTTGTTAGCAAATGGAGCATATATAATTTAAATTAAATATCAGTGGTTAAAAGTAAAGAATTGTACTACATATAAACTTTGTATAGTATGTAATTACTATTTTACCTGCTTCATATCTATAAAGTCTTTGCGGCTTATAAATGCAATCAGTATTTTCACATCATGAAATTCAGATTTGTTCCCTGAGGGAGGAAACTAAAAGAAAAAAAAGACATTATGACAACTTATGAGCTACTAATATATTTACAGAATAAAATACAAATTATTCCTTTAAATATATCTTTTTTAAAATTATAAAACAAAGTTTCCTATGTTCTTTCTTGATATTATAGTAAGAGTTCTCAAACTGGAATCCTTTTAGCATAAACTTAAACTGACTTACATACAGGTATACGTGTGTGTGTGTATGCATATTACACTGAAGTTTAATTAAACTTACACACACACACACACACACACACACACACGTTCCTAACAAAGTCTTATTCACTTTAGGAACAGAAAAGAAATTACAAAGTTTTCCAATTAAATGCTTATCACAGCGAGAATGCTTATTTTTAAGTTTTTATTACTATTATTTTTTTAAGTAGGCTCCACGCCCAGCATGGAGCCCAACGTGCGGCTTGAATTCACAATGCTGACATCAAGACCTGAGCTGAGATCAAGAGTCAGATGCTTAACTGACTGAGCCACCCAGGCACCCCCAGAATGTTTATTTTGAAAGAACCCTACCATCAGATTATTCAAAGCTCAGCCCCTAAACTACACACCAAAAAGGTAGTTCAATACTTGTGAAACGTGATATATATCATGAGCTCAAAAGTTAGTACTAAGTTTTAAAACTTACTAGGACACTGTTATTGGCAACCAACAATGCTTCAGCACCTCCTGTTTGTGCAATTCTGGCTTTTTCAAGAATATGGCAGGTTCCCCACTGTACTATAACTGCTTTGCTCTTTATTCCATCAGGTGGAATATCAGAAAGATTGCATAGTGGTGTGGTAGTCAGATTCATCAAACTGATGGAAGTCTGGAAAGAAGAAATGTCTTTAACATAATAAACATCGTAATTCACAAAAATGCACTCAGTGACAAAGTATCAATATTGGTTTAATACCAGGTTCTTTTAAATTAGAAATGGTTTATGACAACCAGGCTTTCAGGTAAGTATTTTAAAATTCCCTAACTTGTTTTTCCCACAGAGAGAAAAATACTTAAGCCAAAACAATAAAATAGTTATTGTTTATTGATCATTATATATTACAACTAGTTCACACACTAAAACATAATAATCACTCATTCTCACCTTTCAATAATTTTATGTTTATAAATAAATAGTAACTGTGATTTACTTACTGCATTTTCTAGGGTATTTGGAAGAGCTGTCCAGCGAGGGTTATATAGCATGCAGTAGTCCTTAGATGGTAAAGGTCTGCCATTTCCAGACGCGTGCAGGATTGCTTCCTGAGCAGCTGTCTAGGACACGAATAATAATTTTCACACTGGTAATAATTTGGTTTGCCAATAACTAAGGATTTTAATAATGCTACTTATAAATAGGTTTGGCCACACCTCCTTAAGAGGGAAGGTCTTCCAATGAATTTATTTCTTCTTGTTTGAGGAAATATTGAAATTATACACATTCACCCAGAACACATTCTTTTAAGGAAAATAAGTCACTTTCTTATGGGGACACAATTATGGCCCTTGTTATAAGGGCCATATCCCACAGAAGACTGTTGCTATGCGATAACTTTAATACTCCCTTCACACCTGAAACTTTCCTTCCCAATCTCTTCTGAGTTATTACTTCATTGTTTATGTCGCATAAAAGAAAATGCACTTGAAATCCCTCAACTCGTCCACTCTCACATTGTTATTTAACAATAACACTCACATTGTTATTTAAAATTGTACCATAAGTCCTAGTCTCAGCAATCAGAATTTAATGTCTATAGCAGCATTATCAACAATAGCCAAATTACAGAAAGAGCCCTAATGTCCATTGACTGCTGAATGGATAAAGAAGATGTGGACTATATACAATACAGTCAGGAATATTACTCAGCCATCAAAAATAATGAAATCTTGCCATTTCAATGACGTGGATGGAGCTAGACTGCATTATGCTAAGCAAAATAAGTCAATCAGAAAAAGACAAATACCATATGATTACGCTCATATGTAAAAATTTAAGAAACAAAACAAATGAACATTTTTTTTTTAAGATTTTGTTTATTTGACAGAAAGAGACACAGTGAGAGAGGGAACACAAGCAGGGGGAGTGGCAGGCAGAGGGAGAGGGAGAAGCAGGCTTCCTGCTGAGCAGGGAGCCCAATGCGGGGCTCGATCCCAGGACCCTGGGATCATGACCTGAGCCGAAGGCAGACGCTTAACGACCGAGCCACCCAGGCGCCCCCAAATGAACAAAATTTTTTTAAAAAAAGAAAAACAAAACAAAGACTTTTTTTTTTTAAGATTTTATTTATTTGACAGAGAGAGAGCTAGTGAGAGCAGGAACACAAAGCAGGGGGAGTGAGAGAGGGAGAAGCAGCCTTCTGGCCGAGCAGGGAGCCCGATGTGGGACTCGATCCCAGGACCCTGGGATCATGACCTGAGCCAAAGGCAGATGCTTAATGACTGAGCCACTCAGGCGCCTCCCCGCCCCAAAAAAGACTCTAAATACAGAAAACTGGTGGTTGTCAAGGATAGGGGGATGGGTGAAATAAAGGGGAGTAAGAGTACACTTATTTTGATGAGCACTGAGCAATGTAGAGAAATGCTGAATAATTATATTATATACCTGAAACTAATATAACATTGTATGTTAATGACACTTAAATTAAAAAAAGAAATGCACAAAGAAAAATGTATAAGGATAGTCACAATATCATGTTACAGAAAAAATAAAGTCAACAACTTTCACTAATAAGGAGCCTATTACATTATGATATGCATAGTACATAACTATTAAAAAGAAAGAACTAGATCCATCTGTAGGAACAGATGTCCACAGTGGGAAAAGCAAGTTCCAGAGAGATATTTATAGTGTAATCCTACTTTTTGTTTTAGGTAAGCTCCATGCCCAATGTGGGGCCTGAACTCACCACCCAGAGACCAACAGTCACATGCTCCACTGACTCAGGCACCCCAATGTAACCCGATTTTTATTAAAAAAAAAAAAAGTGACCCCCCCCCAACAAAGTTCCCTATGTGTATCTGTACATTTATGTGAGCTTGAAGATGTGAAGAGAGACACACCAGGCTATTTTAAAAAAGAGAGAAAGATGGGCAGCCTGGGTGGCTCAATCATTAAGCATCTGCCTTCGGCTCAGGTCATGGTCCCAGGGTCCTGGGACTGAGCCCCGCATCGGGCTCCCTGCTCAGCGGGAAGCCTGCTTCTCCCTCTCCCGCTCCCCCTGCTTGTGTTCCCTCTCTCGCTGTGTCTCTCTCTGTCAAATAAATAAATAAAATCTTTAAAAAAAAGAGAGAGAAAGAGAAACAAAGGCAAAGGTGATAGTGTGAAAAGATTGGAGAAACTAAAAAGGAAAAACATTCAAACAAAACAGAAAGGTATAAAGTCCCTCTCCTCTTATCCTGGCTCTCAATCACACTCTTACTTAGGAGTTTCTGTCATATCTTTCCAGACACTATCCACATATATTTAATATATATGTATATATATATATACATGAATACATGGATACATATCTCAAATATGTATAGTTTTATACATGAGGTCAAACTATACTGCTCTGTAGCTTTTCTATACATTTCTAAATTTACATATTAGATTTTCCATATTGACACATATACACTACCTTCTTTTACACAATATATAATATTCAGTGTTACTTTTAAAATTACAGAAACTAAGAGATTTTTAAAAAGCTTAAATGTTCAAGGAAGTACAAAGATACTCAAAAAGGGAAGATTTATTGCTATAAAGGGATTATAATCTTCCCTACAATTGAAGAAAATTTAGCACTGATAAAAGCAAAACTCATTGATACTGGAATTACTAAGGCAAAACATAAATTTTAATGGAAGATTAGTATAAAAAAGTAGAACCATACACAATTGTAGAATAGTTAGTATTCAATGTGAAACATGCCACAAATTTCATGAGCAAACTACCATACCTAAACAATTTCAGCATTTCCACTACATTTTAAAATATCTTAGTAAATTTCTTATGGAGATTGTATAGCTTCAAAAATTTAGTTTATTAACAATAGATATCATGAGCTTTGGAGTTAGAGACCTGGGACAGAATGGCGGTTTCACCATTTACTGCCCATGTTCCAAGTCATTTAACCTGTCCTCAGCTTTGACAGAGTTGTCATGAAGATTAAGTTAGGTAATGCAATTATCTGCATGTATTGAGCTCCTAGTAAATGGTAACTATTATCATTAATTATTAATAAGACATCTAGCAACCTGCCAAGTACTTGTGTCATGCACAAGAAATATGAGATGATAATTGGTTGCTTAGGGTTTGGTGGGATATGGGGATATGAGGTGATTGTTAAAGGCTGTGGGTTTCTTTACCCACGTACCCCCTGCCACACACATGCACAGCCTCCCCCATTATCAACATCTGCACCAGAAGGGTACATCTGTTACAATAAGTGAACATACATTGATCATTACTACCCTCAGCCCATAGTTTATATTTAGGATTCACTCTTGGTGTTATACATTCTATACATTTTGACATGTATCCACCAACACAGTAGCCTGTGGAATAAGGAATAGTTTCACTGCTGTAAATATCCTCTGTGTTCCACCTATTTGCTTCTTTCTGAGGTGACGTGTTTTAAAATGGAAGTGTTAATGGTTGCACTGATCTGTGAATACACTAAAAGCCATTGCATTGTACACTTCAAATAGGTAAACTGCATACTATGTGAATTATATCTCAATAAACCTGCCTTCCCCCAAAGAAACACTACACAAGAAATTAGTCTTACTAGGAAGATTAAAAACAAACCTGAAATAATCAGAAACAGAATGTGATTAAAGTCAGAGTCTCTAATAAAAACTTTGGTAGTTCTTACGGTGTTAGAAATGCAAATTCTTGGGCCCTATTCCAGATCTACTGAATCAGAAACTCCCAGGCAGTTTATTTTTACAAGCCCTTCTGGAGATTGTGTTACTTGTTAGAGTTTGAGAACCACAGCGACAGGAACAGAGCTTCTCAAGATTTATTGTGCATACAAATCATGTAGCAATCATATTAAAATGCAGATTTTGACTCAGTAGGTCTGGGTGGAGTGTGAGATTCTGCATGTTTAACTAGCTCCCAGGTGATGCTGATGCTGCTGGTATATGGACCACACCTTGAGCAGCAAGGCTCTAAGAGAACAGAGTAGTGGAAACTGCATGACTGTGGGTCAATTAGTAGGGAAGCATAAAGAAAAAGGCTTGAAACTCAGTGTCCCTTCAAGCATTACAAACATCAAATTAGGTGAGGCTTGTGGTCTGCCCACATGCCAGCGTTAGATCATTTGACAAAGATCCTATGATGGAAGGGCAGGATACCTTCCTTCATGTCTTCGAAGTTAGAGATACGTAAAACAACTGAATTCACAGTTGGTTAACTGTGGTCTGGTCTTCCATGACTTTAGTCAACCTTTAAAAATTATGTTTGCATTTTCAGTCAGTGATGAAAATATTCTCTTAGTAAAAAGCTTAGTATCAAGGGCTTAAAGGGATTTAGGGATAATACTCTAGGCCCTTCATTTCATAGCTCTAACAGGTCCAAAATGATCAAAATGAAGTGGTCTCAGGGGCCAAGATTAAAACTGAGCTCTCCAAAACCTAGACCAGCCGTCTTTCAACTCTATCATTTCAAATTCCTTCCTGCAGTTTCATCCCCAAGCAACTCTTAGTGCCCAACCAGCACCCTCCAGTTTTATACTGGTTGCATGCATCTCTGCATTAGCTGTTCACTCCCTCTTCTGTGATACTGGTATGGGCCTCCTACCACCACTCAAATTCCTCTAATACCCACTTAGTTCCTCCCACATCACTTCTTTATACTCTTCTAAATACCCCCCATTCTAGGTCTCTAGAGCTTCATGGAATTTCTCTTCCCAGAACAACTTCTCCTTACTGCTCGCCCCGCATCGTCCCTCTTCACCCCAGGTCCTACACGTACTGACTGTGCTATCACGCTTTCTCCAGGGCCATCAGATCAGCAGTTTTATAGCAGTGCCTTCATAGTCACATCTTCCTTGATCCTTGATCCTCACACACAAGATAAACAAGTGGACTAGCCCATGGTATGAGGTAGTACTTCCTTTTCTGCCTCAAATTTACCTCCATAAAACTTCATGGGATGTCTGTTGCTCACACACAGTTCCCAATTTACTTTATCTAGATCACTTGACTTCAATCATATTCCCTATCATCTTCTTTTCAAACCCAAAATATTGGTGTGTAAGTCTATCGTAATGTTACAGTTACCTATTCCTTTGCTCACTTTTCTCAACAGCTTTCGGTATGACAGGTGTCAAATGATTACCAAAAGTCTAAAAAAGGAACAACTGCAACAATGTATATTATACTCCCATCCCTGCACACATACTATCTCCCCATTTTCTCAGACCAGTCAGATGGTAAACAAAGGGACATGTACGGGAGCTTTACTTCATCAGTATACTTACAGGGAGTCAGCCTTGCACTGACCTTCACGTCCCTGTCTCTTGGGAGTCCATCCATGCTGGACACGCTCATCTTCCTGGGCATTTGAATTCCGGCCTTCCGTTCCAACAGCCTCCTGATGGTGACTCACCAGCCCAATGTTAACCTAGTGAGAACAGGCCTGCTCTACTTCTGTCCAACCTAATAGCACAGTGCAAGGATTCTTCTTTCACCCTGGTTCACAGATTTGGTTTGTCTACCCTTCTTTCTTCTTCAAATGGTATCTTCTAGCAGATCTCTTTTCCAAATTTGAGTCTTCACATATTCCTTTTGAAAAGAACAATTCTCTAGCTAAAAATGTATCTACCATACTATCCCCTACCCTGTATCCATGCCACCCTTTGGGTCTGCCAGAACTCTGTATCTTGGCCCATCTTCACCTGACCAAGAAGAACTCTGAACAACGCAATGTTTACCTTTTCCCATGTGTATATTTAATTCCCTTCAACAGCCTCAACGGATTCGTCAAGCATGGTTCTTCTTTTTTCCTGGAGATTATGCTCAATACTCTGTACAGCAATTTCTTACTTATTATAGATCAGTGCTTCTTGAACTTTAACGTTCTTGTTAAAATGCAGATTCTGATCCAGCAGCTCTTAGGTGGAGCTTATGATCATGCATTTCGAACAGGCTTCCAGGTGATGCTCTGATACTGGTCCACAGAGTACATGGTTATAGACTTCATTATGAATAGTGGTGAAACTCACAAGTCTTCTAGACATTAGCGGGGTCCTCCTAGGAATTTTCTCAAGAGGTGAGTCACACTGTACCTGCAGTCTGCTGGTATAGCCAATATTCATATTTTTGGCCAGTCGTTCCATTCATCCAGGAGTTCCTTCAAAACTCTTCAGTATATGCATCCCTGGGTCCCAGCTTCCCCCACCCCCTCCACAGTCTGTCAATTAAACCAGGTTCATGTTATTTGTGTTGTTATCCATTAGATATACAACATCCTTCAGTTTCAAGGGGCAATGTATGAATGTGACTGTGATTCTCTCTCCAATTAACACCCTGGCAATCTTTCTTCATAAAATCTACAGATTAAATTATTTCTGTGTTTTTAGACACCAAATACAAGAGCTGGGGCTTAGGGGTAAATTTTGTTAATAAACAGAATTTATCCATAATGAAAACCAGCAATTAAAAAGACACTATATTCCTAAACCGGAAGATATAAAGTTGCAATGTAATCCCTGAATGATAAGTACAATGCAATAGCCACCTACCCCAGCACCCTTACATCATAGCAATGTAGGAGGTATCCCTGTCTTTATATACATCTTTCTCTTTACACAGCTACACAGTTAATAGCAATACAGTAAGAGTAGGAAGGGGCCTCTCTATAGCAAAGACAGAGTTGAGGCTGTGTGTCGTGAATGACATTCCAAAGTTAGGCGTCAGTAACTTTCTGATCATTCACTATTATATATTTTCTACGCCTGTTTCCTCCCTAATAAGTTATATAATCAACAACCTGCATTGTTTCTACTCCTACCTCCAGGAATCAAGGTTTATAGAAATGATGCACTGAAAGTGACTAGACCCAGACCCATAAAGATTAAGTGTAATCTTAACTACTTAATTAGTGGCCCAGCGGGTGCTAAGGCATCAAACAGGTATTTACAGGGAATCAGAGGAGTCTGTGGGCCATGGGAAAAGTCGAGCCAGCATTATCCTTGTGCTTAGAGAATCTGGGGATATGTATCGTACAGGCGAAGAGGTATCAGGGTGTGGGGAGGAGACATTCATTTATTCAGTATTCTGCAGTCTATGAGACCCTAGGGGAGACAACAGAGAATGAGTCTGGTAGAGTTTCCCCTTCATGGGGCTCCTATTTTACTAGTTACCTAGATCTATCCTTCTTCTAGGTTTTCCCTAAGTAATCTCTCAACTGTTACAGAATTTATGATTTACACTAGAATTCACAAATTCAAATGACTACAAGGCCAGGCAATATAAATGCATAAAAAGTTGATATAAGATCACAGTGCATAGTGATGTTTGGCAAATTCTGACCTAAAAACAATGAAATTTTTAACAAAATTTTAGCATCTTGGAGTAAGGATCTATACCTGGAGACATTATGGTCTAGAGTTTTGTAAACAGACCCAATTTCAGGTGATTTTTAACCAAAAAGTTATCAAATATATAACATACATGACTTCTATCTTTAAACCCTTTTCTTATGAATAAATAAATTTACAAATTTATCCAATTAGTCTTCTGACGTATTCTCGATTCACAAGAAAAATTATTGCACAACATAGTGGAAAAATATCAAGGAATGTCTAGAAACCCTTGGTTCTAGTCCTTTTTCATGCCTTTCTGTATGATCTAGGACAAGTCATAATCTTCCTGAACCTTCTCAGGATTATTTTGAGAGGAGATGTAGGTTACATTTTGGGAAGGAGATAGCACAGCCCTCAGTGACTGATAAAGCAGACAATGGGATGCAGAATCCTCAGAGGTAGGCTAGAGAAGGTTAAAAAAAAAAAGTTGTGAAGAATCTAAAAGTTAAGGAAGGAATGTGACAAAACCAGCATGTCTATTATCGGGCTGTTGTAACAATATACCACAGACTGGGTGGCTTAAACAACAGGAAATTTTTTTCTCATAGTCTGGAACATAGAAGTTCAAGATCAAGGTGCCAGCATACTTGTCCTTACTGATTTCTGGTAAGGGATCTTTTCCTAGCTTGTAGATGGCTGCTTTCTCACTGTGTATTCACAGGGTTGGGAAAGAGAACAAGGCAACAATCCCATCATAAGAGCCCCACGCTGGTGACCTCATCTAAACCTAATTATCTCCCAAAAGCCAATCTCCAAATACCATCACACTGGGGGTTAGGGCTTCAACCTAAGAATTTGAGGGCCCCCAAATTCATTTCCTTCTCACACACAAAATACATTCATTTCATCCCAACAGCCCCCAAAGGCTTATTAACTTATTCCAGCATCAATTCTTTTTTTTTTTTTTCTTTAGGATTTTATTTATTTGACAGAGAGAGACAGTGAGAGGGGGCACACAAGCAGGGGGAGTGGGAGAGGGAGAAGCAGGCTTCCCGCCGAGCAAGGAGCCCAATGTGGGGCCCGATCTCAGGACTCTGGGACCATGACCTGAGCCAAAGGCAGATGCTTAATGACTGAGCCACCCAGGTGCCCCCCAGCATCAATTCTAAAGTCCAAGTTTCACCCAATATCATCTAAGTCAAATATGGGTGAAAGTCAAGATACAGTTCGTTCTGAGGCAAAATTCCTCTCCAGCTATGAACCTGAGGAACTAGATTAAGTTATATGCTTCCAAAATATAATGGTAGGACAGCACAGGGTAGACATTTGCATTCCAAAAGAGAGGGGCGCCTGGGTGGCTCAGTGGGTTAAGCATCCGACTCTTGATTTCCACTCAGGTCACGATCTCAGGGTCCTGAGACTGACGATCAAGCCCCGAGTTGGACTCTGTGCTGGGCATGGAGCCTGTTTAAGATTCTCTCTCTCTCTCTCCCCCCCTCTTCTGTCCTCCGCCCCCCCCTTAAAAAAAGGGGGTGGAATCAGAAGGAAATAAGTGGTGACAGGACCCAAGCAAGTCTATTTTTTTAAGATTTTATTTATTTATTTGAGAGAGAGAGACAGCGTGAGGGGGAACAAAAGTAGGGGGAGTGGGAGAGGGAGAAGCAGGCTTCCGGCTGAGCAGGGAGCCTGATGTGGGGCTCGATCCCAGGACCCCAGGATCATGACCTGAGCTGAAGGCAGTCGCTTAACCAACTGAGCCACCCAGGCGCCCCAGGACCCAAGCAAGTCTAAAACCTAGCAAAAGAAATTCCATTAGGTCTTAAGGATCAAGAATAATCCTTTTTGGTTCAATGTCCCATCTTCTAGGCCCACTGGAAGTCAAGCCCACTGAGTCCCCCAAGGCTCCCAGCAGAGGCATAAGGCCTGCTGAAACTGAGGCAGTGGCCTGATGATCTCTGATTTGCCTTTGGGGTCATTTCTCCTCCTTCTTGTAGAATAATCCATGTTCACAGCCATACAGCTCCATCATCCCACCTGTCAAATCCAAGAAGTCCAACAGCCTTTCTTCATTTTGCCACATCTCTGTCCCCTTCAGTTCAAACTGGCAGTATTTCTGCTCGAAAATCCTTTAAACTCTGTATCAGATGGTTTTCCAGCCACACACTTAATGTTCTTTTCAGAACAAGCTTCCTCATTTTTTGCAATATGGAGAGGCCAAGAATTTTCCAAATCTTCAAATTCTAGTTCTTTTTCCCTTAACAATTCTATCTTTAATTCTTCTCTCTCCATTTACACTTTAGTATAAGCAGTCAGGAGGATTTACACTGCTCCATCAACACTTTGCTTAGAAATCTCCTCAGCTAAATATCTAATCGCATTGCTCACAATTCTTCCTGCTACAAAACACTACATCACAGTCCAGCCAAGTTCTTTGCCATTTTATAATTAGGATTGCCCTTCCTTCAGTTTCTAATAACATGTTCCTCATTTCTGAGACTTCACCAGAATTGTCCTTAATGTCCATATTTCTGGCATGCACCTCAAGCTTCTTCTGGCCTCTACCCAGTTACAAAGCTGCTACCACATGTTTAGGTATTAGCTATTGCAGCACTGCACTCCTGGTACCCAAATCTGCCTTAGTCAGCTTGGGCTGCCACAACAAAATACCAAACAGTGGTTAGCTTAAACAGAAATTTATTTTCTCACAGTTCTAGAAACTAGAAATCCAAGATAAAGGTGCCAGCATGGTTGGTTTCTGGTAAGAGTTTTCTTTTTGGCTTGTAGATGGACACTTTCTCACTGTGTCATCACATGGTGCGGGGGTGGGGGGGTGGAGGGGTGGGCGCGGGTATTAGGGGAGAGAGAACAAGCTCTTTGGTGTCTTTTCTTACAAGGCCCCAATCCATCACAAGTGATCTATCCTCTGATCTCTCTAAACCTACTTATCTCCTAGAGGCCGTCTTTCCAAACACTATCACACTGGGGGTCAGGGCTTCAACATATGATTTTGGGGAGACACAATTCAGTCTACAACACAGCAGCTCAGCATGTCCCCGATAGCTTGGGTAGCAAAACATACCTTCTTTCCCCAAGAGGATGAGAGAGGAGCGCAAAAGAGAAGGAATTAAAGAAGCTTCTTTGAGTTGGTGTAGTATACCAAAGGAATGCAGATTTCAGCAAGAGATTTCTCTGCTGGGGATCCTGATTATCACTTCACTGTAATAAGTTCAAGATGTGGCTATGTAACACGTCAAATTCTTTGCACTAAAGAAAACATGAACAGAACTTTGGTAAAAACATTATGGGAAAGATTCAGGATTCTCCAGAGAACTTTGAAGCAATTTTAGAAAAATGATCCAGGCTAAACTTCCTCATTTTCTTTGAAACATAACTCTGTGACTGGGTCCAAACACTACTATGAAATAAAGGCCTAACGGTCGTGGCTAGGGATGGGGGCTGGACTGGGGAAGGAGGACTGTGAGATGGAATCATGGCAGGGCCAAGAGAGAACTAACCACCTGGCACACACTCTTATTTCTAGACTTAAATGTTTAATGGGCTTAGAAATTATCAAGACAGCCAGATGTACTGTAGCTTGAGTTTAATAGGTCACGTTGATGTGAGGGGGACAAGATGAAGAGGGTAGGCTACGTGATGCTGAAGGGCCTTTCCAATACTCAATCCTCTTCCTGTTCTACAAAGATGTGGTGGTGGTTTCTGGAGACTATTTGCTGCTTCTAGATGAGGATACTGGCCTTGTCCTTACATAACTAAAGGGAAAGCTGGTAGCAGGGCCAGCTTCAAGAGCCCAAAAAGGAGAAAGGAAATGATTAAACTGCCATCATTCATTCAAATGAACACAGGCCACCTAGAGCTGTAAGATTAAGGAAGAAGAATAAGCAAGGGCTTCAGGGAGAAAAATGGTAAAAAGACCAAAAAAATCCAAAAGACTTCAGATAGTGCTGGAGAAAGGAAGTAGGTATCCAGTAAGCAGAAAGGAGAGAGAGTGCTCCTGCCGAGGAAAGGTACACCAGATTTGAGGTCCTCAGAAAAGGAAAGAGATCATTTCAGGAAGGGTCAAGAAAACAAACCCACAAGAAATCAACAACAGAAAATCAGTAATAGTGGTTGGCACTGAAAATGATCTTTACAACTCAAAAAGATCTTGTCACTTTATTCACGCTCATTGGCACAGTGCGTAGCATATAACAGATGCACACTAAACATCTGCAGAGGAAAAAAATGTTACTGAGTCCCAAAACAGCCCTGAGAAGATCCTCCCAAAAATCAGTACAGTGAGATACAACAAAATATAAACGTGCAATATAAAAATAAAATCTACACTGTGGGAAATATAGGCTAGCTACAATTTAGAACAGGGACGACCTTTAGATTCGTGAAGCCCTTGAAATCCCACTCTGCTCACATTTTTTAGCAAGGCAGTTCAGAGCTTTTGATTATAATTTCAACGTGAGTTATCAGCAGTTGATGTATTATTAAATTAATTACTGTGTTGGCAAAAGATTAGTGGGAATGTGATATATAGGGTATATTCATATATCTATATATCTATCTAGGTTATAGTTTCAGGTGTATTTACATACCACCTCAATTGTTATCCTTTAGACATATTGTAGTGGTAAACTACAGTTCAAAGAATAAGACTAACACTGCCTTTGTTGTTCTCTTTATATTGTACTTCCCCTCCACCCCACAAAGCAATTTTTAGATGCACTATCTCATTCATGTTCCTAATGCTGCCTAACAGAGTTAGGAGTACACCAAAGGCACTTAACCATTTTAGATTTTGATTTTGGTTTCTTAATAAATGTTAAAGATACTTTTAAATATACTCATTAACAGTAAACCTTTAAATAGAGAATGCAAAATACACTCTTTCAGAGAAGTTACACATCTAATGCAAAGAACCAGAGAGGCATACATACACCATATCAATTCCGTGTAGACAGAGCTCACAAAAGTTTCTGACCTCAAACTCCCTAAGTCAAATTTCCAAGAAATAAAAACTGAAACACCGAACACCGAGGTCCTGACCATTCGCAGAAGCTCCGTTTGCTTGATGTTGAATTTTTTAAAAAGATTTTATTTACTTGAGAGTGAGCAAGAGAAAGAGCGAGAGGGAGCACAAGCAGGGGAAGAGGCTGACGGAGGGAGAAGCAGACTCCCCGCTGAGCAGGGAGCCCGTCCCAGGACCCTGGGATCAAGACCTGAGCTGAAGGCAGACACTCAACCGACTGAGCCACCCAGGTGCCCCATTGACGTTGAATTTTAAAACATTATTATTCTTCCTAATTATGAAAACACACCTGTGAATACATTATTTGTTACTGTTACTTAACCGACTCCCCTCCCCATTAAACTAGACGGAGAACTGAAAACCACAAAGATATTACACTTTGATGTGTCTTTTAAAAAATCTTAAGTTATTACTATTACCCACACCCTCCCCCACCACACACACAAAGAAATCGAATGAGCCCTACAGGGAAGGAGGAACGAGGAGGAAGCCAAAAAAAAAAAAAAAAAAAATCTGTATTCGAGCAATAAAGCGCAATCTTTGAACCGCTAAACACCCCGGGGACACGTATAATTTTTTTCTTCTTCTGGAGAGTGAAAGAGATCAAGATGCTGTAAGAAAGGGTAGACGATAAAACTCAGGTCAATTTAAAATGCCCGGAACCGTGAAAAACTACAGAGAATCCTCAAGGTCAAAGTAGCAAGAGGGGCTCCGCAGAAGAGCTAGCTCGGGGGTGGGTATTTCGAGGACTTCAAAGGACGGGAATGGGGGTGGGGTGGGAAGACAGGAGGAAAGGGGGCGAAGGGGAGGCTGGAAGGAAATGGAGAAATGCGAAGGGGGCAGGCCGTCAAGGCGCTGGCAAAGGAGTCGCCCGGGGGTGGGGAGGAGAAGGGGCAGGGAGCCCCGGCCCCGCCCCGGGGAGGCCCGAGCTCCCGGCCGTCCCCCTTACCAGCGGGAGCAGGAAGCCCCAGAGCAGGGCGGTCGCGGCCGTACGCAACGGCCGCTGCGGCCCCATCGGACTGCTGGGCGCCCGGCGGCGCGGCGCTTCTCGGCGGGCACAGGCTCCGGGTCCCGCCGCGTCGCTGCCTCCGTGGCCGGGCCGGACGGGCGCGGACGGCGGGGGTATGAACGGGCCGCCGCTGCTGTTGGGGCCGCCACTGCAGCGCCGACTTCCTCTTCCGGCTCCGCCCAGAGGACGCGGAAACCCCCGCGCGCGGCACGTGGAGTCCAGGTCCGCGCGCGCCGCCAGTCGGGCTGTTTCTCGGTGCTCTCGGGTCGCGGTGTTGGCAGGCCGACGAGTGTGGGTCTGGGCGTGTCTCTTTTTCTTTCCAGCTGCCTGACCCGGACTCTCCCCAGAGTCCGGGGAGGTGGGGGACGGGCGCCCAAAGCAACTTTTTCCATACCCTCTTCCTCCTAGGAGTCACCGTGCGCCTGCTCTGTAGTTCAGTACCAACCCGGGCGTCCGGGCCCGAACTCCGTGCGCTGAGCCTTAATTCATCTGCCCACCGGCAGGTCCCGGTCACTCACACGTAATCCCAAATACGTCCACTGGGTCCCAAACTGCTGCGACCTCTGTATCCAGATGTTTCTCTCCTCCAAACTGATCTGTTTAAGACTCCGGGAGACCCGTTATCCACATACCAGCCCTAGATATAAATCAGATCATTTCACTCCCCATCGCACTTAGCACAAAATCGAAACTCCACTCTGGCCTACAAAGTTCACATAGTATGGTCCCTGTCTTCTTCTTTGACCCCAACTTCACAACTTTCCCACGCTTTACATCCACATGGCCACCTTTGGTTCTTTTGTACTGGTAGTCCTCCCTCCTGGAATGTTTTTCTCAATACCGGTTCATTGGCATTCCCTCATCAGCGTAAGTGTCACTGCCCCAGAGGGAACTCACTGACATACCGGTACATCGAAGGGAACTATCCAGTCGCTTTCATTACCACGTGGCTTATTTTAATTCTCTGTAAAGCACTTTTCACTCTCCTATTCTCTTGCTTATTTATGTGTTCATTTATCTGCGATGTCGCCTCCCACTTAATAGCGAGGAGTGTCTTTGCTTTGCTCACTGCCATATCCCTCATATCTACAATATCTGGCATAAAGTAGGTTCTCAAATATTTGTTGGATGAATATTTAATTCTAAACACTGAAAAGGATGCTGTCCCTGCCATCCCACAGCTGAGTTTATTAGCAAGGGACACAGATGTGTGAGCAAACATAGTTCAGGATGAATAGTGACTCTTTCGTTTGCACAAGATGCCACGGGAGTATCAAAGGAACATATAAAAGGGGTGGCCAGGAAAAATTCCAACTTAAGCTGAGTCTAGAAGGGTGAGTTAATTTTAGCCAGGCAATGGGCAGGGGAAGGGGGAGGCTTCCAGGAAGAGTGAACCATTAGTGGCAAAGCCAAAGGTGACCTTGGAGGAACTGTAAAACTTGGACTTGGCTGAAGTTATGAGTGGGGAAAGATGAAGTGAGAGAAGAGGGCAGAGGCCAAATCACAAACAGATTAGGACATCCTGCTTGGGACTTTAGGCTTCATCCAATTGTTGGTGAAAACAGATTAATAATAATTAGAGCAGTGACAATTTTTGGTTTAGAAAGCTCTCTGTGGTGGCAGGCGGGGTGGCAGTTGGATTGAAACAGGGCAAGAGTGGGAGCCAGGAAACCTGTTGGACAGCTGTGGTAACCTAACCCAGGCCAAGGATAGTGAGGGCCTGAACCGAGACGGTGGCAGAAGAAATGGGGAAGAAGAGATGGACCTGAAAGATTTGTAGTAGAATTTGGTAACTGAGAGGACATGGGAGATGAAGGAGAGAAGGAGAGGGATGATTGCTAAGATCCTGTCCTGGGCCATTTATTGAGATGATCACCACAGGAGTTGGGGTTGATGGGGGAGGGCATGCAGAGAGAAATATTTTGGACATGTTTTGAAATTCTTGTAGGACATCCAAGTCAAATGTCTGCAGGTTGATGGCTTGGCAGGTTGGTGCTAAGGTTAGTGGCACAATGAGGCCAGAACACAGGTCTCCTGCCTGTAGATCCTAGACTCTTTTTCACACTTTCCAGCTGCTGAGGGCAAGCAAGTTTCCTCTTTAGTAAAATGGCTGTGATGGACTAGATGACTTCATCTCTAAATATTCCCTCCTGCTCATGGTGGCACTTTGCCTAGTGAATCTCCAGCGTGGCTGCTGAGGCTCTCTGAGGATCTCTGGTTTTCCTGTCTACATGTATCCCCAGTTTTCCTTCTCAATTGGAGAAAATTTTGTGCTTGCAGCCAAAGAAACTGTGTCATAGGCCAGTTCCTTGTACAATCTCTCTTTGCCTGCTTTAGTTTTCTCAGTTGAAAAATATGGACAGTTAATACCTGTACTGCCTGCCTCACATGATTATTGTAAAAATTACCTGGTTTATAATGTGGGTAAAATTATTCTGAAAAAAAAATTTTTTTAAAGCAGGAGGAGAGGAAGAGGAGAAAGAAAAGAATAATAGAAGGCTGTCTTATTGCTGTCATCCATAGTATCAACATTGTTTGTCATAATTCCCCTGCCAGAATGGTGTCTCTTTGGTCAAAGTCCCTATGTAGGATGAGGTGAAGGAAACTGGGAGAGTTAATGGAGGATTAAAAGATTCTTGTGTAATGACTTGACTACTGGAAAGGCTATTAACACTTATTTGGAGGATACCTCTGTGTATACTCCACATGAATTTCCCTGTAAGTATTAGGTATGATAGAGAGTACCAGGATAAGTTTTAGTCAATATTTTTCTTCCACAAATAAACTATGTATAAAAATCCAATTACAGGGGCACGTGGGTGGCTCAGTCGGTTGGGCATCTGCCTTCGGATCAGGTCATAATCCTGGGGTCCTGGGATCCAGCCCCGTGTTGGGCTCCTTGCTCTGCAGGGAGCCTCCTTCTCCCTCTCCCCCCACAACTTGTACTCTCTCTCGCTCTAAAATAAATAAATAATCCAATTACAGAAAACAAATATCATTAAAGATCATTTTTATTTCTAAATATACTTACTAATGGAATTTTTTCCAATGATAAAAGAATGTTGTAGGTTGTTGGAACCTATGTTTTCTTCTAAGTGGTTTATAGTTTGTGGTCTTATGTTTTAAGTCTTTAAAGCATTTTGAGGGGCGCCTGGGTGGCTCAGTCGTTAAGCGTCTGCCTTCGGCTCAGGTCATGATCCCAGAGTCCTGGGATCGGGTCCCGCATCGGGCTCCCTGCTCAGCAGGGGGCCTGCTTCTCCCTCTCCCACTCCTCCTGCTTGTGTTCCTGCTCTCGCTCTCTCTCTCTGTGTCAAATAAATAAATAAAATCTTTAAAAAAAATAAAGCATTTTGAGTTGATTTTTGTGCTTATCACTCTCTTAATGGGAATAATGATTACCATCTCAGTCTCAGTAATTATCTTGTCCACAGATTAAAAAGCTGCTTAGAGTTTCCTGGTATTGCTTTTATGTAAAGACTACCTGGCTTTGGTGAAATGCTTTCCTCCTCTAATACCTGTTATGAGGCATTTCTCCTTGAGGAGAACATGTGACTTGAATGCTTCCTGGTTCACAAGAGGTGACTATGAGCAGAGAGGCGAGCCAACAGCTATGGTTTCATCACTAGATCTTCTGTTTGCCTGTTCACATATATTTATTACTGTTATTGACAGAATTCCTCCCCATTGGAGTTATGTCAATCAGTCAAACATAGTTGCCACTTCCTATATGAGAGGCGAATTTAAATTCAACTTGAATCTTAGGGAGTGTAGAAGAGTGTTCAGTAGTTGAAAATATTGGGAGAAAGAATTTCCTAATTCTCCTCACAGTTGTGAAGCAGCATGTGGCCTAAGGTGATAGACCAAAATTCAAGCTCTGGTCACTTCTCTTAGGAAATCTTTGTAAACTTGCAATAATGGAACTTCTTCTTCCTCCTCTCCTCCTCCTCCTCCTCCTTCTTCTTTAAAGATGTATTTATTTGAGAGAGAGAGAAAGCAGCGGGGAGAGGCAGAGGGAGAGAGAGTCTGAAGCAGACTCTGCACTGAGCATGGAGCCCAATTCGGGGCTCCATTTCAAGGCCCTGAGATCAGGGCCCTGAGATCACGACCTGAGCTGAAACCAAGAATCAGATGCTTAACCGATTGCATCACCAAGGCATCCCAACAAGGGAACTTCCTGAATGCAACACCATGCAAAGTTTAATAATAATGTCTTATAAACTATTATTATTATTATTTTAAAAGTCACATTTACACCTGTTTTTTGCATACATTATCTAATTTAATTCATTTGAAGCAATTTTATGAGGTAAATTATTACTTTCATTTTGCAGATGAGGAAGTATAGAGGTCAAATTATTCATATGAAATCTCCTACAAGATGTGGAGCAGGAACTTAAACCCAATCAGATAGGATTCTGGAAAGATAGTGCAGTGGGGAGCATCCAGAATCTATAAATTGGATTCCCCTTTGTATAATTATAGGTGCTCAATAAATGTTTGCTTAATTAAGAGCTTTTGCCAATAGTTAAGAAGCCTGTGTTGTCGTTTTGAATATTTTTAGGTTCAACTAAATTACTTCTGAAGTGTCTTCTAAAGCTTAAACAGGACTAGACTTTGAGGAACCACTGGATCTAATTTTTAAGAAAGTCAGTTCTTTGATTTTTTAAAAAATTTTTATAATTATTTGAAAGAGAGAGGAGAAAAAGAGAGAGAGGTGGGGGCAGAGGGAGAGGGAGAGAAAGAATCAGAAGCAAACTCCCTGCTGAGCTTGGAGCCTGACACGGGGTTTGATCCCATGTCCCCAAGATCATGACCTGAGCCAAAACCAAGAATCAGATGCTCAACCGACTGAGCCACCCAGGCGCCCCTAGTTCTTTTATTTTAATTTGCTTGGAAAAATCTGAAGGTCTCCTCATTGGTAATAAGGAGGAAGAAATTTAAATAGCAGATTCAATATTAAGATGATTCTTTTGAGTCTTAAGATTATTAAGCCCAGAAATATATATATATGTTAAAGTTATGTAACTTTTTGAACATTTTAAATTTACCAAGTGAGTTCCTGATAATAGGTTTTTTTCCTTCCAGGTTATATTTTACACTAAAAATGAATAAAGGTAACTTGATACATACGTACAATAACATTATAGACTACTTATGAATTCTTTGAATGAATAAGTTGTTTTATAAAAAAACTTCTGAAAGAAAATGTATTGTAAGCTACAGTTATATTGTTCCTGGTGTTGGGGCATAACAAGAGGTGCTATTGTCTATATAAATCAGTGTGACTTTGAGGCAATAGTTGATTTTAGATGTTGCTGGGAATGGCAAAGCCTAGCCCATTTCCAAGCTTCCCAGGCAGAGTGATTGAAATCACATGTTACTAAAATCCCTTTCTGGCTTCAGATGAATTAACTGACATGGTTTTCTTGCTTGGGCACTACAGTATTTTCTTTTGGCATGTTGAGACTGCTCTGGGCTTTTGAAACCAAGTCACTTTATTCATAGGAGCTTCCAGATTAATAAACTATCACCTACAGCAAGTAAATGCAGTCAGATCTTTTTGATGCACAAGGATATTTGCAAGCTTCTAAGGTGCCATTCATTATACAACAGAATAGTTTCCACATGACCTTTCTGGTTATATTTTGCTATGAATCTATGAACTATTAGCTACTCAGGGGGACAGACTCAGGACTTTTGACTAACAGTATAATTCAGGAAACTATATTGAGCCTCTATTATGTGCCAGGTGAATAAGGAAAATTTACAGTTGTTAACCAGTGCTTTCCTTTCCCCAGTTCAATGCTGACAACAATTCATAAAAATAACACCTTAAGTCAACATTTTATGAATTGTCTGATTTGGCAGGAATGTTATTCATAACAATGTGTAGGCTGACCCCCATGAATTCTTTGCTGAAAATATAAAGCATATAATTATGTTTTCTCATTAACAGAGCCTTGACAGGATTAAGCTTTCCCCTTCTTTTCCATGTTTTTCATTAACCTACACCTGGCATTCTGTGTCAGGTGTACATGCCAGAGATCGCGATGATAGGGCCACGTGACATCGCCAGCCCAGACTAGGCATTAGTGTGCGACCCAGTCAGTAACTACAGCTGGTCATTTCCAGCCACTCAGATCAGCTGACATGGGAACATCAATTTAAATGAGGCTGGTGACCCACTGTCACGAGATACAGACTTAAGGCCATGAGTTAAAAATTCAATGATGAAAGAGAAGAGCACAGGAAATAGAGAAGAGTGAGAGAGGTATTTTACAATTTACAAAGATAAAAGAGCACTATATATTCTTTAACTTAACTTTTTCTGGAAGTATAATATACTGACAGGAAAGTGCACGTATTGTAAGCGTTCACCATGATGAGCTTTCACAAACTCCACACTTCTGTGTATGCAGAACGTGATCAGAAACCAGCATTACTAGCTCCTCAAAAGTTCCTCTTGTGAGTTTCCTTCTAGCTACTATTTGCTCCCAAGAGTAACTACATTCTGACTTCTTCCCCTCCAAGCATTGTTAAGATGTAACTGACATATAACATTGTGTAAATTTAAGGTCTACAATATGATGATTCAGTATACATATATATTGTGAACTGATTGCCACAATAAGGTTAGTTAACACATACATTACCTCATATAGTTACCTTTTGTGTGTGTGTGTGTGTGTGTGTGTGGTGAGAATATTTCAGATTTACTCTCTGAGCAACTTTCATGTATAAAAAACATTATTGTTAACTATGGTCACCATCCTGTACATTTGATCACCAGAACTTAGTCATTTTATAAATGAAAGTTTGTACCCTTTGATTTACATCTCCCTATTTCCTCCATCTCCCAACCCCTGGCAACCACAATTCTACTGTTCCTGTGAGTTCGGCTTTTTTAGATTCCGTATATAAATGAGTTTCTATAGTATTTGTCCTTCTCTGACTTATTTCACTTAGCATGATGTCCTCAAGTTTCATCCATGTTCTCCATGGCAAGATTTCCTTCTTTTTTATGGTTGAAAAATATTCCGTGTATATATGTGTGTGTGTGTGTATATATATATATACACACACACACATTTTCTTTATCCATTCATTTATTCACAGATACTTAGGTTGTCTCCATGTCTTGGCTATTTTTTTTTTTTTTTAAGATTTTATTTATTTATTTGACAGAGAGAGACACAGCGAGAGGGGGAATACAAGCAGGGGAAATGGGAGAGGGAGAAGCAGGCTTCCCACGGAGCAGGGAGCCCGATGTGGGGCTCGATCCCAGGACCCTGGGACCATGACCTGAGCCAAAGGCAGACGCTTAATGACTGAGCCACCCAGGCGCCCCCATGTCTTGGCTATTGTGAATAGTGCTGCACCGAACATGGGAGTGCTGATATCTCTTCGAGTTAGTGATTTCGTTTCCTTCAGTTACATGCCCGGAGGTGGGATTGTTGTTTTCCACAGTGCCTGTACCAATTTATATTCCCACCAAGAGTGCACAAGGGTTCCATTTTCTCTACACCCTTGCCAACACTTATTTCTCGTCTTTTTTTTTTTTAAGATTTATTTATTTGACAGAGAGAGAGAGCGCACACAAGCAGGGGGAGCAGTAGAGGGAGAGGGAGCAGACTCCCGGCTGAGCAAGGAGCCCGATGAGGGGCTCGATCCCAGGACCCTGAGATCATGACCTGAGCCTAAGGCAGACGCTTAACCAACTGAGCCACCCAGCTGTCCCTCTTGTCTTTTTTGATTATAGCCATTCTAGCAGGTGTGAGGTGGTATTTCATTGTGGTTTTGATTTGCATTTCCTTGATGGTTAGTGATGTTGAGCACCTTTTCATGTGTCTGTTGGAATTGCTTTCTGACTCCTATCACCATGTATTTTGTCTCTTAAACTTTGCATGATTTGTAATTATATAATTTGTACTCTTTTGTGTCTTGCTTTTCTCTCAACATTATGTTTGTGAAAATCATCCATATTGTTGCATATGATTGTAGATCAGTTGATTCAATTGCTTTAGAGCATTCCATTTAATGAATATACTACAATTTATTATCCATTCTCTGCTTATAAGCATTTGGGTAATCCTCTACTTTCCATTAATTCAAAAAGGAAGAGCAGGTGTTTTAAATAATGAAAAACTTGGCCTGAACTTGTTGCTCCAGTCTCGGTCTTGTCATTTTCCTGATCTCACTGAAAGTTCCAGTCACTCCTGGCCTTTGAACATTCTGGAATACCTGTTTGCCACCACCTATGCCTTAACCTGGATAATACCCATTCCTCCTTTGCGCCCTCAGTTCAGATGCCACTTCTTCCAGAAAGCAGCTCCCTTCCCCTAAACCGCTGGTATAGGTTATCCTTCTGCATTGCCCATTTACTTGCATGTGTCCTGAGATTGTGGGCAGAGGATGTGTCTTACTGTGTATACAATCCCCCGTGTGAACAGACGTTTGGTTGAATATTTTTATTTTTTTTACAAATTAATAACTAATTAATTCATGATAGACATGCATCATTTTAAGACCTGGTGAGCTTTTGCAGACACAGGACACGATCTGGTTAGTATATAATTTCTCCGCAATTTTAATAAATACAGAAATTGAATGTGAACATTTTCAAAAGGAAAATGTTTCTTTTTATTTTTAAAAAATATTTTACTTATTTATTTCAGAGAGAGAGAGAGGGAGAGAGCACCAGCAGGGAGGAGAGGGAGAAGCAGACTCCCTGCTTAGCAGAGAGCCCAATGCAGGGCTCGATCCCAGGTTGCTGGGATCATGACCTGAGCCAAAGGCAGACACTTAACCAACTGAGCCACCCAGGCAAATTTATTTTTTATTATTTATTTTTTTTAAAGATTTTATTTATTTATTTGACAGAGAGAGACACAGCGAGAGAGGAAACACAAGCAGGGGGAGTGGGAGAGGGAGAAGCAGGCTTCCCACGGAGCAGGGAGCCCGATGTGGGGCTCGATCCCAGGACCCTGGGACCATGACCTGAGCCGAAGGCAGACGCTTAATGACTGAGCCACCCAGGTGCCCCAACCCAGGGAAATTTCAACATCATTCTTGAAACATAGCCTTCTATGTATCTTGCTGTTTCAGTGGGATTTTATATTTGTTGGATTAGAGAAGTGGGACCATTTTGAGGCCAGGTTCAAACCATGTCTGCAGTGGGCCCCCATCTCCAAGTCCTCTGGGAAGAGAGGGAAAAACAGGTGTGCTGAACGATCTCAGGGGTTTTCCCACCTGAGTCTGTCTACCTTCGTTTGGATAATAGGCTGGTTTCTCCGTCTCCCATAGCCCAAGGCTGTTCTTCAGGTTTGGAGGGACTAACCCGAGTTGGAAGATGGATGTGGACGGGACTACGTTGATGCAAGAAGCACTTAGTATATTAGTTTAAAAATATAAATTCTCTGTTGCCATCCCAGATCCTCTTAATCAGAATGCCCAGCAGAGAGGATTTTCTAGGTTTTAGCCTGGTTAAGTTTTACGAGCCCCAGGTGATTGTTATCAAGAGCAAAGGGTGGGAAATGCTCCTGGGAAATGTGAAGTGCTTTAGGACGTTGGGCCGCAGCTAGTGGTGTGCTGGAGCTGTACTGAATTGCAGCTGATTCTACATATTTCTCCCTAGCTCCATGTTTGGTAACTTCTTGCTGGTAGCTTGAAATTTGTCATAATAGGAAAATTTATACCACAAAAACTGGCAAATGCTACAAATCAGGGCATTCCTCATCCCCCAAAGAGCTGGTTGTTAGAAATTTTTGAGCACATCACCAACTACAGAAGTGAACCAAACAAATGAAAATCCTTGCCTTCATGGAGCTCACATTCTAATTGAGAAGATAGACAAAAGAAGTAAGTGAATTATGTTAAAAGTATGTCAGAAAGGGATAAACACTAAAGAGACAAAACTGTGGAAAGAGAGAAGGAGTGTGTGTGTGGGGGGGTGGTGAGCATTGCAGTTCTTCATAAAGTGGTCAGGAAAGGTCTCATTGAGAACATAATATTTTTGAGCATTAATTTTAAAGAGAGGAGGGAGTAACCCATCCAGGTAGCTAAGAGAAGAATGGTCTAGGCAGAGAGAATAGTAAGTGCAAAAGTCCTGAGTCAGGAATGTTGCAAGTGAGGAAGGGGAAGAGTAGTAGGAGCTGAGATCCTAGAGGTAATGGGCAAAGGTGGGGAGGTGTGGAAGACCAGATGATGAAAGGCCTAGAAGAACTGAGAGAACTTAACAAGGGCAATTGCAGTTTTTACAGAGTTAAAATATAAAGGTATCAAATACTAACTTGCCAGATTCCTTGATGAATTTATTATTATTGTTATTTTATTATTTTTTTTGTTTTGGACTTGTGCTATTACTTATTTATTTAAAAGATTTTATTTATTTATTTGACAGAGAGATAGAGAGCGCAAGTAGGCAGAGTGGCAGGCAGAGGGAGAAGGAGAAGCAGGCTCTCCGCCAAGTAGGGACCTGATGCGGGGCTCGATCCCAGGACCCTGCAATCATGACCTGAGCCGAAGGCAGCTGCTTAACTGACTGAGCCACCCAGGGCCCCTATTAGTTATTAGTGTTGCTTATTTATTTATTTATTTATTATTATTATTATTTTTTTAAAGATTTTATTTATTCATTTGAGACACAGAGATACAGAGAGAGAGAGAGCATGAGCAGGGGGGAGGCAGAGGGAGAGGGAGAAGCAGGCTCCCTGCTGAGCAGAAAGCCCGATGCGGGGCTTGATCCCAGGACCCTGGAATCATGACTTGAGCCGAAGGCAGACGCCTAACCATCTGAGCCACCCAGGCGCCCCTATTTATTTATTATTAACATATAATGTAGTATTTGTTTCAGGGGTACAGGTCTGTGATTCATCAGTCTTACACAATACACAACACTCACCATAGCACATACCCTCCCTAATGTATTTTATTTTTTTTAGAGAGAGAGAGTGGGAGTGTGTGTGTGCATGTATGTCAGGGGAGGGAGAGTCGGGGAGGAACAAGGGGACGGGGAGAGAGAATCCCAAGCAGGCTCTGCGCTGGGCATGGGGCGCTATCTCACGACCCTGAGGTCATGACCTGAGCCAAAATCAAGAGTCAGACTCTTAACCTACTGAGCCAGCCAGGTGCCCCTTCTTGCTGAATTTAAAGGTAACTTCCTATTGCTTTCTTTACACTGGTTTAACTTCTAGACTTGAGTTGTTAGCATGAGCCACAGGTAACTATTTGAATTTAAATTAATGAAATTTCACATCAGGGAAATGAAAATCGAAACCACAATGAGATCTTACCTCACACCTGTCAGAATGGCTAAAATCAAAACCATAAGAAATAGCAAGTGTTGGTGAGGATGTGGACAAAAAGGAATCCTTGTGTATTGTCAGTGGGAATGTAAATTGGTGCAGCCACTGGGGAAGATAGAATGGAGATTCCTCAAAAAATTACAAATAGAAATATCCTATGATCCAAAAATTCCATACTGGGTATTTACCCAAAGAAAATGAAAACACTAATTCAAAAAGATATATGCACCCCTATTTTTACAGCAGCATTATTTACAATAGCCAAGATATGGAAGCAACCTAAGAATCCATCAATAAGGAAGATGTGGTATATGTATGACAGAATATTACACAGCCATAAAAAGGATGAGACTGTGCCATTTGTGACAACATGGATGGACCTAGAGGGTACTATGCTAAGTGAAATAAGTCAGATTGAGAAAGACAAATACCATGTGATTTCACTCTTATGTGGAATTAAAAAAAACCCAAATGAGTAAACAAACAAAAAGCAGAATCAGAACCATAAATAAAGAGAACAAACTGATGGTTGCTGGAGGGGAGGGCAGTGGCAAAATGGGTGAAGGGGAGTGGGAAATAGAGGTTTCCAGTTGTGGAATGAATAAGACATGGGAATAAAAGGCATGGCATAAGGAATATAGTAAAAAATATTGTAGTAGTGTTGTATGGTGACACATGGTAGCTACATGTGTGGAAAGCATAGCATAATGGATAAAATTGTCAAATCACTATGTTGTACACCTGAAATTAATGTAACACTGTGTGTCAACCACTCAAATAAAAATAAAAAAACTAATTAAATTTAAATAACATTAATTTAAATTATTAAAATAAAATGAAAAATTCAGTTCTTGGGGCACCTGGGTGGCTCCGTCGGTTAAGGGTCTGCCTTCAACGCAGGTCATGATCCCGGGGTCCTGGGATCGAGCCCCACGTTGGGCTCCCAGGTCAGTGGGGAGCCTGCTTCTCCCTCTCCCTCTGCCCCTCTCCCCCCTCCAACTTGTGCTCTCTCTCTCAAATAAATAAATAAAATCTTTTTTAAAAATTCACTTCTTCAGTTGTAATGGCTACATTTCAGTTGTTCAATACCCACATGTGGCTGATAGCTACCACGTCGGGCAGCACAGATATAGAATAGTCCCATCACTGCAGAAGTTTCTATTGGACAGGGCTGCTTTAAGCAGCGAATCTTGCTGGGGTTCAGTATAGGCTGGGCTCTGGTTCTTAGCCTTTTTGTGGATGGTGCCTTTGCCCTAGCAGACCTTTTGGCAAGAACACCTTAGTACAGGCATTCGGGAGCCATTTGATTTCTGCTCAGATTGTAAGTTTCTATTTCAGGACCTTATTTCTGAAAGTAGCTTTACATAAAACCTGTAATCTTCCCCAGAGACATCCTTCAGTTCATTTATATATTCATAAAAAGTGAGTGGTCACTGGCTATTACCTTGCTTGTATAACCTGTTGTTGTGAAAAGCAAGGATGGGGTTGATGCAAATTACTGGTCAAAAATGGCCCAAATTACAGCCTAGAGACTTTATTTATTTATTTATTTTGTGGTTGTTTTCAGTACTACGGATTCACATTAAATAGTGATTAAATCTGAGATATAAATTGCTCAGAGTCAAGAAATGCAAAACAATCCCTTACTCTTTTCCGTGAGAAAGGATGCTTTGTAGGGTTAACTCAGGGTTCTTCACCCCGTACTTCCCCAGTACTCCCACTCTGTACGGAGTGTGGTGCCATCAAAACTTGATCTGACCAGGGACTTTTCTCTAGTTAGTTCTGTGTGGTGGAGAGAAAGTAATCTCTGAACATTATAAAAATGGCAGTTACACTGTGAGCTTCTTAAGCTTGGAGCAGGATGATTCGTGAGCATTCTTTATATCCTGCGAGAGATGGGATCTTTAGGGGAACATGTGTCCCCTGGGCTTGGATAAGCATAGATCCTTTGGGCTGAGGAGGCTCGGCTGACACCCGTGGTTCCTCGTGTATTTCTCGGGCTGAGGCTGGGTCTTACGGCCAGGAGTACTATCACACGCAGTATTCTTTTTCCTCTTCCCTCAGCTGAACAGAAAGTGCAGAGTTCTACACACTGGCTTTCCCCTCTCTCCATACTTGCCCTTTGGGAAGAATCTGAAGAGTTTATTTATGTTAAAATATAAATGACTTAGTGATTACTTTTCCCAGGAGTAATTTTATGGAAACGGAGACATCCCCTTGTTGGTATAAGTCAAAGGAATAGAGCTCTAACTGTAGAAGTTTGGATACTGGCTAAGCATGTTTGTAGTGCCTCTGAGGTAACATCATGTTTATAGTTAGAGTACACCTATATACAGTTTGCCTGGAACATTCTTGGTTTACACCTATTGCTCTTGCATAATTACTAACAGTGTTCTGTTTCACTCTCAAAATATCTGGATGAGAAATTTAATAGTCACCTTGTTTATAGCCCTTTCTTTGCCTAAAGTCTGGAGAGTAGGTACAAGGCATAATCTTTTCAAACTTATTTCCTAGAGTTAGCTTCCCCTAATAATTTCTATGCCTTTCCCTCTCTTTTCAAATTTCATTCTCAAATTGGAAAGTACTACAAGACAAATGATAGTACCTGGCATATTCTTTTTCTCAGCAGTTGGTTAAATAATGTAATCGATTTGGGTCTTTGAATAAAATCCTAAAGGTGTGCCTCTCTCCCAGACTACTCCTTATCAATTTAATAGTCCTGGTTTCAAATATTTCCCTTTGTTTGTCTAGGAAAACATACTTCCTCTAATCCTTTATTGCATTATTTCCTCATACTGGCATTTTGATTGGACTGATTCCACTTTTTATTTCTAGAACTACAGTGACTTTGGTCACAGATTTTTGTCCAAAGGGCATGCAATGAGAATGTTATGATCTTGCCGTTGGGCTCTACATCTTACCTGAGATAAGAGCCTGGAGTATCTGGCATCTGGAAACCTCATTCCCAGCTAGACTAGCCTAAAGGCAAACTGGAACACCAGTCACTAGCAGTGAGCTATGCCTGCATGCATATAAATGGCATTTTAAGAAGAAAGCATAAAGCCACAAAGTCATTATGTTACTTTAGAGGGGGACTGGAGCTATAAGAAGCACACCATGCAAGCACTTACATTTTTAGCTATTCTAAGTTCTCTATTGGTTGTTTTGAAAGTATATGTACGTGCATTTGGATTTTTATATCAAGGAGATATTTTAACAGTTCTCTTTGCTTGTGCAGCTGTTTCCCTTAAATATATTGGTATACATTTTACAACTTACTTTTATACAAAGCCAGGCCAAAAAGGATTTGTCTTGACATTTTGCTTAGCACCTTAGATTACAGAATTTCCAAATTCAAGCACGACCAAGGAATTTTCATAATTTTGCCCCTGTCACCCTTTGGTTCCAACTGGTTAGAAATTAACCTGTTTAATGTCCTCTGGAGCAAAGGGTTAAATCCTAGCATCAAGGTTAATTTAAAACAACAGTTGGCCTCCTGTGCAAACATTCTCTTCCACTTAAGGACACACTCATTTTTTTTTTTTTTTCCATTCCAAATGCCAGTTTACAATTCAGTGAGCTAGTTTTCTATTTATAGTGTCTTTGCTTTAAATGTTATCCCTTAAATATCAGGAGTTATTTCTAAAACATAAAAATATATCTACCTTCACACCAAAAAAAACTACATAGACCAGGGAAATTACCTATAGCAGTAATGGCAGTGACCATATGAAAGCAACATATTAGTGCAAATGAGAAGATATTAACAGCCTGCCTTTTTCCATTACTTGAAGAACTTACACAAAGAAATAGTAACTGAGTAAAAATAAAAATGAACATGTATAACCTCCTGAAGGGAAAGAAAGATATATTCTAACTAGACAGAAAGATGATATTCTATTTTACTAATTAAAATCTCCCAGGGGTGGGGTGCCTGCCTGGCTCAGTCGGTTAAGTGTCTGCCTTCGGCTCACGTCATGGTCCCAGGGTCCTGGAATCAAGTCACGCATCGGGCTCCCTGCTCAGCAGGAAGCCTGCTTCTCCCTCTCCCACTCCCCCTGCTTGTGTTCCTGCTCTCGCTCTCTCTCTGTCAAATACATACATACATACATACATACATAAATAAATAAAATCTCCCAGGGGTGCCTGGGTGGCACAGTCAGTTAAGCTCCTGGTCTCAGGGTGGTGATCTTTGTGACCTTGGTCTCAGGGTGATGATCTCAGGGTCGTGAGAGCGAGCCCCTTGTTGGGTTCCATGCTCAGCAGAGTGTGTTTGAGATTCTCTCTCCCTCTCTCTCTGCCCTTCCCACTCGTGCTCACTCACACTCTCTTTCTCTCTAAAATTAAAAAAAAAAAAAAAAATCTTAAAACAAAAACAAAACCAAAAAACCTCCCAGACTTATGGCTGTAGTTAGAGAGAGACACATTGGTTGTGGACTAGGAAGGTGGATTACTCAGAGAAGCTGACTTGGATGTGTCTTCAGGCCTGGTCTGGGTTCTGACACAACTTGGCATGGCCCTGATACTTATTTTTGTCAGGACATCTATAGAAAGTCACAAGAAAACTAATGAACAAAAAAATCTCCATGTATTCATTTTCAGCTTTTAAAAATTTCTATCTATATATGTATACTATATAGATAAATATATGTCTGTGTATGTGCTTGCCTGAATGTGCTGATTTGTTGGGAACTTAAGGTTGAGTTAATGCCATTCTTCAGTTATTGGCATGTTATCATTATTGGTCCCTCCAAGACCCCTCTGCCCTATTTATATATCCATCCATCCATTCATCCATCCATTCCTTTTGATCATCATACTCTACTCCCATTCCCCTACCCCCACAGGCACTTTAATATATTTTATGTGTAACTTTTTATTTGAATGTGTTAGGCAAATTGTGTATTACTTTGTGTGCTTGTATTTTTAGTTCACATCAATAGTATTACATTCTATCTTTTGTCATTACTATGTTTTAAAGATCTGTTCTTATTGTTATGTGTTATGTATAATCAGTTGCATCTATTCACTTTCTCAGTAATGGCAACCCAGGTTGCCTCCAACTTCCCAGCACCATAAACAATGCTGCAGTGAACACCCTCTTCCATGTTGCCTGAGGGACCAGTCTAACTGATAGAGACTTAAAAAAAAAATTTCTCCCAAATGGGGAGCCAGTTTTCCCAACATCTCCTAAACAGTTTGTTCCTTTTATAGTGATTTGTCGTTCCACTTTCACTGCATAAGTTTTGATTTGGACATGGGTATGTCTCTGAGCTCTTCTCTCTGTCCAAATACTTATTTCCAGTGAGAACCACATATTCTCAGAGAAACAATAACTTGTGTAGACTCACCAGGGAACCACCCCCTCTTCCTGGTGTCTGATCACCTGGCAGATCAAATGATAAATCAGAAATTTTCCTGGTGAGCATGGAGTCAAGATAAATCGTTTTAAGGGATATTTTAATATGTATGTCTAATCCAGCTGAAAATGGCCCTATAGAAGAACAGTTGTCTGCCGAGTAGAATCCTTGCAACAATACAGTGCTTACTTGGCTCTTCACCTCTAGGCTCCAAGCAGATCTATTCCCTTTTTTGACACTGCATTCATGCTTCAGGCTGGCATGTACAAGTCATCAGAAATGAGCACGTTTAGAACAATCACATTCTAGGCTTGCCTTCTGAGATGACTCTAAGTCCCCTCAGCTACACTTAATTAAACAAACGAAAGGTAGTGTAGTTTTGGACACAGATGGGTTTGAATCCTGGTTATACTATTTCTTAGCCAAGGCAGACCCTGTATAATGCCTACCCATCTCCACTTTCCCCACCTCTGCTCCCACCCACCCCCATGTCTTCCTTGCTAGAATTTTTTTGAGCTGGCAACATGTCCAGTCTCAGGGAATGAATTGTGTTTGTAGCCACATGCAGATGTGACACTCGGTGCAGTGATGGCCATCCTGTGACCATGAGGAAATAACCTCAGATAAAAAAGTCACCTTATTTATCACGGCACATCAGAAAGATGGAAAGAGTTTGTGTCCTGAAGGATGTTGTAGAGCTGCTGAACCAATCATTGAAGGGCCTACCTCCTAACCTCTCATTAAGTAGACAGTAAATGTTCTTGTGGTTAAACACTGCTACCTGAATATGGTCGGCAGGCCGGCACTGGCATCACTTGGTTGCTTATTAAAAATTATGAATCCCACTCCCACCCCCAAACTACTGAATTAGAATTGTTAGTTTAACAAGATCCCAGATAATTCTTACGCACATTAAAATTTAAGAAGTACTGGTATAAGCCACGTGTCACCAATTTTTATTTCTTGTAGCTGAATTCATCCTAATTGACACACTGTGACGCTGACCAAGTTACATAAAGCATCTAAACCTCAGTTCCTTATCTGTAAAATAGGAGTGATAGTAATAGTACTTGCCTTGTAAAAATGCCGCAATGAGTAAGTGAATACATAAAATGTGCAGTACGGTGCCTGGCACATATTTAGCACTCAGTGTGGCTACCTTTACTGGAATCTACGAACATCCTCAGTGTAGGCAGTAAAGTTTGAGTGCAAATGCAATGCTCTGCCCTTCTAGGATGGAAACTGGGTGTTTCTAGGACATCCGCAGGGTGAGGCTTTTATTGTCACTGTTGCTGCCAGGAGTATAGGACAGACTCCTTCCAGCAGCTGCTTTCCTGAGAATTGACAATTGACAACTTGTACCTACAGGCAGCGGGGTTTGATTTTATTTTTTAACTTCCTTAAGCTCAGTAATAGAAGTCATTGTTTGGCAACAACTAGGTCTATTTAGCTGGACAGTAAAGATACAGGCTGGCTAATGAAAGCAAGGCATATCAGGAAGGAGTGAAGGACAAAAGTGAGATTAAAGAAGGAAGGCACTTTAAGAGCTTGTGTTCGTGGTGGCCGTGCCGTAGGACAACTGGCTGGGACTTCTGTCAACTTGTATATTGAGTCATCAAATGTTAGGCTGACGTCCTGGTAGGCTTTATTTAGAACAATAAAATAATGTGTGTATGACAAGCATGCACTAAAATGCAGTGTATTTATATCTTATAAAAATATAAGGCCCTAAACCATTAATGTATTTGTGATGGTCTATGATTAAAACACGTTTATCACAAAAAGCATCAAGAAAATATTAAATAGTAAACAAAACCCAAAAAACAACATACCCTGATGACCTCTGAACTGTGCTATCTCTGAACTCCTCTGTGAGGCCCCACTGATTACTCTAGGCTGGAGAGAAAGGTCAGGAGGATACCTGGCTCCAGACCCACACATATCAGGTGGTAAAAGGTAGGCGTGGGCCCAGCTTAAAGTAAAGGCTCTGGCGCCCGAAAGGGCAAAGGGGCCTCAGTGAAATGCAGGCAAAATGGACATAGTTGAACTAAATACTTGGTCTGCCAACTAGAGCACCAGGGTAGAACGAGGTTTCCCAGCGTGACTGGGGAAGGCAGGGTCTGGAGAAGGTAGGCGAGACTCAAGAGTCCAAACAGGCAGGAAGCTGGCTTATTCTGCTTACAGTGGTTAATCAGCATGGAATGGCGTCTTGGAGAAGGGTTTATAGCTCTGGTGCAGGACCCAGCAAAAGCAAAGTGAGGTCTATTCCTAGAATATTAAGCTACAAACTCTAAAAGCAGGACTGAGCTTCACAGAAAGTACTGGAACTCAGGCTCAGGAAGCAATACCCATTACCAGAACAGGGCACCTCATGTGCATGAGGAAATACAACCCCTTAGTTCTTTCATGGGCAGCACTGGCCAGGTCCCAGGTTAGATCTGTGTCAAGGAGGAAGTAGTGGGAAACACAGGAGCCCAGTGGTCAGCACTAACAAGAGGACCTGCTGGTGTAAGCCCTTACAGATCAGGGGTGATGACTGGGGTGTACCAAGCTGCCGAAGTGCTTTTTATCCCCAGCCCTTGGATGGGTGAATATAAGGTTTTGAGTGTTATTAAGAATCCAAATTCAATGACTAAACACAATAATTTCTTATTCATGTCACAGTCCAACATGAATTGTGTGGAATCAGGTGGGTGGAAGCTTACACAGTCATTCAGGGACTCAAGCTCCAAGGATTTCCCATGTATGGCTCCAGTATCTTCTTGGGCCTTGGAATCCTCTACTGATTTCCTCTGCATCCAACTGAAGGGACTGAAAGAGTGAGGGAGAACCTCAAGACAGGTATTTTATGGGCTAGGCTTGGAAGTAGGGACATCATTTCTGCTTACTTTCCATTGGTGAGAACTAATCATGAAGCTCTTTCTAGTTGCAAGAGAACTGATAAATGTTTTCCAGAAGTGTGCTATAGGAGAGAACACAAATAGTGATGAACAGGTAACCAGTCTGCCGTAAGAGAAGGATGCTGAGGCCACAGTAGGACTGAGATGTCTTATAGCAAGTAGGTTAAAATGGTTTCTCTTTTATTTTCTTTTTTAATGTTTTTAAAAGATTTTATTTATATTTATTTGAGAGAGAGAGAGAGAGAACACAAGGTGGGGGGAGGAGCAGAGGGAGAGGGAGAAGAAGGCTCCCCGCTGAGCAGGGGGGCCATCTCGGGGCTGCTCAATCCTAGGACCCTGAGATCATGACCTGAGCCAAAGGCAGACACTTAACCAACTGAGCCACGCAGGTACCCCTTATTTTATTTTTTAAAGGTATTTTATTTATTGGGACGCCTGGGTGGCTCAGTCGGTTAAGCGTCTGCCTTCGGCTCAGGTCATGAGCCCACGGTCCTGGGATGGAGGGAGTCCTGCATCGGGCTCCTTGCTCAGCTAGGAGCCTGCTTCTCTCTTGCCTGCTCTGCGTGCTGCTCCCCCTACTTGTGCTCTCTCGCTCTCTCTCTCTCTGACAAATAAATACATAAATAAAATGTTTAATAAAATATTTTATTTATTTATTTTTCAAGTAGGTTCTACACCCAAAGTGGGGTTTGAACTAAAACAAAAACAAAAACAAAAACAAAAACCATACTGGAAGATGGTAAGTGTTATAATAGAGGTGGTATGGGAACCCAGAGGAAAACGCATCTGAATTTAGCTGGGGTAGTAGTCGCCTGAGAATACGGCTAGTATTTGTTGATTTTTTTCCTAGGTGCCAAACCCAATGAAGTATTATTCTCACTTTATAGATGAGGAAACTCAAGCAGAAAAAGGTTAAATCACTTTCCTAAAGTTGCTTAGCTTTTAAGAGACAGAACTCATATTTGAACCTGAGCCTAGCAAATTCTGAAACCCAAACTCTTCCCCCTATATGGCATGCTGCATTGACAGGAGAAGATATTGGGGCTGGATCTCAGACTGTAAATAGGAGTTGGATTGATGAATAAGGTGCAAAGACCTTTTTAGACATTGAGAACAGTGTGTGCAAAAGCATGAATAGTAAAAGAACATGTTGCATTGAGGAAACTGTTGTGAATTAGGACAGACTAAAATAAGTTATAACAAACAACTCCCAAATCTCAGCGGCTTAACACAACAAAAATTGAATTCTCGCTGATACATTGTTCCAGGTAGGTAGGCAGTGGGTTTTGCTCCACATAGTCACTTAGGGACCTATGAGGGCCCTCAAGTCAGAGAGGAAAAAGAAGAAAATGTAGAGAATCAGACACCAGCCTTTTTCTGTCTCAGCCTAGAAGTGACACACATCAATTCTGCTCACGGCACACTGACCAGAGCTAGTCACATGGCTCTAACCAACTGCTATGGACTAGGCAGAGTATGGGAGAAAATGTTGTGGGTATTACTGTCTGCTGCATCTTGCATTTATGCACAAAATATTTTTTTTAGCTTACTTTTTTTTAATGAAGGTAGAATGTCACAAAGTAAAAAATTCTGATTCCTGGTCTAAACCTTGGTGACTGTTCTGATTTTAACTTGTCTCCAGTAAATTCTCATTGGAGGATTTCTGGAGAGTATAGATTACTTCTAGGCCAAACCAAGATTTGGATCTCTCTGAGCTTGTAGAGAGGACCAAACTTTCAGACCAAACCTTAGGTCGGTCTGGAACTGAACCACTGTGCTCCATGGAGCATAGATTAACTTGGACTAGGCCAACACTTGGAGAGGATAAGATGATAAATTCAGGGTATTTTATATAATTTCACTGAAACTTTTTTTCATAATATGCTTGTGTGGTAAATCAGCTTTAAAAAGAAAATAGAAATGATTTTGATTTTCATGTGTTTATAAATCTCTCAATAGGATGTTTAATGGTAAACAATTAGAAAAAATGCAAGTAATTCCATGATCAGAGTTCCTTAATAATATGGTAAAGTAGTATATTTTGATAAACTAGTCTACATTCTAAAATTGTGTGTTTAACTTTTAGTGTTAGAAGGGTGAAGGGTTAGCAAGAGGTTAATAAATAGACTGTTTGTATTAAAATCTCCTTTTTCTAGTCTTGTGATTAATCCCTCAGGAGTTTTTAAGGTGGTGTGCTTTCTTTATTCCAAGTTTGTATCAAAGTTTGAATCTTAATCTTATTTTAAAAACAACAAAGCAACAAAACGATTCCTAGGTACTCACCATTGATCAGTGCTATTATACTCTTGTTTCACAGACAACAAAGCAAGTCTCTGAAAAGCTAAATAACCTAGCCAAGGCATCAAGCTGGAATTTAAACCGAGGCTGACTGATTTCAGGGCCCATAGTTTTTTCCAGGCTTACTTACTCAGTAGACAAAGTGAGAGCAAGCAGCACAATAATCGACAAGAGGGTGAATGAAAGTTAATCTTTACTTTCTAGTGTGTATTTAAATCTGGGCCATCAAGCAAAAACTTCAAAGAAACGTTCTTTATTTTCCTGATCTGCTCATGCAAGAAATGTTCTTGCTGCATACCCTTGGGGATTCTTTTTTTTAATTCCCTGAACCACTGCAAGAGTGGGTGGGCTGGACACATTAAACAGTCATAACATGAAATCAGCTGTGACAGGCCTTTCTGTGCCCTGTCATCAGCTTCCCAAGTGTCAGAGAGGTGGCTCAATCTGTACTTCAAGCGTGTGTTGCCACCAACTAGAGAAAAAATAATGTACTGGGAATACACTGCCAATCATTTAAAGATACAACAATCTTAATTTCTTCTTAATAACGTAATTATCCCATTAGACTGTTTGTAATGGGAAGTTCAATCCAGTAATGGTAAACAGAATTTTTTTTTAAGAGACTTTGTTTTTTAGAGCAAAATTGAGTGGAAAGTACAGAACGTTTCCATATACCCCCTGCCACGCCACACATGCACAGCCTCGCCCATTATCAACATCCCCCACCAGAGTGGTACATTTGTTATGATTGGTGTACCTACACAGACAAATCGTTATCACTCAAAGAATAGATTTTTTTAACTTGAAAGATCTAGTTGTCTGATTCCAAGTGACCCAGCCACACAACTGATGCATTCATTGTGAACATTCAGACTAAGTATTACCAAATGTAGCCTTTAGTTAGAAATACATATTTCTAGAATGATATGCAGAGACTTTCCAAAGATTTAAATAGGGTATTTTCCCCCCAGTGGAAATAGCTTTATACTTTTTGTGGGTTTTCTTTTTTCACCTTGGTTATTTCTCATTGAAATTTAAAAATCCACAGGGGCAGGAATAGATAGATTGGCAGGGTGCCCAAAAAAAAAGGTCTGTGTGCAGACTGATTCTAGCCCTGACTAGTTCTGAACCATTCTCATTGTCATAAAGTAATCAGAGTGGGAAAAAGCACTCTCCTTTCTCCTCCAACACAAGCTGGAAAAGCAGAATTTCTGTTTGGAACCAGCAGAAAATGTGTTGGAAACAATAACATGAATAGTTAATATTTATTGATTAAATAGCGTTTATACTATGTGCTAGACACTATGCTAAGCCCTTTGCATACGTTATTTCATTGAATCCTCACAAGCATCCTGTGAGACAGATATTATTATTATTATTCCCATTTTACAAATGGGTAGACACTAAGTATCATGCAGAAGGTCACATCACACTGGTAAATTGCAGTGCTGAGATTTAATCTCAAGTGTATTGGAGTAGGATAACTGGTTTAACAATCCTGAAATCACAGTGATGTAACACAGTAAAATTTGTTTCTTTCTGGGGCAATGTGCAGCATTGATGGTCCTCATCAGGTGGCTCTCTTAGGCAACTCACCTGTAAGCAGTGACTGGTGTACCCAGGCCCCTTCCATTTTGTGGCTTGAGCATGTTGTAGCTTCAAGACCTCCCCATCATCAGCCAGCCTGATGGAGTGATGGAAAGAGCATGGAAAACTGAATAGGATGTTTCATGGCTACACCTGGAAGTAGTGACATCATTTTTGCCCATATTCCATAGGTAGATCTCAGTCACATGATTCCACCTAGCTGCAAGGGAACCTGGAAAATGTGGTTTAGTCCATGTTCCAGAAGAAGAGGCAATCTGCATATTGGTGAACCCAAAAAATCTCTCCACAGCAGGTTTGTCTGACACAGGACTCTTAACCACTAGACTCTGCTGTAACTTTACTCTCCTTCCCTAATCTTTGACCAGAGGGAAAGTATCGAGTCTGATACTTAATATCACATGACATAAACCCATTTGGGAGTTTAAGTAGCAATAAGAAGTAGTATAGTGCAGCCGCTGTGAGTCCAGGAACTAACTCTAAACCTGATGACCTACTTATAAACTAGGAGATCTTGAGCAAGTTTCTGAATCTCGGCTTTTCTTCATCTATTATTGAGAATAGTAATACTTCCTTTTGCCTGTCTCATAGATTCCTGTGAGGGACAAAGGAAATATTTTATGTAAAAACATTTTGTAAAAGGTAAAGTGATTTACAAATGTCAGATGTGGTTGTTGTTGTTATTATTATTACTTCTTAAGCATCAATATGATTGGTATAGATAATAATATTAGAGAAGAAGAAATCACCGTGAGTTGGGCTGGTCAGGGGATGCTTTGTGGGAGAAGTGGAATTTGAATCTTACCTGGAAGAATGAATAATATTTCCACAGTAAGAGAAGTGGGGAGAGGGCATTCAAGGCAGGGAGTAATGGACCATCAATCAAGTAGAAGCTGGAAGGAGCAGTGTGCTTGTGAAGCACTGGAAAAACTGCTTTTCCTTGAAGGCTTCTGAGGTTGAGGTGGTCAGGGCAAGTATTCAGGCTGCTGTCACCTCTGCCTCCCTTCAGCATGTGTTGAGACATTTCTCTGTGGGCCACTCACGTCTCTGCACATCTTGCAAGTGAGGCACTGATTGAATTTTGTTCCAGACTACCTTTTCAAGGATGTTTGATAGCATTAGTGTGTCCCTTTGGAGCAAAAGGCAGGCATGCTGACTGTCCATTATAAAAGATTCAAGGGGAGGGAGCAGCCACCTCCAACCCAGCATCAAGACTGCTTTCAGACCCCTCATGAAGCCCAACATTGCCAAAAAGAAGACCAAAAAGTTCATCTGGCACTATCAGACTAATACGTCAAAATTAAGCATAACTGGCAGAAACCCAGAGGCGTTGACAACAGGGTACAGAAAAGATTCGAGTGTCAGATCTTGATTCCCAACACTGGTTATGGCAGCAACAAGAAAATGAAGCATAGGCTGGCCAGTGGTTTCTAGAAGTTTCTGGTCTACAACATCAAAAAGATAGAAGTGCTGCAGCTATGCAACAAATCTTACTGTGCTGAGATTGCTTACAACATTTCCTTTAAGAACCACAAAGCCATCGTGGAAAGAGCAGTCCAGCTGGCCATGAGTCACCAAGCCCAATGCCAGTCTGCACAGTGAAGAAAATGAATAGACAGCTCATGCGCAAGTTTTATTTGTTTTAAATAAATCCATAAAAACTCAGGCAAACAAAGATTCAGGTTCTCTCGGCTCAGAGTTTTTCATGTTAACCAGTATTAACTGGCTCTATTCACATTGCCTGGTAGAAACTAAGTTTGGGGGGAACTGGCTTTAAAAAATGCAGATACTGTAGCTACTGCTATTGCTGTGAGTAATAAACTATTTTTGTCTCTGACCCAGGAGTCTCATATCTTCTACCATCCATGAAGCTGTGACAGGCTAACTTGTTAACTTGCAAGTAGGGCAAAACTCAGACCCTCTGCAGTTCTTAATAGAGCCTCTCTCTAGGAGGGATTTCACTGAACAATACTATATAACAGGCAGGATGCTAAGTGCTAGGGATACCAAACCAAAAGGCAGAGTTCTTGCCTGCAAGGAGCCTCCAGTGTCCAGACTAGAAACTTACTGAGCTTGGTATTAGTAGAATTTCAGCATAGCTGAATCACTAAGCTAGTGAACATGAAGGAAGGTCAAACTCAGACTAATAAAACTGTAGCCACAATTGTGATTACAGCCCAACAAAAAGGTAGAGACCATGTGGTTTTTAGTCCTCTTAGAATAGGCATATTTTCTACAAATTGCAGGAGTTGAGAAACACAGAAGTACATGGAGACTTTTAAAAGGCTTTAAAACAGTACCCTTCAGTTGCTGGAGGGGAGGTGGTTGGGGAGAAGGGATAACTGGGTGGTGGGCATTAAGGAGGGCACTTGATATAATGAACACTGGGTGTTAATATGCAACTGAAGAATCACTAAATTCTACCCCTGAAACTAACACTACACTATATGTTAACTAAATTAAATTTAAATAAAGAATTTAAAAAACCAATACTCTTCAGGCCTCAGGCTGCTAAGAAAGGAGATAGCTTATAGACAAACCTGTTCTTTCTATAATCTTTCCCTGAATAAAGTGTCCTGAAGGGTGACAATTGGATTATCATTTTCTGGCCCAGAGATCAGAGTCGCTTAACCAACTGAGCCACCCAGGTGCCCTCCCTATCCTATTTTATTCTAAATGAAGTTAAATCTAGCTTTAAGCCACCCTGGTCAAAGGAGATGAGAAATCCAGGATTTGCCATGTTTATTTTTGGGAGGGGGGATTCATTAGGGGTGTCTGTACCTCTTCCAGGTCCTACACACTCCAGAATATTATAAGACAGGCCCTTTGGTCTTCAGACTGCATTAGCATTTGTCATCCATTTCCTTATGGTCCCAGGCCACCTCTGAAAGTTACAGGGCCTAGAACAAGAGTACAAATAGAGGTTCATATACCATGTATTAAATATTTTAAAGTTATAAATCAACCTGAAAACCCATTAAATAAAATAGGTTCTATCATTCTATCTTGATAAATATAATTTTGTAACAAGCTGGAAGGCCTAGTTTGAATAAAGAAATTGGGAACTTCTTGTGATGTAGGAAAGGTAGTTCTTGGCCCTAGCTGTGGCCCGCTCTCTTTCTCTTCCCACCCCAGCTCTGTTCTGCACAATAAGGGAACTTGCATGCATGTGTGTGTATTGTCCAGCCTGCATATATGAACTCTGTTCGCCGATCCTCACCTCTGCCAAAAGGTCACATTTTAACTGTCTCTCAAGTGAGGGTGTACACATAGGTGCATGGCTGCCGTTAGGAAGATGGACCCTGGAAAGATGCTGGTGCAGAACTTGGACATAGTTCAGGGTAATTGGGGCTGGGAATTCTGGGATCTCAGGTATGTGGAGCATGGTCTAAAAGAGTGAGATGTGGGCTCTGGGTGTACATGTCCCTTGCAGACCTTTTGCCTCATAAGGAAGGATGCAGCTCATGGAAGGCGAAAGTGGGGCCCTCTAAAGTGTTGAAGGCAGGATGGGAGCTTGTCTCACCCAGATCTACAGGTGATACTGTCTTGTGGGTGAGTGATTCCACTACTTCTAAGCAAGGCTTGGCCCAGGGATCTACAACTGGGAGACTTGAAGTCTTAGCCACCCATCTTGCCCCCTGAGATGCAGCACACTGCCAAGTCAGCCATCATCATCAGAGGCCCTGGATCCAACTACCGTGTGGGAGTAGGGCACATGTCCCTGAGTCTCTTGAACCCATAAACACATCCCCCTAAACATAGGGAGATGTTCCCCAAATTGCTTTCTCTCTAATGTTTTGTCCACTTCTTTTTCTCTCGACCCCTGGTGTCTCCTAGTACCTGGAACAATATAGCTGTATCATCTCTAAGCCTGAGTTGTGTTCTGAGTGTCAGGCAACTTTTAATCTTGGCTCTACAACATTAAAGCCATTAACCACTCCTTGAGGCAAACTTGGCTACTTTCCCTTGGGTGGGGGAGGCAAAAATACCTACTGCCCCAGAACAAGATACAGATTAACATCGCAAACAGTTGCCCTAGCAAATAGAGGTGGTATTCATGGAGATATTGTGGGTTCTGTTCTAGATGACTACAATAAAGCAAATACTGTAATAAAGCAAGTCAAATGAAGTTTTTGGTTCCCCAGTGCATATAAAGTTATGTTGACACTATTCTGTAGTCTATTAAGTCTGCAATAGCATTACGTCTAAAAAAACAATGTACATCCCTTAGCACTTTATTGCTAAAAAATGCTAACTATCATCTGACCTTTTCGCGAGTTATAAACTTTTACCAGTGGAGGGTCTTGTCTCGATGTCGATGGTTGCTGACTGCACAAAGTGGTGGTTGCTGAAGGTTCTGGTAATTTCTTAAAATAGGACAACAATGAAGTTGTTGTATCAATTGACTGTTCCTTTCATGAACAATTTCTCTGTAGCATGCGATGCTGTTTGATAGCACCTCACTGATGGTGAAACATCTTTCAAAATTGGAGTCCATCCTCTCAAACCTATCAAATTAGTTGATAATTCTGCTGCATTATCAACTAATTTATGTAATATTCTAAATCTTCCGTTGTCATTTCAACAATCTTCACAGCATCTTCACCAGATTCCATTTCTAAAAACCACTTTCTTTGCTCATCCATATGAAGCAACTCCTCATCCATTAAAGTTTTATCATGAGATTACAGCAATTCAGTCATGTCTTCAGGCCCCACTTCTAATTCCAGTTCTCTTGCCATTTCCACCACACCTGCAGTTACTTCCTCCACTAAAGTCTTGAACCCCTCAAGGTCATCCATGAGGGCTGCAATCAACTTCTTCCAAACTCCCATTAATGTCAATATTTTGACCTATTACCATGAATCACTAATGTTTTTATTGGCATTTAGAATGGTGAACCCTTTCCAGAAGGTTTCAGTTTATTTTGCCCAGATCTATCAGAGGAATCACTACCTATGGCAGCTATAGCCTTATGAAATGTATTTCTTAAATAATAAGATGTTGAAAATTGAAATTATTCCTTGATCTATGGACTGCAGAATGGATGTCATGTTAGCAGGCATGAAAACACTAGTTGTACATCTCAATCAGAACTCAGGTTACCACATGCATTGTCAGTGAGCAGCAATATTTTGAAAAGAATCTTTTTTTCTGAGTAGTAGGTCTCAATGGTGGGCCTAAAATATTTAGTAAACCATGTTGTGAACAGATGTGCTGTCATCCAGGCTTTGTTGTTCCATTGATAGAGCACAGGCAGAGTAGATTTAGCATAATTCTTAAGGGCCCTAGGATTTTTGGAATGGTCAATGAGCATCGACTTCAGCTTAAAGTCACCAGTTGCATTAGCTCCGAATAAGAGAGTCGCTTGTCCTTTGAAACTTTGAGGCCTGGCATTGACTTCCCTCCAGTTATGAAAGCCCTACATGGCATCTTCTTCCAATAGAAGACTGTTTTGTCTACATTGAATATCTGTTTAGTGTAGCCACCTTCATTAATGACCTTAGCTAGATCTTCTAGATAACTTGCTGCAGCTTCTACATCAGCACTTGCTGCTTCACCTTGCACTTTTATGTTATGAAACAGCTTCTTTCTTTAAACTTCATGACCCAAACTCTACTAGCTTCAAACTTTCCCTTGCCTCTCTCAGCCTTCATAGAATTGAAGAGAGTTAGGGCCTTGCTCTGGATTAGGCTTTGGTTCAAGGGAATGTTATGGCTGGTTTGATCTTCTATTCAGACCACTAAAACTTTCTCCCTATCAACTGTTTGACTTCCTCATCATTTATAGGTTCACTAGAGTAGCACTTGTAATTTCCTTCAAGAATTCTTCCTTTGCATCCACCACTTGGCTGTTTGGCACAAGAGGCCTAGCTTTCAGCCTGTCTGGGCTTTTGATATGCCTTTCTCATCAAGCTTAATAATTTCTACCTTTTGGTTCAAAGTGAGAGATGTGAGACTCTTCTTTTCACTTGAACACTGAACATTGTAAGGTTTTTCATTGGCTTAATTTTAATATTGTTGTGTCTCAGGGAATACGGAGGCCCAATGAGAGGGAGAGAGATGGATGAACGGCAGGTTGGTGGGACAGTTAGAATACAAACAGCATTTATCAATCAAGTTCGCTGTCCTATACGGGTGCAGTTCATGGTGCCCGAAGAAAAGTCCAATAATAACATCAAAGATCACTGATAACAGATTAGCACAGCAAATGCAATAATAATGAAAACACTTGAAAATGTGAGAATAATCAAAATGTGAAACAGAAATATAAAGTGAGCAAATGCTGTTGGAAAAAATGGTTCCAATAGACTTGCTTGGCACAAGTTTGCCACAAAACTTCAATTTGTAAAAAACACAGTTTCTGCAAGACAAAATAAGGCAAAGTGCAATAAAACAAGGTGTGCCTATACATATTATTTCATTCATGTCTTTACAACAGTCTTTTTTTTCTTTTTTTTAAATTTTATTATGTTATGTTAGTCACCGTACAATACATCATTAGTTTTTGATGTAGTGTTCCATGATCCATTGTTTTTGTATAACACCCAGTGCTCCATGCAGTACGTGCCCTCCTTAATACCCATCACCAGGCTAACCAATCTGCCCTCCCCCATCCCCTCTAAAACCCTGTTTGTTTCTCAGAGTCCATAGTCTCTCATGGTTCATCCCTCCCTCCAATTCCCCCCCTCATTTTTCCCTTCCTTCTCCTAGTGTCCTCCATGCTATTCCTTATGTTCCACAAATAAGTGAAACCATATGATAATTGACTTTCTCTGCTTGACTTATTTCACTTAGCATAATCTCCTCCAGTCCCATCCATGTTGATGTAAAAGTTGCGTATTCATCCTTTCTGATGGCTGAGTAATATTCCATTGTATATATGGACCACATCTTCTTTATCCATTCATCTGTTGAAGGGCATCTCGGCTCTTTCCACAGTTTGGCTATTGCGGACATTGCTGCTATGAACATTGGGGTGCATATGGCCCTTCTTTTCACTACATCTGTGTCTTTAGGGTAAATACCCAGTAGTGCAATTGCTGGGTCATAGGGTAGCTCTATTTTTAAATTTTTGAGGAACCTCCACACTGTTTTCCAAACTGGCTGTACCAACTTGCTCTTTACAACAGTCTTACTGAGAAAATAATACCAAAATTCAGGAAGATTAAACAACTTGCTGAAGACCATAAAAGAAAGAAAAGAACAAGAATTCAGTTTCAGAGTTCTCTCACTTCAAGGGCCATGCTCTTTCCCCATCCACGCTACCATCTACCACACCTATGAGCCTTAAAGAACTTTAGAAACAAATTTATGAAGCTGTCAGCCAAAAGTGTACAATCTTGTGTACCTGTTCCATTCATTAGAATAGATCCTGAGATTTGTTTTTTAGGTACCAGAGCATTACAAAAGATGCAATGAGAGAGGAATTGGGGCCTGTTAGAGGACACATTTCTATTATATGATCTTATAGCATTTTACCAAAATACAGACTGTATGTTGGGCAGCACTAGGGATTTAATCAACTCATTTTGCATTATTGTTTTAGTTCCAAAAAGTCACGAAAATGCTCAGCAAAAAAAGCCATTGTCAAACATAAAATTAGATAAACATAACTTGTAAATAAAATAGAATTTATTGTGAAATGTTGCTTGGTCAATTCTTATTATTTGCCATCTTCTTGTTTCCTTATTCCTATCACCCTGCTCAGGGCAGCTGTGTTCTCCTGAAGGGCAGGGCAGAATGACTCCCCAGGTCTTATTTTGTTGGTGGTTTTATATTGCCCATTGTGAGTTTCAAGAATAATCACCCAGGGTAAAGAACAAGGATTTACTGTACTGTAAACTTTTAAATCATGGAACACAAAATTTTTCCCCATTATTTTTATGTTAAAATTCAGACACCATCAAATCCAGATCCTAGTTGCCTTACTGACACACTTAAAAAGTGAGTAGAGGAAATAAACTAGGGAAGAGGGGAAAGGGGCCAAGCTTGAGTGCAACTTTATGAGGTCCTGACTTTTGCCTGATCCTGTGGGGAGCTCCAAAGCATAACATGCCTCAGGGTTTATCCAGCCTTCAGTAAAAAAAGCTGGGCTTTCATATTCACGCATCAATCAATGGCTACGGTTCCCCTGGGGCAATTCTGAATTTCTGCCAATCCTGGCAAAGCAGTTTCATTAGAAGCAAAGCAAACAGAAGCTGGAAGATGGCCTCCAGAATTGATCAAAAAGGCTCAGAGGGCTGTGAGTGGTATACAGACAGCTTTGCCAGAGATGATCCATAGTTTGTCATTCTTTCACTGTAGGTTTGACTCTCCTGATCACCAGACAAAAGGTCTACAACATCCAGTAGTGGTGGAGGAAGAGGGTCTCCGTGATTTGAATTGTTAGAATAGCCTATGAAATTTAAACAACCCCCTACCCAAGATTCTAGGGCAGTCACCCAAGATTCTAGGGCAGTCAGATTGGTAAGAATATGGTCATATGTCCTTATGTAGTGTAAAAAACCTTCAGGAAATTGTTCACTGAAAATATACACTATTTCACCAGGACTATAGGGAAGGCAAAACATTTATCTGACTCAGTCCTTATCTTGAGATGCTTACGCTATATTGGTTAGATGAAATTCACACGTATGAAACAAGTATGAACAACACTATATAATTAGAGACTGTTGGATTCCGGGAAAAGAGAAATAGACTCCCTTTGGCTATACTTTTTCAGAGACACACAGTATGAGTGGTGAATAAGGTCAGATCAAGCCCATGCATGCAGTCATTCAACCAATCTGGGTGTGCCAGATGACAAGCTTGTTAGGGCTGAGGGCTGGCAGGACAGATCAGAAGATAGTATGATAAGTACAATGATTAAGGGTGCACTTTGGGGGATTATTTGGGTGCTGTTAGTATTTTTTAGTAGAAAGCTCAATTACTGTATTTCATTGAATCTAAGATGCCACGAATTATAAAATTTGCCATTGTTTTATCCAGCACCGAGAAAGAAAAAGTCCTTCCAGTTAAATGCAATACCTTCAATTGTAAGACATATCCCAGTTGCAGAGGTGTTATAATGTGAAATAAATGTTCGTTTTAGAATTGATGAAATGGGGCTGCAAGAGACATGATTTGGCTTAATCCTTTCCTCTGGCTGTCTTTTGCTTTTACGGGACAGACCGAAGAGTACCCATTTGTTCCCTTCTATAGTACTGAGGCCTGTCAGTCTCTGCACTTCCTAAGGGAAGAAGAAAAATGGTAGCAGGATGGCCTTTGGTTTCTCTCTCTTACTCTAATAGAACTAGCTCAATAGTGTAATGGAGGCCAATAATAGTATTTGAAGTGGTAGCTAATATTGATCAGATGTTTAGTATAAATTCAACACTGGACTATTGTTTTATACCTATTACTTAATTTAATTCTTACTTAATCCATTGAATAAAGGTATTAGTATATCTATTTTACTGATAGGTAAACTGAGATTTAAAGAAGGTAAGCAATTTGCCTGAGGTCACAGAGCTGCTAAGTATGTGAGCTGAGCCTGGAATGCAGGTCTGTCTACTTCCTAAGGTTATGTTTTTAACCACTCTGCCAATAGGGGATTTGATAAGACCTGATTTCCTGCAAAGGAAGAAAAGGTATTTCTTTGCAGTCAGCATTTACCAGTAACATCTTTTCTTAGGGATCTTTCAGAGAGCAAAACATGGTTATACCAACTAAAGAGAAGACTGAGTGAAAACCCACCTTAAATAATGACTATATTTCTGATGTCACTCTTGCATAACCAGTCTTTACACAGTCTTTGCGAATTATACTGCTGGATAATGAATTTTAAATTGCACGTCTAAGTAGACTAAGAACTCTATAGTTAGTGGGTTATATTTAAGTGACCACAGAATAAATAAGGTGCACAATTAAAGAGCACATTCCTTCCAAACCCCTAATTTGTGTTAGGATATTCAATTACCATTCTCTATGTGCAGGCATGAATTTTGATCTAGTAGCAATGAAGTCAGGCCCAGAAGTCTGCAGGTTCAGAATTATTTATCAGCAAATATTACTTAACCCACATTTGACACAACTGTTTACGTTCACAGACAATTTTAGGGATCTGAATTTAGAAGAGGTTGGCTAAACATTGATAAACCTGAGGTAATAGAATTTTGGGATAGAAATGTCAGTTTGCTAGCATCTTAATGGGGTTAGTCTGATCACCCTATAAACTGGACCAGCGATTCTCAAACTGTTGGGTCTCAGGACACCCCACCCCCCTTTTTTAAAAAGATATATTTATTTAATTGACAGAGAGCGAGAGAGCACAAGCAGGGGGGGAGCTGCGCAGGGAGAGGGAAAGGGAGAAGGAGGGATTGTGACCTGAGCCAAAGGCAGACACTTAATTGACTGAGCCACCCAGGTGCCCCTAAGGACATCTTTATACTCTTAAAAAATACTGAGAACCCCAAAAAGCTTTTGTTTTTGTTTTTTTAAAGATTTTATTTATTTATTTGACAGAGACACAGCGAGAGAGGGAACACAAGCAGGGTGAGTGGGAGAGGGAGAACAGGCTTCCCAGGGAGCAGGGAGCCCAACGTGGGGCTCGATCCCAGGACCCTGGGATCATGACCTGAGCTGAAGGCAGACACTTAACGACTGAGCCACCCAGTCGTCCCCGAAGAGCTTTTGCTTATGTGGGTTTTATCTATCACTGTTTTCCATATTAGCAATTCAAATGGAGAAATTTAAAAAATATTTATTAATTCATTTGAAATAATAACTCCATTACATGTTAGCATAAATAACATATTTTATGAAAATAACTGTATTTTCCAAAGCAAAAAAAAAAAAACTTTTCACGAGAAGAGTGGCATTGTTTCACATTTAAAAAAAATCTCTTTAATATCTGGCTTAAAAGAAGACAGCTGAATTCTCATATCTGCTTCTGCAGTCTTTTGTGATAATATGTTATCATGTGACCTCTGCAGAACTTCAGTATTCACTGTGAGAGAATGAAGGCAAAAAAAGGGAAAATATCTTAGTATTATTATGAAAATAGTTTCGACTTCATGAGCTTCCTGTAAAGGTATTGAAGACCTCTAAGGGTCCCCAGACCACACTATGAGAACCACTGAACTGGAGAAATGGGCTATTCATAGTTCAAAGCTACAAATAAAGAGCTAAAATGATATCAGGTAAGATACTTTCTAATGATTAATATTCTTTAAGAGTTTTTGTCAACATTTTTTTATTGTGGTAAAACATATATGACATAAAATTGACCATTTTTAAAAAAAGCTTTATTTATTTATTTGTCAGACAGAGAGAAAGAGAGAGAGAGCACAAGCAGGGGGGTGAGGCAGGCAGAGAGAGAAGCAGGCTCCCTGCTGAGCAAGGAGCCCGATGTGGGACTCAATCCCAGGACCCTGGGATCATGACCTGAGCTGAAGGAAGACGCTTAACTCCCTGAGCCACCTAGACATCCCAAAATTGACCATTTTTAAGTGTACCGTTCAGTGGTATTAAATGTATTCACATTGTTATGAACCATCATTACCACCCATATCCAGAACTTTCTCATCTTCCCAAACTGAAATTTATACTCATTAAACAGTAACTTCCTCTTCCCTCTTTCCCCAAGCCTCAGGCAACCACCATTCTATTTTCTGTCTTTATAAATGTGACTATGTGTAGGTACCTCATAAGTGGTATATTATACTTATACCTATTGAATCATATGGCATTTGTCTCTGTGTGACTGGCTCATTTCACTTAGCACAGTGTCTTTAAGGTTGATCCATGCTATAGCCATGTATCACAATTTCATTCTTTTTAAAAGCTGAATAATATTCCATACCACATTTTAAAAATCCATTTATCTTTTGACAGATGTTTGGGTTTTTTCCACCTTCGGACTATTGTGAATAATGCTGCTATGAACATGGATATACAAATATCTGTTCATGTCTCTGCTTCCAATTCTTTTGGATATCTACCCAGAAGGGCAATTGCTAGATCATATGCTAAACTCTATGTTTAGTATTTTGCGGAACTGCCATATAGTTTTCTTGTGTCAACATTTTTACCACTCCACTAATTTCTTGCTAAAAGTTTTTTGTTGTTGTTTGTTTAAAATTTTTTTATTTGAGTATAATTGACACTAAAACTTTTAAAATACATTATTTATAATACTGAAATATTTTTTCATTTTCCTTGGATTTTTTTCAATAACTAACAAAAATGTTCAATGAATAGCTCATGGATTTGATATATGATATAAAGAATTATGAGTTCTCTGGATGATAACTTTCTCATAGCCCTAGCTTTCAAGAAGCTCTCAAACCAAAGTAGAACATACAAGTTAAATTCTACTAGAAAAAGAATAAAGAAAAGAGAGAAGAAATAATATCTGTTGGGCACTGAGTATGTTCCAGGCATTATTCGAGGTATTGGGGATATAGCAGTGAACATAATGGAGTCATTGCCCTCAAAGATGAGCTATAGCTTATCATAAAAGTTCTGAAATGGTGATCTTCAGATGGTCTGAGGTCTTTTTGGTCTGTCAGAAAAATCAATAGTTCATTACTATGCCAGGGTCTATCCTCACCAGTGGTGCAACATTGGACACAGTTCCAGTAGTCTGTATCCCTGTCCACTCAGTAATTAAGGGAGAGATATCCATGAAATGCTAAATGCTAACACCCAGAACTCCAAGGGCCAGAGGAGAAGTTTCTAGAGTTTCTTTCTAGAAAGAAGAGAAGAACAGAAAAGGATAAAGAAAAGAGAAAGCTTGTCAGAGGGAAGGAGTTGGTAGCGGTTCTAGATAGGTTTGTGCTCCCTCTACCTTGAAGCTCTAAGCTTGGTGGTCCTTATAGGTGAATCTGGGCTGTGACACACCCTCAAAGTCCTGGGCAGATGGAAGATGTGGTGGGCTCAGTTGATTGCCACTTATCCTTCAAGGAGCTCCATGGCTAACTAGCAAAGGATTCACAGCAGAAATGGTCTTTATCTGGTAATTGTGGTAGAAGGTGTTAAAATTATCCAGATATTTCTTCCTCCCCACTCCACCTCATTCTTTTTCTCTCACTAGGCTTCCTTTCCTCTCAAATTATTACTTGCTAATATGCAACTGCATATTTGAGGGTGATGAGTTTTTTTGTTGTAAATATTCTGCAGTAATTACCTATGTCAAAATATCCTAGTTCAAAACCGATTTGCCACAGGAGAACTTTAAATTAAAAAAATAACAAGATTCATTTACATTTGTTTCTTTTAAGTACAGCAGGATTTGTATGAATTCTGGGAAGGTGAAAAATTGTCAAATATGAAAACTATGATTTCTGATTTGCTATTCTTCTGAACAGGTAAGGAAACCGATCCCAACACTCAATCAATTCTATACTATGAAAGTTATCATTAAAAAACAGTGAAGCACTCCTTTAACTATGACAGTTTATATACTCCAGTGAAATTCAGTTTTGAACCTGAACACAGGAATACATTGGAATGATATAAAAACTTCCCAAGGCTTAAAAATATACATAAAAAAATCCATAAGAGAAGCCCTTGATTACTTATTATTTCTCCTAGAAGATACACTAATGTTACGTAGAAGAAGAAGAAGTTAACATTGATAGTAATAAACAGTGCAAATCACACACTGCAGGAAAAACAAAAAAATAGTATTATATTAGAATGAAGGTAAAGAACACCAAAGAAAAATTTTGAAATACATTCTATAATATCAGTGAGATTCGTGACTGACAATATAGAATGTGAGCCCTTCGTAGGTTATTGTTAGAGACTATGCATTTCCCTTTTTTTTCATGTCTCTCTTGATATAGAGGATGATTCTAAGGTTCTGATGTGGTCTGTTTTGGTTAGTCAAGTCCAGTCTATACTGATAGCAATTCTGCTGGCTACAACATCCACCAAAATGGTAGGAGAAGCCATTCTCACAGAAAAGAGTGAAAACTCAGTTCAAGCAACTTAGTGTTAGAATCAATTATGCCTTTAAAAAAAAATGTGAGTTGGGTCCAAGTGTCAGAACATTTCTACATTCATTATTTCAGTATTATTGGGTGTCTGGTATGGGCCAGGCACTGTGCTAGGCACTGGGTGTACGGTGGTGAACAAAATAAACTGTACTTAGCAGTTCCAAATGTATTAATTCTGTACTGATATTGGTTTGGCCCTGTGCCAGTTACTAAGTATTATCTCTCACCTCCACACCCACCCTTCTATACTCCTCCTTTGTGAGGCCAGACCTGGGACCATGGAAACCACATTTCTGCTTTGTCAGTTTCTCTCTGTTAGGTGCTTCTTACAGGAAGTGTCAGAGAGAGACTTTTAAGTCTGGAAGAGGAGAAGGGATTTCCTCCTTCTTTCCTGTGGGTTTCTTGTCCTTTTTTTTTTCTTTTCTTTTCAAGGTTTTATTTATTTATTTATTTGAAAGAGTCCTGGGTGTGGGGGGGTTGGGAGAGAGAGAAACAGACTCCCGGTTGAGCCCGGGATCGTGACCTGAGCCAAAGGCAGATGTTAATGACTGAGCCACCCAGGCGCCCCTCTTGCTCTTTTTCACGGTACCCCTGCCTCACTGATTCACCCCGGCTGTGTCCCTTTGCCCTAGGAACAGCCCAGCCGGCTGTACAGTCACAGTTTGTTTAGTGCTTGTGGAACCAGCCTCATCACAGCCCCTCAGAGACCACAGGGCCAGCTGGCCAGTACCCCTTCTTAGAGTTCTGGGTCCCAGTTCCATGGAGCCCCTCCTCGAACTAAGAGACCCCAGCACCAGCTAGGCAACACTCCCTTCTCAGAGGTCTCCTATTAAGTTCCTTGGGGCCCCTTCTCAAAGCTTCTAAGTTTTAATTATTCTAACCTCTTCCCTTTATTCCCCAGCCCTGGGGTGGAAACTCCTCCTTGCAATGTATCTGTATCTATATCTGTATTTTGTTCTAATATATATCTATCTTATATCTAATCTCTGTGTTCTCTTTTTCTTTTTCAACTTTTCAGTAATTAGTTAATAATTCTTTAACTCCTTTGGTTAGAATAACTACTGTTTTCTGGCTCCTGATTGAACACTGACTGATACTGTCTTAATTTGTTTTGTAAATTCTCTTTTACAGATCTCATTTTGTTTGTTTGTTTGTTTTCACTTTATAATAAGTTCTTATCTTATCATAAACATGCCAGCACAGAGAACTCTTGGCATTTTTCTGTTCTTTATGTTTTCCAGACGGCATTTGGTATGCCATGATCCTCTCCTTATTACTGTTTTCTTTGCTGAGTATATTTGCTTTGTGTTTTCTTTTATCTTGTTCATGCTTGATATTTTTCATAAATTTTCTTTTCATCTTGCTCATCCATAACATGGACAATTCTTTTCTAGACATGTTTTACTCTGATACAGTATGGGTAAATCACCCTTGGCATCCTTTCTTCTATCTAACAAGTGTTTGTCTTTTCCTATAGCTACAGTTTGAGGATTCGTATCAGGAACAGATTTATTAAGATCCGTGAGATGAGAAATGAATGCACTATATTTTCTTATTATAGACTCTCAGTAGTTGTTACATAATGAAGTCTCTCTCTGCTGGGCTATGACTTTCCTAATTTCAGAAGCCTCTCTACAAATATGAATCATGCTGAACAGAGTAAGATCATGTTTTTATCTTAAAATGAACAATTAAGGGCAACTTGTATTAAGTATATAGCTAAGTAATGTTCATTAAGAAACTTTTAATTTTATCTTTTAGGTTACAAAAATAATGTAACTTGAAGATTAGAGAAAAAAAAAAGTATCATACGACCTTACTATCCTTGTTACTACTAATTGGATCAGGGCTGTGATATTGGACCCTGGTCAGAGGTCTATGATATATAGTCTTTTGTAAAAGCTCTACCCAACAAAGACCTCAATATGGCATAGTGAATATCCAAAACAATCAGTCTTTTTGAAGGCATTTGAATTTGAGAACTCACAGATATAGTTTGGTAGTAGTAGGAATAGTAGAAATAGAGTTAAATAGTATCCAAGTCTCCTTAAAAGCAGAGTACCAGAGTATTGAGAGGTTAATGTTGTGTTGATGATGACAATACAACTTAATGTCTTATATTTTAAGACTTTCCAGTTTGGGAACTGTGTGCTGTTCCTACAAGCCATGTTGTTATTTCTCAGTAAACCACCATTACTTAACATGGCCTGAAACTTAAAAGAGTATAACTCATAACTTGTTTCTGGTTGTTTATTATTATATATAAACATGCCTTATGCACATAGTTGTAATCTTCTGTTGAATTATTTCCATAGCATACACTCTTAGAAGTCGTCTTAATGATTTCAAGAAATAAACATTTTGGGGGCGCCTGGGTGGCTCAGTTGTTAAGCGTCTGCCTTCAGCTCAGATCATGGTCCCAGGGTCCTGGGATCGAGCCCCACATTGAGCTCCCTGCTCGGCCGGAAGCCTGCTTCTCCCTCTCCCACTCCCTCTGCTTGTGTTCCCTCTCTCGTCTCTGTCAAATAAATAAATAAAATCTTAAAAAAAAAGAAAAAAGAAAATAAACATTATGATTTTTGCTACCTATGTTGCCATATTACTTTCCAAAAGAATTGTAGGAATTTATTAGCAAGATTTGAATATAGACTTTATTACAGTCTCATGTGTTAATTTCTTTTTGCAATTTTATAGGTATACAATTGTATACCAAAGCCTTCTTAGTTTGTATTTCTTTGATTTATATATATTGTCAAGAAAATTTTTGATAAACTGTATGCAGACCGTAAGTCCACATGCTCTATGGACCAGCCGACACAACTTCAAAGCTGCAAGTTAATGATATTTGAGTCAGCAATGTGTAAATCTTTGATTGAATTCTATTATTTGTGCACTTGAAAACAAAGACCTGATTAAACATAAACCACAGTATGAGATTGACAGGCTTCTGCGTGGACTAGACATGATCTCATCAGTGCTTCAACAAAAGACTACTCTTCATTGCATTAATTTTGACGTGAGGATTATCTTTTATTCTCTTTTATTTTGGTCTTAACTAACAGAAATAATCAGAATGAAATGATTGATCTCAGAAATTTTTTGCTCCTTAGACCAATTTTGCACTCGAACACACCTATAATTGCCATAATAATGCTTTTGAATGCTTCTACTATCATACAGCTGTCACTTTTGATAGGATGTCTTCAGATTTTATGGTGGTCCTATAAAGGAAAAGTCTTCCAATTTTGTTTTGATGGCTAAGGCAGACAGACAGAAAGCCCTGGTTAACATTTGTTCTTGGATCTACTCTATGGTTTCTCAAGATTATCTGTACCAAAGTGGAAAAGGTAATGTGGAAGGATTCAGCCAAGATGGTGAACTGAATAGGATCTTTTTTGCCCCGCTTCACACACAGAAATGCTGGATTAAAAAAAGTACTAATTTGAGGAATATATACCCAAGCTCGAAAGCAGGAAAAAAAATTTCTCCAGAAACCTATAAAGACATAGTAGGGAAAAGGAGCTGAAGCCTTGCCATTCATAGGAAGAAACAAACTGACCTATGTCTTTGGGCTGGGCAAATCTAGGTATGGGACCCGAGGTACTGGGCCTGTAGGGAGCTGTGAAATTACTACACTGTCCAAGAGTGGGGATCAGGAAAGCCCAAAGGCTGAGAGTTGTTGCAAAGGTGAGCCAATTTGCCATGGATGGAAATAGGATACGTGCAAGTGAAGGAGACCTCAGAGACTACTCAGAATGGGAGTTAACCTAAATGTGGACTGTCTAAAGCCAAGAAACAAATATAAAAATGTGTGAGACCCATAGATCTCAGAATTAAGTAACAATGAAACCATCCCATACAGAGGCTTCCATCACCCTGCTGCTCATGGAACACCATGTAATTCTAGCTGAAGGGAAACTCTCAGACAAAAAATATAAAATCCGTAAGGAGTACATTTATGTTTGAGCTACATTTAAAAAAAATTAACACCTAAATACCTCCTAGTGAAATGGGAGAACATCAGTGAAAATGTCTTCTAAAACTAATAGAAGATTGACTAGAGAGGAAAAACAATCAGGTTCCTTATCAGCAAATATAAATGCCAGAAAACAGAATAATATCTTCAATGTGTTGAGGCTTCATAATGGCTGTGTGAATGTATACTTTTATTTTCAGTGATTGTCAAAATAAAAGTCTATACCATGATTAATTATCATTGAAGAGTAAAGGCAAAAGACGTATTCAGATATACAAATACTAAGAGGGTTTATTATCCATAGATACTTGATGAAAAAAAAATCAGAGAATGTACTTTAGCAAGAAGAATGAATCCAGAAAGAAGAGTGGGCCTGAAGAAGCATCACTGAACTTGGAAAAAAAATCACAACTGAATTTTTAAAAATGTGTAACTTTCAATTTTGCTTTGGGAAATACATTTCTTTTCAATGTCAAATATAATGTTGATAGACAAATTCTTGCCTCTGCAAATTCTTCCAGTAGACACTGAAGTTATAACTGTCATGAGATGGATCAAAAACATTTGGTTTTCTTAACATAATGCCCAGACTTGTACCACAAGTATCATAAACCCTTCAAAATGAAAATTATACATTCACACAATCATAATTAAGGCTATAGCTGGGGGCTGAGTAAAAAGAAAGGTCAGCTTTTAATTTGGACTTGACTGTTATAAATTCCAGTAAGTGTTAATACCTAAAGTGAGATGGAATTCCCAGTATTAATCAAGAATAAATGACCTCAATCCCTAAACATCCTAAACTTGGTCTGATGTGAGTCTATCCTTACTACCTTTGACTTTTTTGTAACCTTTCAGCCTCTTTCTTGAATTAAAGGGTTTAAAGAAGACTACAATCTTATTACTGTAAACCTGTATTTCTGTGGTTGTAATGGGCATATTAGCAGTTCTGAGGTTGACCTCAACTTTTCAATACCTTATCATTTGATATCTCATTTTGAACATGTTATTTTCTACTTGCTTCTGCCATTAGCATTTTTCTTTGTATGAGGTCAGGTGAGTTACTTCAAGGTGAAAACAGTTGCTCAAATAAATTTTGCCATTTCATGCTAAGCACAGAGCATTTACTCAAATAGTTTAGTGAATTTTAGTTGACTTAGGAAACATAGTGTCCTATTTGCCTGATGCTGCAGTTTTTAACCATGACATCTCCCAGGATGTTGATGAGGAAGTATGAGTGTAAGACATGGTACCTATCTGTGTGGAATATACAATCTGTTGGGGAGATGAGACATGGGAAACAGGATGGGGCCAGTTTATAGGTGTTTTTACTGACAGATTTGAGTAGCTTGGTTTTGATCTGACAGGGAATGGAGACATGTTGACTTTCCAGAGTAAGCAAGCGATGTGCCCCGAATGATGTTTCAGAATGATATAAGTAGAAATCCAAACATTATCTTATAAGCTTCACAATTACAGCAATTCTTTATGATCCATATCAAGCTTATTTGCCTATTGTGACAATTAACTTCAGCAGATATTTAGACTAAAAACTGGAATTAGCCTGTCATTCAGCATTCTTGTGGCCTGCCTTCCCCACCATCTGTTAACATGCTCTTTGGAATGCAAATTTTAACATTTGCCTATACAAAACATAATTAGATAACACTGCTGTCAAAATCATAAAATCCAACATAATTATTTCCTCTACCGTCATCCTTTTTGGCTGAACTCTGCATATTTTTGGCATTATAAACCACTCTCTTTAATGGCTTCTTTATGATACAACACCATCCTGTGTTCCTTTTTAAATTATAAAAATAATGCAAAGAAAATATCATTGTGATCAGGTTGTGGGGAAGGACTTCTTAAACAAGAGACACAAAGTGCAATTCACAAAGCAAAACATCAGGGCTATGTATGGCTGCATATATTATCCACTGCACAACTCCAGGGGGGCCATTTACATAGATCCTGATGTGAATGCCTCCCCCAGAGTGTGTAATGTGGTGGCCTGGTGAAAAATGGATGGATTTCACAAACCTAAGATGGAAGACAGAGTAAGAGAAGATATTTTCAATGTCTAAAACCAACTAAGAGTATCTAGAACATGTCCAACATAATACAATGCAAGCCACAGACGTGAGCCACCTATGTAATTTTAAATTTTCCAATAGCCACGTAATAAGTAAAAATAAACAGGTAAAATTAATTTTAACAATAATTTTATTTAACAAAATATATCTAAAATACTACCATTTAAATATACCATCAATATAAAAATTAATGAGATATTTTACATTATTTTTGTATTGACTCTTGGAAATTTGGTGTGTATTTTACACTTACAGTACATGTAATTTGGACCAGCCATACTTCATGTACTCAGTAGCTCATGTCTGAATAGTTAATGGTCAGTGGCTAATTGGACTACACAGCTCTGGAACATAAACAATAAGGAAAGGATACAATCAAGCGGTTTATTGAAGGAGAAACTTGAAATCTTAAGAGATACTCAAACTCATTAGGAAAAAAATTAACTTTGATCAACAAGTTACAACTTTATAGACACCAAATTTACAAAAATCAGATATTGGCAAAAATGTGTAGAAATGGGAGCTCTCGTGATCTGCTGGTAGAAATGTGAGCTGTTGCAGCCATTCCTAAAGAGCAATTTGGCTTTCTCACCCTTAGAGCAACATGATGTGGTGAATGAAGAAATAACACAATGAGTTCTACAGCAAATGCCACTTATTTACATTCAAACACACAAACTCCACAAAACCCCACATATTTTACAGGAATATATGCATGCTTACGGACATATAATTAGAGTGGGTGTTTGGGGTAGAGAGAGAAAATGCGATAAGGAATAAAAATGGAAAAATGTAATACTGCTCATGGTAAAAAGTTAAAGTTCTTATTCTAAATTCCCAAAACCTTTTCTATTGATTCCTTTTTTGGGGGGGAGGGGGTTCACTGTTTCTTTCTTTTTTTTCCCCCACATTTTAGAGGGAGAATTGTCACCATTTCTGCTCACCATTTTACATATTCTTTAAGAGACTTTCATCTGACTTAAATTGTCTTCTGTATGCCACATCCTCCTACATCTATATCTCCAAACAAGTCCTCTTGGACTACCCAGTTTTCTTACTTCCTACTGCACATTTTCACGATCAGCTACACTCAACACCATGAGCATTATCGTAACCTCCATCCTAGATACTGCTCTCTTTCTAGGCTTCCTTACATCTACCACCATCATTCCTCCAGTCTCAAGAGGAGCATTAATGGTCATTTTTGACTCTTACCTCTCCTTGTCCTTAACATCTAGGTAGTTATCAAGATTTACTGTTTTTACTTTTAACATCATTGCTATCTTATTCTCATTGCCACCCTCTAAACCTAGAGAACTCACTATCTGCCTTTAGTTGTGTTTTTTTTTTTTTTAAATAAAAAGACTTTATTTATTGAGAGCAGTTTTAGGTTCACAGCAAAATTGAGAGGAAGGTATTGAGACTTCCTGTATACTCCCTGCCTCCACACATACATAGTCTCCCACATTATCAACAGCCCCAACCAGGGTGATATATTTGTTAAAATTGATGAACCTACACCAACACATCATAATCACTCAAAGTTCATAGATCACATCAGGGTTCACTCTTGGTGGTGTATATTCTAGAGGTTTGGATGAGCATATAATGACATGTATTCATCATTATAGCATCATGCAGAGTATTTTCACTGCTTTAAGAATCCTCTGTGTTCCACATACTTACCCTCCACCCCCCACTTTTAGGGTTTCATTCCTCTAGTCCATTTGCAAATTGCCAAATCTCCCTACAGCACTATTTTCATCACATTTGTACCTTGCTCAAAATTGCCAATGGTGCCAATAGTGAGATTTTATTGTCTTTTGGCTGCTCAGCACTTATTTCTCCTTCACACCTCATTTCCCTTTGGGGGAATTATCTCTTGCATTGGATATAGTGTGGAAAAAGTGTTAATCCAGTACTCATCTTCTTCAGCAATGAGAAGTACATGTGACCCAAGCTAGGGCTTTGAAACTCTCTATCCATCTATTTGAATCCTTAGCAGTGTGATAAAGAGATCAAACATGATTTGATATTCATTCACCCTAACATGGCCTGCCTCAAGGCCACTCCTCTGGTTCCCACTTTTTAGTCCTTGGAGGTCACTTTGCTTTCTAATGTTTCCAAACCTGGTTGTCCAGCCTTCCCATTGATTCTGGGAGCTCCTGATATTTTTCCAATAAACTCCTCTTTTGAAGTTTGCCTGATTTGGTTTCTGATGCTTGAAAGCAGAGCCTGACTGATAGGATAAACTTCTTTTTTGGTTTCAGATCTTCTCTATCTAGCCCCAGCCTTATTTTCTCTTATTCACCAAAGCCACAGCCAGGTCAGTCATTTCTCAATTCTGGAAAATGCCATGTTAGTCTTGCTTCTATGCTTTATGACATCCCAGAATGACACACCCTCTTCCATACATCTATACCCATTTACTGATTCTTCAGGGTTCCATTCAGGATTTGTTTTCTCTATGAAAACAAACATTATGCCCTATATTGTCTTCCACTATCTTTGCAATCTGTTAGTACTTAGTGTCTGTTATTAATTTTCTAGTGAGAATCATACAATTTTGCATTTGCGGGAACATTTGATGGGCCCATCTCCCACCCCCTCCAGATTTTTTTGACTGAGAACCTATGCCTAATCCACTGTTGGACAACTGTAGTTAAGAAGTCTTTCTTACATGGAATGGAAATTTCTCATCCTATAACCCATTAGCTCCTTCACTGGTTTCAGCTTAACATTCAAATAAACTAAGAATATCTTGAATATAGGTTTAGCTAGTGAGCTAGTCCTTCCATCTTTGTGTCTTCAATGTCTCTATTTTGTTGATAAAAATGTGAAAGAAAATGGGACCAAAGATGAACACTCTCTTGGATACATATACCCCAATATATGGATATGATATTTAACTAGCTATGAATCACTTAATAATTTGCATTTCACATATTTTCCCAAATGACGTAAGAGACTTCGTGAAAAGCTTTGCTGAAATCAAGATACACTAAGTCTATGCTATTTCCCTGAGCTACTATGATAATCTAGTTATTCTACCAAAAAGAAATGGGTTATTTTGTCTTGGTTTGTTCCTAGTGAATCCATGTCAGCTGATGATCACCATATGCCCTTTTAAATGTTCACCAGTTGTTTAATAATCCATTCTAGACTTTTCCTGATCATTCTCAAGCTTTGTACTTTACGATTTCCAGAAGCTATACTTTCCTTCTTTTTGAAAAGCAGAACCCTTGACCATTTTCAACCTTCTGCCACCTCTTATCTTCTCTGTGAATTCTTAAAGTTGTTGATTAAATAAACTGTGAGAACTGGACAATTTTGGAGCATGTTTTGTCTGGACCCAGGCATGAGAACAACTTGAAGGCAATTACATTTTCTCTGACTCTTTACTAACCTTAGGCTGTAAAACCCTCACCACCTCTCTTTCTTAATGCAAGAAATGCAAACTTAATTTGCATTTTAGTATGTATTTGAAGATTATGAAAACGAAATACACTCATCACCAAACTATTCAAATATAACAGAAATGTACAAAGAAAAAATAAAAGTCTCCTTCCCAATCAATCCTGGTGTTGACAGATTGGAAAGTATACTTCTAGACATGTTTCATGTACTAACAAACTTATAGAAGTTTTAAATGAGATCATACCCTACATACTATATTGCAACTTAGTTTTTTTTGTTTTGTTTTTTTAAGATTTTTATTTATTTATTTGTCAGAGAGAGAGAGAGCACAAGTGGGGGGAGCAGCAGAGGGAGAGGGAGAAGCAGGCTCCCCACTGAGCAGGGAGCCTGATGTGGGACTCGATCCCAGGACCCTGGGATCATGACCTGAGCCGAAGGCAGACGCTTAACGACTGAGCCACCCAGGCGTCCCGCAACTTAGTTTTTTCACCTAACAATGTATCATTAACATCGTTCTGCTCTGTGTGTGTCATATAGAATGATCTCATTTTCTCAGTGGGTGCATGGTATTCCTTTCTAAACACTGCAAAAACACCCTCTTATACATGTGCCTCTCTCTCTCCACCTCTTTTTCTACATGCTCTCCCTTAAGACTAAAGGGGAAACTGCATTAGGAGCTACCTAGAGAAAATAAGGGAAGAAGGAGCTCTGCTCTGTCCCATGGGCTCTTAAGCACATAGTCATGTTGTTATCTTGACATGGCAATTTATGATTTATGATTGTTTTCACATTTCATTTGATCTTCATGCAAGTCTGTGAAATAGAAAGACCAGACAATTAGGTCATCCCATTTTATAAATTCTCAGAGATATTAAAATGATCTGCCTCATGCCTTACAACTAGTTAGGGGAAGAATGAGATTAGAATCCAAGTCTTCTGTCTCCTACCTAGTCCGCTGTTTATTACGATGGAGACAGCTTCTTCCCACTCCCATGTGGGAGGAGAATAGGACTAACTAAAAAAACCTGTGTAGTGATTCACAGGGACCTCAGGATAATGGTTGTCAGGAATGTGCTGCATCAGCCAGTGGTGTCATGCTGAGCAGTGTTGGTTTGGGTAGTTTTTTTATATGGTGAGAAACAAAGAGAATGAAAATCTCTCCATGTGTTTCTTAGGTTGATCAGTGATTTCTGCTTAGGCAGTAGAGACTGTCATAACATGCATATGAACCTACATTCTTAAATGTAAAGCTGGGATTCTTAACCCTGTCTGCACACTGGAATCACTTGGAGAGCTTTAAAAAATAACCATCCTGGAGATTCAGACCCCAGAGAGTCTGACTCAATCATCTGGAAGTGGGAAGCTTCTCAAATGATTCTAATATGCAATCAGGGCTAAGAACCACGGAGTGGGAGGGCAACCTGAATTGTGACATTGTAGTTAAGCTTTACTAGGTTTCTGGGACGAAACCTTTCCCCCTTTCCCTGCAAGTCTGTCCCATCAGAAGGGTTTCCAACTCCTTGAATTATTAGACATCCTCCCAGCATAGGACCACATACAGAGATGTTTGTTGATCAGCTGGCCTGACAGGTAGTAGAAGGGTTGGCAGTCAGCAAACAAAGAGACAGGAAACAACATCAAACAAGCCTCTATTTTGGGAATAGGGGGAAAAATAAAAAGTATCACAGAGTGTAAAGTCAAGATTTTCTTCCTAAGGGAAATTGACTTGATCTTTTGAGTAGACAATAGCCATTAGTGTCAGGAAGACTCAGGGAGTTTGCTCTGCAATCTTTCCAGAGAAGGGGGCACTTGTCATTTCCAGGGTCTCCACAAGTCCTGCTTTACTCCATGTTCACCTTCAGGGCTAACACAGTAACTCATTCCAGTTCAGTTCCTGCTTATAAGTCTAGGGTTTTAGACCTAGGGCCCAAATCCATACTCTGAATTTCAGAATAGCCCTTAGCAAACATGGTCTCCATTTAGAGGATATTTATCTTCTAACTAGGAGCCAACACCTTGGAGGGTACAGGTTTAGTGGGCTGAAGTCACTCTATACTTACAGTAACCCTTCAAACAAGTTTGGTATTCTCTTTATCAATACCAAAAAGGATCAAGAAACTTTCAGACCCTGATTACCCTGGATGAATGGTCACTCACAGATACTAAGGACAAGAAAATAACCTGGATTTTACTTCCATAAACATTATAGATTTAAAGGAACATCTTAAAATGTTACACGGTTTATATCTCCAGACAGGTACTGTGTATGACTTCTTCCCACACTGGAAAGAAGATACCTCTGGAGTAAAAGGCACAAAACAGCAAGAAACAAAAAAGGCAATGAATACAAATAGAAAAAATCTGACAGAAACCAATAGACCCCAGGATAAAATCAAGATAGGTAGAAAAAAGCAAAATTAAACAGATAGCTTAATAAAGGAGAAATGATAATTTATACTCAGAATTTTTACAAACTAGCATGTGGATAAATAAAACCTTGACTCCAAACCCATGTGTTTTGTGGGACCTCGGTGCAAGGGCAGTGGCAGGTCTCATTTCACAGGCAGACTAGCACACACCTTGTTAAAAAGTGCCCTACTCCTGTTGGGGACCAAACATTGCCCACAATAAGCAAAGAGAGCCTCTGCAAACAACTGAAAAGGAGGAAAATGATGCTAGGACTCAAAAACAGAGCACATACAACACACACATAGAAGACACTCCCTGAAGCACCAGGCCCAAGGGAACAGGTGACACTGTACTGCAGGACACTACAGGACCTCATCTTCATAAGGGCATTACTGTCAAGAGCAAGAGATGTAGCAACTTTCCTAACACACAGAAACAGACACAGAGAGTTAGATAAAATGAGGAGACTGATGAATATGTCCCAAATGAAAGATCAGGACCCAACCACAAGAGACTTAAGGAAAAACTGATATAATATGCCTGATAGAGAATTTAAAGTAATGATCATGAAGGGACACCTGCCTGGCTCAGTCAGTTAAGCGTCCAACTCTTGGTTTTGGCTCAGGTCATGATCTCAGGGTTGTGAGACTGAGCCCCATGTTGGGTTCTGTGCTCAGCACAGAGTCTGCTTGAGATTCCCTCTCCCTCTGTCCCTCCTCTCTCTCTCTCGAATAAATAAATAAATAAAATCTTAAAAAAATCTTTAAAGTAATGATCATAAAGATATTCACTGGACTTGAGAAAAGAGTGAACATCTGTGAGACCCTTAACAAAGAGAGAAGAAGGAGCCAATCAGACATCAAGAACACAATAAATGAAATTAAAAATACATTTGATGGAATAAAATAGCAGGATAGAGGAAGCAAAGGAATGAATTAACGACTTGGAAGACAGAGTAATGGAAAGTAACCAAACTGAGGAAATGAGAAAAAAAAAAAATTATGTGAATTGATAATAGTCTTTTCAGTGATTCCATCAAGTGTAATGACATTCGCATTATAGGGATCCCAGAAGAAGACAGAGAAAAGGGGACAGAAAATTTATTAGAAGAAATAATAGCTGAAAACTTCCCTAATCTGGGGAAGGAAACAGATACCCAGATCCAGAAGGCACAGAGATTCCCCCCCCCAATTTAACCCAAGAAGGTCCACACCAAGACACATAAAGTGATTAAAATGGCAAAAAGTAGTAATAAAGAAAAAAAAATAAAAGAAGCCAGAGAAGACAGTTATATACAAAGGAAACCCCAAAGGCATAAGCAGATTTTGCATCAGAAGCTTTGTAAGCCAGACAGTAGTGGCATGATATACTCGAAGTGCTGAAAGGAAAAATCTGCAGCCAAGAATACTCTACCCAGCAAGGCTAGCATTCAGATTAGAAGGAGTTTCTTTCTTTTTTTTTTTAAAGATTTTATTTATTTATTTGACAGAGAGAGACACAGCGAAAGAGGGAGCACAAGCAGGGGGAGTGGGAGAGGGAGAAGCAGGCTTCCCGCCGAGCAGGGAGCTGGATGTGGGGCTCGATCCCAGGACCCTGGGATCATGACCCGAGCTGAAGGCAGATGCTCAACGACTGAGCCACCCAGGCACCCCTAGAAGGAGTTTCTTATACCAACAAAAACTAAAGGAATTCATGAGCACTAAACCCTACAAGAAATATTAAAGGGGACTCTTTTCCCAATGTTCATAGCAGCAATGTCCACAATAGCCAAACTGTGGAAAGAGCCCAGATGTCCATCAACAGATGAATAAATAAAGAAGATGTGGTATATACATATAATGGAATATTACTCAGCCATCAGGAAGGATGAATATTTACCATTTGCATCGACATGGAAGGAACTGGAAGGTATTATGCTGAGTGAAATAAGTCAATAAGAGAAAGACAATTATCATATGGTTTCACTCATATGTGGAATATAGGAAACAGTTCAGAGGATCATAGGGGGAGGGAGGGAAAACTGAATGGAAAGTCATCAAAGAGGGAGAAAAACCATGAGAGACTCTTAACTATAGGAAACAAACTGAGGGTTGCTGGAGGGGAGGTAGGTGGGGGATGGGGTAATTGGGTGATGGGCATTAAGGAGGGCACGTGATGTGATGAGCACTGGGTGTTATACACAACTGATAAATTGCTGAACACTACACCTGAGGCTAATGATGTACTATATGTTGGCTAATTGAATTTAAATAAAAAAATAAAATAAAGGGGACTCTGAATGGAAAGAGCATAAGTGAGAGTATGAAAGGTAAAAAACACAAAATCAGTAAGAATATTTCTGTAAAAATCAGTCAAGGGATTCATAAAATAAAAGGATGTAAAATATAACACTATATACCTAAAACATGGTGGAGGGGGAGAGCAGTAAAGAAAAGGTTCAAACTTAAGTGACAATCAACTTAATATAGATACTATAGGCAGAAGATGTTATATACAAACCTAATGGTAACCACAAATCAAAAACCAGTAATAGATACGCAAAGAATAAAGAGAAAGGAATCCAAGTATAATACTAAAGAAAGCCAAAAAACCATGAAAGTGAACAAGAGAAGAAACGATCAGAGAAAAACTACAAAAACAACCACACAACGGGGCACCTGGGAGGCTCAGTCGGTTAAGCATCTGCCTTTGGTTCAGGTTGTGATCTCGGGGTCCTGGGATCCAGCCCCACACTGGCCTCTCTGCTCAGCAGGGAGTCTGCTTTTCCCTCTCCCTCTGCCTGCCACTCCCCCTGCTTGTGCGCGCTCTCTCTCTCTGTCAAATAAATAAATAAAATCTTAAAAACAACAACAACAATAATAACCACAAAACAAGTAACAAAATGGCAATGAACACATTATCTGTCAGTAATTACTTTGAATGTAAATGGACTAAACACTCCAATCAAAACACATAAGGTGACAGAGTGGATAAAAAAACGAAACCCATCTATATGCTGCCTAACAAGAGACTCATTTCAGACCTAAAGACTCCTGCAGATTAAAAGTGGGGGGATGGAGAAACATTTATCATGCAAATTGATGTTAAAAGAAAGCCAAAGTAGCAATATTTACATCAGACAAAATAGACTTTAAAACAAAGACTATAACAAGAGACAAAGAAGGACCCTATATAATAATAAAGGGGACAATCCAACAAGAGCATGTAACTGTACATATTTATACACCCAACATGGGAGCACCCAAATCCATAAAACAGTTAATAACAAACATAAAGGAACTAATTAATAATACAATAAGAGCAGGGGACTTTAACACCCCACTTACATCAAAGGTCAGGTCATCCAAACAGGAAATCAATAAGGAAAGAGTGGCTTTGACTGATGCACTGAACCAGAAGGATTTAACAGATATATTCAGAACATTCCCCTAAATCAGCAGAATACACATTCTTTTCAAGTGCACATGGAACATTCTCCAGAATAGATCACATATTAGGCCACAAAACAAGTATCAATAAATTCAAAAAGATTGAAGTCATACCATGCATTTTTTTCTGACCACAATGCTATGAAACTGGAAATCAACCACACACAGACACACACACACACACACACACACAGACACACACACACACACACACACAATCTAGAAAGACCACAAATACATGGTGGTTAAATAACATGTTACTAAACAGTGAGTCAGTCAACCAGGGAATCAAAGAAGAAATAAATTACATGGAAACAAATGAAAATGAAAACACAATGGTCTAAAACCTTTGGGATGCAGCAAAAGCTGTTCTAAGAGGGAAGTTTATAGCAATACAGGCCTATCTGAAGAAGCAGGAAAAATCTCAAATAAACAACCTAACCTTACACCTAAAGGAGCTAGAAAAAGAAGAACAAACAAAACCTAAACCCAGCAGAAGAAAGGAAATAATAAAGATTAGAGCAGAAATAAATGACATAGAAACAACAAGGGCTGTATAATTCAGCAGCTGAATTAAGTAATCGAGGTCCCAGTTTCTTTTACATATTTCTTCTCTGCCATCCTTAGTATGTCAGATTTGTCCTTGGATTAACTCCTTTCATGTTTACAGGACAGTTGCTGCAATTTCAGATATAATGTTCAAAAAAGGAGGTTTCTTCTCCTTTAACTCTCATAAAAACTGTCCAAGAAACCCCAAGCAAAATTCTTATATCACATTGTTGACTTGTATATATGCCGATGCCTAAAACAATCTCTAATAAGTTACTAACCATGATTAGTTCACGTCAATGGTTCTCAAGCTTTGCTGCACATTTGGATCACCTGAGAAATTTTTTAAAATCCTGATGCTTCAATACAATTAAATTGCAATCTCTAGGGATGGACCTCAAAATTAAAATATATATAAAACAGCTTTATGGAGATGCAATTAACATATAATTCACCTATTTAAAGTGAACAATTGGGGTGCCTGGGTGGCTCAGTTGGTGCCTGGGTGGTTCAGGTTATGATCCTAGTGTCCTAGGATCAGAGTCGGTGTCAGGCTCCCTGCTCAGTGGGGAGTCTGTTTCTCCATCTCCCTCTGCTCCATCCCCCCCCCCCCCCGCTCCTTCTCTCTCTTGCTCATTCTCTCTCTCTCAAATAAATAAATAAAATCTTAAAAAAATTAAAGTAAGGTGAAGAATCGAATGGTTCTTAGTAGTATATTCACAGACTTGTGCAACCATCACCAAGGTCTTAGAGCATTTTCATCACGGCTAAAAACCCTGTTCTCATCTCCCCTTAGGTCCCCCATCCTAGGCAACCACTAATCTACTTTCTATCTCTATAGATTTTCCTATTCTGGATATTTCATATAAATGGAATCATACATTATGTAGGCTTTGTGACTGGCTTCCTTCAAGTAGCAAGGTGTTTTGAAGGTTCATTCATGTTGTAGCATATGTCAATACTCCACTCCTTGTTACGATTGAATAATACTCCACTGTATGGATGTGCCACATTTTATTTATCTGTTCATCAGTTAATGGACATTTGGGTTGTATCTGCTTTTTGGTTATTATATATAATGCTGCTATGAGCATTTATGTATGAGTTTTCGTATGGATATATTTTTCATTTCTCTTGGGTGTATACATAGGAGTAGAATTGCTGGGTCATGTGATGATCATTCTGTGCTTGATCATTTGAAGAACTGTCAGAGTGTTTTCTAAAGTGTTTGCACCATTTTATGTTCTCATGCACAATGGATGAAGGTTGCAATTTCTCTGCATCCTCATCAATAATTATAATCTATCTTTTCTTATTATAGTCATAATAGTCATCCTTTTTTTATTTAAAAAAAAGATTTTTATTCATTTATTTGAGAGAGAGAGAGAGAGAGAAAATGAGCGAGGAAGAGGGGCAGAGGGAGAGGGGGAAGCAGACTCCTCACTGAGCAGGGAGCCCAGCGTGGGCCTCGATCCCAGGACCTGGGATCATGACCGTAGAGGAAAGCAGACACTTAACCAACTGAGCCATACAGGCGCCCCTACAGTCATCCTAATGGCTTTTTTTTTTTTTTTAAAGATTTATCCATCCAGACGGGGGGAGGGGCAGAGGGAGAGAGAAACCCAGATAGACTCTGGCTGAGCAGAGTCCTGGGGCTGGATCCCACAAGCGGGAGATCATGACCTTAGCCAAAACCTAGAGTCTGATGTTCAATCGAGGCACCCAGGCACCCCCTAATGGCCATTTTTTGAAGCGGTATTTCATTGTTTTGATTTGGATTTTCATATGCAAATTGCATTTCCACATAGCTAATGATACTGAGCATCTTTTCATGTGTTTATGGACCATTATGTCTTCTTTGGAGAAATGTTGTTTATATCATTTGTCCATTTTAAAATTGGGTTTTCGGGGCACCTGGGTGGCTCAGTCAGTTAAGCGACTGCCTTCAGCTCAGGTCATGATCCCAGGGTCCTGGGATCGAGCCCCACATCGGGCTCCCTGCTCAGCCAGGAGCCTGCTTCTCCCTCTCTCACTCCCCCTGCTTGTGTTCCTCTCTCGCTGTGTCTCTCTCTGTCAAATAAATAAATAAAATATTAAAAAAAAATAAAATTGGGTTTTCTTATTATTAAGTTGTAAGTGTTCTTTATGTATTTGACGCAAGTCCCTTATCAAATACATAATTTGCTAATACTTTCCCCCATTTTGTGGGTTGTCTTTTCACTTTCTTAATGATATCCTTTGAGGCACAAAGGTTTTTAATCTTGATGAAGCCCAATTTATTTATTTTTATTTTTCTCTTTTGTCATGTGTGCTTTGGTGTCATATCTAAGAAACCATTGCCAAATCTGAGGTCATGAAGATTTACCCCTATGTTGTCCTTTGTTTTTTAGAGAGAGAGAGAGAGGGGTGGGAAGGGGCAGACACAGAGGGAGAGAGAGAATCTTCAGCAGGCTCCACAGCCAGTGTGGAACCTGAGACAGGGCTCAATCTCACGCCCCTGAGATCATGACCTGAGCTGAAATCAAGAGTTGGACGCTTAACCGACTAAGTCATCCAGGTGCCACCTCTATGTTTTCTTCTAAGAATTTTATAATTTTAGCTCTTGTAATTGTGTCTATGATCCATCTTAAGCTAATTTTTGTGTATGGTGTGAGGAAGGGATCCAATTTAATTCTTTGCATGAGAATATCCAGTTATCCCAACATGGTTTGTTGAAGAGATTATTCTTTCCCAATTGGATTGTTTTGGCATCCTGTAGAAAATCAATTTACTGTAAATGTGAGGGTTTATTCCTGAGCTTTCAGTTCTACCTCACTGATCTATATGCCTCTTCTTATACTAGTACCACACTGTCCTGATTACTGTAGCTTTGAAGTAAATTTTGAAATCAAAGTGAGTCCTCCAACTTTGTTCTTCTTTAAGATTGTTTTGGTGATTCTGGGTTCCTTATATTTCTACATGATATTTAGGATCAACTTGTCAATTTCTACAAAAAAAGCCAGCTTGGATTTTGACAGGAATTGTGTTAAACGTGTAGATCAATTTGAGGAGAATTGTTTTCTTTTAACAATATTAAGCCTTCTGACCCATGAACATGAGATGTCTTTCCATTTATTTAGATCTTTAAAAATTTCTTTGAACTATGTTTAATAGTTGTCAGAGTATAAGAACTAGTGTTGGGGTGGTACAGAGTGGGTTGTTGTCATTAGGATGTTTAGCTTCCCCTAATGCACATGAGTTGCATGGGGGAAAGAAGACCACCAAATAAAAATCTAGGTTCTCTTCAGACAGAACAGAAGTGTATACAGTGAGTAGTAATTCCTTAGGCTTGATTGGTAAATTGGGAACCCACATTGAGGAAAGGGAGGCAGAACATGTTTTAATTTTTACTTTTCTTTCTCTGTCTGCTTTTTTGCAGCTTGTGGCTCTTCCAGGGTAGGGAGGGATGAATGGATGACAGGTAAATGGGCAAAGGCTGGGGCTATTTATAGTTTTCTTTTAGCTGTGGAATGCTCTCTGTGATCAAATGTCTCTCCTTTGTGGAACACTTTTATGGGTTCTTTGGCAAACCTGTCGTGGACTTCCACATACCTTTCCATGCCAAAGGTAATCTTTTCTCTGGGTAACCTTTGGTGATCTCCCCTCACCTTTTCTGTCCTCTAGTTGTAAATCTTCTCTTTTTGGCAGGGTGGAGGCGGGGGATGCGGGGGTGGGTAGGTGGGGTGGCTACTCAGTAGCAGAAAGAAAACAATTCTCCTCAAATTGATCTACACATTTAACACAATTCCTGTCAAAATCCAAGCTGGCTTTTTTTGTAGAAATTGACAAGTTGATCCTAAATTTCATATAGAAATATAAGGAACCCAGAATCACCAAAACAATCTTAAAGAAGAACAAAGTTGGAGGACTCACTCTGATTTCAAGAACCTCAGACAAGGTTCTTTCAGAGAGTTCACACTTGGCTACCTATAGCCAGGGTGTCCATTTGGCTCAAGGAATTCATGCACTTTTGACATGCCAAGTGGCTAAAGTGCAGTGCAACTAGCTCTGACTCCCCTCTCCTTGTCTTGTTGTCATGGTAGTTCTAGCCAGTCTCCTGCCTTCAGACTTCTCCAGATAAGAACAGGCATTAAGTCTAAGACTCCTGGAATCCTTATCAAGCTCTCTCAGGTCTCCCAGCTCTGCTCTGATAGTTAGTAGCCTGGGGTAGGCCTCAGAGTTTCTGTAACTCATCCAGCTTTCATCCAAGGAATGAGATGCTAGTCTCACCTGTTGCAGGCAATTCCAACATCTCTGAAGATTCTCTTGGAATTCTATGTACTTGGCTTGAGGGAGAGTGTGGAGGAGAAGAAAGAAAAAGAGCAGAGCCTTTACTAGCCTATATGACCTTGTGTGAGTTAAGAAAAGGACCTTACTCCTCCAGATACTTTACCGCCATCTGCTGGAAAATTGTTATAACACTATATAAATCTCTTATGACTGTAGGGTGAATGGTGCCCCCTGTAGTTGTGCAATGTACATGTAGCACAGCTGTAAAGAGTCTTTCTAAGAGGAAAAAGATCTCAACACCCTTTGCTTCTATGAATCCCTTTCAATGACTCCTTTTCTAGCAAATTCTTTTCTTATATGTAGATTATGTGTGATAAGGGTTTTATCTTTTTGTAAATCCCGCAAAGATGAATCTAGTGCCTATCCTCCCAGTGTGGAAATATTTATTGCCATTTATCTTCAACTCTGTGGCCTTAGATGAAATTCTGAGAAAACGGAAAAGTCTCATTTTAATTTTTGTTATTGCCATTTGTTGGCCAACTGTTAGGCAGAATGCAAAGGTAACTTACAGGAATCCAGAAATAACAGCTCTTTTGAAGCAAAGTGCAAAATATCTACAATAAACTTTCCCCCACCTAAGAAGTTAGCAGTAACCAAATTTACCTGGACAAGAATGTGTCCAAGAATTTAAAAAGTCCCAGTTTACGTTTTAGAGCCAAGTATATAATTAGTGGATATTTGATGAACGAATTAATAAATGAGAAAATGAATGAATGAATAACCAAGTGGAGGCCATTTGAGAATTTGAGTCATTTCTTTTAATGCATCACGTTATTTCTGTGAGAATCTGCCCCATATCAATTGTATTAGTTTCCCAGATCTTCATAAGAAACTACCACAAACTGGTGGCTTAAAACAACAGAAATTTATTCACTCACGGTCTTGGGGCCAGAAGTCCAAAATCAAGGTGTCGAGAGGGTTGGTTCCTCTTGGAGGCTCTGAAAGAGAATTCATTCCATGCCTCCCTCTTATCTTTATCTTCTGGTGGCAGCTAGCAATACTCGGCATCCTTTGGCTTGTAGCTGCGTAACTCCAATATCTGCTTCCATCTTCACACAGCTTTTCCCCTGTGTCCCTCTTGTGTCTCTACTCTTCTTCTCTTATAAGGACATAGCCATTGGATTTAGGGTCCATCTTAAATCTAGGGTGATCTTACCCCAAGATTCTTAACTTAATTACATTTGCAAAGACCCTGTTTCAAATAAAGTTGCATTCACAGGTACCAGGGATTAGAACTTGGATATCTCATTTGGGAGTGCATCATCCAACCCACTACCCAGTGAAAATCACTTATATTGTGGTCCATACCTCTGCAATACAAGTGAATGATTTTTTCCATAGCTGCTTTCCAGCAGACAGTAGGATTCTATTTGGCCAGTGCAAGTATGGCTTTGACTTTCCACCAATGTCACTACCAATCATGAGGAACACACCCATCACTGCACCCACACTAATGAGGTCATATGAGGTGTCTGGACTTTGCATGATAACAAGCTAAAGAAACTCACAAATAGAAAATCACCTTGTCCCTAATATTCTGAGAGGTCAGTCATTAAATTAATTGAGATGTAAAAAAAATGATAGTCTCTTTGAAAATATGGAGAAACAAGAGGCACACTAGAAGATTCCTTCCTTGTTAGCTCAGTGGTTTTCCTGATACTAAAAATTTTTGGAGTATTCTAATTTCTCAAAAGCCTCTACTACAAAAATAAAGTGAGAAAAATCTTGTTCTTCAGCAAATATGTGTAACCATAGCTTCTGAACTAGAATGAACCCACTAAAATACTTTCTTTTTCTCAGATATATTACCTTTCAGTGAGCAAAGAGGCCTTGTTTCTTCTCACTGAACTGTGATTCAAAGTGCCTGGCCACCATGCAGCTCATCTCAGGATCTGTACAGGCACCAGCTTCTTACCATATATATGCTTTCTAGTCTGAACGAGGGTCCTCACAGTCCAACAGGATTCTTCCATGAATGACATTCATTGTTTCTTGCCTATTCCTTTTTCCTGTTGGGTTAAATCCTTCTTTCTGAATAATATTCTTTGTGTTTGAATGAAACATTTTATCAAATATACACACATGTGTAGGGAACTCTCACAAAGCCATCACCAAGATTCTAGACTTAACAATATTTTGTCAACAGTATTATGTAATTTTTTTTTTTTGGCTGAAATATTTTAAAGAAAACCCTAAACATCATGCCATTTTATCCATACATACATTGGTATATGCCTCTGAAAATTAGACCTATTTTCTCACATACCACACACAATACCAGTATCATACTCAGTAATAATTCTTCAGTATCCTTGAATACTTAATCTATGTTCAAATTTCCCTGTCTCAAAAATGTCTTCCTGTGGTTTGGTTTCTTTAAATCGGGATCCAAATAAGGCCCCCACACAAAATTAGATTATTGTGTCGTTTCAATTTCCTTTAGCACAGGAAATTGACACTGTTGACATTTTGGAACAGATCATTCTTGGTGTTTGGGGTTTCCTGTGCGTTATAGGATGTTTAGCAGCATTTTGGCCTCTACTCCCTAGATTCCAGTAGCACTTCTCACATTAAGACAATCCAAAATGTCTCCAGAAATTGTTTAATGTTCCTCCCAGGACAAAATCATCTCTGGTGAGAATAATGATCTAGTATAGTCCTTCTTTTAAGATTCATTTACTTTTTATTTTATAGAGGGCGGAGAGGGACAGAGGGAGAGGAGAATCTTAAGCAGGCTGCGCACCCAGCTCCAATCTGATGCAGGCCCGACATGGGGCTTGATCTCACAACACTGAGATCATGATCTGAGCCGAAATCAGGAGTCAGACACTTAACTGACTGAGCCACCCAGGTCCCCCCCCCCCCCCTTTTTTTAATGTGACATTGACTTAGAGAATAAATTAGATGAGTTGTCTTATGGAATGTCCCACATTCTGAATTTGTCTATCTCCTTATGGGATCATCTAACTTATTCCTCTATCCCTTTTTCCTGTCATTGGAAACCAGGTTAAGAGAGGCAAAGTTAGTCTCAGGCTCAATATTTTTGAAAAAAATTCTTCAGAGTTGGTGCCATATTGTATCAAATCAGGAGACTTGCATGTCTGATTGTATCATTACTAGTGATGCTGAGATGAATCAGTAGGTTCAGATGGTGACAGGCTGAGCCCTTCATTGTAAAGTTCTCCAACCCAATAACCTTTTACTTCGTGGTTTCATTCTTTGATGAGCTCTACCTGTATCAACTATTTCATTAAACTGAATATTAGAGATTTTCTAATTCTGTGTTTTATAATTTTAAAAAATTTTAAGTTTTTCTTTAAATTCCAGTTAGTTAACACACAGTGTTATATTATTTTTTTTTAAGATTTTATTTATTTATCAGAGAGAGAGAGAGCAAGGGAGCACAAGCAGGGGAAACAGCAGGCAGGGGGAGAAGCAGGCTCCCCGCTGAGCAAGGAGCCTGATGCGGAATTTGATCCCAGGACCTGGGGATCATGACCCGAGCCAGATAGACACCCAAACAACTGAGCCACCCAGGCATCCCAAAGTGTTATATTAGTTTCAGGTGTACACTATAGCGATTCAACACTTCCTTACAACACCCTGTGCTCATCACAAGTGCCCTCCTTAATTCCCATCACCTATTTCACCTACCCCCCATTCCCCCTCCCCTCTGGTAACGGTCAGTTTGTTCTCTATAGTTAAGAGTCTGTTTCTTGGTTTGCCTCTCTCTTTTTTTTCCTTTTGCTCATTTGTTTTGTTTCTTAAATTCCACATATGAGTGAAATCATATGGTATTTGTCTTTCTCTGACTAACTTATTTGGCTTAGTATTATACTCTTTAGGTCCATCCATGTCGTTGCAAATGGCAAGATTTCATTCTTTTTTAATGAGTACTATTCCATTGTATATATATGCTACATATTTATACATTCATCTATCGATGGAAATTGGGTTGCTTCCATAATCTGGCTACCGTAAATAATGCTGCAATAAACATAAGAGTGCATATATCTTTTTGAATTAATGTTTTTGTATTCTTTTTTTCAGAGAAACTTATTTATTTAAATTTTAATTCCAGTATATTTAACATACAGTGTTATATTAGTGTGTACAAACAATATAGTGATTCAACATTCTATTCTATAGTACTCAGTGCTCATCAAGATAAATGTACTCTTAAACCCCTTCACCTATTTCACCCATCCCCCCACCCACCTCTCCTCTGGTAACCATCAGTTTGTCCTCTATAGTTAAGAGTCTGTTTTTTGGTTTGTCTCTCTTTTTTTTCTTTGTTTGTTTGTTTTGTTTTTTAAATTCCACATATTTGTGAAATCATGCAGGATTTTTAATATTCCGTTGTGTATATATACCACATTTCTTTATGTGTTTATTTTATTGATGGACATATTGGGCTGCTTCCATAATTTGGCTATTGTAAATAATGCTGCAACAAACATAGGGGTTCATATATCTTTTTGAATTAGTGTTTTCATATTCATTGGGTAAATACCAGTAGTGGAATTACTGGATCATATGGTAAAATTATTTTTAACTTTTTGAGGAAACTCTGTACTATTTTCTGTATCTGTACCAGTTTCTGTATCTGTACCAGTTTGCACTTCCACTAACAGTGCACAAGGGTTCCTTTTTCTCCACATCTTCATCAACACTTGCTTCTTTTGTTTTTGATTTTAGCCATTCTGAGAGGTGTGAGATAATATCTCATTGTATTTCTTATTTGCATTTCTCTGATGATTAGTGATGTTGAGCATCTTTTCATGTCGACATCTGTATGTCTTCTTTGGAACAAATGTCTCTTCATGTCTTCTGCCCATTTTTTAATTGGATTATTTTTTTTTTTACGTAATGAGTTGTGTAAGTTCTTTATATATTTTGGATACAAACCCATTATCAGATATGTCACTTGCAAATATCTCCTCTCATTCAGTAGGCGGTCTTTTAGTTTTGTTGATTGCTTCCTTCACTCTGCAGAAACTTCGTGTTTTGATGTAGTCCCAATAGTTTTCCTTTTTTCCCCCCTTGCCTCAGGAAACATATCTAGAAAAATGTCATGGCCAATGTCAGAGCAATTACTGCCTGTGCTCTCTTCTAGGAGTTTTATGATTTCAGGTCTTACATTCAGGTCTTTAACCATTTTGAGTTTATTTTTGTATATGGTGTGAGAAAGTGGTCAGGTTTCATACTTTTGTGTGTAGCTGTCCAGTTTCCCCAACACCATTTGTTGAAGAGACTTGTCTTTTTTTCATTGCATAATCTTGCCTCCTTTGTTGAAGATTAATTGACCACATAATTGTGGGTTTATTTTTGGGCTCTCTATTCTGTTCCATTGATCTATGCGTCTATTTTTGTGCTCGTACCGTACTGTTTTGATTACGACAGTTCTGTAGTATATCTTGAAATCTGGGATTGTAATATCTCCAGTTTTATTTTTCTTTTTCAAGATTGCTTTGGTTACTCAGGGTCTTTTGTGATCCTATACAAATTTTAGGATTATTTATTCTAGTTCTGGAAAAATGCTGTTGGTATTTTGTTAGGGATTGCATTAAATCTGTAGATTGCTTTGGGTAGGTCATTTTAACAATATTTGTTCTTCCAATCCATGAGCATGAAATATCTTCCTATTTGTGTTGTCTTCAATTCCTTTCATCAGTGTTTTATGGTTTTCAGAGTACAAGTCTTTCACCTTCTTGGTTAAGTTTATTTTATTATTTTTTAAAGGATTTATTTATTTTAGAGAGAGAGAGTGCAAGCAGGGGAGGAGAGGGGGAGGTTTCCCACTCTCTCGTGTGCGTGTACTCTCTCAAATAAAATAAATATATTTGAAAAAAAAAAACCTCTATCCCTCAGCCCCTAAGACCTATTCCCAATTTCAAAACCTCTCTAAGTGATGTAGCTTCTGCTCCCACTTATCAGCGCCACTGTGTACCATTGTGCAGGTTATGTCCTATACAAGGGCACTTGGACAATGTGGTGTGACTCAGTAAGAACTCAGAACTCAGCAAGTTCTGCACTCTAAGGGTGAATCTACTCAGAGGGCGGTCCATTTTCTGATTTATGCAAAGGCACCTGATAGGTTGGTTGCCTTGCTGCTGTCTTGCTTCCTGTTACGGCTTTTAGTTTCTGCTTCAGTTCTGGCATCTAGAGACTTCCTTCTCTTGCTTTTGAACTTATTTATGTGTTTAACTGTTTTGTTATTGTTGTTTGTGTTTTATCTCTATAGGTTTGGAATAGGAAGAAAAGCATTTTCATTGACTGAAGGTTATGACCTTTATTGTTACTTTAAAACAATGCATTTCTTTTGTATACCTTTTGTTCTTCCAAATTGCTTTTATAATAAAAGAAACAGGAAGAGTTAAATTATAAACCTATTAAGTTAAGAGCAAAAAGATAAGAGTCAAGTAATGAAGGGTGGATATAATGCTGGGAGCACATTTTTGCTAAGGGGAGCTCCTGAAAATGAAACCTACTTGCCTATTTCAAAGATCAAGGGAAATATGATGGACTATATTTAGGGCATATTATTTGGTAATTGGCATGAACACAAAATATAATTTGGTATTCTTTTAATTTTCCCATACAAACAAAAAGATAAACCTCTCTAAGCCCCATAACATGGAGGGGCACTATGTACTTGTTTTTCTGATATTTGAGTATTTCTATGTACAAGACTGGCTCTTCTAAGTTTGTGTCCCATTCTAAGAATGAGAACATTCCTGATTTATACAAAGGATCTGTTCCTGCCTTCCCTTGTGATAACACCTGGGAGCTGTTTTCTGATCAGTCTCACTGGCTCTATTTGAAGTGGAAATAGAGCTCTCAAGGCAAAAGATTTTAGTTTTCCCTCTGTGCTTTCCTTTACATGATGACCTAGTAAAATGGAGTCATGAATTTTGCTTATCTTGTTTGGATGGATGTGAAGGTAGAAGCCACAGCTTTAGGATCCTAAACCTGCAAGTGAAATCAGACTTCAGAAGTCATCAAGTCCTAGTTTTGAGGCCAATGGCCTCGAGTTTTTTTGTTTTCTCTTTTTGTTGGCCACAGGGCATAAGGAGAGAGCCTATGACTGTGAAAACTACCTAGAGGCCTGGCAGCTGGGAGAGTTACTTGAACGGTATGGGAAAGAAAGTCTAGTCTCCCCAGCCAACAAAAGAGAGCCTTTCTTTTCACCGGCAACTTGATCAACCTGTACATAAGGCATCTACATTCAATTTTGCATAAAGTAGCTGATTTCAGAGAAGCCAAAGTAGGAGTGAAATTAACTTGGTGAATCTCAAAACAACATTATATGGGAAACCGATCCTCCTGTTTTCAGTGGGGTAACAAAGATTACATGAGATGAGATGGATGTGATCAGAAAGAGAAGGACTAATTAAAAAAAAAAAAAGGATGAGTCATGGGGTACTTTTGCAATGTGAAACAGAAATAGTTTACCTCTGTGGTTTTGTTCCCTGGAGAGTCTGGAGATGCAGGATATAATTCTCCCAACCTTAGCTCACTATCCTGGTTGTTACCTCTGATATTAGTTTCTGAAATAGTCTTGTGGGGGTGGGAGACCAGGACATAATAAGGTGTGCTACTGTCTGTCTTTACCCAGACTCAGAGAAAGGCAACTTACGTACCACGTGTCAGAAGAGATTGAAGATTGGGTCGTGATGTTTCCACGGGAACCTAGGTCTGCAAATGGGCTTGTTTAGCTTCCTTTAATTACAGGGTAGCCTAGGTATTAGCAGTTTCCCTGCTCAAGAAATTCCACTAGAAAGAATCTAGTCCCTAATAGGATTGCTGCTCCATCTAGGCCCCCCTACTCCCCCAGTGAATTCCTCCTCCAATTCCTTCATTCTTCCAATTCCCAAGCGTCTATCGAAAACTCCTACTTCTAAGTTATTGCAGAGTGCCACTTGATTCCTTGGGGAAGGAAAGCACGCAGATGGGACTGTGTGTTCTTCTAAGTTCATCTTCCACATTCTATCATGTGGATTGAGTGTAACAGCATGAGTCCCAAACACATTTCCAGCAAATCCCTTTTCTCTCTTTTATTGGCCATGGGATAATTTTACCTGCAGTACAAATATAACAGAGATTTACATTTTCCTCCCAGCAATTGGCTGTAGGAATCAAATATTCTCACTAAACTATGCTTACTATATCATAGCTTTATTACGTGCCTGCCTGCAATGCAACTTGATACTCCCCTTCCTGAAAAGAATTTTATTCTTGTGCTTTCTTTGCTCTTTTCTGTATAAACTCCCTTTCATATACTTTCATGTTTTGTTGGAATTATACTGTCCTTTTCCCCTCCTTTCAAAGGCTGGGGGGTGACATGAGTTCTGTGCTCCTCCTTTTCTAGTAGATTCTTTCCCAGCTCCTTTGCTCTTCCCTCTCCCCCACTCCTGCTCTCATCACTGGCATCCCCATCTGCTTTTTGCTATCTCTCCTCTCCTTTGCTCAGTCTCATAGCACCCTCTAAGAAATATGTTTAGCAGGAAGAAGGTCTCTGTACACTGGTATTAATTTCTTTCTTGGCTGTATTTTTAGCTTTTGTGTAGTCTCTGAGATTTCTGCTACAACAACATTCCATGGAGGACAGCTGGACACTAGGGACAGAAGGAAAGTTGGGCAAAAACAAGAAGAGCAGAGAAGGATAGGGGCCCAAGGAGACCCCAAATAAGCTAACATGGGGCAACTGGGAGTAAAACCTAAAAATAGACACCCTTTTACAGTATTTTAGCATTTAAAAAAATTTCTTTGAGAGAGAGAGAGAGCATGAGCAGGAGGGGCAGAAGGAGAGGGGATTTCAAGCAGACTCCTGACTGAGCGTGGATCCTGCCACCAGGCTCAATCTCAGAACCCTGAGATCATGACCTGAGCCAAAATCAAGAGCCAGAAGCTCAGTAGACTGTGCCACCCAGGAGTCCCTATTTTAGCATTTTAGAAATGCTTTTTACATTTGTTACCTGATTTATTAGGGGCATAGGTATGCTTTTTTACATTTTGCAGATGAGAAAATTGGGGCTATAAATCAGGAGTAACATAAATGGTGATGATGCAGCTTGTAATGGTGGAGTTGGGATTTGAGGCTTCTGACTTCAGCTCTATTTCTCTGTTCACCATTCTACAGTGCCAGGAAAGGCAAGGGGTTGAATTTAGGGAGAATTCAAGTCACCTGACAATAAACTGTGCTTTTTCACAAATTCAAAAAACCAAAAAGTCAAGACGGAAGCTCTAGATTATCATGATTAACTTTCCTGTGGTAACTGGATAATTAAAAAAATTAGACGTGTTTGTAACAGCAACAAGGAGTGAATTACTTTGCAAATTAGGAATATCCCTTAAGAGTCAAATTTAATAGTCAGTAGAAGAACGAGTAAAAGTGTGGAAGAGTAAATCGGCTTAAAGATAAATATAAGATCAACTTTTAAAAATTCCTGAAGCATTGATAGCGATAGACCTAATCTTCAAGTGGGCAGAAAGCTTTGCTGCTGTCCTGTGTGGAGGCAGGAAGATGAACGTGAAGACCATTTGAGGTCCCTTCCAGCAAGGCAGGTGAGGGGAACATATCAGTGGATCATTTTCACCTTTTGTGATCCTCAAATCTTACAGATTCTATTATCCTCTATTCTTTCTATGCCTCTGTGACCTGCTCATTCTGCTTTCAAGCACCTCCAGGATTGCCAGGGCAAAAACTTCAGAGCAAGGAGTTTATTGAATGGAACGTCTCTAGAAAACAGACTGCTGTGTCACTGCATTTGGAAAGCAATCATTTAAGATAGTTTTCAGGTAAATGAAAAGACCAGCACAACAAACTCATAGAACTGCCTCTGTCATCGGATCTCCTGCAGCCATTCTGATGAGAAGTGTGTTGCTGTTAGGAATCTGAGCAGAGGCTCTGGCCAGGAGGCCTCTATTTTGCTAGAATCCTGCCCCAATTTAAGGGTCAGATTGCAGTTCTCCCCAAAAATTGCTCTGTAGTAGGGCTGTATTATTAAGAAAATTCCAACAAAGCACCAGAATGTCAGATAAGAGAGCTCTTTGTAAATTAAGGAGAAAAATAAAGGACATCAGCATAATCCTATCTCTAAGCCACATCTGGATAATGTAGAAGGACTTCCAAATAACACCATTTAACTCCTTCTTTGCCAGGAGTACAAGAATCTGCACTCTTCCTCAGCAAAGCAAGTAGCAACCCCTCATGAACTTGGAGAGAAGAAAACTGTGAAAAGAGGGAAAAAAAGGTGGGAATAAAGAAGATGGGAAGGAAATGTTCCACTCTTAAACACCTGGGGGAAAAAAAGATTTGTAGTGCCAAAATTTGCTTAAAGAATGTCCTCAACCCCACTGGGACTTAGAATCCATTGACCCTGACGTTTCTCATCACCCTTCACCTTCACTGTGTCCTTACTTCCCTCCTTCCCCAGCTTCCATTCATGAACCTTGCATATACTCCCAATTTCTTTGACCCTCTTTCTTTTCATATTTTTACCTGACAAAACCCTAACTAATTACAATAAGTCCTACTGACTTCACACCTCAAAGCGTTGGGGAGAAATCTACAAGCATGCTGACTGGACTCAGTTAAAATTCGAAATCACGGACATCCTGCGGCCCTCCATGTTCCCTGGCTACTCCATCGTATCATCTGATCCCCTAGACAGCTACTTCACACCTGCTGCCCCTTTTTACTCTGCAGGTCGCTTTGCTTACTATCTCTTTATACAACTAATCAGAAGAAACTTCCATGTGCTCCATTACCCCAAATCCCCAAGACTCAGATTTGTTAAATCCTTGCAAAATGGCACTCAGCGGTGTCTTCACACTCCTGCTCTAGTTGTCACTTGCTTAAAGGGCAGAATATTTACTGGAAGTGAAAACCAAGGTCACACCGTCCTGGGCATGCTCCCTGGCAGCAGTGTCCCTTGGTTTTATGTGGCTGTGTCTCTTGTATTTGAAGTTTCATTTGGTGAATGCAAGCCTATGTAAACTAGGGGCCAAACGTTTGTCTCCTGCCTCCATTTTGGCTGAACTACACGCAAGTCTCATGTCTCTCTGGGGCAGCTCTGGGAGGATGCGAGGTATACAGTCTGCTTTTGGTTCTCACTGCTGTTAATCCTGTGCAGCTGCTGCCCAGAGCCCTGCCCAAGGTTTGCGGACGCATGTTCCAGGAGTTGGGTTTGACCATACGGGGCCAGCACCTGTTTACGGCTGCGCACTGAGCACTGCTCTGCTTCCTGCCACCTCTCCTCACCACCTCCCACCTCTGTCTGCCAGAGGAAGAGGCCATAGGAAGGCTCAGGAAAACAATACTGGGCATATTCATAATAGCTATCATTTAACAAGCACCTTATGTGCCAGAAGGCTTACATGCATTGGCTCACTTAATTCCCACAGCCACATTCTAAGGTCAGTTTCATTGTCCTCACTTTCTAGATGTGAACATCTAGAGGGCCTCAGCTTCAGGTTTGTGGATAGCACCTTCTCTGGCAAGAGTACACATTTCCCCAGGCACAAGGCACAGGGCTGCCCTCATCCATTTAGATTTGTACGGAAAGAAAAGGAGACATTGCCTCTACCTCAGAAGTGACAAAGCAGGCAGAGATAAGCACAGGCTTAGAAGCTAACAATTGTGTTACCAATGAGAATACCTAGCTAAGCTGTCCTCTGAGAACATCAGGGTTTAGGTTTCCTCAGAGTGTTCTCCATGACCCAGGGAGGCTACAAATTTTACTTTTTGTAGAGGGTGCAGTTAGGTCATTTCACCAGAACAAAGGTGACAACAATGAGTAGTCAAGTTTTACCACTTTCGAGACTGAAAAGCTCTCTAGCTCTGAAACAGTCTCTTTCCGAGATTCTTTAGTTGCCTGCCAACCCTCCCCCTAATCTTTTAAAAATCTTATAAGTTCTGGGCATCCTGTTGAAATAACCACATTTAAAGATTAGAAGACTGAGATTCAGAGAGGCTTAATATCTTGCTCAAAATCAGCCAGGACATGGGCCCAAATCTTAAGATATAAATTCTAGACATTCTCTATCATAGAACACTGTAAAATTAAGCTACTCAAAACTCACAAAGAATTGAGAGACATTCCTTAACAAGGCCCCAAGGTTCAACATGCCTGAATGTATTTTTTTCTGTGGAAGAGAAACTAGCCCCAATTCTCCATGCAAGTATAGCTGGAAAAATAAATACTGATCTAGTTTGTTCTTACAATTCTGAATTCTAGATCTTAGAGCTTAGAGTCATAAGCAAATTTTAGACATTATTTAGTCCGAATCCATTGTAAATTTTAAGGATAAGGGAAAACTCAGAATAGCCTTATTTAAAACAAAGAAGTGCCTTTAGATATAATGCTATTTTCACAGACACATTATTGATAAGTGAATCTATTGAGACAAAAATAATATTAGAATAAGATATCTTTGGGGGCGCCTGAGTGGCTCAGGCGGTTAAGCGTTGTCTGCCTTTGGCTCAGGTCATGATTCCAGGGTATGGGGATCAAGCCCACATCAGGCTCCCTGCTGAGTGGGGAGTTTGCTTCTCCCTTTCCCTCTGCCCCTCCCCAACCTGCTCATGCTCTCTCTCAAATAAATGAAATCTTAAAAAAAAAAAAAAAGAATTAAAGAAAAGAATAAGATATCTTTGAGGCAACAATTGGTCATCTTTATGTTAAAATACCAGTTTGAAATATATTTTAGGATGAAGGTAGAGAAAAAAAGCTATTTTACAAAGATTATGAAAGTACAATGAAAGTTTTGGCTTTCATACAAGGTTTGAGTTTGTTTTGTAGATTCTTCCTCATAATTAGATTTAGAGTTTAGATTATCTCATGTGACTCTCTTACAAAAACAGAAGTTTTAGCCAAGCACTGACATGCAAAATAAAAACAAAAAACTTTTCCCTTTAGGGTCTAGCCTAGCTATAGTTTTAGCTGGAAGTTCAGTAATGCATCTACACATACACAGTAATTAAATCTAGCTTCTAACAAACTTGAAGTTAAATTTTAATGACCTATTATAGCTGGCTAATAAATTGTATGTAAATGAGTCATGGATGGAGACCTTAGTTTATATAAAATGTCACAAAACAGCACTGATTGATACACTGCAAAGAAAAGAGGCCTGGAGATCTGTGTTCTAGATCTAACTCTGCCACCATAGATTGATCCTTAGCCAAATCAGTTAGCTTCTGAGCCTCAGCTTCCTCATTGGTAAAATATGGTGGTTACACTCAGTAATTGTAACTAATGGGTATAGACTGCTTAAGTCCCTAAAACTCTTCTCTGTGCATGGTTTAACTTAATTCTTACAATTCCATGAAGGAAGAAGGATAGGTACTGTTACCTGTATTATACAAATGAAAAAACTGAAGCTCATGAAGGCTAAAACATACAAACAAAGACATAGAGTTTACAAACGGTGGAGCTAGGATTCAGATGCAGCCCTTTGCACACAGTTCTGTGTAGGTAGACGACCATGCCTATCACCTCTAAAAGTCCGATATAATAAAGCCGTGTTTAGTCATTACTCAATTATAACCAGACTTCTAAAGGACCTTAAACACTATTCAACAGGTACAACACGTTCTCTAGCCTGCAGGACTGAATGCTCTTATGATTCCACTGTAGGAGGATCCAATTAAGTGCTAAGTTAATAGCCAACTTTATAGCCAAGCTAATAGAAAAGCCACATTACACTGGCTCTGTCTTGCTAGACCAGCCACTTTGAAGACTTCGTGCTGATTTATGTCCCTTGATAGTTGTTGGAATCTCAAGACTACTGAAAAAAAAAATGCATTCTCCCATTACCCTGTTACTAAAATGTGTTAAGTCACAATAGTAGCCAGAACATTTGTGGGTAAACAATGTAGAATATTCAGCTAGTTTAAGAAATGATGCTGGTTATGTGTCTCCCAGCTCTTTCCTCAGATATATGACCCCAGGCATTTGCTAAATCCTAAGAAGCCATTATTTCAGCAGCTCTTGGTTTCCACTTGAAGTCAAGCCAAATATTATATTTGCATGGCATACATTTGTATTTTTCAAAGGGCTTTCACATTGGCTATTTCATTTTATCCTTACACAATGCTAATGTGTAGGCTGAAGTTGTTCTCTGTGGTCTCTAAGATAGCTAATTATTTATTTATTTAGTCTCTGATTTTTTTACTGCTTTTAACCCACCAGGACATTACTAATGTTAAAGAATGAATACAATAGGAGGTCACAGAACCTCCATGAAAATAACAGAATGAACAATAAAAGTGTGCTAATCCCACCCGAAGTTAGTAGTGCTTGTAACCAAGGAAACAACAATAATATAATAAAGCACTATGTTTCAAAAGTTGTAAATCACCCTAAAAAATATACCTAGGTTCAGTAAACAAATTTGCAAATTTGAAAGGATAGCAAAAAATTGGTAGGAATTGGCAAAAATATCTTTGTAGCAGAAATGCCAAAACACTTAAGGATTCTGAGGGAGGACAGAATAATACTAATTATTTTTAAAACATAAAATAGGAAATAATTGAACACAACTTTACCAAAACTCATGGATGTTCAACGTAAGATAAGAGAATGTGGAGTAAGGTTAATGGGTGTTATGGTATAATCAATGGTCCTTTTTATAATAGACTTTTTAAAAAAAAAGATTTTATTTATTTGTCAGAGAGAGAGAGGCAGGCAGAGGGAAAAGCAGGCTCCCTGCTGAGCAAGGAGCCTGATGCCGGTCTCGATCTCATGACTCCGAGATCCTGAGATTCCAACCTGAGCTGAAATCAAGAGTCAGACACGTAACTGAATGAGCCACCCAGGTGCCTCAGTTTTCCTTTTTATAAAGAAAAAACAGGGGTGCCTGGGTGTCTCAGTCAGTTAAGCATCTGCCTTCTGCTCAGGTCATGATCCCAGAGCCCTGGGATCAAGCCCCACATCGGGCTCCCTGCTCAGCGGGGAGCCTGCTTCTCCTCTCTCTCTGCTGCTCGCCCTGCTTGTGTTCTATCCCTCTCTCTATCAAATAAATAAGTAAAGTCTTTTAAAAAAAAGAAGAAGAAACATATGCTACTATGTACTTTGGAAAAAATACCTGGAGACATATACACCACTTTATTAGCAGCAATTGCCAAGGAGAGACTACTTATTTGTATGGATTTGATCTAATCTGACACAGAAGTTCTAAATGTTCTTGAAATACGTGTGAGAGTGTTCTCTTTTATAAGACAGTAAGCTTAGTGTCCTTTAAAAATTCCAGCTGGAAAGCTACTGATCCACCTGTAAACTTACTGTCCCTTGAGACATTTTAAGTCAGTGTGTTTCAACCATGGCCCATCAAAATCTGGCTTTATGTCTCTCATAAAAATCTAATGGATGAGGGAGAAGGAGGAGAGGAGAGAATAAGATCCAGAAGTCACAAGATGGAGGATAAGGTATTATGGTCAGATTTTTAACTTATCCAGGAACAAAGTGAGTAGCATTTTAAGTCCAATGCCAGTCATAGTGTATTTCAGAATACTCAGGGCCTCCTAACCATTTTTTATCTGAAAAGGCTCTAAGAAAAAGCCTAATTCGGTTTACTGACCCTTTGGGACCATCCTGGCTCTGGGGCTGGAGTTGTTTTCTTCATCTGTCCCCTCTGGGTGCAGTTAAGGGGCCACCTAGTGACTGGGCTGGGAATTGCAGCTTCCCTACAGTGCCCTTCCCCACCCCACTCTACCTCCCCGCTACATACTCTAGGAAGCTTGTCAGTTCAGATGTGGAATGAAAGAAATTAGGTTGGCAAAGTTCTCCCTAGTGGGGACCACCTTAACAACCCACTTTGCAAGTCTGTTTCCTTGTCCAGAATCCTCTTTCACGGAGCCTTAAATTCTCACGCTACTTAACAGGATTACCAAGGGAATAAACCGAAATTACATAAACTAGAACATGTAAGTGTAGCTTTAGAAGTTACTGTTATTGTTTTTCTTAGCCAAACCCTTGGAATAGGTCACTGAAAAGTTTTGTTAAGTGTGAGTCTGTCATAAAATCAGAGATGTTAAAGTAGGCAAGACTTGCGAAATCCGTGGTTCAAACCCTTCATTTTAAGAATGAAGAAACAGGCTCAGAAAGGTAAAAAGGAGGGACTTCATGGGGCTGTTCTACTTCCATTCATTTGTTTATTAACAGATATTGTTCACTGTATTTCTACTCAGAGCTAGGTGCTGGGGAAGCAAAGATGGATACGGCACAAGGGGCATTGTGTCCAGAGGAAAGCCAGAATTGGAAGCAAGAGAAAATGAATGTGGGAGTGAGGTGGTGGAGTTGTGGAAAGGACCTGCTCGTGCTAGACCCACCAGAAACATTGGGTACGCTATAAGACAATGTGCTTTAAAAAGCACACAGAATGGGGGTTCATGATCTCAGGATCCTGAGGTCGAGCCCCCGTCAGTGCTCAGCGTGGAGTATGCTTAAGACTTCCTCTCCCTCTCCCTCTGCCCCTCCTGCCCACGCTGTGGGCTCTCTCTCTCTCAAATAAATAAACAAATCTTAAAAAGAAGCACATAGAATAAACAAAATGTGGCATATCCATACAAAGGAATATTTAGATTTAAAAAGGAAGGAAATTCTGACACTTGCTACAACATAGATAAAACTCGAGGACATGAAGCTAAGTGAAATAAGCCAGTCACAAAGGGACAAATAGTGTCTGATTCCACTTATATGAAGTATCTAGTCAGATTCACAGAGACAGAAAGTAGAATGGTGGTTTCCAAGGGCTGAGGGAGGGGTAGATGGTGAGTTACTGTTTAACAGTAACTGGGTTTCAGTTTGGAAAGATGAAAAGGTTCTGGAGATAGATGGTGGTGATGGTTGCAAAACACTGTGAATGTAGTTAATACCACTGGACTGTACACTTAAAACTGGCTAAGATAGTAGATTTTGTTATATATTTTTTACCACATTAAAAAAATTACATAGAAAGCATCACCTCCCACAAGTCAGAATGGCTAGCATCAAAAAGACAAGAAAAAACAATTGTTGGCAAGCTTGTAGAGAAAAGAGAACACTCATGCACTACTGGTAGGAATGTAAATTGGTGCAGCCACTATGGAAAACAGTGTGGAGGTTCTTAAAAAAATTACAAGTAGAAATACCATATGAGCTGGTAATTCCACTGCTGAGTATTTACCCAAAGAAAATGAAAACACTAATTTGAAAAGATACATGCACTCCTATGTTTATTGCAGCATTATTTACAATAGCTAAGATATGGAAACAACCTAAGTGTCCATTGAGACATGAATGGATAAAGAAGATGTGGTATATATATACAATGGAATATTATGCAGCCATCAAAAAATGAAATCTTGCCATTTGCAATGATGTGGATGGAACTAGAGGGTATTATGCTAAGCAAAATAAGTCAATCAGAGAAAGACAAGTATCATATGATCTCACTGATAGGAGGAATTTGAGAAACAAGACAGAGGATCATAGGGTTAGGGAGGGAAAAATGAAACAAGACGAAACCATAGAGGGAGACAAAACATAAGAGACTCTTAATCTCAGGAAACAAACTAAGAGTTGCTGGAGTGGAGGGGGTTGGGAGGGATGGGGTGGCTGGGTGATGGACACTGGGGAGGGTATGTACTATGGTGAGCACTGTGAATTGTGTAAGACTGATGAATCACAGACCTGTACCCCTGAAACAAATAATACATATATATTAATAAAAAAATTAAAAAAAGAAGATGTGGTATACATATACAATGAAATATTACTCAGCTATAAAAAAAACAATGAAATCTTGCCATTTGCAACAACATGGATAGACCTAGAGGGTATAAAGCTAAATGAAATAAGTCAGACAGAGAAAGACAAATACCGTATAATTTCACTTATTTGTAGAATTGAAACAAGCAAACAAACAAACAATAGAAACAGACTCATAAATACAGAGACCAAACTGGTGGCTGCCAGAGGTGGGTAGAGGGATGAACAAAATAGGTGAAGGAGATTAAGAGGTACAAACTTCCAGTTATAAAATAAATAAATGACTAGGATGAAAAGTACAGCATAGGGAATATAGTCAATAGTATTGTACTAACTTTGTATTGTGACAGATAGTAACTACACTTATCATGGTGAGCATTTGAGTAATGTATGGAATTGCTGAGTCACTATGTTGTACACCTGAAACTAATATAACATTGTATGCCAACTATAGTTTGATAAAAAAATAAAATAATAAAAAAAGTTGCATTTACTGCACACAAAAAAGTACACAGAAAGCAATGATAACTAACTATAGTTCCACACAATATGACATGGAACTCTCACAATGTTGAGCAAAGAAAGCCAGACACAAAAGGAGGCAGACTGTTTGCTTTCTATACAATGCATGTGTTAAAAGTCAGGGTCGTGGTCACCTCTGGGGGACGCAGAGACAGGACAACATGGGCTTCCAGGGATCCGGTAATGCTTCTGTTTCTCAATCCAGGAAGGAACGCTTACTTTGTAAAAATTAATTGCACTGTATACTTATAATTTGTGCAGTTTTCTTTATGTATATTAAAACTCAACCTGTGGCTGTTGTTGATTTATGGGACATAGACAAACTGAAGAGAAATTGGTAAGATAGTAAAGGGACTTCCTTCATAGGAGGAAAGGTTGAATATTTTCAGGATGGTTAGAGTAGTTTGGAGTCTTCAAATATCTGAAAAAGTGGCATGTGGAAGAGGAAGCCAATTTTGCTTGTTGTACCCAGAGGGGTAGAACTTGGAGGTGATGGGCAGGAGGTAGAGGAAGACAGAATTCAGGTCATTATAAAGGATGCTTCAATTGCAGGGTTAGAATGGCATCTCTCAGGAGATCACACAGTCAAGTGGAATGAGCACCGACTTCCGGGCCAACTGGAATTGGATACGAACCCTGGCTTTGCCACTTTGTCAGAACTACGTCTCTCTATCGAGTCTCAGTTCCACAACTGCAAACTGGGGTTAGTGCTAACTACTTTGATGGGTTACTTTCAGGATTAGTGATAATGTATACAACATGCCTAGAAGAGGCCTTGGCCCACAGGAGGTGCTCAATAAGTGGTAGAAATTATTTTCAGTAGAAAATTAAAGGGAAGGTAGATAATAGCTTGGTAATGTTTTAGGATATATATTCAGGTACCAGTCCCTTTCAACCCCAAGAATCTATGATTCTTTGTATCTTTCTTCGTAATATTCTCAAGATCATATAGCTCTTAGGCATCAAGGCTGGCTGTCCTGAGATGGGCCTACTCTTGTGGGCTGCCTTGGGCAGGAGGGTTACTAGCAGTAAGCCACTGTCCACCAGGGCTAATTAGATGATCACATCAGCATTAGGCCCTGAGGGATAGGACCCTGCTCCTCTTAATTCTGAGTGTGCTCTGGAAAAGTTCAAAGAGGAGAAAATCCGGGAAGGTTGTTCAAGTGGTAGGCTATAAACGGGACAGGTTATAGCTTGAGGATACCATGGACCTCAGGGGTGGAGGGTAGATAGAGAATTGTTTTTAAAAAGTGGATTAAAGAAAAAATGTGAAGACAAGCTTAGCCTGCCTCACCATTTTTCAGGGTCCAGTTCTTACTGGTGGTTAAATTAATAAATCATAATGCGTAAATAAGAGATGCCACTTTGAAAACCAGTCTCTTCAGTTGTAGGCAAAAGCAGTGTACATCTGCAAAGGCAAGAAAAACCCAGGTTAGTTAGCACTTTGGGCTGAGTTTTCCCAAAGCCTCTTTCTTACCCTGACTGCAGGCTTCTTCCTGAAGGAAATGACTTGTTGGAGTGGGATTTACTCGAAGCTCCCTGCTGACCTCTGTTGAATATTTCTGCCTCAGATTTACACCCTGGAAACAAGGAGAGTTCCTGTGACCAGAGACCTGCGGAAACAAACAACCTAGAAAAAGTCTCTCTTTGTCTTAGGCATTATGCACTTTGGACAGACTGACCGTTTGAACTTGTTTATTTTCCACAGCGGCTCAAATGGTATATCTTGGCCCAATCAACTTTCGTGTGAAATGAAAAATAAATAGTATGAATTTAGCTCACTAGAGCTTTGGCCTTAGCCAAATGAAAGAAATACCAGCAGCTTCCTTTTGCAAGTAGCAACTTATTTTAGCATTTTCCCTCTTCAGACTAAAGCCCTTGGTAGAAACCAACATTACAGCCCAAGCTCACACAAAACCCTCAGATTTTAGTCATATGTCTCACAAGGATGTTACATCATTTCTTAGTTTACCGAACGGAAACAGTGGCATGCTCAAAATGACTAACTTGAAGAGAGGATAATGAAAGGACTATTTACAAAGGTAAACGGGGTTTGGGGGGAAGCAACAAGGGATTGGACAGTATCCCAGGGTGAGTAGCTGCAAGCAAAGGAAAGGGAGTACAACAGTTACTTACAGCAGTGGTTCTCAAATTTTGTGTGCATCAGAATCTTCTGGAGGGCTTGTTAAAACATAGATTGCTGGGCCCTACCCTGGAGCTTCTGCTTCAGTAGGTTTGGGGTAGGACTAGAGTAACTATTTTTCACACGTTCTCTGGTGATGGCAATGCTCCTGGTCTGGGGAAAAACTGTGGAGAAGGCTTGAGCTGTGCCCTTCATAGAGAGGTGCAGCCAACCTGAAGAGACCCAGCAGGGAGGATACTGGGGAATCTGATCCAGGCAGCTGAACCACCCTCTCTCCAATCCCCTCTGTAGCTCCACTTCAATTAAACTCAACCGGCAGCCAACAGGCCAGGGAGCCCATGGATGTTCAGAAAGTTCAGCTTCCAGAACATGGATCAGATTGGAGAGTGGATCTGGAGGAGTAAATGGAAAATATCCAGCTCTTCCACCCCAAAATATCTTCAAATACCTTATCCTCACCATTTTTTCATGCGATCTTGTATTTCCATCGTACTTTCCAGTGTACATATAACATTCATATACATGATGTAATGATTCTCACAGTAATCCGCAGGGTAGGTGGGAATGATATTTATGCTCATTTACAAATAAGGCAACCGAGGCTCAAAATTGGTGAAGGCTGAACATCTGATAAGAGCTGGGATTTCAATACAAGTTTTCTAGGTCCTAATTCGGGGCTCTTGCTACCACTTCACACTTTAGACATGAGAGAATCTGGCAGTGATGCTGGTGTCCCCACTCCAGGCTCTTGGGAAGCTGTCCATTCATCCCTCACTGCCCCATGTGCAAGCCCCTCAAGCTGCACTCTCTTCTGGGAGAGGTGGCCTCCCTTCCTGACTGAGGAGCTCACCCCTCGCTCAAGGGCATATGGTAAATTCAGTCTCCTGCTAGAGTCATTTCTTTGGGTTATTCACTGGTTTGCAAACTTTTCAGGGGCAGGGTTACTCAAAGTCTTGATTTGGAGGCTTTGAAGAAGAAAATAAACTGCAGCTCTTACCCCCTTTGTGTTCAGAAGCTTTTGAGAAACAGACACACGAATTAGACATATTGAGAGAAAAGTGTTAGCTTTGATGGGAGTGAGGCCAAAGTGGAGGAGCCACATGTCAGGGCTTACAACCACACCTCCTATTACTCTACCCTAGACTTCTGTGTGTTTGGGACTCAGGGTGGGGATGCACTTGTCTGGTGGGCAGCCTGTTTCCAGGACAAGGTGCAGAAGTAGCTGAGCATGCTCAGTTCCTTCCCCAGTGCCACAGTCAGGTAAGTCAGTCCTTCCTTGGGGAGAACCTGGGGAGGATAAGCAGGAAGGCAAATGCTCTTCATAATTTTGAAGAAGTGGAAGTTTCTATTTTATGGAGCTGGGAGAGGGAGAAAATGGCTTCCCCCAGTAATGATGCCCTTTAAGAATCTTGCTCTTAGCACTATATAAGAACAACTGATGTAATTAATTCTGTCATATAATCTAGGTACTGTATTTTTTAAAGACTTGACTCTCATTAGTACATTAGTATGGCCTCAGGCCTCAACATACTCACTTCTTTGGTATGCCACTTTTGTTTCCTTTAACTAGATTCATTTCTGATCCCTTGATCATTTTCTACAATGCTCTGGACCAGAGCCTGCTTGAATACTGAGAAAGTTCCCATGGTTTCCTTCTGAGAAGATCCCTGCTTTTCAAATCTAGAGCCTATCTCTCTTTCTTGTCCAGGTAGGGTAGACTATTGGGAAAAGTCCTTACAGAGATTTCCTGGGAACTGGAGTTTTAAAACAAGTGCCTGTGGGAAAATATTCTTCAACTACCGAAGGGGCTCTGTTTTTGCCTCGACTTATTTCTTAAGTTCTTTCGCTAAATACCTAATGGTGCAATTGCTGGGTCATAGGGTAGTTCTATTTTTAACTTTTTGAGGAAACTCCATACTGTTTTTCAGAAAGGCTGCACCAGTTTGCATTCCCACCAACAGTGCAGAAGAGTTCCCCTTTCTTCACATCCTCGCCAATACCTGTTGTTTCTTTTTCTTTTTTTCCATTTGAAAGTAGTTATTGATTAACTGAACAGAGTACAGAAATAATCATGGTAGATACCTTAGTTCATCCTTCTAATAAGCCTATTGATCTGGTCTTCCCTGTTGCCAGCATCTCCACCTTCTACAAAATGGGTGGTCTTTTTCTTCATTTCCCCTCATGGAGAAGATAATTTGAAGGGCCATAAAAAGTTGTTTGCTTCTTTGAAACATTTTCCAACAGAATAGATCTCATGAATCAGATCCTCCATGCAGATGATGCCATATTTACCAATCAATGTGTTATGTGTCAGGGCAATTCACTTCGTGTTGATTTTGCCATAACCACACTTGTAGATCAATTCATTCACTGACTTCAGGTTTGGGTACCCCCATGCTATATATGGTTCCACAATCCTTAGCATGTTAACTGAAGCCTTGTTGAGCTTAACAAAGGTGCCACTGAAGATCTGGTGAAGGTGAAGAAGCTGCAACATCTTTCAAACCTTTGGGCTCACACCACTGATACCTCTGATCCTGATGACAAATGCCAATTTAGTTTCTGTAGGTATGTAGAAGTTGCCAGCTTTTTTTTTTTTTGCCATCCTCACCATTCAAATCTCAGTACTGTACATCTACCTATATTCCTTGTGGTAATGGTTAGCCTTTTCATAGATAAGCTTACTCCTTGCATTTCTTTTGGGTAAACTTCTTTCTTAAGGGTTTCTGGCACAGCAGGAACCTTCTTTTCCCTCTCTTCTCCACCCTCCCTGGTTCCAGCTGGAAAAGAGACCTGTTGTTTCTTGTGTTGTTGATTTGAGCCATTCTGACAGGTGTGAGGTGATATCTCATTGTAGTTTTGATTTGTATTTCCCTGATGCTTAGTGATGTTGAGCATCTTTTCATGTGTCTGTTGGACATCTGTGTCTTCTTTGTAAAAATGTCTATTCATGTCTTCAGGCCATTTTTTAATGGGATTATTCATTTTTTGGGTGTTGAGTTTTATAAGTTCTTTATATATTTTGGATATTAACCCTTTATCACATATGTCATTTGCAAATATCTTCTCCTATTTAGAAGGTTGCCTTTTAGTTTTATTGATTATTTCCTTCGTTGTGCAGAAGTTTTTATTTTGATGAAGTCCTGATAGTTTATTTTTTGCTTTTGTTTCCCTTGCCTCAGGAGAGATATCTAGTAAGAAGTTGCTATGGCAGATATCAAAGAGATTACTGCCTGTGTTCTCTCTAGAATTTTAATGGTTTCATGTCTCACATTTAGGTCTTTAATCCATTTTGAATTTATTTTATTTTTTAAAAAGATTTTATTTATTTATTTATTTGACAGAGAGACACAGCGAGAGAGGGAACACAAGTAGGGGGAGTGGGAGAGGGAGAAGCAGGCTTCCCGCTGAGCAGAGAGCCCAATGTGGGGCTTGATCCCAGGACCCATGACCTGAGCCAAAGGCAGACGCTTAACGACTGAGCCACTCAGGCGTCCCTTGAATTTATGTTTTGTGTAAGGTGTAAGAAAGTGGTCCAACTTCATTATTTTGCATGTTGCTGTCCAGTTTTCCCAACACCATTTGTTGAGGAGACTGTCTTTCTCCCCATTGCATATTCTTTCCTGTTTTGTTGAAGATTAATTGACCATGTAGTTGTAGGTTCATTTCTAGGTTTTCTATTCTGTTCCATTGATCTATGTGCCTATTTTTGTGCTAGTACCGAACTGTTTTGATCACTACAGCTTTATAATGTAACTTGAAGTCCAAAATTGTGATGCCTCCAGGAAAGCTGGACATTTTAGATAAAACTCTGTAGCAAATCTGGTTTCTGATTTCTAGCCCCAGTGATAGTTGTTGCTGTTTTTCCCTTTGTTTTTTTTTAAACCTGCCTGGACTAAATCTGTGGCTGTCTCCCTCACATTGTGTGCTTACTGATGTCTCTGGCTTTTTAGGGGTCATCCTGTACCTGCATAGCTTAGTGGTTAGTCCAGGATTCATCAGAGGTTGCGCTCAAACACCCAGAGCCAGTAGGACTTCCATTCTCTGCTATTAGATATATGTGTGGTTTGGAGAGAACTTTCACATTTTAGGCAGTTTTCACATCTGCTTAACTTTTACTTTCCAACAGGACCTGTTATGTTTCCTCTGTGTACATGCAGCCTCTGGTTGGCCAGTGATGGATGGAGAGCCACTATCTATGACTATCTATTTCCTGATCTCTTTTTTATATTACTGGCTAATCCTTGATCAATTGCTTACCCCAATCAGGACTGCAACCTCAGGTCAGCAGATGCCACTGGATTTTTCACATTTGTCTCCATATTAAAAGAGGTTTTCATGACTTGCTCCACCTTGATAGATTACATCACCAATCAAACTTATAGGGGAGTAGGGCATGAAGGAGTAGCCTCTGGGACAAATGACACAGACCATTTTTACCTGATGTGTAGAATTTTTAATAATTGACACTTCTCAATTTGTTGTGTGCATCTGATTGATTTCTAGAGCACTGAAATGGATATTTTTGATAATTTTGCCTTATACTTGTTTTCCATAGAGAGGATTTGTTTATCTCCTTTCTTCATCAATGTGAGAAGTCTTGCCCTGAAATCCATTTTTATGTTAGATAAAACTGTGTTTATCAAGCAGGTGTTTATGAGATACTAGCTTGTTGGTTGGTAAAAAATCTGTTTCATAGGTTGCAAATATTTAGGAAATGTTGAGTTAAACAAAATTAAATGGGGTTCTTTATTATAGGACTTTACAGGGTCATGAATATGCCAAGATACACTGCACATCTGTAAGAGCGGGGCTGTGAGTAGAATAAAAGTATGCAGCATTTCCCACTTAATTTAGCCACAGAATACCTTTTACAACGAATTTCTTTTAACAAGTTAAGAAACACTGGTAAATGTTAGGACAAATGAACTGCTTAGACTTTAGGACAAATTTAGGGATTAGTTTTAGTGGAGATGGTCATCAATGGGTACTTTATATTCCCACAGATTATTGCCAGTAGTGGGGAACTAATAACCAGATGTTCTCCTAGTGTGTCTTTTTTCTCATAATTCTTTCTCTGATTCTGCTTTAATCCCTGACACTCTCAGCTCCCACAAATCCCATTTCTGAGGCAAACGCATTTAATCTACCTTGACAGAGAAGGTAGAGTTGGGACCTGGATGGATCTCTGTGTTCCTAGTTCCTTGCTTCCTTCCTAAAAAGGTTTTAATTTTCCTTATGATTATAAAAGTAATATATTATCATTTAAAAAAATTCAATAAATACCAAAAAGCATAAAGAAAAATATACACAGTAATCATAATTCCACCATCCTAGGCAACCACCTTTTTTTTTTTTTTTTTTTTTTTTTTTTTTTTTTAAGATTTTATTTATTTATTTTGACAGAGAGAGACAGCGAGAGAGGGAACACAAGCAGGGGGGAATGGAAGAGGGTGAAGCAGGCTTCCCGCCGAGCAGAGAGCCCGACGTGGGGCTCGATCCCAGGACCCTGGGATCATGACCCGAGCCGAAGGCAGACGCTTAACGACTGAGCCACCCAGGCGCCCCCTAGGCAACCACCTTTAACATTTCGGTATTTATGTGTCCAAATATTTTTCTATGTACACCCTTTAAGAAATGTAAAATGAGTGCTTATTAAGTGTCAGGAATTGTGCCAGGTGCTAGGAAAATGGTGGTAAACACTTGATCCCTGCCTTCAAGTTGCATTTAGTCTAGTGGGGAGAAAGACATTAAATAAATCCAGCAAATAATTTTATACTTACAAATTGTGGTAAGTGTGAGATTGACATGTATTTTGTCAAAGACAGACTCAAACCATACATACATTTTTTTTTTAAGATTTTTATTTTTTTGACAGATAGAGACATAGAGAGAGAGGGAACACAAGCAGGGGGAGTGGGAGAGGGAGAAGCAGGCTTTCCGCTGAGCTAGGAGCCCGATGCGGGGCTCGATCCCAGGACCCTAGGATCATGACCTGAGCCGAAGGCAGATGCTTAACGACTGAGCCACCCAGGAGCCTCCCCCCCTTTTTTAAGAGAGAAATCGGGGGAGGCACAGAGGGTGAGGGAGAGAGAGAATCCCAAGCAGGCTCCACACAGGGCTCAATCTCACGACTCAGATCATGACCTGAGCTGAAATCAAGAGTCAGACATTTAACCAACTGAGCTATCCAGGCACCTCCATATATACATATGTTTTATAACCTGTTTTCTTCACTTACATCAACGTATCATGAATATTTTCCCATGACAATAAATATAGATTCTGCACTAGAATTGAGAATAAGAAAAACATGCTCCTATCCCTGAGGGTTTGGTTCTAACTGGGGAGAGAGACATATAAATAGATCATTTCAATTCAATTTTAGTAGGGGTTGTATAAGGTACAAGCATGGGGCAGGGAAGGCTTCATAGGGGAAGTGACTGCCTGAGTTCTGTTTTAAAGGATAAATAGAAATTTTCTAGTTAAGAGTGGAAGAATATACCAGGCAGTCAGCATGTGCAAAAACATGAAAGTTAAAAGCGTGGCATAATTAGAGAACCGTTGGCAGCTTGATATTGCTAAAACAAAAAAATGCTAACCTAAGCTTAGTAGGATAGAATGCCAGAGAGGCAGGCAATGGGAAAGCTACCAAGGCCTATGTCCCCTGGTAAGGAGTTTGCATTTATCCACTTGACTATTTTGAACTGAGAATAACATGATCAGATTTCTGAGATAGAAAGCTCTCTCTGAAGGGTTGGCTGAAAAGAGAAGAAATTGGTGATAGTGGGTGATAATTAGAAGATTTTCACAATAATCCAGGACAGAGACGGTGGCAAGGGAAATAGAGCAATTGGAGGTGTATTAACCATGTTATTAGGGGTAAATGGAAGCAAATTAGCTGGAGTAGGAAATCAGAATTATTGGTGAGAGCTGACAAGAGCTTCGCAGGGAAAATATGACCAAATGCTAAACTCAAGAGCAAAGGGATGAAGAAAGCTAACTGGAGTTTAGAAGTTGAGGGACTTAGGAATAGGAATAGCATAGACTAGACTCCCCTGGAGCCTAGGGGAGAGTCTGGCTGAGGACACAGGTGAGATCTGGAGCCATGGATATTTGTATGTCCTTGGAACTCCCCTTTCACATGGTTGCCAGGCACATTCCCTGGACAGCATGACAACCTTGCAGTAAGTGAGCGTGAACAACTGTTGTTTGTCTTTAATAGTCCCATCAAGTGAAGGCAAAAATTTTTTGGGAAAATGTTCTATGAAAGAATGATTCCCTAGAGATACATCTTGAGAAGAAGTGGGCTGAATTCCCTTGGTCACGCGGTAGAATCTAAGACTTTTGGAGTGAAAGCTAACATGTATGTATAATATATTTCTGAAGAAATAGATTATAGCAGTTGTTTCTAGGGAAGGGAAGTGGGCAGCTGGGAGACAGGAAGAGAGGAAGATTTTTCTCAGTACCTTTTATACATTTTGAGTTTTGAATGAAGAGAATTTAACATCTATTCGAAACAAAAGTTTTTAAAAAGGAAGCTGAGGAAATGCAGAAGAAAAACATTACCTTTTCACACATCTGTATATATTTCCAAGTGACACAGTCCTGCTTGGAAAGTGGTGGGGCTGCTGATATTCATGTGAGGAATAAATTAGTTTGACCCACTGCAGTCTTAGGACCACTGTACCTTCTTAAAATGTACTGAGACATTTCTCTGCCCTATTTTCACCTCAATGAGAGCCACCTTCCTCCCTGACTGGAAGAAGAGAGGAAATCCATTTCTAGAGGGTTTAATTTAATAGGTTCAATCCCTGTCACTCTGAGTGAAATTACCTGGGATAAAGGTGGAGATGGGAAAAGGAGAACGAAGAGCCCATATTTAGAGAAAAAATGGACAGTCTAAAATTACAAGCTTCAAAGAGAACATCCATATCCCTTTCATTTCATGGCAGGACTTGGAGCCAGAGTCTACGAACAGGAAGCCACAGGCAACCTCTTCATTGTCAATCCATAAAAATAAGGGGAAAATGCTCCAAGCTCAAAGTCTAGATTTAGGACTGCAATTTCAGTTCTGCCCCTAAGGTTGTGTGACCTTGGTAAAGTGGTTTCCACAGCCTATTATATCAGTATCCTTTTCTGCAATATTAGGTGATTGGATGCATGGATGACATCCAAATTTCTTCCAATTTCCACATCCTATAATTCTAAATCTTAGCAAGTCTTGCTATATAATTCTGTAGCTTTTCCTACCAGGCATTTCACTTCTGGCTTTTGACATTTGTTTCTTACCTCTATTATCAACTTCTAGCTTTGCAAGATGGAACCTAGAGGAGGAATGGTAGAAATTGGTGGGGCTTCAACAATCTTTGTGCCCAGATCACACAATGGGTAGAAAGCTCTGGAAATTGTTCCAGCAACTTCTCCTTCATAATCAGGTCAGTTGGAGATAATTTTGTCTTTTTCCCAAATTTCTCTCTTTTCTAAGAACTCTTCTGTCTTCTTCTCTTGCAACCATTCATTTTACCCCTAAACTCCTTTTCTGTTCATTGGCCTGTATTCATGTATCAATGACATAACTGAATAATACATATAATTACTTCAATAAATAATTGAGTACCTACCATGTACTAGATAGTTTCAAACTTTTTGGTCTTAGGACCCCCTCTGCATGTTTGAAAGTTATCAGGGAACTCCAAAAGCTTTTGTTTATATGGGTTATATCTAAATATATTTACTAAATTAAAAAATAAAACAGAAAAGTTTGAACTATTAATTAATTTTAAAATAGCAAAAAATAGACCCATTATATGTTAATAACATTAAAAAGACGAAAAACAGCTATATATTCAGAACAAAAAAAATTAGGGAGAGGAATGGCACTGTTTCACAATTTTGTAAATCTCTTTACTGTCAGGCTTAACATAAAACAGCTGGATTCTCACGCCTGGTTCTTTATTTAATCTGTTGCTTTGGGGTTTGTATTAGTTTCCTGGGGCTGCTGTAACAAATTACCACAAACTTGGCTGCTCAAAACAACAGAAATATGTTCTTTTTCAGTTCTGGGGCCAGAAGTCCTACATCAGTTTCACTGGGCCACAATCAAGGTGTGGCAGGGAAGTGCTCCCTCCAGAGGCTCCACAGGGAACTTCTCTCCTTGCCCCTTCCAGAATCTGGTGGCTGCTAACGTTCCTTCATTTGGAAGGAATGATGCCAGTCTCTTCCCCTATCTCTGCATCAACTGCTCTTTTGTGTGTGCTGGCTAATCTCCTCATGCTTCTTTTTTATAAGGACATTTATGATGGCATGTAGGCTTCACTGGGATAATCCAGGATAATCTCTTTATCTCAAGATCCTTAACCCAGTCCCACCAGCACAAGTTCCACTATTCACCGGTTTCAAGGCTTAGTATGTGGATATACCCTTGGGAGCCATTATCAGCCGATTTGATGTTTATGAAGAAAATCTGGTCTCACACAGATACGCAGTTTGGGAAAAAACGAGTATTTTTATAGCCTTTTCAAATAATTGTGGATATTCTTCTTTAGTACAACACCAAAATTCAACAAGAAATAGTCTCTTAAAGGTTCGTTGCAATGTGGAATTTGAAAACATATCAGTGAATTTTTCTCCTGGGTTACATTAAAATCACTGGGCTATAGGCACTTTAAATGGATCTTTTGTCCATTCATAATTTTATAACATCATGCACTGATCATTTGGAAGATACTGGTTCACTGAGTTATACAGATCTTCCAAATGCAGACACATTTAATTATATATGATCAAAAAATAACATTCATTAATACCACCTCCAATCTTAACAAAACAGTTCTCACATATTGGGAAATTATAAAACTCCTGGTGGTAGAAACACATTCTTCAAAACTGTAATTTTCACATGAAAGCTTAAATTTTATCAGTGGCAACAAATTCAGTTATTTTCCTTGAAGTGACAGACTTGCTGTTCATTTTCAAGAAAGCTACTGTTTGTTAATAAATGAAGAAAAGTGGCTGGTTCAGCTTTCAAGTCAAACAAGTTCACAAGTGCTTTTCCCTGAGGAACCCTGGTTGTGCATCAGAACTGCTTGATGTGTACTTCCAGTTTTGTCACACACTGTATTTAAAAGGAATGTACTGGGCCGCCTGGGTGGCTCAGTCGTTAAGCGTCTGCCTTTGGCTCAGGTCATGGTCCCAGGGTCCTGGGATCAATCGCCCCCCCCCCCCGCATCTGGCTCCCTGCTGGGCGGGAAGCCTGCTTCTCCCTCTCCCACTCCCCCTGCCTGTGTTCCCTCTCTCGCTGTGTCTCTCTCAGTCAAATAAATAAATAAAATCTTTAAAAAAAAATAAAAGGAATCTACTGAGAGGTCGAGATTTAACAAAATTAAGAATTCTTATTGCTTTATTAAAGATATTCTAAGGTAAACTGGCTTTCCCCCTCCCCCAATGGGAGTGTATGGTGGTGAAGAGTACAATTTGCAGCCTCTGCCTTGATTTGTGCCAAGGTGCCAGCAGTTTTGCCCAGTTTTGCTTTTATACCATTAGTGCAAATATGAGCACAGTTGTTCCAGGATAAACTTACTTTAAAAAAATTGGTCAGTGAAAAAAAAAAAAATTGTCAGTGCTCTATTTCAGCACTACTTGTGTTTATTGCCAAGCATTTTATAAAAGATCTTCAAGTATTAGTGCTGACACTGGATAGATACAAGCAAAGCAACAAGCCTAGCTTACATCTCATCTATGTTTATATAATTTTTTTGTTCATCTTCAAGGAAATATAATTTTGCAGATGAGATGTTATCACAGTCTTTACATTTGCAACTAAATTTCTTTTTTTTTTTTTTTTAAAGATTTTATTTATTTATTTGACAGCGAGAGAGGGGACACAAGCAGGCAGAGTGGGAGAGAGAAGGAGAAGCAGGCTTCCCGCTGAGCAGGGAACCCGATGCGGGGCTCTATCCCAGGACCCTGAGATCATGACCTGAGCTGAAGGCAGACATTTAACCAACTGAGCCACCCAGGCGCCCCGCAACTAAATTTCTAATTTGTTGAACTACTGCATCTATGGAAAGTAGCTTGGCCATGATTTCTTTGATGGATTTTTCATCCAGCAGGCATTTCCTGAGTAATGTACAGGCTTTATTAGTCTCTCAGTTATCATTTGCCCTTTTGCAGCCAGTGCAACACAATAATTTAACCTGTACAATGCTTCAGTGGGTTTTTCATTTCTAGTTTGAAAAGTAACAAAAACGCTCTGACTTTTAAAGAGCCTACCATGTTTAAAACATTCAATTCCCTTTCCTTTCTTAGAGTTTCGCCCAGATTCTTCCCTTTACCTGAGTCGGAGAATCCTCTGATATTGAGGTCAATGTCATATTTTTCAGCATCTTTAGATGTGGGAAGATAGAGAAAGCAAGTCTTCTAATCTCCCTTTTGTAAGCCAACGAAAGTACCTAAAGTTAAAAAGGGTAGAGACAAAATTTTATTTTGAATAAAATATTAAATTCTAAAAGAGTAACAGTTTTAAATAAAATTTAAACATCTAGAACCTTTTTCAATAAATTAAAAACTATTCTTGCAAAGCAAGTCGACAAAACGAACTTTTTTCTTGTGTTTCTTCATAGGTGCAAGGACAGTTTAGGGATTTCAAAAAGCCATTTATTGGGGGGGGTGATTGATGGGGTTACAGAGATTAGGTATAAGGGAAGATAGCTTGTAAGAACATACTAGAAGTACTAAGGAAAAACAGTTAATCTCTGAAAGCGCACGTTTATACCCTAAGCCTTAGAAGGTTCCAGAAAACAGAGGACTACTCAAGCACACATTTCACCAGCCAACAAAGCTCTTAAGTCAACTATCCTCTTGAAAACTTCTCTGTGTACTCCTTAAAGGATGAGAGCGGAAACAGCAAACAACATTTAAGTAGTATTAGGCATGGAGCTTTGACTTCGGGGATCCCCTGGAAGGGTCCCAGAGACCCTCAGAGGTCACCAGACCGCATTTTGAGAACCACTGTACTAGAGTCTGTTCTAGGTAGAAGCTGGGGTAACAGCAACTGATAAACTATCCCCTCCACAGGGAGATAAGGTATTTCTGTAGTGGCCACTGTGCTCAGCTCTGAAATGAGGAAGGACGGAGCGCTGGGTGCGAGCAGGGCAGGAACACCTAGCCTCGTCTGCCGGGCAGTCGGCCGGGGGCGGGGGTGGCCTCGCGACCACTTCCTTCCCCTTCCCGACTGGTCCCCAAATCCCTGGAGAAGAGGGGTGGTTAGGAAGCGGCAGTGACCGCGACACCCCGGCGTGAGGAAGCCGCAGGACAGCCGCGCTGTCATTCGGCACCGCCAGTGTAACCAGCTCCCTCAGGGCCCGCGCCGTCCCGCCCCTCGGGGTGCGGGTGGAGGGAGGTGGGGCGGATTGCCCGCAGTCCCGCAGCCTGGGAGCGCAGGCCGAATGGGGGCCAGCAATGTGCGCCTCCCGATGCGGTCTCGCGCGGCGCGGAGGCGTCTAAACGGAAAGGGAGACCTGGGAGGGCGAAGCGTGAGAGGGACCGGCCCCAGCGGCTACCTTAAGAAGGACCGGGCGTGAGACGCCGGGGTTGCCGTCGAAACCGGACCGTGCGGTACTTCTATTCCTCCCCGGCAGGTCAGCACCGCGCGCCGGCGGGCTAGCCGCCCTTCGCCGCGCGGACTCTCGCGCCCTCGGGCGGCCTCTCTCGAGAACGACACTGTCCTTGTCCACGCTGGACGCGAATAAAGATTTCTTCTTCAAACAAACAGGAAGTGTCTACGGAGGCCGGGCCGGCGGCTGGGCAGGGGCCGGGCATGAAGCCGGGCGGCGACCAGATCGCGGGCGGTGGCGGCGGCGGCGATGAGCGACATAGTGGAGAAGACGCTGACGGCGCTGCCGGGACTCTTTTTGCAGAACCAGTCGGTTGGCGGGCCCGCGGGCGTCAAGACGTCTTTCTCCTCGCGGCTCGGCGGCCTCGTCCGCGGCATCACCGCGCTAACCTCCAAGCACGTACGTGCTCGCCGGGCCGGGAGGTCGGGGGCGCCGGGCGGAGGCCCCCCGCGCTGGGAGGCCCGAGTCCGGCGGCGAGCCCCCGGGGCCGGCCCTCCGGCGGGGCTTACGGACTGCGTGTGTGTCAGTCGGTCCTTGCGTCTGTCTGGAAGCGTCACTTTCCTTCCCGGACTGACAGCTGGGAGGCCGAGTTTCCACAGTTGGCCGTGACACTGAGTCATTATTATCCGGGGCTGGTCTCTTTAATCTTTGAGTGTCCGTGTGTTTCCTGAGCGTTGAAGTGGAAACGTACCAATACGTATTCCATAGGTTGTTCGAGGATGAGATGAGCCATCAAGCGAGTGAAAATACCGAGAGCTGTGGGAGTGTCAGCATTGTTTACCTTCTACAAAGTTTCTTTACAGGTTCCCTCTCTCCAGTTCTTTCACACACCGGACCAGACCCTGCCCTCTGAACCTGTTGTTCGACGTCTTTGCGGAGCTTGAGGTTCTTAGGTTAGGCCAACCGGGTGGGCAAAGAAAAAGCGTTAATTCTCCCAAAATGTAAAATTTGTTATCTCAGCCTCAGATGGGCTTTGAAAATGACTAGTTATATTAGAAAGTATTAAGTTTCCGCAAACTTTGATAGTTGAACGGATTGTGTAAGATACTTTGTTATGTCGTAATTTGCTCAAAAGTTAATTTATGAAAGAGGTTATGTGTTAGACACTGACGAAAAAGAGTAAAACAAATTTTCTTTTCCCCAAGGAATTGGTCCTTCATCTTGGGCTTAAGACGGGTGTAAGCAATATACAATGACATATAAGTGCCCAGAGGGAAGGAATGACAGGGAGAAGGATTTTCTTCAAAGTGCCCTTGGGGTTTAAAACATTCTTTTTAAGCTGAAATAAGATGGTGCTCTGCTGGATGCTGTATTTCTGCTTCACATTCAGAAATCATTATTTATGGACACGATACTGTTTGTCTTGACATTTTGTCCTTTACTAATTTCTGTGAGATTCTGAGTGAAATTTTTTTTAAAAATTATTTTTGGTCTTAAATTGCATTTGAAACTGTACATAAGATATCTAAATGTGGCAGAACCTCACGAGTAGTTCTTGAGTAAGCTACCTAATGGACATCTGCTGATTCAATATGTAATTTAAAGATAGCATTATGTTAGCCAAAAATGGGGCCAGTATTCAAGTGTGCTAAGGAGATGAAATTCAATGCAGGCAGTAGAAGTAATCACATTGGTGTATTTGTTGTGTGTATGAGAGAGAGATGAGAAGTGAGGAAAAGGATATGAGGAATAAGGAGAAAAGAAGAGGGAAGAGTATAGCTTAAGGGAAAAAAACTGATTTCTATTTTTTCCTTCTTTCCCTATTTCTCTTTTCTATGAAGACTTTTTACTTTTATTTATTTATTAAGATCTTTTTATTTTTAAGTTACCTCTACACCCAATGTGGGGCTCAAGCTCAGAACCCCAAGATGAAGAGTTGCATGCTCCACTGACTGAGCCAGCCAGGTGCCCCAGGACTTTTTACTCTTAAAGGCAAGGTGTGAGAACCTTATCCTGGACCAGTACATGAAAAATTTCTTCTTTCTCTCCACCTTTAATTCAAAACAAAGCAAAGCAAAACAAAAAAAACAAAACAAAATATTTTCTGCTAAACTGTCCTTGAGGGGACAGTAATTAAGTGAAGGAAAGGGGAATGGTGGATTATTCTTTCCAGGAATGACTGGGAGGGTTTGGAGCAATGCCTTTAGGCTAATCTTAAGCACGTAATTTTTATTTTATTTTATTTTATTTTTTTAATTTTTTTATTGTTATGTTAATCCCCATACATTACATCATTAGTTTTAGATATAGTGTTCCATGATTCATTGTTTCTGCATAACACCCAGTGCTCCATGCAGAACGTGCCCTCCTCAATACCCATCACCAGGCTAACCCATCCCCCCACCCCCCTCCCCTCTAGAACCCTCAGTTTGTTTTTCAGAGTCCATCGTCTCTCATGGTTCTTCTCCCCCTCCAATTTCCCCCCCCTTCATTCTTCCCCTCCTGCTACATTCTTCTTCTTCTTCTTCTTTTTTTCTTTCTTAACATATATTGCATTATTTGTTTCAGAGGTACAGATCTGAGATTCAACAGTCTTGCACAATTCACAGCGATAAGCACGTAATTTTTAGAACTGTCCTTTAAAATAATGTTTTTTTTGTTGTTGTTGAAAGTATTATGAATTATATTTTTCTTTTTAAGAAATACTGTTATAGTTTGAAAAGACCATTATTCGTGCATTTAAATACTTTCACTTTTTTAGGAGGAAGAGAAACTAATCCAGCAGGAACTGAGTAATCTGAAAGCAACTGTTTCTGCTCCTACAACAACACTGGTAAGTTTGCATAGTCAGTGCCAGTACATTTTATATTTGAAATCTGGTCCACTATGGAGTCTGTAGTGGCGTCTAATTGATCAGTTGCTAAAATCTAATTTATCATAGTCACAATCAGTTATGGATGGTAGCAAGTCAGACATCAGCTTAAGCTTTTTATTATTGACTGGCTGCACCAGAGCAAGATTTGCTTGAGTGATGTCAATTCAATGCCAACGTGATGATAATTACATAAATGTGGCAATACTCATGGGCCCCCAGTGCTGATCTTACTGTTTTAATGTTGTGCCCTGGGAAAAGGTTACGATATATCATTTAAGGTAATATTTTCAGTCCTGAATTGGTATATTATAGATCTCTCATTTTACTCTTCTACGTCTTGGAATATAGGTGAACGAGGTAGAAGAATGGTTTTCTTGCTGTAAAGCAGTGTATTGCACAACAGCTAAATCAAGTTCCAGTTAATTTAGAACTTGAGTTCCATATAACTTGATTTCTCAAACAGCATTCTTTTAGCAGCTATTTAGTGAGTAGCCACTATATGCAGGCCACTGTCCCTACATAGTTAGATTAAGATCTAAGTTTTTTCCTTTAAATTTTCATGTGGTTTCATATAATGAGATTTTGCCAAGCAACATTATTCAGCTAATATGTAGTGAGTGCCTTCTATGTGTAAGTCACTGTGGGAGTATTCTCCCTCTTCTAATAAAAATATAGGGGTGATCATTTTGCATGAACACAATAGTGTACATGAATAACATTTCTTCTTTGGGGGGTTATTTTTATTATTTTATTATTTTATTTTATTATGTTAGTCACCATACAATACAGCACCAGTTTTCGATGCAGTGATCCATGATTCATTGTTTTCGTACAACACCCAGTGCTCCACGCAGTACGTGCCCTCCTTGATACCCGTCACTGGGCTAACCCATCCCCCTACCCCCCTCCCCTCTAAAACCCTCAGAGTCTTGTTTCTCTGAGAAACCCTTGTTTCTCAGAGTCCATAGTCTCTCATGGTTCATCTCTCCTTCCGATTTACCCCCTTCATTTTTCCCTTCCTTCTCCTAATGTCCTCCATGCTATTCCTTATGTTCCACAAATAAGTGAAACCGTATGATAATTGACTTTCTTTGCTTGACTTATTTCACTTAGCATAATTTCCAGTCCCATCCATGTTGATGTAAAAGTTGGGTATTCATCCTTTCTGATGGCTGAGTAATATTCCATTGTATATATGGACCACATCTTCTTTATCCATTCATCTGTTGAAGGGCGTCTCGGCTCTTTCCACAGTTTGGCTATTGCGGACATTGCTGCTATGAACTTTGGGGTGCATATGGCCCTTTTCACTACATCTTTGTCTTTGAGGTAAATACCCAGGAGTGCAATTGCTGGGTCATAGGGTAGCTCTATTTTTAAATTTTTGAGGCACCTCCACACTGTTTTCCAAAGTGGCTGTACCAACTTGCATTCCCACCAACAGTGTAAGAGGGTTCCCCTTTTTCCACAACCTCTCCAACATTTGTTGTTTCTTGTCTTGTCAATATTTGCCATTCTAACTGGTATAAGGTGGTATCTCAGTGTGGTTTTGATTTGAATTTCCCTGATGTCTAATGATGATGAACATTTTTTTCATGTGTCTGTTAGCCACTTGTACGTCTTCTTTGGAGAAGTGTCTGTTCATGTCTTTTGTCCATTTTTTGACTTGAACATTTTTAAAGTCTAAGAGAATGTATGTATTTCCTTTTATGATCATAGAAATATTTGGACAAATGAAGCTCAAAGCATAATTAATCTGATATATTTATGTGTATATATGTATATGTGTGTATATGTATGAAATCATTGTGGTATTTATTCATGATACTTGATAGAAATGTTAAGCAGAAATGGTATCTCTCCTTTTACTTTGTTTGATTTCCATTTTTTATAATTGACACATCTGGAGAAATAAGATAAATAGGTGGAAGTTAGGGAGCCAGAGTTTAGAAGGAAGATTTTGTAATAATAATGGACATCCAACTCTGGGCATGCTTTTTTTTTTTTTTTTTTAAGAGAGAGAGAGCAAGAGAGCATGATAGGGCAGGGGCAGAGAGAGAAGGAGAGAGAGAATCTCAAGCAGGCTCCACGCTCAGCATGGAGTCCCATGCAGGGCTCCATCCCATGACCCTGAGATCATGACCTGAGCCAAAATCAAGAGTCAGATCCTTAACCAACTGAGCCACCTAGGTGCCTCTCTGGGCATGCTTTATAGTCTGTTCCTGAGGTGGTTGGGTAGAGGTTGCATGACAGTTAGAGAAATTGTAAAAAAAAATTCTGCTTTGGGGAATGGACTTTCTTCTCTAAAACTAGGAGAATAATAATGTATGCAATATAATTTTAATTAAATAGATCTCATAATGACCTTTGAAAGACTCTGAGATAAAAAGTTACAAAACTGGGGTGCCTGGGTGGCTCAGTCAGTTAAACGGCTGCCTTTGGCTCAGGTCATGATCCCAGGGTCCTGGGATCAAGCCCCGCATCCGGCTCCCTGCTCAGTGGGGAGCCTGCTTCTCCCTCTCCTGCTCCCCCTGCTCACTCTCTCTCTCTCTCTCTCTGTCAAATAAATAAATAATAATAATAAAAAAATCTTTTTTAAAAAAAGTTACAAAACCGGGGATGATACTTAATGGATTAGATGAATACTTTCACTCCTTATTGATGTGGAGGCCTTTTTTTTTTTTAAGATTTTATTTATTTATTTGAGAGAGAGGGAGAGCATGAGAGAGCATGAGTGGGGAGGCAGAGGGAGAGGCAGGAGCTGACTCCCCACTAAGCAGGGAGCCCAACGTGGGGCCCGATCCCAGGACCCTGGGACATGACCTGAGCCCAAGGCAGATGCCCACCGACTGAGCCACCCAGGGTCCACAGATGTGGAAGCCTTTGAAGAAGAACTTCCAGTATCTTTTAAGCTTGTTTTTTTCAGTATTTAGTAGTCTTAACATACTAATGAATTAACTTTTATTACTTTAAACATAAGTGACCTGAATTTTGTGTAATATACTAACCCTAGGTAATTTTTAGATATTAAAATAGGCTGTGGGCTTATTTTGAAACACATTTTATTTGTATTTTTTATTTATGATTAAAATTTGCTATAAATATTGAGAATGCAAATATTATTATGCTAATAAAACAAATTGTAGAATCTCCTAAAACAACTTACTAGCTTGTGTTGTAAATATTGAAAGACCCAGTTAAAAAATTAAATATTGGAATAGTAATACTATTAATGATGCCATGCCCTTCAGTTCCTGATAACTGAGAGTTATTTAAAAAGAATGCCTGTAAAACAAACTATTGCATATTATGTACAGCAAAATAAATCTGAAGAAAGTTTGGGTGCAATTTGGTTTTTAAATGTAAAAATTATTTTCTTTACAAATGATTACCAACTTTTGGGAATTTTATGGATGTTTTCATTTGGCAAAGTATATTAAAATGATGTGCTCCAATCTAGAAGCCAAGTCATATTACCATGGGTGAAATTTTGTCTGAAGACCATGTGTCTCATATTATAACCAAATTTTACACAGGGACACCTAGAATTAGAAAGAGCTATAGTTGGGGCGCCTGGGTGGCTCAATCAGTTGAGTGTCCGACTCTTGATTTTGGTTCAGTCATGATCTTGGGGTCGTGAGATCGAGCCTGGCATTGGGCTCCATGCTGAGCATGGAGCCTGCTTAAGAGTCTCTTGCTCCCTCTCCCTCTGCCCCTCACCCTGCTTGCGCACATGCACGCTCTCTCTCAAATAAATAAATAAATCTTAAAAAAAAAAGAAATAGCTACAGTTGATTTATTTTATAATGTTGCCACTAACAAAATGTTAAAATAATTTTACTATAATCAGTACTGTTGGTAAGCTAAGCTTTGGAGCAACCTTTATTTATAAAATTTGACTTCAGGTTATGAATTTATAATATGTGTATGTTTTATTTCTTCAGTGCCAGGATTAAGGGATTTCCCTGTGAAATGATTGCAACATAATTTAAAAAAAATCGAAGTATTCTATTTATTTATGCAGTTACTGGATATTTTGCTTTGCAGAAAATAATGAAGGAATGTATGGTGAGACTTATATATTGTGAAATGCTTGGATATGATGCTTCCTTTGGCTACATACATGCAATCAAGTTGGCACAACAAGGAAACCTTTTAGAAAAAAGAGTAGGTATGTATGTGTGTAAGATTTTTATACTTAATGTTGCCCTTAAAGTTCCAGCAGCTATGTAAAATCAATGATGGTGGGTATATAGTGTGTTTTTAGAACACTGCCTTGTAATTTCCAAAGCTTTAGAAGAGAACACTTCAAAAACTCAAACCTATAAGTGAAATCAGTCTTACTGATCCATAGCATTTTGGAAATTTGGAGAAGATTAAAAATTGCCTGTTTTTGTGATAGTTAGATGACTATCTGTATTTGTCAAAACTCATTCAGGTCTCTATTGGTGGACATATGGGTTATTTTTTATTTTTTGCTTTTGTAAATAATGTTGCAGTGAATAACCTTGTACATGTGTTATTCATAGTTATGGAAATTTTAACAGAGACCTCAGAATCATTTTTATTGAGGTTTATGATCTTAGGGAAATATTTTATTGCCATGTAGAGGGACATATATCTGTAGGTATCACGACATTTTTTATGTGTGCTAATGAATAGAAGTTTTTTTTTTAAGATAGTATTTGAACCTTCTATATGTCTTCACTCTGGTGCTATTGCCTCTTCAGCTCTCCTGAGATTTCTAGGAATAGCTTTGGTGCTTTCTCTGATGGAGACACCTCCTTATTTTTTATAGGAATATTGTTGAATAAAATACATTTCAGTACATTAGATCAGGTATTATGTTAGGTGCTTTATCTTGCAACATAGGAGAAGACTGAGGCTCAGAAAGGTTAAGTCACTTGTCCAAGGTCATACAGCTAATAAATGGTGGATCCTGAATGTAAACCCAGTTTCTATAAGTCAAAGCTTGTGTTCTTATCCTATATGTCACTCTTTTATATCAAACATATTCCATAATCATAGTCATTATTCTGTGTCTTCTGGAACCTTTTCATCTTTTGAGTCACCAAATATTCTCTCCCCTGTATCCTGAGTGTCAAAATAGTTAGGATATTTTTTATAACAGATAGAATTAAGGTTTTTTTTGAGATGGTCTTTGAATTTGTTTATCTTCTCATACCTTGATATTGGTGACTTGGGTGTGGGTGATACTATAGCTGATCACATGAGTTCTCAGCAATCTGATAAGACTTAATCTCTTTAAATGCTCCCTAGGGTTTTTCTCAATTCTTTCTTGCCCCTGATTATATTCTTTTTTCTTTCTCATGCTGCTACTTCTTGGTTGTGAGAATAGGTAGTTTCTAACAGCTTTCCCATGATTCCCAGCAGACACACACACACACACATACACACACAGTGTGTGGATAATGATGGGGACAGTTGACATTAGAATTCCTAATGAGAGGACTGAAAGAATTGGGAAGAATGGAAAACAATGAGGGTGGAAGTCAGGGAATAAGACCTCAGTGTAGACTGTGTGGAGAGACAGGACAGCATAGGTATTAAAATATGAGCTAACTCCTACTGACTGGGTTTGAGTGTTGGCTCCACCATGTAATAGCCATAGACTTTGTGCAATTACCCTTTTTGGGCCTCATATTCTTTTGGGGGATAATAATACTTCATAGAGTTGTGAGGATTGGATGAGGTGAGGCTTGTAATGTACTGACCCATAGTAACTGTCTTACAAATGTTATCAGTATGAAAGGGTGACAAGAAAATGACTTGGAGTATCTAGAGTCCATGTACATGGCATCTGTCATAGTATTAATGTATTTCCTCAATCCTAAGATGTACTTTTTATGTTTTAATATTGAAATAAAAATGCTTACTTAAATCAGTGATTACATTTAATGTGGTAGACAGCGCTTCTTTCCTCAACAACTGTTACTCCTTCAATAGTGTGTCTTCATATTGAGAAAATAGGGTATTGTTTATGGCTTAATATATGATTTACACCGTATAGGTTGGTATTAGGTGGCTCATTCAATAATAACAAATAGCCCGTAACTCCCTAGTAACTATAGTAGCTATTAGATTTTGAACAGTTGTATGTTTGCTACAAGATAGAAAATATTTTGACTGATTGTGTAGAGATATGCACAGAAGATAGAAGGCATATATTTCTTATGTCATTTATAGGACTTTAAGTTGGTACAGATAGCCTCTTTTCCATTTCAGGTATATCCTGTGATACATAATTATGAAAGATTTTAGGATAAAGAACATCTGAAATCTTCCTGAAGTTTTTGAACCTCATATTTTGCAATCTGTCTTTATAGTTACCAGTAGCTGTTAACTTGGACACTTAAATTTTTGAATATATTATTGCTTTGTTTAATTTCTTGGGAAAAGTTCATTTTTGGCAGGTAATAATGATACTTTTCCCCTCAAATTTTATAGGTTATTTGGCTGTTTCTTTATTTCTACATGAAAATCATGAACTGCTGCTTCTCCTTGTGAATACAGTTGTAAAGGTACTGTATTGTATGTTGGTAAATATGAAGTCTTAAATTATCCTTCCAGGCAGCTGACATTTCACCTCAATCATATTGAATTAGATATTTTTGGAAGAAGCCAGGCTTACAGAATGGGCTTAGAAAGATCTTTTGGATCAGTTTCTGAGTTTGTAAAATGAGGCTAATAATAGAACTTAATCCAGTTGTAAGGGTTAAATGAAACATGCACCTGTTGCTGTTATTACGGTTTCATTTGAAAGCAGATCTCTGAAGACTTTTAGTCAGATGCACTTTCCCAGCTGTTGTCTTTTTCTCCAGGATCCATACTGAATGTACAAATTAATTATAAAGTTAGTAGAAAACTGTTAAGTATGTAGGACCATTGCCATGTTGAACTCACTAACCCCAAGTTTCAAAATTTGCACTGAATGTTTTGTTTGCTTAATCATTACATCAGGATTTGCAGAGCACTAACCTGGTAGAAGTGTGTATGGCACTTACTATCGTCAGCCAGATTTTCCCTCGAGAAATGATTCCAGCTGTTCTTCCATTAATTGAAGATAAACTTCAACATTCTAAGTAAGTAAATTATTTTTGGATATGTGGCTATACTATATATTTCAAAACAAAAATTCAAACTAAAAAATTTATTATAACTTTAACTTAATGCTATTAGGGTGGAGGCTATTCTTTGACTGCCAGATATAATGCAAAAAATCCCTGATAGCATCGTCCTTTATTTTATGTGGGTTCGAGAAAATGCCAGGCAGATTTCTAAAGTTAAACTGAGAGGCAGTGAGGTTTAGTGTCAGGAATCCGTGGCTTTCCTCCCAGTTCTACCACTAACCAGCAGTGGTCCTGTTTTTCCTTTGGCTATATGGGGTTGGTTGAAGCATGTTAGTTTTCACAAAGTTGTTTTGAGGATAAAGTGAAATAATGGAAAAAATCTGGCAGTGGTTCAAGTACTATGAATGCAGAGCTTCAATGTATTGGGGTTGCTTTCATAGCAAAACTGCAGTGTTCAAATTCTATTTTATAGCATTATATATCCAGATAAACCTTAACTTGTAGTATTTTGCTAATCTTAAAAGACTAATTCTCTTCATCAGCTTGACTTACTTTTTCACCAATTATTTTTTTTAAAGATTTTATTTATTTATTTAAGAGAGAGAGTGAGAGCGAGAGTGAGAAAGCACAAGCAGGGTGAGGGGCAGAGGGAGAAGCAGGCTCTCCACTGAGCAGGGAGCCCGATACTGGGCTTGATCCCAGGACTTCCGGATACTGACCTGAGCCGAAGGCAGTCACTTAACCGACTGAGCCACCCAGGTGCCCCTGTTTTGTTTTGTTATTTCATTTTTTTTCTGTTTTCAACCAAGCTCTTAACTTCATAACCTTTAGGGCTAGGAAGAAGTTTGCAATCACTTTTTCCTTTTTTTTTTTTTTTTTTGTGATTACAGTATTTTAGTTATATATACATTCTTAATAATTTTGTTATTCATGCAATATTTATTTTACATGTCTCTTTAAGCTAGTATTTTTAGTATTCTGAGATTATAAAATGTTGTCTTATGATTTGTATTCTTTCAGAAATTTTGGACCATGAATCTTCTGGCTATAATGATAGCTTTTACTAAGAATTATAGAATAACTTCATAGGCTTTTCAGACTTGCTTTAATGTTTTATTTATGTCAGATCTGTGTTCAGAACAAATGATTGCTATAGACAATTAATTACTGGAAATAAAACACTATTTTTCTTAGATAATTACAGGTTGATCTGATCATAGCAGAGCATTATTTTTATGCAATTTTTCCATATCCCCACTCTTTTGTGGTAATCAAATACTGAGCGTTTATATGAAATCCTTCTGAGAACTGAATTTTTTCCTTATTGCTTCCTATGTACTCTAATTTCAAAACCTGGCCTCTCCTGTCTTCCACCAGTTAGACTTTTTGAAACTCTGCTTCTGCTGTTATGGCCATACCTAACTCCATACAGAAGAACATGGGTCAGAGCTATAGGTAGGCCAGTGGATGTGACTTTCGAATTTCACCATGCCAGCCTCTGTCCAGGTCTCCTGATGTCTTTTGTTAGGCCTGTGGATTCCTGAGCCTGTTGAGTGCCTTCTTTTATCTTACTTCATTTACCTACTCTCTCTCTCAACTGAAATTGGTTAACACTCAATAGCAATACACTGAGATGTAGTTTACAGCCACCATAGTGTTAATAATATTAATGGCAAATCTTGTGTTAGTCTGTTTTTGCTCTCTCTGTAAAAATAATTTTCCATCATGGCATAGTTTGGCTAGGAAGATAGTGAGTTGCTTGTTAATGGAATTTAGAAGAAGCTAAGTTTGACATTTGTTAGGAATCTTATAAAAGGTATTCTTGACTGGAACACAGAGGATTGCATTGAATAATCTCAATTTTGAGATTCTGTGATTTAAGGTAACAGAAATACCTAAAAGCAAATGTTTCACTTTTGTGACATTTGCTGCTGTTATGAGCACTGCCAGCATAGCCTGCAAATATGAAATATTTAGAAATAGGCATGAGTGAGAATAACAAGGAATATATCTCCTTGGAAATTACATTAGAATATAGGATTGTTATTTTTGCTTCTTGTGTGCTAGACATTATCTGTTACAAATTAAGTGTAGGGTTAGTGTATACTTTCCTCTTCATTGTTTTTTTTTTTTTTAAGTTTTTATTTATTTGAAAGAGAGAGCAAGCACAAGTGAGAGGGTGGCGGGGGGGGAGAGGCAGAGGGAGTAGCAGACTCCCCACTGAACAGGGAGCCTAATGCAGGGCTCGATCCCAGGACCCCAAGATCATGACCTGAGCTGACAGCAGATACTCAACCCAGTGAGACCCAGGTGCTCCTACTTTCCTCTTCACTGTAATGACATTTTTGAAACATGAGCTGGGCAAGGGGAAGAGTAACATATTTTAATGTGAGTCTCCCTTTCTATTGCCCTGCCTCCCTAAAGTATTTGGGATATGCTTGCCCATGGTACAAAAAAAGAAATATTAAAAGGTAGAATGTTAATGAGATTTTCAATATTAATAAAGAGACTGTTTAATATTACTAGGCAGAATTACCTCTTACAGATTAGAACTGTTGATTCTTTTCCCAGTTTCTAGAGAGATGATTTTCAAAAGTGGAATTAGGGAATTAAGGAGTTTGTTTTTCTTCCTTGTTTGTTCTGGTTTCAAAATAATAAATACGTGCTTGTTACCAAAAATTATGTAACTAAAGATTTTTATAACGTGGGCAATTAGTCTCTTGAGGTCTTACCTCCTGGAGATAACCACTTTTTATAGTTTGGTGGATTAGAATAAAGAAATAATAAATGTATAATTCTTTCTTTTTATATTAAGGTAATAGCTGATATTTTAAAATCATCTCATCTACAGTCTTTTCAAACTAAATGCATGACAAGTCAGATGGTTTGTTTAGATTTTATTTTTTATCTTTAGGGAGATTATACGAAGAAAAGCTGTTCTGGCGTTATATAAATTCCACCTCATTGCTCCTAATCAAGTACAGCATATTCACATTAAGTTTCGGAAAGCACTTTGTGACAGAGATGTTGGGGTCATGGCTGCTTCTTTGCACATATACTTTAGGATGATTAAGGTAAGTTGGAAATTTCAGGAGGTACTGAGTAGTTGCCATTAGAAAAATGTAATTATGGAATTAAAAGAAAACTCAGATTTTTCAGTAAAATGCTTAATTAACATTTCAAGTATTTACTGTTGACTTTTTAATAGTAATTTTTGCAAGTTGTTTGATAGCATGAGTTGTAGGCACATTACAAAATTAGTCTGTTTTTTTAAATGACTAGGTTTTTTTGAGTTAACTAAAGGTGTATGGAAAAATAGTAGCTATAGAAGAAGATTGAAATTTGCAGATTTGTGGTTTTTCAAGCAGTGACTTTCTTTTAAATTTTTAAAAAAATAATATTTATTTATTTATTTTTAAAGATTTTATTTATTTATTAGAGAGAGAGACACAGCGAGAGAGGGAACACAAGCAGGGGGAGTGGGAGAGGGAGAAGCAGGCTTCCCGCCGATCAGGGAGCCCGATATGGGGTTCGATCCCAGGACCCTGGGATCATGACCTGAGCCCATAAAAAAATATTTTATTGGGGCGCCTGGGTGGCTCAGTTGTTAAGCGTCTGCCTTCAGCTCAGGTCATGATCCCAGGGTCCTGGGATCGAGCCCCACATCGGACTCCCTGATCGGCGGGAAGCCTGCTTCTCCCTCTCCCATTCCCCCTGCTTGTGTTCCCTCTCTCGCTGTGTCTCTCTCTCTGTCAAATAAACAAATACAATCTTTAATAAAAAAAAAAAGAAAAAATATTTTATTTATATATCAGAGAGAGAGCACGAGCAGGGGAGGGGCAGAAGGAGAAGGAGAAGCAGACTCCTTGCTGAGTGCGGAGCCCAACTCGGGGCCTGGTGTGGGGCCTGATCCTTGGACTCTCTGATCACTTAACCATCTGAGCCACCTAGGTGCCCGAAGCAGTGACTTTCTTTTATACAACTTTATAGCTTATAGAAATGAGAGCCAGTGGGGGTTGTGCAAGGTATATGGACTACAGTGTTGACTCCTTACATTATACTGTGTCAAATGTTAAATCTTATTTTTCCTCTAATGTTTACTAAACTTTGAAAGAGCTATTATTTCCCTTCCAAAAATGTGCCCTTGATAATGAAATAAAAATTATAGTGAAGAATCTGATGTTTACTTTGAAGAATGTATATGTAATTTCCCCAGGCCAAGAGATTAGTCAGATAGATAAGCAAAGCACACTCACTCAGAAACACAGGTATGTTTAAATACTATAGGGTTAATTAATTTTTAAAAGGCAGATGCACTGATTTGGGGGAGGTTTGAATGGTTGAGTGGTCTTGACTGTGCCTTGTGCTCTTCCACCCAGAACACATTTAGATCGTTTACGTGAGAAGTCTTCTGCAAACAAATTTCGGAGATTGCAAACAGGCCTTGATTTTCATCAAAAGTAGAAATAACACTGCCCCTTTTCAGTATGCCAGTTCTTTTCCCTTTTTGATATAATTGCTGATATTGTCTAGTAAAAGTTCTATATAAGATGTAATCACAAGAATTTATGAAATGTGATTAAGACTCTGTGTGGGGACAAGTATTGGTGGAAGCTTTTTGGGGGATGATACAGCTTTGGATCAGATAGCCAGAGTAGTTTCATCAAGGAAGAAATCAAACTAATTAGATTAGAGTACTGTTTCATTAAATGTGCACATGAAACTTCTAAGTGAACATATACTAAGTTAGATTCTGTATGGCATTTCAATCAGGTCTATTTTATATTTGATAAGACATTATTATTAACAGAACATTTTTTTGTTTTGTTTTTTGGATATAGGAAAATTCATCTGGATATAAGGACTTGACGGGGAGTTTTGTAACAATATTGAAGCAAGTAGTTGGAGGAAAGCTCCCAGTAGATTTCAATTACCACAGTGTGCCGGCACCATGGTTACAAATCCAGCTCTTGAGAATACTAGGACTTCTAGGAAAAGATGATCAAAGGTAAACTGTTCTAAGTAAACTTGATACCCTGATAGCCCGTCACCTAGAAGTTTCATAAGTCAGATTCTCCCAATGTTTAATTGGCTTAATAATGATAAATAAACCACTGTAAGAAGTACATAACAGGTTGCTAGGATAATCCTGGCTCTCTGCTTATCTAAGTCCTGCTCATAGGGACTTCTGAGGCTCCATATCTTTCACGAAGCCTTCTTAATCATTCTAGCTTAGGGATTGGGAAACTTTCTGTAAAGGGCCAGACAATAAATATTTTAAGCTTTGTGGGCTGTATGTTGTCTGTTGCAACCATTCAAGCCTGCTGTTGTACAGCTCAAAAGCAGCCATAGACATTACATAAATGAACGAACATTGTTGTATTCCAAAAAAAACTTTTTATGGACGTTAAGCTTGAATTTCATATAATCTTCATGTGTTGTGAAATATTATTCTTTTGATTTTTTCCCCCCAATAATTTAAAAATGTAAAAACCATTCTTATCCTGCAGCCATACAAAACAAACATTTAGCCAGCATAGGCCTGCAGACTATAGTTTGCTGACTCTTGCTCTGGTTGGATGTCAGTGCTTCGTCTTAATTCATTTGTCTGAGTTACCCTTTTAGCCAATACTTTCTATTAAACTTCTTATGGGTGTCTATTCAGTTATATATATCTTTTGTAACTTTTTATTTTGCCATAGTTTTTCAAACTTACAGAAAAGTTGCAAGAAAGTACAAGCTTCCTTATACCCTTTACCTAGAGACATCAGTTATTTGCATTTGTGTTATTATTCTTTCTCACTCTCTATATATGTGCATGTGTGCACACATATTTTAAAATTTTTTTCCTGAACTGTTCAAGAGCAAGTCCAACTAGGTTTTAGTTTCCTTGAGAGCAAGCACCATGGCTTGAGTCCTTGATGTGTTTCTGTCTTAAGAAAATATATGCTAAAAAAAAAATTTGCTACTCAGTGTTTTGACTTTATGAAAGATGGTTCTTCTCTCTGCAGTAGGGTACCTTCTAATTCTTTAGCGCTTTACAAAGGGATTGTCTTCTAGGCTCTTGCTCCTAGTAATGCCTTGTCAGTGTCATGTCAGTGTCCATGTGCCTGCGAGCTCCTAATGAGAGCTAATTGGACTGTATCACTTCTGGTACTGCTATGTTACTTTCTCCTGGGTTTCTGAATCTCAATTCCTGATGGAAACCTAAGTAAAAAAACTAGAGGTGATGGGAGTAGATATGCACATTACAAATGTTTGTCCTAATTTTATTTTATATAATCCAGCCTATCCTATTGTGTAGCTCTAGTTGGAGTTCACTGGAATTCTGTTTTTTTTTTTTTTTTTTTAAGATTTTATTTATTTATTTGACAGAGAGAGAGATAGCGAGAGCAGGCACACAAGCAGGGGGAGTGGGAGAGGGTGAAGCAGGCTTCCTGCTGAGCAGGGAGCCCGATGTGGGGCTCGATCCCAGGACCCTGGGATCATGACCTGAGCCGAAGGCAGACGCTTAATGACTGAGCCACCCAGGCGCCCTGGAATTCTGTTTTAAAATCATGAATTTCATAGTAATGCAACCAGACCTCACTGGTCTAAAAAGATCCAGTGACAATATGTTGTTTACTAAATTCATTAACTCATTATTTTTCTTCTTTCCTTTATGGATGAATTTGGGGAATACGTACAAAGTTACAAAGAATATGTACAAAGAGAGAGCTTACCTCCAGAGAGCTCAGTTGAATAGAATTAGGCTCAATGAAATAAATAAAGAGTGGAACTCTTATGATGTTGTGGAACATTAGAATATTTTCTCCTTTGTCCCAACTCTGACATTTTATGTTAACACAAATCTTGTGTTTCTTAAGACATGCTTAGCTCAGTGTGGCAAAGTAAAAATGTTATTTTATAACAGATTCTAATGTATTTATTTATTTTTTTTTTTATTTTTTTATTTTTTTTTAGATTTTAATTTATTTAACAGAGAGAGAGAGCACAAGTAGGCAGAGCAGCAGACAGAGGGAGAGGGAGAAGCAGGCTCTCCGCCGAGCAGGGAGCCCGATGCGGGGCTCGATCCCAGTACCCTGGGATCATGACCTGAGCCGAAGGCAGCCGCTTAACCGACTGAGCCACCCAGGCGCCCCCAGATTCTAATGTATTTAATGAAAGAGCTAATTTACTGGAAAAGTCTTCTTATATTTATATTCTTTTATGTCTGTTTGAATATTTTCTTGTGTTTTATAGCATTCTTAGATTTAGGTTATTAATGTTGCTTGATCATGTCTGCAGATGTTTCCACATTTTCATGTGGTTAATTATGACTCCTATGCCAGACATTGGCTTTTAAAATTGATAAACTAGACTGTAATCTAGGTGTAGTATTACCAAATTTGGGGCGGGGGGAGGGTTGTAATGTCTGCTTTGTGGTTATTGTCTGGAAAAAGTGCTTATGCAATAAAATGAAGGATTTTAGAATATGGTTCTGGATTCTCAATGGATAGTTATACTTTAGTCAAGACAGAATAAAAGCACATGCACTTCAAATTAAATTTTATAGCTATATATTTGGAAAAAAGAAATTTTCTGAAAAAGATGTAACATACATCATGTGTTATTTGTGTAGCCTCACATTATTTTGATCTCTTTGTTTTACAGTGTAGTTTCTCTGCAAGACTACTGCGTGTATTGTATGTTGATGGTAGTTCTTTTTTCTATTCGTGCTTTTCGAATTTGTAAAATATAGACAGAAATGCCAGTTGAGAAGCCACAGTTTCACACTGACCTCTTGCAGAGGACTTTTCTAGGTTGGGAGGCAGAGTGCTCTACAAAGCACTGCATTTTCTTACAGTATCTACCTCAACCCAGCTACTGTAAATGTAATCAGTAACCATAAAGGCATAGGTATGATAGAAACCCATTTCACAAAATGTAATTTCTTTATATTTAACGTAAATGAAAGTTAAAATTTTTTTTCCAGAGAACCTGGTGCTGCTCAAAGAAAGACTAGTATTTGAATATTTTTTAAAAACTATGTGGTTACTCTCTGGAATAATCTGGGTATGTGAGGTATTACTGTAGTAACTTGAAACAGGTAGCATATTTTATTATAAATAAAATTATAAAAGGTAGTATGTTCAGCCAAACAAAAGCCTGGTTCATAGACTAGGTGCAGGTAGAGGAAAGAGTTGATTGACTTAGGGATATCTTTCCATTGACTAGTCAGCTTTGATAAAGCAGGAAATTAAACTCAAGAAAAAGAACAAATGGAATCTTGAAGAAGTGAAATTCCCATAACTTCATAAAATGAATTTCTTTCACTTCTTTTCTGTAGATCCTCAGTTTTAAAGAGAGAGAAGTTTGAAAAACTGTTTTATTGAGTTATAATACTATAATTCTACTGCAAATAAAATATCTTTTAAACAGGACAAGTGAATTAATGTATGATGTTCTTGATGAATCCTTAAGAAGAGCCGAGCTAAATCACAATGTCACATATGGTAGGTAACATATGTAAATGCTACTCTAACGATTAACAGTGTTTTTCAGGATTGTAACAAAATGTGTGTTAGAATACTATAAATTCCAAAAGAATTGTATATGTTAATTTTTAAGATGGTTCTTTGGGTTATTATTTTTCAGTGCAGGCATTAGATAACTAATAGAAATAATTTGAAATTATGGCATTGTTTTACATGTTGACCTAAATTCATTATTAAAATTATCTCTCTCTTTTCTAAATATTTTAAAGAGAATTGTTTTTATATTGAAAGTATTCACTAAGCATCTAATTGACTGTGAAGGTTAACACAGTAGATCCGTTCCATACTTAGGAAGACGGTTCTTAAATAAATCAGTCAACTAGTCATCAAATATTTCTTAAATTTCTGTTTTTTGTCAGGTCCCTGTGCAAGGTGCTTGGAGTACAGTTGTGAATAAAACAGTATTATCATTGATCTCACAGACTAGATGGAAAGGGTCAGGTGGTGTAAATGTTACAAAGGAGAATTATAGGGTGCTGTGGGAGAAAGAGCAGCTAGCCTTAAGTAAGAGAAAGAACACGGAAGGTTTTTCTGAAAAAGTGATATTTAAGAAGACAACTGAAGGAAGAGTAGAGTACAGACAAAGATATATGGCATATATATATATGTATGGAATAATAAATATATAGGCAGTAGCTATATGTTGCATACAATTTTATAAAGTAATTTAGTGATATGAGATGAGTAATTTGGGGGTGGAGGACTTAGGAAAGTAACCCAAAAACTTCCAATCTTAATAGCCAGAGGGAGGAACTATTAGTTCTTTATTGATTAGTTTGAAAAAGCCCAGTAAAGAAATTGGGGTATTTGGAAATACTCAGAAGCAAAGTAAAACAGTTTGAATTTTGCATGTACTGGAGAAGAGCAGTAAGGAGACACTGAGAAATTAACTCAAATGAGAAGTCATTTCTTAATCTAGTAAAATACTGTGAAGTAGGGGAGGAGGACCATTGTTCTTTCAGACAGTGGTAAACTGAATCTTTAAGGACATTGATTATAGAAACGTAGGGCAGACTAGAGGGCAGAAATTGCACTAGTTTACCTGTAAGAAAAATGCTTGACAAAGATGGAATAGGAATAAGGAGAAAGGATTGCATGTGTAAGACTAGTACGAGGATGATAATATATATGATAGTGAATTGAGATGGTAAATTTTGAAGGATAGATTTATGTTTTGCATGAATAAATGGTAATTAAGGCAATAAAAGTGGTTTATTCACTTGTTCAATCAGCATTTATTGAAGGCTTACAGAACAAAAACTTGATTTGTAAACTAGGTACAGATTGAGGAAAGAGTTGATTGATTTATTTTTCCATGATGAGTCTGGGAGATTAAAGGAAAATGAGGTAGACACAGTCCCTGCCCTTATGAGTGTATAACATAATGATCAGTTGATATTATCTAGGATCCTACTGTCTAATGAGAAGAGTCAGGCCAGAGGTAAGGATGATCCTTACTGGCAAGGTGGTTTGGCTAGGAACTGTCAGAAGCTCCAAAGAAGTGTCAGAGTCTTTGCAGGCAGCCAAGTAAAAAGTTTTGTTTGAGATATAATTAGCATGTAGGATAAGAGTTTAAAAGGCTCTCAAGGAATTCTGTTTAGAATCAATTAAGGATTTGCTTTTCTTTTTCTTACAGAGAGTTTTTGTTTTGGTAATTGACATTTCAGCTTTAATTTTATTTTTTTGAATAGGTAATACATGCACATGGTTCAAAATTCAAAAGGTACACAAAGGTATACAGTGAACAGTAAGTGTCCCTTTGACCCTTACCACCGACCACCCAGTTCCCCTTCTTGGAGATAGCCACTGTTACCCGTTCCTTTGATTTGGAGAATGCTGTATACCTGAGGAAATATTTTTTAATGTTCTCCACTAGGGTGTCTCCACTAGAGTCCAGCGATACTCAGGGACCAACACCAACAGTTCGTTTCTTTGTAGGCTGTCAGTCCAGTGTTCACCTTGCCATGGAAACCTTATAGTTTCTTTTGTTTTATTTATTTCCTTTATTAAACTTTCCATTGTTAGGCTCCCCCCCTTTTTGTATTGATATGGTTTATAACTTACAGTTATTTTATCATTGGTAGACTGTTATCTAGTAGTGCTAACATAAATATTTTTTTGCTTAAGAATGTGAATTTTAAATTATGAACTTCATAAGGGAAGAGACTGTGTCTATCCCAGTATCTGGCACTAGTTCAATCAATGAGTAATATGTTTTAATTGGATTAAAAGAAAAGAAGATTACTTTTATCAGTTGTCTGATTGAATTTTAGTCTTTATACCTTCTAAACCATATTTTTATGACAGCTGCATTATTACAACTTACCTTAAAGTTAAATCAAGACATAAATCACATCAAAGACATTTATTGACTACTGTTATGTACCAGGCATTGTACAAAGTGATATAGAGCATACGAAGAAGTGTAAAATACAATCTTTGTCTTCAAGGAATTTACAATATAATGGGAGAAATAGCTTATTTATGAAAGCATAATACCAGTATAAGGTAGAATGCTAAGGGGTGGTGCAGGGAATAAATATTACAGGAGTCCAGAGGTGGTAGAGATCACTGTGGGCCTGAGGACACACATAAGGATTTATTGATGTAATGAGGCCCTGAAAGGTAGGTAGGATTCAGATAGCCAGAAGGGAGGTCTAGGGGGTCTAGGCAGAGGGAACATGAGAGAAAGTGCAGAAGTGGGGATGTTTAAAACTGTTTCAGAGAATATTGACTTACCAGCAGCCTGCATGGACTGTTCATAGTGGGAGCAGTGGAAAGGCCATATGGCAGAGGTCCTCTTGTGAGAGCCAAAAGAGTTTGGACTTGATACTGTATAAATTCAGAGGTATGGAAGTTTTTTAGGCAGGGTACTGATAAGATGAGAGTAACATTTTTAGTAAGCTATTCAATAAATTGGGAGAATTATATAAAATGGAGTACAAGGAACAGAACCATCAAAAGTAGATAGAAGTGCATTTCCCTGTTTTTCCTACTTAGTGGATATTATTAGCATATGACTCTGAAAGGTGGAGAAATGAAGGTAAACTGGTTAGGGACCTTGGGATGCAAGGAACAACACCATGGTGAGTACCCTGGGTTTTCTTTTTGCCTCATAGTTCCCAGACTGGGTACTGGAGAGCCAGCAACCTGGAAATGCTGACAGGCGCAGACAGAAATGCCCCAAGAAAAAAGCCTGTTGTCCTAGCCAAAGGACTGACGAGAAAAGGGCAAAATAGCAAGATAGCAGTAGCTTCTCTATTCCAGCCAAGCATCACAAACAGCAAATTATGTCATGGCAGAAAAGACTGAGTGGGAAGCCAAGAATTCCACGTCACAAGGTGTAACCAGCTTCCTAGCCCTCCACTGGACTTGTGGAGAATCCCAAGAGGAGAGCCAGAATTTCACCCCTGCCAGGTGCACTGTCAGTGGAGATGATGTGGGAAGCCTGGATTTCACATATTTAGGGATAGGGGGTTAATGAAGTACCTCTCCCCTCTTTGCTGGGGTGGTGTTAGAGGAAGCTGGTGGAGAGTCAGAGCCTTCACCACTGGTCAGCGATACTTAGGCCACCCAGCAGTGTCAGTGGAGGCCATGTAGGGAGCACTAATGAAATGCCCCTTTCTTTCCCAGGAGGATAGTATCAGCGGATGTTCCCATCCCCTATCCAGAAGGAAACAAGGAGGCAGAGTGGAGAACCTGGGCTTCCACACCCACTGGGTGGTACCCACATCTCCCTGCCAGAGTGGGGTCAATAGAGACTTACTTCATATGAAAGTAAAGTCTAATCTGAAGGATATGGGATCAGTGGAACTTCAAATTTTGTGCATAACCCTACCCAAAATACATATGATAAAACCACAGTATCACAAATGGTAGAATGTTATTAATTTTTAATTTGGTTATTTTTACTTGATGATATTTTGGTTAGGACCTGGGTTGCTCTGGAAGAGAAAACAAAACTTCACATTGTGTTTTTATGTGTAGAAATCTTCAGAAGCACTTTTTTGAAACTATTGTAGAGGGGAGGAGCAGAGAGGCTTCTATTTCATTTTGTGGACTTATACTTAGATTTTTGTAGAGTTGAGGCATAAAGGGACTTAGCTCTGGTGGAAAAATAATTTTAAAAACCTGTTAAATTCTTTTTCACCTCATTTATGCCTAAGTTGACTAATAAATGCAATTTTTGAACTATTAATTTTACCTGTACTAGCTTTCCAGAAATCTTATAAGCATCTAAATAAGTTTTTAGATGAGTAATGAGAAGCTTTTGTACTAACACAATTTGATAGCAGGAGAGTTCTGGATGGGAGGAATCTGTAAAGGAAACCATGTCAGTTACAATAGAAAATGGAGCATCATTAAGGACAGGGGTTTTTTGTCTTTTTTTTTTTTTTTTTAACCACTGCTGTATCCATACTATTACAACAATAGGAGGTGTTCAGTAAATACTTGTTGCATGAATGAATTCATCATTTTTATCTATTAATATATAAATAATTCTCTTTAGATTGTGCTGTGGTAACATAATCCTAATTACTGTGTAAGCCTGAAAACAACAAAGTTCCTAACTTTGAAAATTTTTCATAAATAAGATTTTTTACTAAAACTGACCTTTTAATTAGTTTGTTTTGTTGTGAGTTCTATACAGGTATGTTTTTTATTATGCCTAAACATGATCCCTGATATTTTGTATTTTCTTTCTCTAGCTATTCTTTTTGAATGTGTACATACAGTTTATTCTATTTATCCTAAATCAGAATTACTTGAGAAGGCTGCCAAGTGCATTGGAAAATTTGTTCTGTCACCTAAAATAAATCTCAAGTATTTAGGTAAGATGATTAGATAATTTTTAAAAAAGATTTTACTTATTTATTTATTTGAGAGAGAGAGAGAGAGAGACGCTCGCGTGCACCCATGAATGGGTGGGGCGGAGAAGAGAGGGAGAGGAAGAGAGAATCTCAAGCAGACTCCTTGCTGAGGGTGGAGCCCAACACAGGGCTCGATCTTATGACCCTGAGATCATGACTGAGCCACCCAGGTGCCCCAAAATGATTAGATAATTTTGACAGAAATTACAAAGAGAGCTCTTGAAATTTGCTGGGTATTTGTTTTCAGTCAACTGTATAATGTAATCTTTGTTTCTAGGACTGAAGGCTCTTACCTATGTTATACAACAGGATCCCACTCTGGCTCTTCAGCACCAGATGACAATAATTGAATGCTTAGACCATCCTGATCCCATTATTAAAAGAGAGGTAAACTAGTATTTTGAATAGTATATGCAAAGTGTTAGAACTTTTAAACTTTTTTTTTGGTATTATGGAGAGAATCAAGTAGTGGGCGTTTGTGTGTGTGTGTGTGTGTGTGTGTGTGTGTGTACACACAGTGTATTTTAACTTTTGAGTATATTTTATTCTTTCTAAAAAGTCCTTGTGTCAGTATCCTCACAAATGGATTTAAACTATGAGTTGGAGGAGTTAGGTTCAGTTACCTGTATGGACTCATTAATATCTTTTTGGGTCAAGAGGAAAACTGAATCCTATTTCCAGGTCTTTCTGTTAATGCAATTTAAGGTGTAATTTATGACTATTAATATTTTTTCATATTCTCCTTAGCATCTGTAAAGTGGGCTAATGTTTTCTCTATTAAATATGTAGGAATATTGAAAGAATTAATAAAGACATCCCCAAAATGATTTGAGCTGCTTGGAAGGAAAGGGGTATAATTTACTTAATTTTTTTTCAACTTTTTCCTTTTGTAAAATAGCTTCAGTGTCCACTTGAGTGTCCATATAAGTATTTATGTTAATTTTCATTAAAGAAATCATTCTGTACCTTCATTTAAAATGGTATATGGGACCTAGTTGAGTAGATATTTTTATTTTTGATTTTAAAAATAGTAAAGATAATTTATTAAACATCTAAATTACTTAAAAGCAATGAGTTAAAAATATTTATTGAAAGAAAACTATTTCATTAAGCAATTGTAATTTTAAAAGATAAGATTATACATTTTGAATTTTAGAAGGTGCTATTTATGAAATAAAAATATTTTTGAGAAACTGTCATATATGTGTGTGTGTGTATATATATATATATATATATATATATATATATATATATATGGGTTTTTTTGTTTTTGTTTTTTGAGATAGAGAGCAGAGAGTGAGGGGCAGAGGGAGGGGGAGGGAGAGAATCTTAAGCAGGCTCCACACTGAGCACAGAGCCTGAGGCAGGGCTTGATCTCATGACCCTGAGATCATGACCTGAGCCGAAATCCAGAGTTGGATGCTTAACTGAGCCACCCAGGTGCCCCATATTTTTTCTTTTTGCATTCGTATTTTTAATCTTCTGAAAATTGTTACCTGCCTCAAATGAATCTGGGAAATTTACAGATATACTAATTTCTATGTGTAGGCATCATAGAAAAATGGTACGGCACCAAAGGACAATAACTAATAACTGTATGGCTCTTCCACTTTGAACAGATAGAGAGCATGCATTTACTTTGTGTGATTGGCTACTAAATTGAACAGAGTTGACTTAGGTACAGTTTTCTTATTGCTATATTTAATTTGGGGGCTCTCATTTAAAAATGAGGGTCAAAGGGAAAATAAAGTTATCATGTCTGATCTGTTTAAAATGATCAAGTCTGATCTGTTTGTCTATTACCTATAGTGAGAAAAGTAGTTCAAATTCTTTGGGGAAGATACTGAGTATCAGTGGTGCCCAAGAAGGCACTGTAGTACTGTCTCTTTGAATGCCACTGTCACATCTAACCTCTATAAGTAGTTGCATACCAAGAACTTTGGTCCCTGGGTATGGAGTGACCTGTTGCTTCGGACTGGGATTCCCTTTTACCTGGTTTTATTACCTTTGTTTCTTACAGGGAGAAAGAAGACAAGAAGGAACTAGTATAAAAGACCTCTAGCCATGCAGTTCCTAATACCATATCCCATACAGTCCTGGAAATGCTAAATTATATGGTCTTAGAGTAGGAAATAAATTGGGTGTAAATTATCTAAAAATATATAATATATAGTTTAGAGTCTACAGGGAGCGTGTCTGAGACAGCTAGATAAATTGAAAACTATTGATAGGGCGACCTGTGTTTTTGTAGATTTTAAATGGAGTTAAAGATTAACTGAAACAGTTATCTTTTGTACTTGAAATCCTGGCTGTAAGATTGCAAAATTATAAAGAGCCCTAAAGGTATTTTGAACAAGTTTGACAAGTAGGGTATGTGGACATTCTCTTGCAGCTAATGTTGTTGATCCTAAAATACCAGTAAATGATACCTTCTCAGTATTGCCCTTGGTCTCATATTGATTTCTGGGAGTTATAATATTTTTAGAACCTTAATGTAGGGCCTCAGAAAGCCCAGCCAAATGGGAGCTTACTGTGGTACTGGTCTTCCTTCATCTTACTTGAAGAAGCAAGAGGTATATTCCTGAGCACTGAGAAGGTGGCTGTAACATGGTTTTTCCTTGCTGCCTGAGATTCTGAACATAGGCCTTGCTAAGGCTTTGAAGCACTTGAGCCACCAACCTTTGTCTGTCAGTTAGAGGCCATTTGCCCTCAGCTGACAAACCCACTCAAGGGCTGTTTTCTATTGTTTGGGTAGTGTGGAAAATATAGTTTGCAAGACTGAGTTTTTATATGTGTATGTAATGTGTGTGTATATACGTGCACATACAGGCATAAGTAATATAGGTTTAAGAAGCTGTTCTATTTTTTATAGATTATATGCCTTTTAACTTTTTAGTCTTTACATGGTCTCTTATGTAGAAGTAGTCAGATTATACTTATTGAGATCGGTAGAAGGCTTTTAGACTTTGAAATTGATCATAATTAATTTTTTTGACACTAAGTTGGTTCTACCTTTCTTAAGTTCTATTTCAGTTAAAATGTGCATTTCTTCAGCACCTGTGAACCGACTGCCCAGTTGATCTATGCAAAAGTGGGAGAATCAACTCTATTATAAACCTGTATATTGCTGAATTTATTGGAGTTATCATGCATAGTTTTATAATTCTGTTTTTATTTCTCTTTCTTAAATAGACTCTGGAGCTTCTTTACAGAATTACTAATGCACAGAATGTAACAGTGATTGTCCAGAAAATGCTTGAATATTTACATCAGAGCAAAGAAGAATATATTATTGTCAATTTGGTTGGCAAAATAGCTGAGCTTGCTGAGAAATATCCTTTGTTTAGACCATGAGTCATGAATACCTTTAGAGAGGGAGAAGCAGACTCACTGCTGAGTAGGGAGCCTGATGTGGGGCTTGATCCCAGGACCCTGGGATCATGACTTGAGCCAAAGGCAGACGCTTAACCGACTGAGCCACTCAGGCGACCCAGTGCCACCTTATCTTTGACTTTACTTCATACTTAGTTTTTTTTCTGGTAAAAGTTCTTGTTTTGCAGGGGGACCTTGGGATTAGGGATCAGCATGCTAAAATTTATCCTCTGCACTGTTGTTTATACTGGAAATTGTCACAGTAAGGTAGTTGGGAACTCCATTCACATATCACCTTTCTTCACGTTTGCTTTTTAAAAGTCAGAGTAACTTTGAAGGTCACAAGGAGATTCCATTCTTTTTAAGACGTCTGTTATTTAAATCTAAGAAAGAGAAAATGCACAGTGTTAATCCACTTGTCTTGGAAATTGCTTAAGTATAGTTTTGTCCTAGCCAGTGCTGTAGCTCTAGCCAGCAGAATGATAGAATTTTAGACTGAAGCGGAACAGATTAGAAAAGAGGTTAAACAGCTTGTTCAGGTAGACACACCACATTTAGCCTCTTTGAAGTGTAGATCATTTTCCATTATTTGTTAGTCAGCTGGAACATTTCTTTAAATTATTTCACACTTATTTATTGGATGCTTAGTTATATACAAAGAATAGTGCTAGATGAAGCAACATGAACTTAGTTTATTAAGTTTATTAAATAAGCTTTTATTGGGCACCTATTTTACATAAAACTGGCGTATAGAACAATTTATTGGCAGAGGTTAAAAGCAAAAATGACAAAGTAGGATGGGTTGGGGGTTATTCTTTAATAAAAGGTTGATGCAGAAAAGATAATTTTAAGAAGTGGCATTTGGAAGTGTACTTGTTCTTAACACTGTGGACACATATGCCCCTGATAATGCATGGTTTATTCAGACAATGAATGCTGTGTTTTCAGTGGGAGGAGATGTCATGCATCCTGATATTCCCAATAACTTTATGAGACTGCTTGCGGAAGGTTAGTAAATTACTTCATTCTGTAAAATAGAGATCCCAAAATTAAATGTTTTCTTAGAGAATTTAGTGGAAGTTAAGATGATGTATCAATTTCGTTGTAGGTTTTGATGATGAAACAGAAGACCAGCAATTAAGGCTTTATGCAGTTCAGTCTTATCTCACTTTACTAGATGTGGAAAATGTGTTCTATCCACAGAAATTTCTTCAAGTTATGAGTTGGGTAAGCAAAGTACATTAGATCATAAGTATTTATAACATTTTTTATAAAACCAAATACTAACAATGTATTTCCTTCAGAAGTCATTCAGTTCTACTCTGCTGACTCCAGCTGTCAATTTTCTTTCCCAGTGGCTAGTTTCTATCACTGAACTATCCACTTGTCTGTTCATTCTCCCTGCCATCTCACTTATCTGGTCTTTTAAGTATAGATAGTTGGTTAGATATCTGTTTGTGTCTACAATACATTTGTTGTGTTTTCTGTGTGAATGTTAGAATATGTGAACACCATGCATCTGTGTTATATTAGTTTTCTGTTGCTGTATGTTACCACAAACTTAGTGCTTAAAACAACAGAAATTTATTATCTCACAGTTTCTGTGGGTCAGAAGTCGAGACATGGCTTAGCTGGGTGCTCTGCTTAGGGACTCTCAGAGTTGCAGTCTGGGTGTTGGCTGGGGCTGCTGTCTCATCTGAATCTTGACTGGTGAAGGATCCACTTCCAAGCTCATGTGGTCGTTGGAAGAAATCAATTTCTTGCAGGTGTAGGACTGAGGGTTTGAGATCCAGACTGTTGACTGTAGGCTACTCTTAGCTCCTAGAGCTGCCTTCAGTTTCTTGCATGTGGGCCTCCCTACATGCCTCCTTGCTTCATCAAAGCCAGCAAAGGAGATCATTTCTTTGTAAGAAGAAGGTCACATTTTATGTAATATAATCATAGGTAATTGCACGCATACCATCACCTCTGTGTATTCTTTGGTGTGCATATGGGTGAGTTTCTTTAGGGGGAGATTTGGTGAAGTACAACTACTGGATCATAAGTTATACATATTTTAATATTTTATACTTTGGCCAAATGTTAGCATGTTAACTTAAACTTTACCCAGACTTTTATTTAAGATATTTTTCTCAACTACAGGAAAGTTGAAAGACTAGTATAATAAATACCTCTATACTTTTCGTCTGTATTCCCAGTTAATATTTCTAACCACCTTTGCTTTACTGTATCTGTATCTATATGTAGATCTACCTAAATACAGTTTGTTTTGCTGAGTCATTTACAATAGAGTTGCAGACATTATGACACTCCATAAAAAATTCAACGTGAATCTTCTAAGAATGACATTGTCCTGTCATAGAACCATTATTACATTGGTAATAAGAAATGTAACATTAATCCATTAATATCACTTACTATATATATAGTCCGTGTTCACATTTATCCATTTGTCCAAAAAAGGTCTCTTATGGTTCTTTTTCTACTATTCCCAATCCTGGATCCAGTCAGGGTTCACAAATTGCATTTGGTTGTCTTTTTAGCCTCTTTTATTTTATACTGACCCTCAGTTTCTTTTTGTTTTCATGACAGTGATTTTTTGGATGAATACTGTTGACTTACAGAATATCCAGCATTCTGAATTTGCCTCATTATTTCTGGTTTGGTTAAACATTTTTTTTTTTTTTTTTAAGATTTTATTTATTTATTTGACAGAGAGAGACACAGCGAGAGAGGGAACACAAGCAGGGGGAGTGGGAGAGGGAGAAGCAGGCTTCCCGCGGAGCAGGGAACCCGATGCAGGGCTCGATCCCAGGACCCTGGGATCATGACCTGAGCCGAAGGCAGACGCTTAACAACTGAGCCACCCAGGTGCCCCTGGTTAAACATTTTTAGTAAGAATACTACATCAACAATATATACTTTCCACTGCATCATTAGGACGCATATAGTATCAATTCCTATCGTCATTGGTGATTTTAAGTTTCATTGTTTGGTTAAGATGATGAATTTTAGATCTCTCCATTGTAAAGGTGCTCTTTCTCTTGGAAATTTATAGCTAATCTGTAAGGTGATTCTATGTGGCTATGCATGAACATCTTTTCCTCAACTGCCTTTCACCAATGGTTTTAGTATTGGTAATCCTTGCCTAAATGGGTTATTGTATTGGCAGCCATTTCTTTTTTTTCTCCATGTCACTCTATATATTTATAGTGCTTTTATTTCTTTCTATAACATACAGATTCTACAAGTTTTGTTAGATTTATGCTTAAGCATTTCATTTTATTTAGAGCAGTAGTAAATAAGTTGTATTTTTAATTTTGGTTCCCACATGTTTGGTGCTAGTTTATTCAAGTACAATAGATTTTTGTATTTTGATCTTGTCTTTGCAATCTTGCTTTGCAATCTTTGCAACCTTGCTGAACTCACTAATCTAGGATTTTTTTTTTTTTTGTAGATTTCTTGAGACCCTGTTAAGAATTTTTACATCTCTGTTCATGAGATTTTTTTCTACTCTGTTGGTTTGGTTTTGGTCTGAAGTCAGGAATGCTCTTTCCTCTTCCATGTTCTGGAAAAATTGTATAGAAGAGTGTTGTTTAATTTTTAAGTGTTTGGAAAATTTCCTGTTACTGATTTCTAGTTTGATGCCATTGTTGTCAGAGAAAATACTCGATGAATTCAGTTAAGTTTGTTGAGGTTTGTTTTATGGCCCAAGTTATGTCTTACTATATGTTCTGTGGGTGCTTGAAAAGAATGGGTATTCTGCTGTTGTTGGATGGTGTGTTCAATAAATGTTGATTAGATTCTCTTGGTGATGGTGTTGTGACACAGGTGTTGAGATCTCTAACTATGTGGCCTCCACTGACACTGTGAAGGGGTCATCTTGCTATGGCTGAGCAGTGGTGAAAGTCCTGACTCTCCACTAGGCTTCTCTTGACACCACCCTAGCGGAGGTGGGGAGGGGTCCCTCTTTATACCTGGGTAGAGGTGAAGTGGCTTCATATGTGGTCTTCATGGACACTGTGGAGGAGTGGTCCTCTCTACAGCTTGGTGGGGATGAAAGTCTTGGCTCCCCGTCTGGTCTTCTCTGTCACCACCCTTGTGAGGGAAAGGGGGTGCCTCTTACAGCTTTGTAGGGGTGGAAGTCTTGGCTCTCTACTCTGCCTTTGCTGTGTGGGTGGGTCTATGGTTTTTTTCTGTGTAGTGCTTGACTGGAGTAGAAGGGTTATTGTCTGAAAGTTTTCTGGCCTCTTGGTTCTTTGGCTAGAGGGCAGGCTTTTCTTGAGGCCAGTTTGTCTGCGCCCATTGGTGTTTCCAGGTTGCTGGCTTACCAGAACCCAGTCTGGGGTTTATGAGGTAGCAGATAACCCATGGTACTATCCCAGCCTCCTTAGCAGTCAGCCTTCTTTTCTCCACCTATTGGTGTCTTTTTTTTTTAGATTTTATTTATTTATTTTTTTGACAGAGAGAGACACAGCGAGAAAAGGAACATATGCAGGGGGAGTGGGAGAGGGAGAACAGGCTTCCCACGGAGCAGGGAGCCCAATGCGGGGCTGGATCCCAGGACCCTGGGACCATGACCTGAGCCGAAGGCAGACGCTTAACGACTGAGCCACCCATGTGCCCTGCTGGTGTCTTTTTATGTATGCTTTATATATAACATCAAGGGTTTTTAGGTGTACTTATTGGGAAGAATAGGGGAAGATGCATCTACTCCATCTTCCCATTAATTTTTGAACTGGGATTTAGATTACTGGCTTTTATAGAGCTATCTTCCATCTTACTAAACCACACAAAAAATTATCTTGCTACTTTAAAGATTGAACTTACTTAGTTCTATTTATTTTTCCTCCTGTTCTTGTTACTAGCTATAAAGTTTTCCTTCCCTGTCACCTCACCTCCCCGTTGTTTTTTTTTTTCCTGCTGATGCCAATGTTACACCAAAGACATGAAAATACTCCATAAGTAGCACTTAGGAAAGATCTCACACTCTATGAATTATCAGTTTATGATTCTTAGGCCAGTAGGATTATTTATTTAGGTGATTATAAATAATCACCTAAATAAGTTAGATGTAAGAAAAAAGATATGTAACATAGATCAGTGTTCCTCAGAGTTTCTTCTGTGGATCATCTATATCAGAATCAGCTGATGCTGGTTCAAAATGTGTATTGTAGATCCCCACCACAGACATACTAACTCAGAATATCTGGGGGTAGAACCTAGAAATCTGTATTTTTATGAAATACCTCAGGTGACTCTCATGCATATTAGCATGTGAGGACCCCTGGTTTAAGTGCTTATTGCAAAATAAGTAACAATGTGGACATGCGTGTAAAAAGCAATAACCAAACCTGAAAATCAGAAGAAAGTGAACTTGTAAAGGTATGCTGCTTTATATATTGTTAATGATAAAGATGTGGAAACCTTTTTGTATTGACTTCCAATTCTTATATAATTTTGAATCTAAAATGTGTAATTCTATCCTTATCTAATAATTCGCCATGAGAGTAGGTTTAATCTAGAGTAAATTGACTCCAGCAGTAGCTACTTTGTTTGGATTTCTGAGTATAATTTGCTGTGTAACTTTATATTTCTATATAAACATCTCTTTGTTTTACTCATAGGTGTTAGGGGAGTATTACTACCTCTTAGATAAGGACACACCAGAGGAAGTCCTAACCAAGCTCTACAAGTTACTTATGAATGCCTCGGTTTCTTCAGAAACAAAAGCCTGGTTAATCGCTGCTGTTACCAAGTTGACATCCCAAGCACACTCTTCCAACATAGTTGAGAGATTAATCCAGGAATTCACCGTATCTTTGGATACTTGTATGAGACAGCATGCATTTGAATTAAAACACTTACGTGAGAATGTGGAACTTATGAAGAGCTTGCTTCCAGTTGATAAGAGCTGTGAAGACATGGTGGTAAGGCATCTGTATTTTAGCTTTGTAAAAATTGCATTGTCTGTAAACAGAATAATTCTTGCATTTGTGAGGTATCTGGAGTATATCAAAATACAATTTCCGTAACACTGAAAATGAAGGTTGGAGTTTTTCTCACATTAGTATGAGAGAGAATTTGAGAGCTTCAGGTGAGTAGTGATCCTGAATAGTTGGGACTAGAGGAGTATATCTTCTGGAGAACTGCAGTGAAGGCATTTATATCCAGTGACAATCGCTTTTAACATACGGTAATTCAAGAATTAAACGTTTTTAGTTTCCTTTGAATTTTTCTAATATGTTGTTTAATTATTACTGTGTTTTCTTTGAGAATGTAAAAAATAGTTCTCTGTTGCATTTTGTCCACCTAGCATCTAAGTTCTTTCCCACTTTGGAACCTGATCACCCACCTTTCCTTCTCCCACCTTACTTTCAGCTGCCACGCTTTTTAACCTAATGGGCTCAGTTACTACTCACCCTCTGAGTGTATACTGGTCTCTCCCCTAGACTGGCATAAATTAGGAAGTTGCCAAAAGGAAGCCAGATTTGTACAAATTTTTATTTGTCAGGTGTCCTATAGTTGAGAAAGAGGAGAGGAGGGGTAGCATTCCCACTAATTTTGACTCAGATTTTCATGGCTTGTATTCATTTTGAACCTTTGTTCATTGGTTCTTTCAGATAGCTCCTCAAGGGCAGAGGCCTTTTTCATGTTTGGTAGGCATTCCAGAGACATTCATTGAAATGGTGAATAAATACGCTACACACAGTATTAAACTAGGAAGTAACCTGTTTCCTCTTTCCTCCAGTAGAAGATAGTGATGATGACATAGCTTCATTGTGTAAGAATCTTATTGAAACTAAACCTTTCCAGATTCAGAGTGTGACTTGCTGCTTAACTGTTAGAGATTCACCTGCCCTTCTAATTATCTGAGTTGTTACCGTACACTTGGCTAAAGCAGGAGAAGCAAACCTGTGGCTTCTGAAGCTACCGCTGCCATATCCTTTTGTATAGATCTCACTCTTTGCTCACTTTTTCTTTTCTCCTTTTCCCCTTACTCTTTCTTCATCTCATTTCTTTTCACTTAATCATTCTCTCGTACCTTTCTATTCCTGCTGAAATTAGGTAATTTTCCATAGATTTGTGAAAAAGCATTTTCAGGTAGAAGAGAACAGGATGGTTAAATCAAAGGCACTGTGGGAGTCGGAATAATGGCCTCCCCATGGTGTACACACCTTCATCCCTGGAACCTTAAATGGTAACAAGGACTTTGTAGATGTGATTAAGTTAAGGATTTTGTGATGAGATTATCTTGGATTGTCCAGAAAGCATGATCACAAGAGTTCTTATAAAAGTGAGGGAAGAGTCAGAGAGGAGAAAGCCAACTAACAATAGAAGCAGAGATTGGAATGATGTGGCCACAAGCCAAGGAATGGTGGCACCTTCAGAAACTGAAAGAGATAAGGAACTTACTCTCCCTTGGAGTCTCCAGAAGGAACAAGCCTTGCCAACACCTTATTGTTAGCCCCCAGCAGCAAACTAATGCAGACCCTGTAGCTCCTGGTGTAGGTGTCTCTTCTCTAGTAAGTTACAATTCTCCCATCCAAGTACTAACCAGGCCCGACCCTGCTTAGCTTCCGAGATCAGACGAGATCGGGCATGTTCAGGGTGGTATGGCTGTAGACTAGGTTACAATTCTCATGAGGGTGGGAACTGTCTTTGTCTCAGTCATAGCACCTAACATATGATTCTCTAACATACTGGATGCTCAGTTTATTCTGCATTGCAGTGAAATTGATCACAACTACAGATGACTTACTTTGTTACATTCTTAGCTAACTGTGAATATAGATGTTTTAGAAAGGTAGAGAGTTTGGTAGCACTTGGTAGCACTTTTAGAATTGAAGTTCAGTTTTACCCTTAAAAATTATTTTTGGGACATATGGATTAAAATTAGTTATGTGAGTATACAGTTTACTGTTTAGGGTAAATTTTTTTAATTTCTAATTTTTGCTTCACTTTAATACAGGTAGATGCTTCTTTATCTTTTCTGGATGGTTTTGTGGCCGAAGAACTTAGTCAGGGGGCAGCACCTTACAAACCTCACCACCAACGGCAGGAGGAAAAGCTTTCTCAGGAAAAAGGTAATTTTTCATGAGTCTGTAACAAGCTAAATTGTAGGGACATCATTTTTTTAACGCAATTGACATTATAGTCATGTAATATAAATAACTGAGGATGTTTACTTTTATCATCTCTCTTTAAATCTGCTTGTGACTTGTTTACCCTGGTTAGGTCTTTGGATACCCAGAAAAAAGAAGTTAGCCCAGAGATATTTCCCAAAGTCATAAGCTCCATATACATAAGCGCCTAAGATAGCCATTCTGGAATTTTGAAAGAACTCGAAGGTGGAATTATCATGTTGGGTCGCTGTGCTAGACAGAGGGCTGATAGTCAGTCACATGAGCGTATCTATAGAAAAGTTTGAAAAAAATATCTGGTCACCATGGACTTGTGAGTTTCATTTTCATTCTGAGCAGTCTTATATAAACTGTTAGAATGCTTCCTCCAACAAAATATCTGATCAGTGAAGTTAGAAACAGCTAAGAAAAGAAAGAATAACTTTATATTTCAGAAGTATAGCCTGTCAGGGAAAGATGCCTGTCATGATTTTGGTAAAGAGGAAATCACCGAGATGTTTGGATGATGGATGGGAAGTACGCATATGAATAAAGAGAGACCACTGAATATTCCCTTTGTAGGAGTTCAGAATGGTAATACTGAGAAGTTCAATGCTGAAAGCTCTTTTTCTCCCCATTTATCATCTAATGATTTTGTTGAATACTTTCCAGGCTCTGTGGTAAGCATATGAGTACAATTAACTGGTTGATCTTAAAATGACACCGAAAAAGTATAAGTTGCAGTTCAGCCATCTGCTTCCTTCTCCTGACTCTTTCTGCATACTGTTATTTTCCTCCTGCTCCCTACACACACATGAACTCTTACATGTCTAGTTAACTTTTAAAAAAATCTTTGGCCCTTCCAGTCATTCACCTCTGTAAAGATCTTGGGAAATTTTCACTGAAGAATGAAAATAATGTGGTTTGAAGTTCATTCTCAGCCTCGAGCCTTTCCAGACCTTCCTTAGATGACAGCGCTTAATTCTGTTGTCTCAGGTTTGGAATTGTATCTGTCTCCAGATGCTGTCCCCTTCTATGTCTAGTTTTTTTTCTCTCCACTCTTAAACTCTGCCTCTGATTTTGAATTCTTTCTGCTCTTTGCTTAAACTATATCTTTACTTGATCTTTGGCTTAAACTCTCCTTTTTTACTTGTTCATAGGAAACATTTCTTGAGCTCTTCACTGCTACTTTGTTAACACAGAGGCTTGATAACTGTCACAGATGCTATTAAAAAGAGGTCAAAATGGGACAGAAAGTTAAACTACATGATTGAAAAACTTAAAATGGGAGGATTTTCTAGTTGAAAAGGTCCTTGGAAGGATTTAGAGAAGTGATTTCTTTTTTTTTTTTATTATGTTCAATTAGCCAGCATGTAGTACATCATTAGTATTTGATGTAGTGTTCAATGATTCATTAGTTGCATATAACACCCAGTGCTCATCACCACACATGCCCTCCTTAATAACCACCACCCTTCTATAACCCTCAGTTTGGTTCCTGGAGTCCACATCTCTCATGGTTTGTCTCCCTCTCTGATTTCTTCCCATTCAGTTTTCCCTCCCTTCCCCTGTGGTCCTCTGCACTATTCCTTATGTTCCACATATGAGTGAAATCATATGATAATTGTCTTTAAAGAAGTGATTTCCAAACATGATTATGAATTAGAATCACAGAAGTTTTAAAAAATGATACAAATTTTTGAGCCCTACTCCTGTATCTTTTGTTTCTGAATCTCTGAAAGCTTGGCCGTATGTGGGAAATTCTACAAAGTCATCTTGATCCTGGTTATCAGATCAGCATTTGGAAACTGCTGATTTAGCCTGAACCCTTCACTTTATAGACAGAGAAGTTAAGGTCTAGTTCATGTACCCAGTTAATACCTGATGTATATCAAGAACTCAGTTCTCCTGGTTATTAATTAGCCTATTATTTTTTTTCTACTGCACATTGATTTCTCATCTATATCATTCCTTTAGATATAGAATTTATTTATTCTATCCTAAACTAATTTATTTAGTTCTCTTTGGATTAGGTGCTGTTTCCTTTGGAGGAGACAGTATAATAGAATACTTGAGAGTGAAGCTCTAGAACCAGGGTATCTGCTTTCTTATCTGGCTCTATCATTTTTCCTATTTTTGTAATCTTTGGTAAGTTCATGGTAAACTGCCACAGTTTCTCTTTTGTAAAATGAAGATAATAATTAGAGAAGTTCACATTTATATTTTATAAGGCACTTTTTATGATTTAAGAAGGTCCTTTGTATTAAAATCCAGATAGTCCAAAAAGATAAAAATATGCCAGTTAGGATTAGGTATAGCTACATAGCATATTAGAAAACAAATAAATAAAATGTGTCCTTATACAAGGCAGAAAATTACTGCTCTTTCCCATTAAAGAAATTCCAGAAATAGGCAACCTAGGATTGATGATGGCTTCATGAATGTAAAGGAGGAAGGGAGAGAAGAAAGATGTTTTTTCTTCCAGGAAGATTCCTCCCAGAAGTTGTGCACAGAATGTGTACATAATTTCATTGGCCAGAACTCAAGCACATGGCAGAGGAGTCTGGAAATGTCATTTCTTTTCTGGGTGGCCATGTACCTAGCTAAGAAGCAAGAGTTCTATTACTTAAAAGAGGAGAATGGATATTGGCATCTGCTCTACCACAATAACAATATGAATTTTTATAGCTCTTGATTGAATTCATTTGGGTATACAGATTGAAAGGAATCTGAACCTGAGTAAACCTTATTCTTTTGCAGTAAGGGAAATTTCACATTGAGGGCTCCATTAGTCCATTCAGTATAGGAATGTGCCTAAGAGCATTTTGTTAAGCAAAAACACGGTTGTCTCTTCATTCATAGCTCATTAAACATTTTTGTCTGGGAGCAGCAACTTTTCAGTGACCTGGTTTATCAGTTATCTTTCCTAATTGGATGTTCCTTTAGCTTCTAAGGGAGGTGAAAAGATAAAAGTGAAGTATCATTTGTCTTTGATCAACTAATGGCATGTAGACGGTAGTCGACATTCAATAAATCATAGCTACTTTATTACTATTACTGTAATTATTTGATTAGATCATCTCCAGAGTCCCTTCCAGCTTAAAAATTGTCATTGGAGGGGTGTCTGGCCAGCTCAGTTGGTGGAGCATGCGACTCTTCATCTCGGGGTTGTAGGTTTGAGCCCCATGTTGGGTGTAGAGATTACTTACAAAAATAAAATAAAAAATAAAAAATTGTCATTGGATTCTAACCTTTAGTTACTTTATATCAGTAGTGAATGGTACCTTTGATAATTCCTGCTTTTCCCTCCTAACTTTTGCTTTGTTTTAAATATGAACTTCTGTTATTGTTTTAAAATTCTAGTTCTCAATTTTGAACCATATGGACTCTCCTTTTCTTCATCTGGCTTCACTGGACGACAGTCTCCTGCTGGCATTTCTCTTGGTTCAGATATATCTGGGAATAGTGCAGAGACCGGGCTGAAAGAGTAAGTTCCTTTCTTATTAAAATCGAGAACATAGGAGTATTTAAATGTCTTTAAATGTAGTAGCATCCCTGAAAGCTGAATTCTGCATGGGCTGTTTATTGCTTTCAAGGTATTGATGTTGTACAAGAGAACTTGTAAGAGAGCTTGCTTACTTCCAAGACAGCATAATGTATATAGACTTTACACATAATAATGATGTGTGTGTTATTACTGTGTATTGTGTGTATGTATGTGTATGTATGTATGTTTTATGTGTGTTATACACACATTTATACATACCTTTGTACATATATATATACACACATATGTATACACGTACATTTTTTAAAGAAGTATGTGAGAATTTTTATATACAGGTGAATATTCAGCATATCATTCTACATTCCTCATAATCTTCTACAACCATTTCATTGGAAGATTGACAGTACAGAGATGAACATAAAATAAGATGACTGACTTCATTTAAGTAAGCTGTATACTTTGCTCAAAATGCTTCCAGAGCTTTTTTCTTGCCACCGTGAAAATTGATGATACATTTGTCTAAATGTCTTATATGGAGCAAAATCTTCAGTCTTTTTAGGTAGATTTTGATTTTGGAAATATAAGTTAATTTTAGAAACGTGATTAAGTTAAAAAGTGAGATAATATATATAAAGGGCCTCATAAAATCCAGTGCATAGTAAGTGATTGATACATGGTAGCTGCTACTATTAATACTAATTGTCATTGCCATCATTATCAATATCCAAAAGCTGAGTTAACCAAATGAAATTAGTGATCACTCTGGATAATTTTGGTTATTGATGTGATGTAAAGTAATGAAAATGGCTTCCTTGTTTGTGAAGGAGCTTCTAAAAGAGTTAAAAAAAACTTTAAAAAAATTTTTATTTTAATTCCAGTGTAGTTAACATGCAGTGTTACATTAGTTTTCGGTGTACAATATAGTGATTCAACAGTTCCATATATTATTCAGTGCCTATTAAAAAATGTTTTGAGTAGTGGCAGCTTTGTTGGAATAAATGTAATAAAATCTCAAAGGTGGCAACTTTGAAAGATGACAGTTGAATTTTGAGTCCTCATATGTTCATTATGGAGTCAGTCACTTTATTTTATGTTGATCTTTGCATTTGTCAGTCTTCCAGCATGATGGTTGGAAGAAGTATTTACCAGAAGACTGACACATAGATTATAAGGAATATAGGATGATATACTGAATGAAATTCTCTTTCTTAGCCTTTTTTCCTGCTCTGTTGACACCCTTTTCTTTCCCAGACATTTAATTTTGGTATTCCAAGTATGGGGAACAGATATGATTTGTGAGCATTTGAATGTAGAGGTGATAGCAATTAAGTGCCCCAAACAGAACAGTGGGACAAGGGAAGGAGAGGACAGGAACCCTCTAAACCCAGGGAGGAAACTTAGTCTCTTTTACCTGCACAACAGGTGACAGCATCTGTTTGTTTAGTACTGAACTGAGATCTGGGGGACTTGACAATCCTTGTAAATCCTATACATATACATGTACTACTCTGAGAGAAATGACATTTGGCAGAGCTGCTAAGGAATAGTACATATGCTGTGTTACCATGAAATGCAACATGAGGGATGAATATAAAATTTCTTTCCAAAGAGGACCACAGCTTACACATGATTTCAGAATTGGGAACCTATGTGGTAATTGACAAGGCAAATCAGTTTTAGAGAGCAGACAGCCACTCTTCTGCAGTCTCTAGCTAAAGTTGAGAATAAAGTAGTAGCAAGCCCAATTTAGAATTTCTTACCTTAGGCCCTATTTGGGGGCTATCTCAAAAGGGAATTCCTAGAGCTGAATTAAAGTGAGTTACAGAATTTACATCTGTGTTTGAATGATCTGATTAAAAACAATACAAAGGTATGCCATGTAAAATCACGAATTATATTATTGTCAAAACCCAGGCAAAGATGATTCATGTTTAAAAAAATTCTTTTACAATACATTTCATATCATAAAGAGGCATATTTTGTGTTCTTACTTTTCCTGCTTTTTTAAAAAAAATATTTTATTTATATATTTGACAGAGATAGCGAGAGCAGGAACACAAGCAGGGGGAGCGAGAGAGGGAGAAGCAGGCTTCCTGCCAAGCAGGGAGCCCGATGCGGGGCTTGATCCCAGGACCCTGGGATCATGACCTGAGCTGAAGGCAGATGCTTAACAACTGAGCCACCCAGGCGCCCCTATTTTTCCTGCTTTTTAGGCTGCTGATATGTAATCCATGACAGAGAGAATTTGTGTTAATAGTAGGCATGTATGCGGATGAAATATGCCAGAAAAATCTTTAAAGTAGGTTGAAGCTCCTTTTAGGCGTATTTTTCCTCTCCTTTCCTATTTTGCCTGTTGTTGTGGTTTGGATTCCCTGGGAAGTACATTCCATGATGGATTTAGTATGCAGAATATAAAGGAGTGCCCTTGTGACTACCACCTGTGGAAGGAAGGAGAAAGAAGCAGATTTGGGCAGAGAGAGAAGTTAAGATGCAATGCAGTCTAACAGCAGTCTCTGCTGACCCCATGGGGAGCTCGGAAGTTAGAGTGGCCCTTCAGAGTTGTCCTGAGTTGGGTCCACATGGGTGGCCAGGACTCTATACTTCTGTTCATCAGTCACTCACTGGGTGTGGGCTGCCCAGGGAGGGGGCGATGTGTCCCTCTACAGCTGAGGCAATCCCAGGGAGGGCTTAATACGAAAACTGTATGTATGTATGTATGTATGTATGTATTTGAGAGAAAGAGGAGTGAGAGAGTGTGAGCAGGGGGTTGGGGGCAGAGGCAGAGGGAAAGAATCCCAAGCAGGCTCCATGCCCAGTGCAGAGCCTGATGCAGGGCTGGATCTCACAACCCTGAGACCATGACCTGAGCCGAAATCAAGACTTGGACGCCTAACCGACTGAGCTGCCCAGGCATCCCTGAAAGCTGTTTTTAAGAGGCCATGGCAATGATGTGTTTTTAAAAAATGCCTCAAGAAAGTAACTCTTCAGCAGTTATTTAAGTTGACTTGATTTCATTCTTAATCTCTTTAGGACAAATAGCTTGAAGCTGGAAGGTATAAAGAAACTGTGGGGGAAAGAGGGTTATCTTCCCAAGAAGGAAGGCAAAACTGGGGATGAAACTGAAGCTCCGCCCGTTCCTCAGGAGAGTATAATAATGGAGACTGTAGACCAAACTATAATAAAAAAAGACCAGTGTCAAGTCCTTATCCAGTCTAAAGAGGAGAAAGAAAAGCAGCTGCTGGCATCATCATTATTTGTTGGGCTAGGATCAGAAAGTACAATCAATTTGGTAAGTAGTCCATTATATTCCTCTGGGAATCTGTGTCCCTGTCTTGTACAAAAAAACTGGCTCTTTGAAGGTTCTCGGCTTCCATACACATGGTGGAAAATGGCTTCCCCATCTCCAGAGCCACCAGTGACACACTTTTTATATTCCTGAAAGAGAAATTCTAATTGGCTTAGCTTGAGTCAGGTGTTTTTTTGTAGTCCAGTCAGCTGGGGCAAGGGTCAGGGTCCAAATAAAGTTACAAATATGACCACAGGTATTACTCCCATGGGTGGATAGGACAGTTCTCAGTGGGAAGGGGGCTTGATGGAAGTATTGGCGATAACAGTAGTTTAACAATATTGATATGTCTATGGAAAAAGTACTTCTCAAAATGGTATTTTAAATAGTAAAGAATAGGAATCAGTTTAGATGTCTAATAGTAGGAGAATGGGTCCATAAATTATATTAGCTCAGAATATTACTCAGCCATTAAAAATGATAAATACTGCATTGTAAAATAAAAAAAATACATGTGATATATTAAGCAAAAAGGCAGAATATAAAGTTTTATTTGTACTCTGTTTATAATTGTTAAGATAAAAGTGTATTGAGACTGAAAGGAATTACACAAAATGAAAATTACACTCAGGCATTATGATTATGATGATTTTCAAAACTTTTTATGTTGATATATTATCATAGTAAAAGAATGAAAAATTGGAGTGAAGGGCAGGTGCTATTTTGAGCATCTGAGAATTCCGTGTAATTTTCCATTTGGTGGACTGATGGACCTTCCTGGTACAGAACTGTGATTAGAGCTACATTTTTGTCAGTTTTACATCATTCCAGTTCTTTCTTCCTTCTCCCTTGGTGGGATTTTCCCTCCATCCCTATACTCTTTGCCTTTTTCTCTCTCTTTTCTAGACCCCATTTCTATCAGACTTGATATTCCCTCCTAAGGAAAAAAAATTTCAATCTAGATGTATTAATAAGTAATGGATCTTAATGCTGTTTCAGCATTTGCATTTCAGTAGCAAAGTGACTTATCTTGGGTCTTTAAGGTGTTCCAGCTGGCTGTGGTAAGGGTACCCGTGAATGCCCTGGCACCGTAGGGCAAGTTCTCAGTGGTCAGAGTGCACCCAGACTTGTGGAGCCATGATTTGTGAATCCCATGGCTGGTGTTGAAGGATTCCTGTCCTCTCAACAAAGTGCAAAGCTTTCAGTTAAACAGTCTTTCTCAAGAGAACATTCGGTGTGACAAATTAATTGTCAGGTGTTTTTTTTGTTTTTGTTTTTGTTTTTTTTGTTTTTTCTTTTTTTTGTGGTGGGCTTGATATCAGAAGTGTAATTCCATTTAAGGTATACTAGATCCATTTTGGGTTAATTTTTTTTAATGTAATTCACTGTAAGGATCAAGGCTTTTTCCCCCATCTTTGCCTTCTACTTTATCTTCATTTTTATTTTTTTAAGTTTTTATTTAAATTCTAGTAAGTTAACCTATAGTGTAATATTAATATGTTTCAGGTGTAGAATTTAGTGATTTAATACTTATACAACACCTGGTGCTCATCACTACAAGTGCCCTCCTTAATCCCCATCATCTATTTAACCCATCCCCTCATGCCCTTCCCCTCTGGTAACCCTCAGTTTGTTCCCTATAGTTAAGAGTCTGTTTCTTGGTTTTCCTTTCTCTTTTACCTTCATTTTTAAAAGTTATTTTCTCTGAAGCCTAGGTTGACTGTTTCTTTTCTTTAAATATTTTAACAAAGATGTCACTCTAGTGTCTTATGGCTTGTGTAGCTTCTGATTAACAGGAGATTAGACAGTACAGAAGAAAAAAATTATTAAGCTTGAAGACAAAGTATCAAAAGTACCCAAAATGAAACACAGGAAAGAGAAAATAAAAAACAAATGAAAACACTCAGAGCATCAGTGACCTGAGGAGCAATACTGAACAGTCTAATAGATGTCTAATTCAAGTCCCACAGCTACTTGAAAATGGAAGTCCTTCACCCACCCACTCGTTGTCATTTTTGTGTTAATAAAATTTTAGTTCTTTGATGACTTCTGAATCGAAAGATAGGAGACAAACTCATCTGCCGAGAGTTGGAAGAGGTATTGGGACTTGAGGGTGTGAGAGGGTATGGAAGAGAAACTAGAATTTGGGTTAACTAGAATCCTGTGAATGGCAGCCACACCGCCCCAAGGAGGATGGAGACATGGATTTAGAGTAGTGCCAATCTGCACTGATTCTACATAGGACTTTGGAGGGCAAGGGGGAACTGTGAGCCATCACTGCATGCTTACGCAGATTTGCAGACCTTTCCCCAGGAGTGTTGGTTCAAAGATGGCAAATTTGCCATTCCCATTTCCTGAGTCTGTAGGAAACATCACTAGTCACTGATAAGAGTTCTTGCCTGCTGTGTGTGTCAGCCACTGCCAGTTGGTTCTTGAAGTAAAATCAGTTTTTCTTATCTGTTTATTGACTTGTGGGCCATGAAATCGTGGTTATTGTAGACTACCAAACCAGAGTTTGAGCCATCCCTGTATTTGAAGGTATTTTCTCTTCTATAGGACAACTCTGGAAACTCAAAAAATGGCTAGGTTTCTCACTGTTTTTATCTTACTTTATTTTTTAAATTTTACTGCTTTTTATTTTTTTTTTTAATTTTATTTATTTATTTGACAAAAAGAGAGAGTACAAGCAGGGGGAGTGGCAGGTAAGGGAGTGGGAGAAATAGGCTCCCCACTGAGCAGGGAGCTTGGTGTGGGGCTTGATCCCAGGAATCTGGGATCATGACCTGAGCTGAAGGATTAATCAACTGAGACACCCAAGCGCCCTATTTTTTTTTTTTAGAGAGAGTGCACGCAAGCAGTGGGGGAGGGATAGTGAGAGTGGGAGAGAATCTCAAGCAGACTCTGCGCTCAGCACAGAGCCGATGCGGGGCTCAATTCCATGACCCCAAGATTATAACCCGAGCCAAAATCAAGATTCAGACGCCCAACCAACTGAGCCACCCAGGTGCCCCTCACTGTTTTTAATTTGTTCAATTCTATATTCTAGCAATTCTGAATTTGAACAAGTTTTTAGAATTGTTCACAAATGACTTTTTGACTTTCTTTTTTTTATTTTATGTGTTTTTAATGAGAAATAAGATTTAGCTAATAGTTCAAAATGAGGTAGCTGTCAGAATTTTAGGGCTTAACATTTTATTCATCTCTGATTCTTTTGTTAATCTATGCCTTATAGTTAGACTTTAACAAGTTAGTAAAATGCTCATTTGAAATTATAGAAAAAGGTTTAAAACTCATGACTGGTGGAATTATCGTTATGTTTTATTTTTGCAGCTAGGAAAGGCAGATACCGTATCTCACAAATTCAGAAGGAAATCAAAAGTCAAGGAAACCAAAAGTGGAGAAACAACCGGTGCTCATAATATGACCTGTTCTTACTTTAGTTCTTCGTCAAATGCAACTTATGAAGATGATTATTATTTGGATACTTTGCAGGATAGAGGAGACAAAGAATTAAATAAACTTTCTCTCAACTCTGAACTTTTGGATTCTGAGTCACTCACAGAGCTGCCCTCAGTTGAGAAACTCTCCAATTGCAAGCTGTCTTCATCACCTTCTTTGTTTACTGATAACAGCATGGAAGGTTTTCAGCCTTCTCAGTCCACTGCACCCTCAGTTGCTAATGAAACCTCTTTAGCTTCTTCTTTGCTGGAAGAAACTTCTGAACACATGCATTCAGATCTTGTGGAGGTCTGTCATAATGAAACCATATCATTGTCTTCTTACAAAATTTGGAAAGATGATTGTTTATTCATGGTCTGGTCAGTTTCTAGTAAGAGTGGTTTGGAATTGGAAAGTGCTGACTTAGAAATTGCTCCAGCAGAAAATTTCAAGGTAAGACAATGAATGGTTCCTTATTTCTGCCTTAAATAGACAATGCTTACTTAGTGTTTCTGTTGTTCGATCTTCTGATGGTTTCTTCCACATCCTTTTCTCTTTAGTAAAAAAAAAACCCCAAAGGTGTGACAGGTTTTTTTTTTTTTTAATTTTGAGAGGGATGAATTATTCAAAAGAGACAAGGAAACAAAGATTTTCCAACTGTATTGGGGAAGGCCATAAATATAAAGCAAGTATTGATAGAGCACAGTAGTTAAAAAGGTAGGCTCTTGACTCAGAATGCTTGGCTTTGAATCTTGCTTCTGCTACTTATTAGCTGTGTTACATGGTCAGGTTATGTAACTTTGAGTTTCCTCACATTTAAAATGAAGATATTAATAGCATCTGCCTGTTACTGTGAGGAGAAAATGAGTTAATATCTGTAAAATGCTTACAGCAGTACTTGGCACATGGTAAGTGTTATTGTGTTTTATTTTCAGTGTGTATTTTATGGTTTTTTGCCCTCTTTAAATGTCTCATTCATTCTTGTTATAAACACTGAGACAAAGTTCTCAGTTTAACAAAGCAGAACGTCAAGGAGTAAGAATATTGAGGGATAAATGTGTATACTGTCTGCTGCCTTTTTCTTTCATTGATTTATTATTCTATACGGAGTGCTTGGGCATCAATTGTATTTCTTCCCTAGCTCTAAGAGATTGCCATTGTGATTTCTGGAAATATGTTTAATTACATTTTTATATGGATGTCCTTGGTGGAGTTATAATGAGATTTGACCAGTAGATCAGTTATTCCACAAGACTGACCGAATTTCTTCTATGGGCGAAAATGTGTTGAATGGGATATTGCCAGAACTGCTGACCAGGGCAGAAGTTCCTGACTCTAGATGGGCATTAAGATCACCAGTGGAACTTAAAAAAAAATAAAATAGAGTCCGGTCTCAAAATGGAGGTAAAACCGCCGCCCCGTCACCCCCAGCCAGACTCCGGCCGTTGCTACTGGCGCCAGGAGGAGGGGGCCATGATGCAAAGGAACCAGAGTAGTTGAGAAAACCGTTTATTGGTGGTTTGAGCTTTGAAACTACAGATGACAGTTTAAGAGAACATTTTGAAAAATGGGGTACACTTACAGATTGTGTGGTGATGAGAGATCCCCAAAAAAACCTTCCAGGGGTTTTGGTTTTGTGACTCACTCTTGTGTTGAAGAGGTGGATGCAGCAATGTGCTCCCGACCACACAAGGTTGATGGGCGTGTAGTGGAACCAAGGAGAGCTGTTTCTAGAGAGGATTCCGTAAAGCCTGGTGCGCGTCTCACAGTGAAGAACATTTTTGTTGGTATTAAAGAAGATACAGAAGAATATAATTTGAGAGACTACTTTGCAAAGTATGGCAACATTGAAACCATAGAAGTTATGGAAGACAGGCAGAGTGGAAAAAAGAGAGGATTTGCTTTTGTAACTTGATGATCGTGATACAGTTGATAAAATTGTTCAGAAATACCGCACTATTAATGGGCATAATTGTGAAGTGAAAAAGGCCCTTTCTAAACAAGAAGTGTAGTCGGCTGGATCACAAAGAGGTCATGGAGGGTGGATCTGGCAACTTCATGGGTCGTGGAGGAAACTTTGGAAGTGGTGGAAACTTTGGTGGAAGAGGCGGCTCTGGTGGTGGAGGTGGTGACAGCAGAGGTAGTTGTAGAGGAGGTGAGGGTGGATATAAGGGATTTGGAGGTGATGGTCGCAACCATGGTGGTGGTCCTGGTTATAGCAGTAGAGGAGGCAATGGTGGTGGTGGACCAGGATATGGACACCAAGGAGGCGGGTATGGAGGTGGTGGTGCAGTATATGATGGTTACAATGAAGGAGGAAGTTTTGGAGGTGGTAACTGGTGGTGGTGGGAACTATAATGATTTTGGATATTATAGTGAACAACAGCAATCAAATTATGGACCCATGAAGGGGGGCAGTTTTGGTGGAAGAAGCTCGGGCAGTCCCTATGGTGGTGGTTATGGATCTGGTGGTAGAAGTGGTGGATATGGTAGCAGAAGGTTCTAAAAAAATTTCAGAAGAAAAGGGCTACAGTTCTTAGCAGGAGAGAGAGTGAGGAGTTGTCAGGAAAGCTGCAGGTTACTTTGAGACAGTTGTCCCAAATGCATTAGAGGAACTGTAAAAATCAGCCACAGAAGGAACGACGATCCATAGTCAGAAAAGTTACTGCAGCTTAAACAGGAAACCCTTCTTGTTCAGGACTGTTATAGCCACAGTTTGCAAAAAGTGCAGCTATTGATTAATGCAATGTAGTGTCAATTAGATGTACATTCCTGAGGTCTTTTATCTGTTGTAGCTTTGTCTTTTTCTTTGTCTTTTCATTACATCAGCTATATTGCCCTGTAAATTGTGGTAGTGATACCAGGCATAAAAAATTAAGGAATTTTTAAGGAAAAACAAAACAAAATCCAGTCCTATTGCTTGGGCTCTACCCCCATAGCTTGAGTAAGGGTGTAGATTGAAAAGGGAAGGCACGTGTGTGTCTGTGTGTGTGTACTTTTTTTTTTTTAACTCCCGTAGCAATTTTTTTTATAAATTTAATTTTTTTAAGGTTTTATTTATTTATCTGACAGAGAGGGAGAGAGCACAAGCAGGGGGAGGGGCAGAGGGAGAGAGAGAGAAGTAGACTTCCTGCTGAGCAGGGAGCCCTACTCCAGGCTTGATCCCAGGACCCTGGGATCATGACCTGAGCCGGAGGCAGACGCTTAACCAACTGAGCCACCGAGGCACCCCAACTCTCCTAGCTTTAAACATCTGGTGCTAGCCAGGATTGAGAACCAAAAGATACAAGTTAAATAATTTTCATATTGTTGTTGCTAAATTTTACAGAGATTTTCACTGCAATTTGTTACATAACTTTTTCCTGTATACTATTTCTTCATTATCTGTGCTAGTGAATTTTTCTCAAGTGAAGTTGTCATTTTCATAATGTGGTTTGTTTTTAATATCTTACGATAGTGTGTTTTTGTACCACTTCAATAAAATAGAAAATTGGTATTCATATGATAGTCTGTATTGATCCTTCTTCAGTACTTTTATTACTTTTATTTACAGATCACTGAGCAACCTGGATGCTGCTTGCCTATAATAGAAGCAGAAAGCATCAAAACCTTTCAATATAGCGTGCAGATGGAGAAACCTTTTACAGAAGGGAATCTTTCTGGTTTTATAAATTATCAGATGATGGATACTCATTCTGTTCAGCTTGAATTTTCTGTAAACTTATCACTATTAGATTTCATTAGGTAAATATTTTCTGGAAAGTTAATTCAAGTTATTCATTCATTCAGCAAATATTTATTAGGCCTTTTCTCTGGACAGAAACACTGTGTTAGGTGCTGGGGAGTATAATGATTCAAAACTAGATACAGTCCCTACCTTTAGGGAATGTTCAGTCTAGGTAAGAGACATTGAACAATCACATGAATTTATGTATAATTTTGAATTGTGCTGTGAAGAGAAAGTAAATGGTACAAAGCAATTACAATATGGGACCTGATTTAGGTTGGGGTTGATTAGTAATCTTGGAAAACCTCTGAGAGAAAGTAATATTAAAGTGTAATGTTTAAGCTGAAATAACTTCAGAGATTCTGCCTGGCTTTTTTTTAAAAAGCTTTTAAAGTTTCATTTATATTTCATTTATTTAATTAATTATTTCATAAAATCTGTTTATTAAGCTTTAGAGATCTGTAAGAAAATTACTCAAGGTTATTAAACTTTTATTAGAGTTATAGTCAGTATTTAGCATTATACTAGACACTGTGCAGTGTTACCAGAATAATTGAAGACAACATCTTCACTCTTCTGCTTTCATTTAGTTTTATGGATATATTGTACTGTATTAAAACATTTTTTAAAATGAAGGCTGCCTGAACCAAGAATGCAGAATGCTAGTGAATATCTATAAAATTTTTTTAACCTTCACACATTCATTTGCGTTACACTGCTGTAATTTTTGCCTACTCTTTAAAATCTTTTAGTAAGAACGTGTCTCTCTGTCAAAGAATATATTTCTGCCTGTGGTGCTGTTATAAGATAGAATCCAGCCTTCTAAAAACTTACACTGTAAAGGTATATCCCGTGGTGAGCATTAGTGACCTGAAGAAGCGCAATATATGCAATAAACAGTTCTTCTGTGTGTATTAATAAAATCCTATGTATCTTTAAAAAATAATTTTCCTAATTATAAAGTAAGTGCGTAATTATTATAAAAATTCAAATGCTATAGAAAATATAAGTAGAATATAAAAGTTCCTTATAATTCTACCCCCAGAGACCCAGTGTTCCACTATTTGATCTTCAGTCTCATGAACCATTTTCAAAAATACATTTGTTAAAGTCCTTTCCTTGGTCTAATTTACATAAGGTGCTAGATCTTTGTATTCATACTCTTATACATGATGTTGATAGTGTCGTCTTATCCCCAAATCCAAAGTAGACATGAAAGAAAGTTTTATATATTTTGAATGATTCATGAAATTACTTGGTAAAATTTTACTAAATGACTAATACTCAGACAAAGAGAGAACTGAGTGATTTATGGAAAAGACATTTACACTTTAATAACATCTTTTTTGAGAAGTATTTTCATCAGTTTGGAGGTTGATGGTAAGCATTCTAATCATAGTTAATTTAAAAACATGAATGTTGCGGGACCCAGATTTACAATGATTATGTTCTATTCCCATGAGTCATTTGAAATGTATTTGTTTGTTTGTTTAGAATTAATTTCATTCTTTTGGACATAAATCTAATTTTAAAAATTATTTTCAGACCATTAAAAATCTCAACTGAAAACTTTGGCAAACTCTGGTTATCCTTCGCAAATGATGTGAAGCAAAATGTAAAAGTGTCAGAATCTCAAGCTGCTCTGCCTTCTGCCCTAAAGACCCTGCAACAGAAACTAAGACTTCATGTTGTTGAAATTATAGGTTCGTAGAGTTACGAAAAGGCAATCTTGTGTTTATAGGGGCTTGCTCACAGAACATAAATCAAGTTTTAAGTCATTGCAGTTAATTCTCTGGTTAATTGGTTTCATGAGTATCGGATTTCTTAGAGCTGTATTTCCTGTTATGAGTACCTTTCAAATGAGTTGTTCAGACATTGTTAAATAATTTTTTTGTATGGTAAAGTATACATAACAGAAGTTTCCATTTTAACCAATTTTAAGTGTACGGTTCATTGACATTAAGGACATCCTTAATTGTACAGCCATTGCCGCCACCACTTCGAGAACTTTTTTCTCCTCTTTAGCTAAAACTCTGTGCCCTTTAAACACTAACTTGTCATTCCCCTCCCTCTCTACCTCCTGGCGACCACCATTGTTATTTCTGTGTCTATGAATTCAACCACTTTAGGTGTCTCATATAAATGGAATCATGCAATATTTGTCCCTTTGTGACTGGCTTATTTCACTTAGCCTAATGTCTTCAAGGTTCATTCATGTAGCATGTGTCAAAATTTCTTTTCTTTTTAAGCCTGAATACTATTCATTGTATGAATGTACCACATTTTGTTTATCCATTCATCTGTTGATGGACACATGGGTTGCTTACCCCTTTTATCTATTAGGAATAATGCCGCTGTGAGTGTGAGTGTACAAATAATCTGTGTTCAAGTCCCTGCTTTCAGTTCTTTTGGTTATATAATTCTATATTTAATTTTTGAAGAAACTGCCATATAATTTTCCATAGCATCTGTACCATTTACATTCCCACCGGCAGTGCACAGAGGTTCTAATTTCTCCACATCCTCACCAACTGTTGTTATACATACACGTGTGTGTGTGTGTGTGTGTGTGTATGACATATATGTATATCTTATATATATGAGTAGGAATTCATTGTGGATTTAACTTGCATTTCCTTACTGATCAGTGATGTTGAATATCTTTTCACGGGCCTGTTGGCCATTTGTATATTTTCTTTGGAGAAATGTCTATTTAAGTCCTTTTGTCTTAAAGATTTTTAATTTTTGCTTTGTTGTAGGCAATGAAGGGCTTTTGGCCTGTCAGCTACTGCCATCCATCCCCTGCTTGCTGCATTTTCGAGTTCATGGTGATGTATTAGCCCTGTGGTTCAGATCCTCCTGCTCTACTCTTCCTGACTGTTTACTGTATCAGTGTCAAAAGGTGATGGAGGGATCCTAGCAGAAGCTCTGCTTATATTTTACTCCATCAGAATAAATGGTTTACATAAATAAACTTACTTACCAAAGTAAAAACTCTTGGTACTTCTAGTGAAAATGGGGATTATTATAAGCTGTGGTTCTATTGTTTTCTTTATGAATCCTGATCAAGAAAGATCCCCAAGGAACTGTATCCTTAACCTTTTACTCAGGATTGTACAGTACATTTGGGTCCCCAAAAAAGTGACCTAAACTAATGTTATAAACTGCTAATGATTTATATGTCACTTAGTGTAGAGGGACTGAAAATATTTATTTTGTTATAAATAATTTTATAGCAAATTTACTCTAGTGCTAGCTGATTTGTAGTAAAGTGCAAGTCTCAGTTCTCTGCATTAATGGAGGGGAGACAGACATGGCATTGATAATCCCAAACCTAATTCATATTTGGCTTTGGAATGCAGTGTAAGCTTTTTGATAGGCAAGTCATTACTTTCAATTATGTTTTGCTTAGATCAGTATTGAACTAAGTTGGCACAGCACACACTAACAGTTCAGGAGATCCATGAGCATGCTGGATACTGGGGGGATTCAATCTGTGATAAAGTTTTTATTATAAATAACTGGTTACACATGATTGTAGATAATTTGGCTACAAAATTTGTTTTCCCACTTGCATTTATTTTTAAAATTCAAAGTGAATCACTATTCTTATTTTAAAAACCCAGAGCCATTTACAAAATATTGTCATGTGGAAACACAACCTATAAGAGCACACAGATATAAAAGGACTTTTTAGTTATGGTGAATATCTTAGTTACCATTTAGGTCCATTTAGGTCCTTTTGACAAACTAAATTTTGTGAGTATAAATGGCAAAGCCATCTTATCTTTCCTGGCTTTTGAATCCATTAGGACTCAGTGGATACAACCAAAGCAGTGACTGCTTAAGTATACCATACAGGTTCTTCAGCAAAATATCTCATTTTTATGTTGTAGTTTTGCTTTTATGGCCTCTGTCAGAACTCTTGTCAGTAAAAGAGGTTAAGCCTAATATGAATGATGGACCACGATCTTGAGATTGTACATTAAAGTTAAAAACTGAAATAGTAAGTATTTTATAAAATCTTATGGTGCTGTGGAAAATATTCATTATTTCACTTTTTCTGACACTTCACCATGGAGACTGTTCTGGTAATATAGTTTTAAGTCATTGCAGTTAATTCTCTGGTTAATTGGTACTGTTTGTCACCCAGGTGTGGAATTCTGGTTTAAATTATCTCACTAATCATAGCTGATGAAGATACTAAGGGGATTCCCCGGAGCTGAGATTTCATTAGTTTTTCGTGTCTAGTGTTTTCCTCCCTAAAAACTCAAGCACTGTTTTTAAAAATTAATTTTAAGGTTATTCATTTTTAAAAAGTTAATACCTTGTTAATTTTATGCTTTTAAAAACATGCAGTAAAACCTTGCTACAAGAGCAATGGTAAGTGACTGGAATTTCCTGCCTAGGTTTCTCTTTTTTGAGTAGAAGATCAGATTCATCTTCAGGTTCCCAGCAGTGTCATAGTGAAGGGAATGAGCTCTCTCTGGGGTGTGGCGGACACTGGTGGCTAGACTTATCAGCTTCTTTTTTATTTCTACCTCTGTCAACAAAGCCCCCCTGATTCTGCTCTTACTCTGACAAAGAAATAGGACGTACCCTCTCACTTTGTAGAGGAATGCAGTGTATGGCAAAGGAGGTGCTCTCATTTTTTTCTGTCCTCCTGTGTGCTTACGTGATCACCAAGGCTGGGTTGAGTACAGAGCAGTGGGTGCAAGGTGCCCAGCAAGCAGACGGACAACCACCTGGGAGAGATTACAGTGAACTACGGTGCTGCTTGGCTGCAGGGCTGTTCATGAGTGGCAGCACCAGTTGTCGTGAAAGATGTGGCTTGGCCAACAGAGTTGTCTAAGGGTGGGACACGTGTAATGGTAGGTCAGGGCGGGGGGCATCATTTTGGCCTGCCAAAGGGAACTTAGTGCCACTTTTGTTCTTTCTGAACTCACTAAATGGAAAGTAGGGTGACAGAGGTTCCACAGAAATGATTAGTAGAATGTTTACAATGTTTATATTTTTATGGTTTTAAAAACAGTAGGAAAGAGTAAATAGTAAAGAACTTCAGAGCAGTATATATTCTGCCTAAATTAATTCAATGTTTTAAATTCTAAATCAGGCATCACCAACCTTTTTTGCATTGCCGGAGCTATGACTATAAAGTAGGGAGAATGATTTTTGTGGGTAGGTGATCACGTGAAGGGGCAGCATCTGGAGTAAGAGCTATGGTGGGGATGCTCAGCTGTGTGAGAATGTGGCAAGGGTGAATCGGGGTGGGGGGGGCGGCGGATACAGGGCAGACAGCAAAGCTTTAAGAGCAGGTAAATGAAGAAGGATCAGGCTCCCGCCAGAGTAGTCCCTGTGGAGGCGGGCAGATCAGGCTCAGGGGAAAGTGGGCCCCAAGTAAGGGTCCTGAAAATGCTGCAGATGGAAGCTGAGCAGTTAACCAAGTGCCAGTGTGCCAAGCATGCCAAGCACAGCATGTTCTCTGCAGAGGGGCATTATTTTAAACAGTAACCTACTAGCCTCTACCAAAACAGTTGTGCTGAAAATGCAGTATTGCATTTTTTCCTTTTATTTCATGTCAGTAATATTATAAAATACTGAGCTCTTTGTCTTCTTTTTTATGGATAAATGTGGTCTTTGTCTCATGGTTGTGAGCCACTGAAAGTGCACTGAACCTATTCACATATCTTTAAGGTGTTTTGCTCTGTTAAAATTTTAGGAGGGAAAAATGCAAGTGAGAATGACAGCCTAATAGGCATTAATTACCTTATTTTGGAGTTGGATTCTGTAATTGGAAAAAATTCAGTTAAACATGTAATAAATACAAAATGATCTATACTGTTCTTTGGTCTGTGTATTTTTTATTATCTAAATAGCTGAGTAATAAGTAAATCCTATTCAGTAATTTGATAGGGTTAGTGAAAAAGAATAGAAGCAACTGGAATGGGATGAAAAGAGTAATTTAAACTCATTACGGTCCCAAAGAATGTGGTCTAATTGGTTAAAAGTAAAGATATTGCTGTTTCTCTGTGATGTTCAAAGAGAATTTTGTGGGCTTCAGACAGCTTAGAATGTGGATTGATCCTCAGGTGCATGTCCATGTCGCCTGCATTCATTCTAGCCTGACTAGAGCATTCAAAGCAGTGTTGTGTTTCTGTGATGCCCTCTCCTTACAGCCACCAGAAGATGCAAGAAACATAGTAAGTCAGATGGTGACTTAGTGATCAAAGACTCTGAGTCTTCTGGCCATCTCTGCATGTGTATCCTAAACACAAAGCTAGATCAAATGTGGCATTAAATCTCACCGATTTATGCCTGCTATTGGCTATAATGTATAGCAGACAAATTCTGAGACTTGCAGCCCCATCTTTGGGGCATTGAAGGTAAAGGAGATTTAAATGCACCACACCCACTGCAGTAATTGAAAAGAAGGGGCTCTTGAAGGGAGGGGGTGGGTGTGCTGCTGCCAAATGGGCCAGGATTAATGATTGTATGAAAGTTACTTGTTTATATGTGTGCATAATGAGACTATGAACTTTATATGGTTAAGGACCATGTGTATAGTTTATGTTCCCTTTGTCTAATACATAATAGACACTCAATAATAGGGGCTCAGCTTACTGAATGAATGACTAAAAATACTTGTCCCCTCAAAATAAGTAATCTGAGACCAGGTAATATCCAGGGATTGATTTTAGCAATCCCGTGGCTCTCCGAGAAGTAAAGAAAAGTGATCTGATGTACTTTACATATAGATACAAGTCAGCAGAAAGGGATTCTGGTGAAACCAGCTTGTGCCAATTTCTGCCTTGTGGGAGAGAGGAAGCATGAGTGCTTGATGGGACCTTTACTGGCCTGAAAGCTAAGTCCTACGAGAAGGCGCCATGCCATTTAAGAAATCTCTCTGCAAAAACAGTGTGATTACAGATATTATGACTTGGAGGAGGACTTTTCTGCATTATGGCAGATGTCCATGAAGTTGTATTGATATAAAAGAACTTGTTCTAGGACAGAAAGCAGTGGACATTTGATCAGTGAAGCTAAAGATAGGTAGCTAATGAATATGATAAGGCAGATTTACCAGCTAAGTTAGCATTGCCTGTTTCTTTAGAAGGGTGAGCACTGTGATAATGGGAGGGACAACTATACATTAACAAGGCCGACAGCATCAGGAAAGTTGGAGAAGAACAGGTCTTCTGAATAAGCAGCAGGAAACAGAATTACTTAAAAGGAAACGTGTTTTCATATGCATCACCTGGGAAACTTCATGGTAGGTGCCTGGATCCAAGATAGGAAGGTACCCAAAAGATGGGTCCAGAGAACCCTGAGAACTTAAAGACTGTGGCCTGGATACAGGGAAGACAGACCTGGTCAGGGAGAAAAGATGGATGATGTCAAACAGCATGAGTTTCCTGGAGCATCTGTAATGCTGAAAATATCGTGAGTTCTTTTAAGTGGTTGCAGTTAGATTGTGGGCTTCTTTCCAAGAAAGGAATCAATTTCTTTTAGTTATTTTAAACTATTTTCCTAAGTGGATGAGTATTTTTCATTCCCCAGAACATATTGTCAATGCCACTAAATAGCTGACCTTAGGAAGTTCTTCCCTGATGCGGTCTGGCAGGACATGTGCCAAGTGGGCAGAGACTAGACCCCAGAGATTTTTTGTATTTCAGTGAGGGAAAAGTACTTGGAAATCTGTTTGCACATCTCCATCCCTTATATTGTGTGACAAGTAGAAAGTAACAGAGGCGAGGTGTGATATATTCTGAGGGGAAGGGTTTGGTCTGAATTGCCACTATATAATTTAATGAAGTTAAGGGCAAAATCAGTGAGTGGAACAAGCTGGTCCCCACTGATGATCAAGGTGTAAGACTTGATAGATCAAGGTTAAGAATTTATTTTTTCATCTTAGTTGACTGATAAATAGTAGCTGGGGTTAAGTAGAGGAGTTATTGTGAGCTATGGGAAAAATAAAATGATTTGGACCCAAATATTGGACCAGTCTTTATCTAGAGAAGTGATAAGGGTCTTTTGTTATTCATAAGGAGCTGTTTTGAGCAGACCTGATTTTATGCTAATGAAGTGACTCAGAGTGGTGTGCCTACAGACCATCAGGATGGGGTTGGTCACCAGAAAGACCCAAGTGATTAGAGGGATGGAACTTTCAGCCCTGCTCACCTACCTTTGGGAAGGGAAAAGGGAGGGGCAGGGTGGTTGGAGATTAAGCTCTCTATATAAAAACTCTGGAATAGGATTGATGAACTTCCCATGTTGGTGATGCACCCCAGTTCCATGGGGACAGAAGTTCCCATGCTCAGGACCCTTTCAGACCTTGCCCTGTATACCTCTTCATTTGGCAGTTCTTGAAAGGTGGCCAGTCAGAATTGAGATGTGTTTCAAGTATAAAGTGGAGATATGTTTGAAGTATAAACATTGGATTTCAAAGACATAGTGCAAAGGTAAAATAATTTTTATATTAAGGATATTGAAATAGTATTTTAGGTATATTAGACTAAAAGTATATTATCAAAATTAATTTCACGTGTTTCTTTTTCTTTTTTAATGTGGCTACTAGAAAGCTTAAACTCCATATATGATTGCATTATATTTCTATTAGCGCTATCTTGGATCTAACTTTCAACCAAGATCTCTATAACCCTATAAAGATCAAATCTAGAAAAAACAATCAGTGGTTATTCTATCCCTTCCTTGCTCTAATCCTGATATTAAATCCATTATTCTTAAACTTTAATGGCAATTCGGAGAGAATTGGAGTTTGTTCTGGTGCAGTTAACTTACTTGGAATCAGTTTGATCCTTTCAACACCTGCCTTTAAGTTTTCTTAGGCGGATTCCAGAGCAGTCTTTAGGGTTTGGCCATTAAGGCAACACCCTTCTGAAGATACTACCTCTATCTCATGAGGGCACTTTGGCTGGTGGAAACAAATGATTCCATCCCAAATTGTAGCCATCCTGGCCTCCCTGATCTCTTCAGATTTTTCCTTCCCGATCCTGTGCCCTGGAACTTTCTTCCAGGCAGTCAGCTGTACCTACAATTAGGGGATGCAATTAGCATTGAAAGGAAGAGCCCCTTATTGTGGCAGTTAAGCGCTGGTTAAGAAAGCACAATGGAGTAGAAGAGGACTTCTGGAATCTTCCCATCAGTGTGAAGCCTCTGAAGACTTGTGTGGACAGACGATGCCAGACAGGCCAGGAGGGCACAAGCCTTGGCCTCTGCCTGGAACAGCCCCAGGCTAAGAGCTCTGTGGTAGGCCAGCCTGAGCTGAACTCTCCCCAGCACTGGGAGTGGTATTTGGGAATGTTCTTTGTTGGAGAATACTGTGGACTTTGAACTGCTGATTTGTCTGTGCATAATAGTAGGGTTTTTTGGGGAGGGTGGGCAGGGGAAGAGGGTTGTTGTTTCTTAAATAAAATTTCCTTCTGTGGACATTGAACTTGTAAATGAAAATGTCAGCTCGTGGGCTCTCCAGCAGAGTTGCCTCTCCCAACCTCTTCCTTTGATTTCAAGGGCCTAAGTCAATAAAGTGGGTATCTCTCAAGAGTTGTCACTGTAATGCCATGTATCTTCTCAGTACTGGCATTTTTCTTTGTTAGATGGGTGTATGTGTGTGTGTATTTTTTTAATGAAGTGATTCTCAACTAAATTATTTCTTGGTTTAAGAAGTACTATTATTTGAGTTTCTGTTGAAGTTCTATTGTACAAAGTCATTACAGGTGGGTCCTTTGTGCACAGAAGATCAGGAATGGCACCTGCCATCTCGTTTCTAAGATCAGGACAGAGCTGCCATCTATCACATCCCTCCTGCCTCTGGACTCAAGCCTCAGCTTCAGAATCCTTCCTACTGTAGCCCTTCAGGCATCCGTTTCTTCAATAGTAGGTAATCTGAGTTACCACTCAAAATGAAGCCTATTTGTCCTGTGTTAAGTAGAATGTAATTAGTTTATAATAACCTCCTTCTCATTAGGGGCTTCCCAACTTGTAGACTGCGAGGAGCTCTCCGCCTTACCTCTTCATCTGACTTATCTCCTGTCCACAGTGACTGTCTGCCCCTAATTAAATCCAAAAGGCCTCCAAGGAAAAGTGATTTGCCATCACAACAAGGTAACATTTATTGAGTGCCATTGGGTCAGAAACTGTTCCAAACACTATTAGGTGCTTAATCTCCCAAACGCCTGTGTTTTCTTATTTTATTGATGAAGAAACTGAGGCTCAGGGAGCTGAAGTGACTTGCCTGAGGTCACACAGATACCTAGCAGTAGAGTTAGGACTTCAGGGATTTTATGTTCATCCTTGAATGTCCTCTGCCTATTTTCTTACTTCCTTTTTCCTTTTCTTCCCCACCTTGTGGCTTTGGTGAGGAGCAACTGGCCCTTTGGGAGTTCTGCCAGTTGGAGGGTACCATAACTTCTGTGAGCAGATTGACAGGGGATTTTCTTTTCTGACTGGAGAGAGACCTATTTTATTTTTTCTTTTCTTGGTTACTTACAGATTTGAAGCCACTCTGAATGCTGAAAGTCCAGCTAGTCTAAAGAAAATTGAGAAATGACAGTAATTTGTTTTTATTTTAATTTGGCAGTTGGGTCAGGAAATTAAATAATGCTGTGATTATTGTATTTAATTGAAAACTATTTTCAACAAGTTAACATTGATGATTGATGATTCACCGTTTTTATTGTTTTGTATTGGAAAACAATCATCACCAAAAATGAGTGATAAGCAGATTAATCCAGCATGCATATAGATACACAGACACGGAGGTACATACATAGTTATTTAATGAAATAAACATGTTTGACATTATTAACCATTTTATTTGTATATGTGAAAGATCTTTTTTAAATTAATTATTTCAGCCACATCAATTATTTTTTATTTCTTTTAGAGAGAGTGTGCATGTGCACGCCAACAGTAGGGAGGAGTAGAGGGAGAGAGAGAAAATCGTAAGCAGGCTCCACGCAATGCGGAGCCCCACTTGGGGCTTGATCTGATGACCCTGAGATCATGACTTGAGCCAAAATCAACAGTCGGACTGAACCACCCAGGTACCCCCTCAGCACATCAACTTTCAAGGAGGTACCTCTGGGTATATAGTTTCTCAGCCAGTCTAGCACAGTGTAGAATCATCAGACCACCCGTTCCTGACTGGAGTGCTGGGGGCAAGCCCAGGCAGGGCTGTAGGGCCAGAGTTCAGGGGATGTGAGTATGGGGCCCGGGGATGGGCCAGCTGACTGAGGCCCAGTGTGAGGTGTTACTAACTGGTCCAGAAAAGTGTGGCTGCCAGTCGCAGAAGCCCAGAGAGGAGAGGGGTGGTCCTCATGCCAGGCTTCCCCCAGTTCTCCCCAGACCCCATGCTATAACACAGGGGGATAGGAGCCCTAGAGGATTGGGATACAGGAACAGAGCACAGGGTTGACAAAAGGTGATCATCTTTCCTCCTTACCTTATTTCTTTTCTTACATCATTTGAGCACCTTTTATAGGTCAGTCATGATGCTAGGTCCTGGGGAATTAGATTGGATCCTGGCCCTTGGGGAGTTCTTGATTTGGGGGCACTATCCGGATGGCAAAGTGCAGTGAGGGTGGGGACACATGTCTGCAGGAGCCCCACAAGCTGTTCGGAAGGGACCTTCTCCCCAGTAAGGGTGTGAAGTGTATTTCTTTCTAAGAAGGATGACCATGTAATTTATAGTGGAAACTAAGATACTTTTGAAAGTGAATGAGTGCCTTATATATAATTTAAATTATAAAATTTTTGAAATGCTCATTGGTCAACAAATTGGCTTATTATATTGGTGGATTAATATAATAGATAATTAAAAAGCTGTTTCTAAAAAATTTTTGGAAAACATAACTATTTACATTAAAGCAAAAATTAATGTCTTTATATTGATTATATGATCATTTTAAAAAATAACATAAGCAGAATTATTTTTCTTGTAATGTAGTCACATTTCTTAGTGATTTCTGTCCTCAAAACTTCAGCACCTATTCTGTCCAAAAAACAGAGGTGTTTTTTTGAAGAATGCATTAGAAGATATATCTTACTAATTTTTTTCTTAAAATTGCCTGCAGTCATCTTCAGAGTTGCATTTTGTAGTTATTAAGTTTGAAATTGTTGATATTATTCTGTGAAGACTATAATATATTCCTTCGATTTTGGCAGTTTTTAATTGAGATATAATTCACATAACATAAAACCCATCATTTTAAAGTGTATAATTCAGTGTTTTTTGGTCTATTAACTATGTTGTACAGTCATCATCACTATATAATTTCCATCAACCCAAAAGGAAACCCTGTGTCTATTAGCTCTCCCAATTTCCCCTCTCCCCAGCCTCTGGCAACCACTAATGTTCTTTCTGTGTCTATGGATTTACCACTTCTGGACATCTCATAAAAATGGCATCATACTGTATGTGGCCTTTTGTGTCTGGCTTCTTTCACTCAGCGTAATGTAATCAAGGTTCGTTCATATTGTAGCATTTAACAATACTTCCTTCCTTTTTATGGTCAGATAATATTCCTTTGTATGGATATACCACATTTTGTTTATCCCCTTCCATTTATGGACATTTGGATTGCTTCCACATTTTGGCAATTTTGTTTTATTTTATTTTATTTTATTTTTATTTTTATTTTTTTGAGAGAGAGCGGGCATGAGTAGGGGGTGGGGAGGGGCAGAGGGAGAGGAAGACACAGAATCTTAAGCAGGCTCCACGCCCAGCACAGAGCCCGTCTCAGGGCTCAATCTCATGACCCTGAGATCACGACCTGAGCTTAACTGAGCCAATGAGGCACCCCACATTTTGGCTGTTACGAGTGCTACTCATAACAGTACAGATTTTTATGAGAATTATGTTTTCAGTTCTCTTGGGTATATATATATCTAGGAGTGGAATTGCTGGGTCATATGGTAACTCCATGTTGAACTTTTTGAGGAACTACCACAGTTTACCACAGTGGCCACACCATTTTACATTCCCATCAGCAATGTGTAAGAGTCAAGGCAGCCCAAGATGGGACATGCTACAACCTAAGAAACGACTCTTTACCCAGGCAAGTGACAGTGACCGTACCCCCTTATATGCAGCCCTGGCCACCTCCCTCCAGGGTCAGCCTCCTCTTAAACAGCCACCCAGAAATTCCCCAGAGGAAAAAATAATGTCAAACAAAGTGACTACAGTGAAGGACTCTTCCAAAGCTCTAAAAGCTGCCATTACCCAAAACAGGCATCCAACACATTCATTTATGACTTGCCATAAATACTAGCACCAGTAATATTATTTTCATATGAGGGCTTGACTTCACAGCACTTTAGAAAGTTATAACATCATAAATAATCTATGAATATGTTATTTCATCTGCTCTCATAATTTGCTCCATCAGAGTTCTGGCCAATTTTAGAAGTTTCCATGTAAATATATAAATATAACGGCAAGAAAAACATGAAAATTGAACAAAATGAGCTCAAGTATCACATTTAATCCATAAACATTATGATAGAATATGAAATTGTTTTATGGGTGGCTAAAGTAAATCTGTTCGGTGGGGGAGGAGATGATGTGTGTTGCCACCAGTCCAAAAAGAAAGGATGCCTAACAGGGAAGCAAGCAGCAGGCCTCTTTAGAATCTCTTTTCTTCTAGTTAGTGATGTACCTCATTATAAATGATTTGGTGCTGCCCTAAAATACTAGACCCAGTACATTTAAGTACATATAAATTTATACTGACACTCTAAGAGTAACAGAAAATACTATTTTATAACACCTAATGCCCTATGACACATCTGGAAATGTGCCATAAAAGAAAACTAATTCCGAAATGGAGTTGGTTCCCATCGATTGTCACTAAAAGTCATTCAGGTGAAAATGAACAGTTTGGGCCTGACTCTATGAAGGTGTTAATTAAGGGCACAGTTACGGAAATGGGTTAACAATTATTGCTAACACTCCAGCGTTCTTAAAAAATATGCCTAGGGTACGATCTGTGGTTCTTCTTTCCTTGAGTCTGGAATCCTCTCCTGCTCTCCTTTTCCAGCTACTTGGGATTCTCTGGGGAACTTTCTGGATGCCTTTGATTCCCAGATGTGCTATGGGTTTGGCGCAGGCAGATTCAGGTTGAGGAGGTTCAAGCGCAGTACTCAGGGCACACGCTGGGGAGGGTTCGGCTGCTGTTTGAGTGTCCATGTTGTGTAGGCAAATCGGGGCTAGAGTAAAGAAATCACTGCTTAGTGGTTTGCTGGCAACTCACTTCCTCCAGACTTCCTCTCTAAGGCTCCAAGTGGACTCAGTATCATTTCCAGGAAGGTATGGAAGTGGCGGCGGCAGTAAGGGTATTGATTTGGAGGATGCATGGGACTAAGAGGAATGCCTAGATCTGGAAAACTTGGTTCTCCCTCCTCCTGAGACTTCTGTTTATAAGGGCAGGAGATTTGGCCTTGGAGGGCAGGTACCCGCTGTGTTATCTGCTGTGGGAGTAAGCAGCAACAAAGGGGGAATGGGGAAAAAAAAAAAAACCTGATGTGCAATTTAGCATAAAAGAAACACATGACATCTTATATTTCACCCATTCTTTAAATTTATTTATTTTTTGTAATAATGAAAGTTCCAGGACCACTTTGGATAGTGAATACCAGTGACCAAAGCTTTTATTTATTTTTTAAAGATTTATTTATTTATTTCAGAGAGAGAGCATGCACACATGAGTGGGGGGAGGGGCTGAGGGAGAGGGAGAATCTCTCTCTTTTTAAGATTTTATTTATTTATTTGTCAGAGAGAGAGAGGCAGGCAGAGGGAGATACAGGCTCCCTGACGAGCAAGGAGCCCGATGTGGGACTCGATCCCAGGACCCTGGGATCAAGACCTGAGCCGAAGGCAGAAGATGCTTAACTGACTGAGCCACCGAGGCGCCCCAGCCAATATCTTTTAAACACCTCCTGCTGGACAGTTTTTCTCTCGTCCTGGTTTCAGTGAAAATTCAGCAACCTCTGGGCCCTTTTATAAAGCACAACAGGGGGCTTACAAGAAAGAGGACAGAGTTAGGAACAGTCACAAGTAGATACACCCGACAGGTAAGGGGTGAAGGGAAACACACCAAATATTCAGGAAGGTTTGAACACTGAAAGTGAGGCACAGTGAGCTTTTTATAGAACCTGGTGGAACTCAAGGAACCATCTCCGAGATAAACACCCTTATTCAAATGCCACAGACACACTGTTTCCCTAAACAGAGACTTGAGGCCTAGTGGTTTTTATGCTGCAGCAAAAGATTTGGGTCAGAACCAAAGTTTTAAAGACTTTTTATTGAAGAAGTTCAAAGATTCATTGGCCAGCAGCCAAGTGTGGTCTGATTTGTTTGCATTTCCTCTGGGAACTCTCAGGCAAGTGAGGAATTGGCCAGCCACGATTGTGAAGGTCACCCACTCCCCTGTGGGTCCTTTCTTCCTGGCATTTACAATGTAGGGGAGGAGAGTCAGGAGGAACCCATTTCCTACAAAGGCCTGGTTTCAGCAGCCCAGTCAAGCTGCAGTTCTCTCCTGGGTGAAGGGGTTACAGTCTCCCCTCACATCCACCTGGCATGAATTAGTCCACAAATGAGATCAGTATCGCTCAGGGTGAGAGGCAGTGAGAGGAGAGGTGGGAAGTGAAATGTCACCACTTCTTCCTTCCACTAGTGGTGGTCGGAGGACCTGCTCCAGGTTTGCAGGCACCACACATGCGTGCTCATGTGCTGGTTTTTCTTGTTCACATTCTTGGAAAGCTTAATGTCTACCAAGAATCTTTCAAGCATTCCTCTTGTTTGTAGTTAACTTAAGAGGGTTTTGGGAAATTTGTCAACTGGATTTGACTTTAAAAAATGAAAAAAAAATTTTTTTCTGTGGTTTTGGTAATTTGAAAAGCAGGTGCTTGTGTCCCACACATGGGTATACATATACATACAGCATGAAGACCCCTCTCCTTTTCTTGGGATTTTGATCACATTGGTAGGGAATTGGGCAAAAATGTAAAAAAGATACCTGATTGCAAAAAGGTGAGGAGGAGGGCGCCTGGGTGGCTCAGATGGTTAAGCATCTGCCTTCGGCTCAGGTCATGATCCCAGGGTCCTGGGATCGAGTCCCGCATCGGGCTCCCTGCTCCTTGGGAGCCTGCTTCTCCCTCTGCTTCTCTCTGTCTCTCTCTCTGTCTCTCATGAATAAATAAATAAAATCTTTAAAAAAAAAAAAGGTGAGGAGGAGGATTTAAAGAGGTGGGTCTTTGGTTCTCTTAGACTGATGAATCCGAGATTCACTGCTGAGCAGAACTCACAACCTCATCAGTGGTTTTAACATCCATGCAGGTGGTGAAGCCTGGAATCTGGAGATCATACATATAAAGGCATGATAGAGCATTGGGTGAGAGGGCAGGAGACCCAAGAGTGAATGTACCATTGAGGATTCTGAGAAGATGGTGGAGCAGGAAGCACCAGGAATCTGTCTTCCCCAGCTAGACAACACTTGCACTGGAAGAATCTGTCTGATCTCACTGTTTTAGAACCCTGGAGTCTATTGAATAAGACAGTCTTGCAACTTCCAGAGGAAGGCTTGGATGGTTAATTTTGGTCAATTTCAGCTCTTAGTACGGTAGCAGCTATCCTAAAGATTCCACACACAAACAAAACAAAACAAAACAAAACAAAACAAAAAACCCAAACCTGTTAGAACTTATATATGAATTCAGCAAAGTAGCGGGATACAAAGTCAACACACAAAAGTCAGTTGCATTTCTATATGCCAACAATAAATCTGAAAAGGAAATTATGGAAACAAACAATTATGGAAACAATTTACAGTAGCATCAAAAATAAGAATTAACAAGGAGGTGAAAGCCTGTACAATGAAAACTACAAAGTGCTAATAAAAATTAACTTCAAATGGCTCAAAGACCCAAACGTAAGACCTAAAGCTATAAAATTCTTAGAAGAAACACAGGGCAAAAACTTCATGACATTGGATTTGGCAATGATGACTTGCATATGACACCAAAGGCACAGGCAGCAAAAGAAGAACTGGATTTCACGACAATTACAGAAAAAAAATTCTGTGCAAAAAATTTTTTGTACAAAAAAAAAAAAACACTATCAGCAGGGTAAAAAGGCAACCCACAGAACAGGAGAAAATATTTGCAAATCATATGTCTGGTAAGAGATTAATATCCAGAATATATAGAGAATTCCTGAAACTCAACATCAATAACAACATCAACCTAATTCAAAAATGGGCAAGGGACTTGAATAGACATTTCTTCAAAGATATACAAATGGCCAATAAGCACATGAAAGATGCTCAACGTCATTAATCACTAAGGAAATGCAAGTCAAAACCACTATGAGATACCATCTCACACCCATTCAAATGGCTAGTATCAAAAAAACCCTCAGAAAATAACAATGTTGGTGAGGATGTGGAGAAATTGGAACCGTTGTGCGCTGTCGGTGGGAATGTAAAATGGGACAGCTGCTGTGGAAACAGAAGAGTGGCTTCTCAAAACATTAAAAACAGAATTACCATATGATCCAACAATTCCACTTTGGGGTGGAATAATTGAAAACAGGTCTTAAAGAAGCATTTGTACACCCATGTTCAAGCAGCAGCATTCACAATAGCTGACATGTGGAAACCACCCAAGTGCACATGGGGGGATGAACAGATAAGCACGATGTGGTATAAACACAATGGAATCTTCTTCAAGCCTTAAAGGGGAAGAACATTCTAATACATGCTACGACAGGGGTGAATCTTGAGGGCACTATGCTAAGTGAAAGAAGCCACAAGTCGACAAATACTGTATGATTCCACTTATAGGAGGTACTCAGAGTAGTCAACATCATAGAGACAGAAAGAATGGTGGTTTGCAAGGGCCAGGGAGAGGGGGAATGGGGAACTATTGTTTAATGGGTACAGAGTTTCAGTTTTACAGATGAAAAGGGTTCTGGAGATGGATGGTGGTGATGGTTGTACAACAATGTGAATGGACTGAATACCACTGAGGTGTGCACTCAAAAATAGTAAAGATGGTAAATTTTATGTTCTGTGTATTTTACTACAGTAAAAAAATTGGGGGAACGAAGTGAATATGGCTGCCATGGTGTGGAGAAGCAAGACGGAAACACTCGAAATTCCCTGCCCCTGACAAATAAATGATGAGCGAAGGGGCCTCCATCTACGTAGAATGGAGGGAAGCAGCCTGTTGATTTCAGTGAAATCAATTTCATTGATTGAATTTGGGGAATCATCAGAGTATGGCTTCATAATCTGAGCCATCACTTGGTTGGTCTCTCCAGAAATGAGCTGCCATTGTCCGATCAGAGGCAAGAGGTCTGGGGGTAAGCCCTCACTTTTTTTTTTTTTTTTTAAGATTTTATTTTATTTATTTGACAGAGAGAGACAGCCAGAGAGGGAACACAAGCAAGGTGAGTGGGAGAGGGAGAAGCAGGCTTCCCGCTGAGCAGGGAGCCCGATGTGGGACTCGATTCCAGGACCCTGGGACCATGACCTGAGCCGAAGGCAGACACTTAACCGACTGAGCCACCCAGGCGCCCCAGGCCTTCGCTTTTGTAGGGCCTTACTCAACCCTGGCCAGGAGGGGCCTGGTACACCAGCACCTTAGTGCTGTCCTTTGCTAGTGGACCCAGAGTGAGGGGTACTTGGCTCTTTGGGGAGGCCTGTGAGCACTCACCCCTGCAACATGGCTGGAGCTCCCTCATTCCTTTTTTGCTTCATTGGCTACAAGATCCCTCTCTGAAAGGCAGCCTCCAGCTTTCTTCCTCTGGCAGAAAGCCAGCTCCCCTTTGCTGCAAGAGAGCTTGGATAGGGACCACCAAAGGGGTTGGGTAGCCCTGATCAACTTGCAACCATGTGGGACCAGATGTCGATGTGCCGGGGAGCCTCTCCCTGTGTCTCTGTGTGCCCTGGCTCCCTTCTTCCTTCCTGTCTGGGAGTCCTGTGGATGGCTGGTCTGAGCCCACACTGCACTTTAAGGTCACTTCTCCATGAGCTGGAAGAAAGGCAGGTCTTTCTGCTCTCTTTACCTCCAGCTTCCAGAAGAACCCTGCCCCTCACCAGCATTTCCAGAGGGGGCCTTGGAAAAAGGGCCCGAGAGGGGCCTAGCAGAGGATGCCATCTTTAATGTGCCTTCTTCTTGGAGCAACTGGACCAAATATAATTCTGGAAATTACATTTCCAGATCAGCATCCCAGGTCATTTTCCTTAGACAAAAATTTTCAGAGAGCCACCTTAGAAGGTAACTCATTAATTGAGAGATGAAATAGAAAAAAAACATGGCAAATGCAAAACTCACAGCGTGGCCAGGACAGCATGGGTCGCCTCCTGCCACCTTCCCCACAGTTCCCGTGGCTCTCGGCATTGGAGCGAACGGATGGTGTCCACTGCAGTGAAGACAGTGGTCCTTCTGGCCCTTGCAGCCGGTGAGGACAGGGCTTGTGATAGCCCCAGGTGATGGTGTACAAGAGAACAGCAAGTGTCCCGGGGGGCCGCGTGGACACAAAGGGAGAATGTGAGGGACTCAGTCTCAAAGCTGCAAGAGGTAGGAGGGAAAAACACATCCTCTGAGAAGCAGAGATGCAAAGGATGGCAAGTCGAGCCTTCTATACTGGGGTCAGCGAACTACGTGTACTAAAAACCACCAGGGAGTTTGTTCATAATGCAGAGATTTGGCTCAGGTAGTTTTGGGGGGGGGTGGACTGTGCATTTTTAAAGGAACCATTCCCTGACCCCGGGAATTCTGATGCAGGTGGTTCGGGGTCCATGTTGAGGCCCTCTGCCCCACATGATACCCGAGCTCCTTCTGTGGCACCCCCAGCACATGGCCATCGACTCGGCATCCAGTGCTGGGGCAGCGAAAGGACGAGGGAGCTGCCAACTGCAGGCGTCCTGACAGCCTGCCATCCTCACGCTTAGCCGGATCCAGCTCCCCACGGAGGCCACCCGTCAGGAGGCTGCCGAGGCTTGTTCTCACGGGAACAGCACAGATGACGCTTGAGGCTCAACCTGGTTCTGCACAACGAGTCTCAGTCACGCAGGCCACTGGGATGTGCTTGCTCCAAATCTCTGACCATCGTGCACTTTCGATATTGAGAAACTATTATTGTGAAAATGGGCAGGGGAAGAGCAACTTCTTTATTGCTCGTGAGGCCCGAGTGGGGGAGGGAGGTGATAGCTAGAGGACCAGGTTTCCTTCTGTGGGGGTGAAAATATTCTAAAATTGTGCACTTCTGGTTGCACGCATCTGTGGATATACCCCAGTCCACTGAATTGTGCACTTTAAATGGGTGAATAATATGTTTTATGAATTATATCTTAATAAAGCTGTTTAAAGAAAAAGTTCATTACACCAGGGGGCATAAAATACACTCTCTACAGACGCTAAAGATGTTTCAAAGAGGGGTGCCTGGGTGGCTCAGTCATTAAGCATCTGCCTTCGGCTCAGGTCATGATCCCAGAGTCCTGGGATCGAGCCCCGCATCGGGCTCCCTGCTTGGCGGGAAGCCTGCTTCTCCCTCTCCCACTCCCCCTGCTTGTGTTCCCTCTCTGGCTGTGTCTCTCTCAAATCAATAAATAAAATCTTTTAAAAAAAATGTTTCAAAGATGTTTCAAAAATACACTCTCTACAGACACATGTTAAAGATGTTTCACTATTTGTATATACGAATATAGTGTTATTTCAGTGACACAGTGTGTTTACCACATAGAGGGAAATAGATTTTTACCAATCAAGGGGAAAAAAAGATCTAAGAACTCCATAAAATCTCATTTGTTGGGGGAATGGCTTTATTTATATACTTTAAAATAATTCTGATAATTACCTATGATATTTGACTCAAATCAGTAATGACTTATTTACGACTTTGCTTAGTACCCTGTTATCTCTACAGAGATACATTACTGAGTCTGACACAGCTCAGTTTGAAATGTATGTCTCAGTAGATGGTTGGTCCTGACATTGAATCCCAGTGGGCCCCAGCTAAGCTGCTGACTGATTGGCTTTCTACCTCAGCTCACATTGTTCCATTCTCTGGTCCTTATGGAGTCCTAATTTTTTAAAAAAGATTTATTTATTTAAGAGAGGGAGAGAGAAAGAGAGAATACCAGCGGGAGGAGCAGAGGGAGAGAATCTCAAGCAGACTCCATGCTGAGTGTGGAACCCGGCATGGGACTCGATCCCAGGACCCTGAGACCATGACCTGAGCCAAAACCAAGGGTCGGATGCCTAACCGACAGCCATGCAGGTGCCCCTGGAGTCCTAATTTTACCTTGCATTTTCTAGCTTAAAGCTTTTCCTTTCTAAGATCATGAACTTCTATCTATGATCGAAAGTCCTGAAGGGGATCATTGAGTCATTTCTCAGTCTGTGTGGAAGCTATTGCTTCATTTCACTAATGACTAGTTTCCCTTCTAAGAACCATACAAGGAAAAAGTGCCCAGAGCTTCTCTCCTACGATGCTCAGAACACAGAACTATGGAACGAGAAGGATTCTTAGTGATCCTGGGCAGCTCTATGTTCACGGGCCGAGGGAGGCGAAGTGCAAGGAAGTCACCAGGTAGCAGGTGAGCCGAGACTAAACCTTCTGACTCATGGCTCGTCCCATGTTCTACACTTTGCACTGCCTAGGAAAGCCACAAAGAAAACAAACCCCCGGATACCTGTCTCCCCCAAACCAAACCCACCATCTAGTTCTAAAATCAAGTTGTAGCTGTTTCTGAACCACCAAGCAGGGGCTGCCCCATCCCACCACTGAAGGAGTAAGACCTTCTCCGCAGGGAAACGCAGCTCTGGGAGGCAGAAGGAACCCAGTCACACAGAGAGAAACAGCCCACAGGCTCCTCCTTCCCAAGTGACAGAGCCTGGAAGAGTGCTTTTCTCCCTCCACAACACAACGGATTGCCGCTCCCCGGCTAGCCTCCAGCATCCACTCCGTGCCAAGCTCTGGCTTCCATCCAGCCCCTCCTCGGGAGCCAAACCCCAGACTCTCTTGTCCTAGGAACTGGTCCAGAAGGGCTTTGGCAGTCGGCAAGGAGGAGCTTTATACCACAGCCTGGGGGGCCGGCTGCCCAAGCTCTGGCTGCCTGGGTGGGTGGCTGGGACCCCTACTCTGCAGAGCCCTGCCCCAGCACTGCAAAAGAAGGGCAAAGAAGGGAAATGACAGGTTAGTAGCAGCACTGAGGGGCTTTTGGGGGGTAGGGGAGTGAGCGATAGCTTGCTCTGGCTGGTTCCTTCTTCTGGGTGCGGAGGAGTGCGATGACACCAGTACCTGAGTGCCATGTGCTTTCTTCTTAAGTTTAGCCAAGGAGTTAGCTCCTGGGCTCCCAGAGCTGCGCACCCTCTTCACGCCTGGGATTCTGCGTTCTAGCAAAGCTGGCGCTGGGATAGAATTTGAGGGGGTGCAGGCAACTTCTCTGTGCCCTTCCTTGGAGGGAGCAGTGCCTGTGGTCTCTAGTGATGGCCTCTCTTGGACCTTGGAGTTTCATTATTAGGATTGCCGGGAGGGGTTGGCCAATTCTTTGGTTTCTATGTGGTAGATTTTCCTGGCCAGTTTCAAAGGGCAGGCAGGACATGTGGGAGCCCGCCTCTTCCTGCAGCCCGTCGCTGTGTCCCTCAACCGTTGTAAGGCACCGTCGAGGACAAGGCGGCACTTTCGTATGTTAACATTTCTCAAAATCAAAAACCCATGGACCCCGAAGACCTACAGACCCACTGCAGAAGTACATTCAGTTAAATTCTTGATCATTCGGCATGAATGACACTGTAAGCACCAAGATAAACATCCTCCAGCTATAAAGTCTCTTCCCCACGAGATTCAGAAGGTACTTACATTGATGTCATTTGAGAAAAAAAAAGTTGCCAGAATGAACAAAAATCCCAAACTCCCTTTAGAACTCATGGCCTCTTCCCTCTCCCCTGCTACCACGCCTTCTTTCCCCGCGCCCCTGCCAGAACTCTCGGGGACTCCTAGATGCCGTTTTGAGGAATGGGTTGTAGAAGAGTCTTCCCCCTAACAGTAAAAAAACCTCCCTCTAAGGAAAGAGCAGGAGGTGGGTCTGGTCTGTGGCCCCCACAGCACAGTCAGACTAGATAAGGGAAACTGGTCACGCAATTTGGAGTTGGGAGGGCCTTGGGGACCTCTCCTTCAAGGCCATCTGATTCAGGACTCTGTTGTCAAGCTCCCTGTCCATTACTGGACAGCTCCTGCTAATGCAGTGTTCTCACAGCCAAAGTTAGCTGACCTAGAATTTTCACTGATTGGTTGTGCTCTTGACACCTGAGACCCTACTGAATTAAAAAACAAAACCACCCCCAAAGATGATGGGGCAGGGGGCACACAGGCCTGATTTGAGCTTTTTTTTTTTTTTTAAGATTTTATTTATTTATTTGACAGAGAGAGAGAGAGACAGTGAGAGAGGGAACACAAGCAGGGGGAGTGAGAGAGGGAGAAGCAGGCTCCCCGCCGAGCAGGGAGCCCGATGCGGGGCTCGATCCCAGGACCCTGGGATCATGACCTGAGCCGAAGGCAGACGCTTAACTGACTGAGCCACCCAGGCGCCCTGCGCTCGCTCGCTCTCTTTTTTTTTTTAAATATAAATGGATGTAAGAAGTTCATTGAGGAGCCAATGAATGTACTGATTTGCTTCTGAAGAATGTACAGATGGGGGAGGTGGGAGTTTGGAGGAGAAGCACAGATGGAGGAGTCTTTTCATTTTGATTCGTCACTGAGCAGAGACCCGGAGGTGCCGAGGGTGCCGAGACTCACCAGATGCAAACCCAGGGAGGGCGACATGGACACACGGCAGGCCCAGCCGGCAGGAAGTGTGTTTCCGCAGGGCTCAGACGCCTGAGGAAGGACACACAACCAGGGATGGGGGATTTCAGCCCCAGGCCGCGGTCCTCCCAGGCGACAGACCTGGGTGCTCACAGATGGCTGAAGACCTAGGGATGTTTCCCGATGACGGAGGCAGACCGCTCCTGCCACCCCCACTCTTAAAGAATGAGTGTCGTCTGCGCCCTTGCTGCTGAGCCAGGCACTGCTCTCTGAAGTGCACGCCGGGCCTTGCTCAGTGGAGTGATTTTGTCCTGCCACTTCTCTTGAAATCTGTGTTCTTTTTGGTGCCACCTGAAGGCAGATATTCTAACTTCCTCATTGAAAATTTTGTAGAGTTCTGAGCACAAATGCACATCTACAGAGCCCTGTTTTGGAAAGCATCTAGCATCTGCTGGTCTCTGTCATATATATATTTTTTTTTTCAGCCAAAACAGCCTTTCAGGGACACAGAGTGATGTGGGTAGAGTCCTTAGGATAAATCAATAATGTGATTCTTTTTTTGGTTCACTAGATTATTCTGTAAAGTGTTTGAAATTTGTAAGCTTTTTCGCTGGCTGATGAAACTTGATAATCACTTGAGTTTATATGCCAATGGTTATGTTTAAAATGTACACATGGGATTGACTTGGGCTATTTTTAGAGGCATGTGGGTTACTTGGGCCCGGGTAGCCCACTCTCCCTGGGTACTGTTGATAAGCTTGAGATACACCCAACTGGCCACACACTAGAGAGCCCCTTGGCTGCCTCAGTGGGGGCGGTCTAAGGCAGTAGAACAGATTTTGGTCTACACTCTGCTTTTGCACTCACTGAGACGTGCTGGTGGAAGTGCTGGTCCTTCTCTGATGAGAACAAGGAGGACCCAGTTTCCTTAGGGACTCAATGGACTGTCAGAAACTGATGTGTGTGGTGGCCTGTGGAGTGGGGAGAACCTGGGGACCCCGCCTTCTTCCCTGCTGTTTCTCAGATGGACAGAAGATAGTCCCACCCAGTCCTGGTGGGTCTGAATTCTCCGGGTAGCTGCTTAGTGAAAAAAGGACCTGCTGCTTCTAGAACCATCTCTCAAACTAGGAAGGAGTCCTTAATCAGACGAGTACACCAAGGCAGGCATTGAGGACACCATGTGAAAAATCAGCTATTGCTGGGCTGCTTGCTGTCTAGTGGGCGACTGGGAAGGGAGGAGCCTGTCAGCTGCAGCTTCCATTGCCGGGACGACCCCCCCAGCCCACATGAGCACAGGGCATCAACGTTCAGTCCTCACGTCTGCGAGGGGGGGCTGGGGCTGACTGACCTGGTCCCTCTTCCCTCCTGGACATCCTTCCTATGAACTAATTTTTATTTTGTTTTTTAAAATTTATCTATTCAAGAGAGAGAGCGGAAGTGAGCATGAGCTGCGGGGAGGAGCAGAGGGAGAAGCAGACTCCCCGTGGAGCAGGGAGCCCGACGCAGGGCTGGATCCCAGGACCCTGAGATCACGACCTGAGCTGAAGGCAGACGCTTACCCGCCTGAGCCACCCAGGCGCCCCTCGTATGAACTACTTTTGAGTGCTGGCAGCTGAAGAACTTAACTGATGGTTTGCACTCATGTTGACATGAGGCTGCATGGCCACTGGAGGCTCACAGGATGTCGCCTCACAGCCTCCCACAAACCGTTTTCTGAAGGGCTGAGCCAGGGGCTGAGCTAATGTGGTATTCTGACATTATCAGCAGGTACAAGAAGCGGAGTGGGATGGAAGGTGATGCAGGAAGCAAGTCTCCTAACGTGGTGTCCTGCAGACAACATGAGAAGGCACACAATACCCTGTCCTGATGTTTGTGAAGAGCTGACAAAAATATGTCAGAAGCCACAGCGTGAAAGCGGGGCTGGGAGCTGGTCGGAGAAGGCGGCCACATGTCCGTGAGCGAGCTGGCCATGCCCCCCTTCTCGCTCCCTCCCCCCCGCCCCCCGCAGAGTCTGAGTGTCCTGCTCGGCATTGTCTGCCTTTCAATCCCATTGTTCTTAACACTGTATCTAACTCCAAGGCATCTTATTTTGGAATCACAACTCCAAAACCTCTTGTTTGAAGGGTAGTTTCAATTTATTGATGAACCAAAGAAACTAGCACAATGGGACTGTGAAAGGCCAGGAGAGAGGGATAGGGGTTCGTTCTGCCCGCTCTCCCGCGCTGCCGGGATGCGCCCTCCCGCACCTCAGGGGCAGCGCCCCTCGGAGGGGGAGGCCGGGCCTGCAGGGGGCACAGTTCTCTGCCCCTGTGTCAGGCGTGGGAAACTCTCCACACCTCCACCCCGCTGGAAAGACTCCCTCTGCAGGATCATAAACCTGCACCTGGGACCTAAAAAACACAGCTCTTGGAAAAGAGTTTTCCAGTCTGCAGCTATGCTTTTTCATACCTTTGTATTCATTTGTGTCTGAAACAGCACGTCTGGAGACAGACTGTAAACCTGGCCCACTAGATACTGATATTCTTTTCTTCTCTGCTGCATAGTAGTCTAGATCCAGCTGGGTCCCTCTCACACTCCAAAGAGAAAATAATAAGACCTTACGTTAGAGTTTTCAAAAGCGTGAACGTACGTTGCCTCATTTGAACCTGCGAGTAGCCCTGGGAGGGAGGCAGGCGGGCATCGTGGTCCCAGGGTCCCGAGGATGGCTGGACTGGTGAAGCCGGGAGCCAGATCCATGTCCTCCAACTCCTGGTCCAGGGCTCCTTCCACTCCACAGGATGAAGCGAGCTCACCTTGATGAGCACAGCAGCCTTCTGCTGAGAAGGGATGATGTGTCCTTCGGGCTGGCGGACCAAGGTGCCTGGAGGCACAGAGCTCGTCAGTGGGCTCAGGGGAGAAACACACCTGAGTGAAATCTGACATCAACAGCAGACGGGTAACTAGGGCAGGACACGGGCATCTTGGACGAGGGTTTCCTCTTTTCTGGATTCTAACCTGGACCACACCAGGTGCTGTAGCTGGAACTCAGCAAAGTCCAGGAGGAGAGAAGGCATTCAGAGGACTTTCTCATCTAGCAATTTATGGATTCCTTCACACATTCTCTTGAGGTTGGGCCGGCAGTCTCCGTCCAGACTATACAGGGTGGAGAGGAACTCCACGTCAGCAAAGTGGTTGAAGACGTGGTTGATGCGCCCGTGGGTCCGGGGCGTCAGGTGTCGCTGTACCAGTTCGTGCACCAGGTCCTTGCACTCGTGCAGGAGCTTGGAGAGCACGTTCCTGTCGAAGGTGTATTCCACCTCATAGAAGCTGACGATGGTCATGGCCGTCTGGTTCAGCTTCTTCCTGAGCTTCTCCACGATGACCACCTCGTCCTGGCTGAACTGGTTGTGCCGGTAGAGTATTCCGATTTTGATCGCCACCTTGATCAAGTCTTTCATGATCTTGTGGGCTTCCTTCTTGTTGTGGGTGTGCTCTCTGGTGACTTTGTAGAGCTCATCGAAGATCTCACTGCTGGTGTCATCAATCAACATGTTCGCCATGGTTTTGCTGGCGATTTTGCTCAGGATCTTCTTCTGGGCTTGAAGGGCAAGGCTCTTTGAACTAAAAACGTCGGGACCTATCGTGAGGAAAGAGAGAAAAGTTATAGAAATATGAGAACCATTTATTATGTTTCTACAAGTGAAACACACTAATTTGAACCTACGTTCCTAGAGCAAAAACTCATGCCTTTATATCCCACCGCTCCCTCACCAAACTCCACCAAAGCCTGGGATTGCTCCACTGTCCTCTCCACATACCATGCTTGTTTGCCCTCTTGAATCTTCTCAATCGCCCTCTTTCCTCTCTGGAAGGGGCCTCCTCTTCTCCGGGCCAAATCTCACCTTTCCAGACCTACTTCATGCACGATGGCTTCCTGACCCTATTAGCTCACAGAGAACCCCACCATTCAGTTGTGCAAATTACTGCTTGATGACAAGCATGTGGCACGAATACCAGCGCCACCCGCAGGGCGGACATACCCAGGCTGATCACGGCGGTCTTTCTGACTGAGTCTCAGAATCCATATTTTGAGTCTCAGGGGTCTTCTTTTTCACGTCTCATATCTTGGAAATTGGTATGTGTCTTACTGTCCCTGTTCCCAGGGGGCACTTGTGCTGTGGTTGTCTTTATCTATATGCAAGCAGTTTGCACAACAGGAGCCGGAGATTTGGGAGAAAAGTCAAGGGCACTCGGAGAAATATTGCCTCACCAACGCCCTCAGTTGGCATAGAGAACAGAAGGGCACCGTGTGCGAAACACACAGACAACTCCAAGTCAAAGATCCTTCAGACGAGTAGTGCCCTGAATGTGAAGCAGCTTAGAACAACCAAAGTCAACTGATGTCTCTTCTTTTCCACTTTATGAATGAACAAGAGTAACAGATGTTAAAAAACCCCCCACTAAGTAAGTCCAAAAGGATCCTTCAATAAGTATAAAGTTTCTAAGTAAAAAGAAAGCAGTCACTCACAGTTTAATTGGCAGCACATTGTTCTTTCTTAAGAGCACATAAAAGAGCCTCTTACAATTGACGGTGTCTTAGATTTGATGAACTACTCCATGAAGTCACCAATTAGCTAGAGCTGACATCAGAAACCCACTGGCCATCTCTCTACAGTATGCACACGTATTATTACTCTTCCAGAGGAGAGTCAGGTTGCCCGAGGACGGAGACAGTGTCTCCCACAGCACCCAGCTCCGTTCTGGGCACAGGGATGAAATGGTGTCTTCTAGGTAAGATACCAGAGAAACAGTGCAGAAGAAGAAGGTAGTAAAATACAGTGCAAATTTATATTAAAAAGTAGTTTTCCTTTGAGAACTAAAGACCCTTCTAGGATCCATAGAGACTGTATCCAGTGCTCTGTGGCCACAGGGAAGTGACAGATAGGACAGGCAGAGTGGACACGTGGCCATATATACCAGGTTCCACAAGCCTCACCTGGCTGCCCCACCTCATGTTCCACGTGCTCTGCCCACCCTGGACTCATTCGCTCGGTGGACAGTGATTAACACCCAGATGCTCAGGTCTCACAGACAGATTCAATAAACACTCCCACACAACTTAGACAAGGCTCATATGCACTCCCTCCACCCGCCTGCCCCCTCACAACGGGCCCCGCCTTGCTCCCTCAGCCCTGGGCCCTTCCAGGACAGTGTCTTCTGCTCTCAGGCTTCTAGCTGCTTCTCAGGCTGCCAGCTCTCTCTCTCAAGTCTGAAACCATAGAATGTTCAAGCAACTTTGCAGTCAAGTGACCCTGACATGGGCGGGATGTTCCCTTCAGTCGAGGTGCAAAGGAAACCAACAGCATGTCCTGACTCTTCTTTACCATGAGAAAGCCCAGACCTCCTGATTTATGCCCTCCAGTTTGTAGCAAAAAATACTTCTGCCCAGTCTGACCATCTGCTACGGTCACCAGACCTTTGTGTGAATGACCTCTGTTCCCCAAACATCAAATTCGTATTCCAGGGCACCTGGGTGGCTCAGTTGGTTAAGCTTCTGCCTTCGGCTCAGGTCATGATCCCAGGGTCCTGGAATTGAGCCCCGCATTGGGCTCCCTGCTCCTTGGGGAGCCTGCTTCTCCCTCTGCCTCTGCCTCTCTCTCTCTCTCATGAATAAATAAAATCTTAAAAAAATTCATATTCCAAAGACAAATATTTACAAGTATTGAGGATGCTCAGAAGACTGTGCTGTATGCTTAGAAAAAAAAAAAAAAAAAAAAAGAAGTCAATCCCACAGAAGAAGCTTCAAGACTTAAATAGTGGCCCTGCACTAAAATAGGTGTATGCCTACTCAGGTTATTATTCTGATGGGAACAATGGAATCTAGATGGATCTTTTCTAGAATATCTATATAAAAAAATGAGTCATTTCTTTGTAGATATAGCTCCTCCTAAAAGCTGCCTGAGAACGAGGTGCATTAAGAGGCTCTCTAGAAATGCAGCAAGCCCGGGCTGACACAGAAGCGACAGATCAAATGCATAGATGGCCACGAGAATGTACGCTCTGTGAGAGCCGGAACCTGTGTCTAAGCCCTACTGTGTGCCCGGTGCTTCACGCACTGGTGGCCCAGGGCAGGTGCTGGGGGAGGAAGGGAGTGCGGGCTGGCTCTGCGCCAGGTGTTTCTTGGTTCTCACTCTAACTGGTGGCTGAAGCTGCCATTTTTATCAAGCCTTCCTTCCTAGTCTTTTCCCCTCCCAACATTCTTCTCTCGACCAGTAGCTGTCACACCTTTTGCTCATATATTCCCATAAGAATTTTAAAAAATTACGTACCCTTGACGGCAAGTATTTTTCACCTTAAGGTTAAATAATTTGTTAATAGATATAATCTCTAGATATTATAAAGTATTTAAAAATTAGTCTGTTAAATCATTCTTTTAAATATGTCCAATATAACATAGCACTACGGTGATATAACACAAGCTCTTCTTTAAAAATTAGAAATGTTAGAGATGCCTGGGTGGCTCAGTGGGTTAAGCGTCTGCCTTCAGCTCAGGTCATGATCCCAGGGTCCTGGGATCGAGCCCCACCTTGGGCTCCCTGCTCAGCGGGGAACCTGCTTCTCCCTTTCCCTTTGCCTGCCACTCCCCCTGCTTGTACTCATTTTCTTTCTCTCTCTGTCAAATAAATAAAATCTTTAAAAAAAATTAGAAATGTTACATTGTTCTTTTCCCCCCCTTGAAATTGTATCTCTATTCCATGACACCCAGAGAATTTTAACTTAATATATTTTTATGCTTGAAAATGTTTTATTTGATCAATTCATCAAATTCTCTACAGCCAAAGGATGCATACAAATTGAAATTGAAATTAAAAGACGATTCCAGTGATCATAAATCTCCATGTCTTAAAACATTTCTTCTAGAGTGAGTTATTTTGGGGTACAATATAAAATATTAAAATGTTGATGGGGTGCCTGGGTGGCTCAGTCGGCTAAACATCTGCCTTCGGCTCGGGTCATGGTCCCAGCGTCCTGGGATCGAGCTCTGCATCGGGCTCCCTGCTCAGCGGGAAGCCTGCTTCTCCCTCTCCCACTCCCCCTGCTTGTGTTCCCTCTCTCGCTGTGTCTCTCTCTGTCAAATAAATAAATAAAATCTTTTAAAAAAATATTAAAATGTTGATAAACAGTAAACATAAAAAATAAATTTTTATTGGAGATGCACCTCCAAATGAGATGTGTAGGGGTGGGTTATGGCGTCTTGATTCAAAGAGGCACCACGAACACCAGAGCTTCACGTCCTCCCTGTGTCTGACCAGGAAGGTTCTGCACCCCAGGGTGATATATTTGTCCCAGTACGAGTCTTCATGGGTGAGAACTCTGACTAAAAACAGTGGAAAGGAGAGAGGTCCACCATGCTTTGACCTCAGGTTGTTTCTCAGGCAGGAAAGTGTAGAAAAGAGTATGTATTGAAGTGAGAAAGAGGAATTGGATCTATAATCAATTCCCTCCAAATCGTCCTTGTCTGCACATCACATGGGAGGTCTCTCGACTCTCGGCGGTTCGAACACTACATGGAATTCTCCTCTTCGGTGAGAGCAATAGCATTCCAAGAGGTGATAAGAAGTCCTCTTTGGGGGTAAAGAGATTCTTGACCAAGTAAGTTTGGAAAATACTGGGTTGAGCAATTAGATTTCTTTTCCTGTGAGATTTTAAAACACTCCTTTAATACATTAAGGTGTTTTATCAACTCTCTGAGAGGGCTGGGTGTGGTAGGCAGAATAACGACCCCCCTCCCCCCCCAAGATGTCTGTGTCTCAGTCTCTGGAACCTGTGAGTGTGACCCAGCAAAAGAGACTTTGCAGATGGGACTGAGCGTAAGGATTTGGGGATGGAGAGATTACCCTGGATCATCCAGTGAGCCTGATACAATCACAGGGGTCTTTCAAAGTGAAGGAGGGAGGCAGGAGAGAGTGGGCCAGAGAGGGGTCCATGACGGTGGAAGTAAAGGGTCAGAGTGATGTGATCGCTGGCTTTGGAGATGGAGGAGGGAGCCACCAGCCAAGGAATGTGGCTGGCTTCTAGAAGCTGGAAAAGGGAAGGAAACACAGTCTCCCCTAGGGCCTCCAGGAAGAATGCAGCCCTGAGGATAACACTGATTTAGAGCCCTGTGAAACCCACTTAGGCTTTCTGATCTCTAGAGGTGTAAGAGGATACATCTGTGTTGTTGGAAGCCACTAAGTCTGTGGTAATCTGTTTTGTAATAGCAGCAATAATTCAGGTGGTGGACGTGATGTAGCATTTCCCAAGTTTATCTGGTCAGGGAATTCTTTTTGTCTTTTGAGTAGAGTGACCAACTGTCCTGGTTTGCCAGGATTGAGGGGTTTCCCATATAGCTGACTTTCAGTGCTGGAACTAGGTAAGTGGCAGGCACATTGGGACAAGTGGGTCACCCTATTCCGAAGCCACCAGTGGGGCATATATCACTGAGTTAAACACTGAAGAACAGAGAAGTAATAAAGAAAAATTTCAGAGGATGGCAGAAAATCATACATGCTTGCCATTCAAGATGCTATCATCTCAGCAGGTAAGTTGTACACTCGTGTTGCCACATTTACTGATTTACCGCCCCTCTCTACTTGCTTTTTATTTCTGTAATTAAACTTAACCCTTTTTTGCTCATTTTGGGCAAAGTCCCTTTTGTCTTTTGGTTGCTCTGCAGTTATTGAACAGTTCCTATTAGTCTGGCTCTATATGAAGTGCTATGGGGGAAATCCCCCCAAAATATCCATTTGGGTCCCGCTCTGAATATGGTCCTGCAGGGACAGGAGACACAGACAAATGAAACAAAATTCAGAAACATGCGAAATAGCCCAAAACGGCTTGAGTGAGAAGAGCTGGGGACAGCTAAAGGCAGACTTGAATGTGGATAGATGGGGGTGGCTACCATGTTACAAAGTGGCTTCTAAAGCCAAAGATACAGGCTGGTAATTTTCCCCTAATCACAAAGGCTGGTTTTCCTGCTAAGTTTTCAGCCATCTCTATTGTGTAAGAATGTGTTATTTACCTATAAGGGGATTTAGGATACAGCCCTCCAGGGTGAGGGCTCAGGAGGGTCACAGGTGTAGCGTCTCTGAAGCCCGAAATATCAAGAGTCTACAGCAGGGGAACCCAAGTGCTACGGATCACCAAAATTACCAAGAAAGCTTTAAGAAAGAACAACAACAAATAAGTAGATTCTCCCACTCTACCCCAGACTGCCAGTATGAAAATCTTCAGGACAGGGCTAGTAATCCCAAGCTCCCTAGGTGACTCTGACCTGCTGCGTGTAAGACCCACTGATCAGGACATGCCCCGACATGGATCCGACTGAACACTCGTCCTGCTAGGTGCTCTGGGAGAGAAGGGTCTGTGGTCAGTTACGACGAGCTTGTGGATGACCACAGATTATGGTTGGCTCTTGAGGCTTTGCCATACCGGGTAGCTTATTAAAGTCTTTGAGATGTCCCACCGTAAAGACACCTGTGTAGTTTTGTTTAGTCTACCCACTTCTCAAACTTACTGAGCCTTACAAAATTTGTACACACACACACAATCATCTTGCAGTATATATTACGAGAAATGCTGGGATAGGATTGAGAGAAATAAAATCAAGACACTCTGGTCAACTTTTAAAACTCCCAGGGATCTGCTGGGCAGGAGTGAGGAGAACCAATGTCTCCAACATGTGTGCATGATTAAAGGGAGGGTGTGTAACAATGAGGGAGAGCCAGAGGGGCAGTCCTATTCAGAAGACTTTTGCAGAGAAATCTTGGGCCTGCTTCCTTCCATCCGTTCTTCTCTCTCAACCTTCTGCAGGGGGACTATGTGCGTGATCTATCAGGGAGGAACAGTGCTGGCTGAGAGGAAGAATGCGAGTTTTGGGAGCCAAGGTCAGGAGTGTACTTGGATATTTGGGGAAACAGGCCTAACTGGTAGACACATACTTGTTTTGGGAAAACACCAAGAGATCCAGGTTAGGTCTTGGCAAAAACTGTCCCCTTGTTGCCGTGTACAAGCCTTCGGAAGGCTGTTTTGGCCAGGGATAATTCTCTTAACCGTGTTCGTACAAAAGTTCCCATTCCCCAGCCACGAAAGCTAATGAGTTGTTTACAACACCTCAGAATCTCTGAGAATGGAGACAAGAATGTGATGATGCAGCTACTACATAGCTCCCCTGACCAGTACCAAGAGACAAGATGGAGGGAGCTGTGAAACTGATCGCCGTAGCATAAACAGGGGCTTTCTTACACCAAGACTGATGGAAAAGCTCAAGTGAGAGCAATGTGAGGTCAGTGCTCTGCGAATAAGCCCTCTTGGAATGTTTACAAGGAAAAGAAAAGTACCAGAGCTATGTTGGGAGACTGGCATGACAATGGTAGCCAACTAGTTTGGAGAGAGAAAACAAAAGATAAGCGGGTCCTTCACTAAACGGAAAAGTGCTGGGGCCGGCCTGAGTTGATGTTTCTATAAATGATGTTCGGCCGTAGTACAAGGGATGTTTCCACATTTCTAGACAACACTAAGCTCTCCCAGGTGGTGAAATGCCAAACTGGTGGTGATATATAGCAGGAAGATCTTACCGAGCTGGCAGAGTGGGCGGAAAAGAGGCAGATGAGCTCTAGCGTGGTAAGAGCAGGTAGTACACGTTGGGAAAAAGAAAGCGAATGCTGGTCATGAGGGATGAAGTGCTCTGAGCATCTGCCCAGGATGTGCTGAAGTACAGAGGGGCTGGGGGACAGACTCCACCCTTCTCTTCCTACTCTCAGGGCTCTGTAACTTCTCTGCTTCCAGTTAAGGAGCGCATGGAAGGCTTGAATGCGAGTGTGGATGGCTGTGTCAAAATAATAAAATTGGAAATTATCTGTCTTAGCCAGTGGTACACACAGGATCACGTCACTTCTGTAAACAGCCTAAGATGATGATGGCAAGGAAGAGAGTCAGCTAAAAGTGGGAAGTAGGAGTTAGGAGTGGAGACGGTACCCAGAGCAAAACACCGTCTGTCAGGGGTACCTGGGTGGCTCAGTCATTAAGCGTCTGCCTTTGGCTCAAGCCATGATCCCAGGGTCCTGGGATCGAGCCCCGCATCGGGCTCCCTGCTCCGCGGGAAGCCTGCTTCTCCCTCTCCTCCTCCCCCTACTTGTGTTCCTTCTCTCGCTGTGTCTCTCTCTGTCAAATAAATAAATAAAATCTTTAAAAACAACAACGAAAAAAACACCATCTGTCAAAGCAGGAGACCCAGCGTCCAAGGAACGTGGGAGGGGCAAGACCCCGAGCAGAGGGCGATTAGTGGTAGTCCAAATTTCTGGCACGCAATCACTTATACGTGACTGCTGGGGAAAAAGTTCAAGCAAGCCTCCTTCAGATGCAGCAGCCTCACAAACTACTGGAACTTTCATGATGAGCACCTTTCTGTCCACCTGCACACGCACCCAGCAAAGCTGACTGCACTGGTCATGTCCCTCGGGCTCCCCCCTTCACTACTGATAAGGGGCCAGGAGCCGGTGGGGAGACTGATAGTGTCTCCCCTCCCTGCCTGCTTCCTTGTCTGTCCTGTGTGTGAACGATGAGGAAGGGGTTGGCTCTGGGGGTGAGGTGGTCTGCAGATGGGACAAAATACCTTCTAGAGAAGACACTGCCTCTGCTTCAGTTCTTGTTTGTCCCCATGTAGCTACAGGGACAAACTATTAAGCAACCTTAAGTAGTGCTTTGAAATGCGAACCTCACAGAGTTATGGTTTCCAGAAAGACTACTGAGTTGTTGCATCTCCAGTGGAGTCTAACTAGAAACCGCTGTCCTGCCCTTGGATAAAGCTGTGGCTTCTCTACGGCTGGAAGAGTAAAAACGTGGCGCTGGAGGAGGTACAGTGAAACAAGATCGTTGAGTGATGGTGGGGTCTTTGGGTTCGGGACAAGCAAAAACCTGGATCCTCCCCTCTCTCCACAGAGAAATGATCAAAGCTTGGGAGCCCATGAAAAAAAGCCTTTGTTGGTCTAGTCCCTTTCATACTTGAATGAGATGGCATTTTTGAGACTTAAAAAAGATATTTTGGGATGTCTTAAAAGGCATCACAGTAAAACCTGAATGGCATGGGAGGGTTAGGAATGCATTTTGCTGACTGCAGTTCAGTCCAGCATATCCTTGAGCCTTCTTCGGGGCTGGGCCTCCCCCACCCCTCCGAAGAGAGCCACCTGCCTTGAGCGCATACCTCCTGGGCTCACCTCTGTGGCTGAGACCTGAGGTCCCCCCAATTTCCACTACTGCAGTAAGAAGCAAGCAGCTTGTGGGTCCTACAGGTGCGGTCACTGTGATGTGCCGGGCAACAGCCTCTGCCAGGTAACACTGCATTGTGTGCAAAATGAAAATATTAGAACCTCTGTTTCTGCCTCCTTGTTTTCTTAGGAGAGAAGTGAAGCTTTCCTAACACTGAACATGCAGGCTGACCAGGGGACCCACTGGCGGGTGGCATTCAAAGGGAACTGGGGAAAGTCCCCCACTCAGGGTTTGGTGGGTATTTAGTATCCCTCACTTGTTTATCCCCTTTCAAAAGTTTTATTTCAGCATTTGTTTATGTGTGCTTGGTTAAACAGACTCAGTGATTATATTATTTAGTTTTAACTAAACCCTCAAAAAATGGACCAGTGATTTCAGAACATTCCTGCAAGCAGCCAAGCTGAGGACTGAAAATAATACACTAATCATACCAGCATAAGTGAACAGCAAGGAAATGGCAGAGCTGACGATTATCCTCCTCATCGTAAGAGCTTTTCCACAGCCAAATTATAAGGTAAAAGTAATGATCTAATCAGATTGACAAGAAATAGGCCATAAAAATTTCAAAAATTCTAATAAGATGATTTGAAACATTTTACTTGCCTTGAGATATTCCCCAAGGTATTAGGAAGCCATGGCAATTAGTAAGACAGTGAAATGCACTGTGATTTTGATTTTAGCTTGTCCTATGGGTGATGGGGAGGGGCACTCAGGAACAGCACGGATGACTGTGGGGGGGGGGCAGGAATGAATCGAGGATGACGTTGAGTCCTTCTCCTAGCTTGGAAACTGGGGGGCGGGGAGAAACGAAGGCACCACCAACAAACGAGGCATCTAGGAGCCTGTGGGGTGGATGAATTCAGTCCTTAGCACACCGAGTCCCAGGGGCTCTAGGGGAATCTGGGTGGAGAAGGTCACGGGAGCCTGTCCAGTAGGCACCTAACACCAACCTGTCCCACCCTGAGCTTCCCATTTTCCCACCCAAACCCTACCCCTTTGCATCAAGCAGGAGCCGGTGAAAAGACCCATCTTCCCTAAAGAATTTGTCAGTAGGGGATCCCGAGAGATAAACAGGTTCTTCCTTAAAAATTCAACTATCTAAAATTAGCTGGTTAAAATATAGTCTCTACTCACAGCTTGCTGGGAATCACTTCAGTCAGAGCCACACCGTGTCCCTCCGAGGGATTCTCTCTCCCCTCTTTGGGCCCACCACCAAACTGCCCTTCCTAGTAAATGAAAAATGAGGGTAGGAAGTGAGAGGCAGGCTTGGGTATGGCAGGATTGGGAGGAAGGGTGGAAGGAAGAAGGACCAAGTTGCCAGACAAGCAAATGGGGAGTAAGTGGTGTCGCACTGGCCAATCTATCTGCCTCCAGCTCTGGCTTGGTTAGAAATCTTGCCTTTGGCCCAGGCCTGGGAGCAGGCACAGAGTTTGGGCTTTGCCCTTGGTGGCTGCTCAGTCCTCGAGAGTCATTCATCCAGTGGTTTAGAAATGATTTGATTGTTTTTGGGGGGCCAAGCATGATGAATCTTCCCAGCTGTACTGGACATTTCAGGATGCTGTGCAGACATAGAAAAGCAATGGTAGTCAAAGCGGGACACTTCTTACAGGAGAGCTGATTCTGATTGTTGCAACACCTTGCACTGAATCATTACTCTTTTTTTTTTTTTAAAGATTTATTTGTCAGAGAGAGAGAGCGTGAGCACAAGCAAGGGAAGCCGCAGGCAGAGGGAGAAGCAGGCTCCCCGCTGAGCAAAGAGCCCGATGTGGAGACTTGATCCCAGGACCCTGGGATCATGACCTTAGCCAAAGGCAGACGCTTAACCTACTGAGCCACCCAGGTGTCCCGAATAATTACTCTTTAAAAACAGCATTTGATCATCTTTAAGAAGACCAAGTTTTTTTGTTTTTGTTTTTTTCATTTCAAAAAATTCCTGGGAAAAAACCCAAAACCCAAAACCCAAAAAAAACCTAAAAATTCCTGGGCCTTGAAATAACTTACTGTTCCAAGTAAGGTGCAGAGAGATTGGCAGGGTCAGCTATAAGTAAGACCTACTCTCATTATCTCATTTTGTCTTAGACCCCTCCAATCAACCCATCCATCAGCACTGAGCAACTAGTTAATTAATAATCATGTCACAGATACTATTAACTACTGAGCACAAGCACAGATTATATACCTGGGGTGGTGGATACCATGTATTTCATCTTCACAAGAGTTCTTCAAGAGAGGGATGGTGAGTCTCATTTTACAGATGAGGAATCTGAGCCATAGCAGATTTAAGTAATTCACTCAAAGCTATGGGGCTAGTGAGCAGCACAACTGCAGCAGGGCCCAAGTTCAAATCAACTCCAGACAAAGCCCGCCATCTTCGCCTTCTGGCATCTGCTTTCAGAAAATCAGCCTTGGCTCCTGAATGTCTGTGATTTCTCACTTATTTGGGACATTAAATAGGCTTCAATTTAAATCCCCATCTAGCGAGGAGATTTACGCTCCATCATTTTTTTTTTAAATACAAAAAAAGCCATTCTTACTATGTGATAGGACAATACCACGTATTCATCAAAAATTGAAGATAGATGTCGCTTTCATTTTTAGAGGGAATTCTATATATTTCAACAGAGTTACAGATGGATTTTGTTTTTCCTATTGATTTACAGCTAGCTCTGAAAAGTGAATGAGCGATGATTTTACTTACCAGAGCTAACTGAGGCAGATACGTGTGAAGTCACTGGGGGCTGAATCATCTCCAACTCCACAGGTTAATTTTGGAGATTTGAGAGAGATTTTTGTCTTACTGCAGTAGAAGAGCAACCATCACCAAACACAATGTCTACTTACATGATTTCGTGAAACAAAGCTTATTCATCCCCTCCCCCCCTCTCCCTTGCATATAATAAGTAACTGGTGTCTCTCTGGATGGTGGATCACATCCAGGCATAATAATAGAGTCCCCTTCTGCACTGCTTTATGCACACGACCTCATCATACCCTTGCGACAACTCTATGAGCACGCACTAACCATCATCATCATCATCAGCAGCAGCAGCAGCAGCAATGGCATTTGACGTCTTCCATCCAAGGGATCCACAGCAGAGAGATTAAATAGCTTGTGTGAAGCCACCATTCAGGAAGCGGCAGAGATGGGTTCACACCCAGAAGAGGGCCCCAGAGTCCCGCGCTTCAACCCGCCATACTAAACTGCCATTCGCGGTGACAGCCATCAATTAGTTTAAAGGTGTTTTGAATTACTGCCCACTTGAAAATGGAAATGGTTTTTTTCCCCCCTCAGAAACATTAATTTTTTTAAAAACCATGACACATTTCAAGTATGTAGATAGAAGAGAAGATAATCTAACAAACTTTACTCGTTTGGCCACTGCCCAGATGGGACAAATCTCAATATTTTGGCCTCGGAGAAAGAGCGAGCTAAAAAGCCCTCTTTGTTTTCAGCTCCCTCTTTCCCCTTCTATCTCCCCAGATCTAACTGCACTTCGGAAGCTGGTGTGTCTTTGTCTCCTCCACATTTTTATAGTTTTGCCTCACGAGGAAGCATGCATCACCAGTATATGGTTTAGAGTGTTTTTAAACTTCAGATAAGGGTGTCGTACTACACAGATTTTTCTGCAACTCTTCATTCAATATCATGCTTTCAAGATTTATCGAATTTCGTCATTTAGTTGCTTATGTGAATATACGATGTCTCCATGTTTCCTGATGATGGACATTTAAGTTCTTTCCCCTTTCTGCAAGCAATAAAGTCCACAGACCTGTCTCTCTGCACACACGTGACAGTCTCCTGGGTTCTACATCTAGAACGCGCCTGCCAGCTCCTGGGCCGGAGGCTGCCGGTTGCTTTGCAGCAAGACAGCACTAATTTTCACTCTCACCAGCAGCCTATGAGTGCCTGCAGTTCCATTTCCTCATCAATACCTCAAATAGGCCGCCTTTTAATTTTCTGCCAATCTGATAGGTACAAAATAGTATCTTGTTTTAATAGATCTTTCTCTGCTAGTGACATTCAATGTATTTTTGTGTATATTGAGCATTCAGGTCTTTCCTCTGTGAATTTCATAGAATTTACTAACTCCTCTCCCCGACCCCTCCCCTGCCATTGGATTGGACGTCTTTTTCTGGCTATTTTGTAGGAACTTCTTTTTTTTTTTTTTTAAGATTTTATTTGAGAGAGAGCAAGCGAGCGAGCACAAGCAGGGGGAGAGGGAGAAGCAGACTCCCCACTGAGCAGGGAGCCCGACGTGGGGCTCGATTCCAGGACCCTGAGATCATGACCTGAGCTGAAGGCAGATGCTCAATTGACTGAGCCACCCAGGCGCCCCTGCAGGAGCCTTTAATATGCTGTGGATTCTAATCCTCTGCTGATCACATGAGTTGCAACTATCTCCTTCCAGTCTGTAGCATTACCTTTTCACTTTATTTGTGGTGTCTTTAGACTTACAGAAGTTAAAATTTTTAACATAGTCAAATTTATCAATGTTTTCCTTTATTGTTAAGTGGGTTTTGTATCTCATTTTAAGAAATCATTTCCTGCCATGAGGTGAGAAGTGAGTCTCATATATTTTCCAGAAGTTTTAAGGTTTTGTTTCCCACATTTAGGTCATTAATCCGTTTGGCATTTATTTATGCATATTGCATGAGGTACTTTTCCTCCTCACAGTTTGTTCAATTTATTGAATAGTTCATCCTTGTCCCACTGACCTGTTAGGGCACCTTTTTCTAATCAAATTTCCAAATTGCGCAGGTCTGTGTCTCTTACTCTGTTCTACTGAACTATTTCAGTACTGGCACCACACTGTATTAACTACTATAACTCAGAGTAAGTCTTGATAGGCCGTAGGGAAGATCCCCGCCACCATTTTAGTCTTCCTAGAAATGGTCTTGACTGTTCTTGCCTTTGCTCTTCCATATGAATTTTAGGATCTTTTGACCAAATGCCATGAACACCCTGTATTAATCCAGAGCAAACAGGTATCTTTATGATATCAAGCCTCCCAACCATTAGCATGATACATCTCTCCATTTAGTCCGATCTTCTGTGTCCTTCGATAATGCTTTAAGAGTCATTTCCATGGAACTCTTATATATCTTTCATTAGATTTACTTCTAGGTACCATAGTGTTTTGGTTGCTACTGCAAGTATAATTTTTTTCTATTATAGTTCCTAAATGGTTATTAGTGATATATAGGAACCCAACTGATTCATGTATCTCCGAGAAATTTTGTGAGTTCTGTAACTAGTTCTAATTGATTTTATGTAGCATCTCTCAGATTTTTTTACTTGGACAACTACACTGCCTCACAAAATGATCTTCTTCTACCTCCCATTTCTTTTTCTTGCCTTGTATGCTGAATTGTAAGGGTGCTATTTGATATCTTGTCTTGTTCTCGACTAACAGAATGGCCTCTAAAATCCTCCCTGCCCCCCACCCTGGCCACATATGATCTCTGCTGTGGGTTTTTGATGGATACCACTTATCAAAGTAAAGAATCTTCCATCTGCTCCTGTTTTGCTAATAAGGCTTTGTTTGAAGGTAGAAATGTGTATCTAATTTTATCAAATACTTCCTTTGTACCTATGAAGATCACCATATGGTTTATCCCTTTTAATATGTGAATTTAACCAATTATTAAATGACTTTCTGATTTAAATCATCATTGCTTTCCCACAATAAGCCCCACTTCATCATAATGCATATTACATATGTACATTATATATATATTACAGTGTATAAGTATGTATGAATATACATGTATATAATATACAGAGAAATTCCATAGTAAGTATTGTATTTAGCATTTTGCAACTATGCTCAAAGGTGAGATTGGCCTATAATTTTTCCTAGTACAGTCCCTGTCTGATTTTGATGTTCGAGTAAACTAGCCTCATGAAATGGATTGTGTAGCCTTCTTGTTTTTGTTTTTTTTTTTTTTAAGATTTTATTTATTTATTTGACAGAGAGAGAGAGAGCACAAGTAAGCAGAGTGGCAGGCAGAGGGAGAGGGAGAAGCAGGCTCTCTGATGAGCAGGGAGCCCGATGCGGGGCTCGATCCCAGGACCCTGGGATCATGACCTGAGCCAAAGGCAGACGCTTAATGACTGAGCCACCCAGGCGCCCCGCCTTCTTGTTTTTTAAAGGTTTAGTAAAACTCACCCATAAAGCCACTTGTGACAAGTGTTGTGTTTTGAGACCAGGGATGAGTGGAGAATCAATTTCTTTAATGTTTATTCATGTGTAGAAGAGCAATAATCCCCCCAAATCAACACATACTTATGATTTTTTTTTAAACAACTATTTTAGGCTCTCTAGATTTTTCTTTTCTTTCCCTAGAGCACCCACAAAGTAGGTAGCCATTGTGAATGATAGATCACTCTCAGGAATAAAGTGATAAACACCATCCACTGGTGTAATTTTCAATACTATTCTCCTTGTTTTATTTTAAGAAGGGAGACCAAGTATCTATTTCTCAAAATATTTTCTTTAACGATTTCATTACAAAAAATGATTAATAAGTATTGAGAAAAGTCAGAAAAGATGCATACACCAAAGGAAGAAAAGGAGTCCCCCACAACCCCACCATGCATCACAGTCACCATGTATATATTCTACCAAACATTCTCCCAGGCATATGCCCTTTCCCATTCACAGACACATGATCAACGAACACTATATTCTAATCTATGGAAAATAACAAATAACCCAGCAGCAGGCTGCATGATGGGGGAAAGGGTGTCCAAAGGGGTCCACTGGCATATAGCAGGATTCCCTTCTATCGCCCCTTCCTAAGCCAGGAGGTGGCGGGAGACACCAAGGAGGAGCCCCATACACAGACCCCCTGGCTCTGTCCACCTCATCCCAGCCCTCCCACCAGATGCCTGCTTGTTGGATGTTAGAGGACATGCTGAAATCAGACGCCACAGGGGGGCTCATCCCTTCACACGGATGGCTCTGCCCTAGTGCAGCTGGCTGAAGACAGGAAGGTGACAGGAAGGTGACAGCCAAGCATCCCAGAAATCCAGTCAGCTCTCCCTGGGGCTGGTGCGTTGGCCCCTTGTGCCCACAGCTGAATGCAATGATCCCTGCCCAGGTGGCAGAAGCGCAGTGACGGTTTGCCCCGGCTGAAGACCCCTCTCTCCTTGTGCCCTGGGCTAGCACTCACGTCCTTCCGGGGGGGGGGGGGCCCTCGCACCCAAGTCCAGCGTAGTCCTTTTCCAGTGCTGCACTGTGATCGGCACTGAGTTACTCCAGGACTGATGCTCAGAGGACTCGTGTACCCTTACAACGAGGGCAGTGTCTGCCATGTACAAGTTGCTCAATAAATGTCTGTAAATGAATAACCGGATGAATGATGTGCAGTGTGCTTTCTCATTCTTTGAGGCCCAAATTCTATCGGTTCAGGGTACACACTGGCACGACGTGCGGACGCACGGAGTACCTGCTGAACGGAATGCACTCAAGCACCTTCTGAACTCAGCACGAGGCCCACGCCCTGCCTTTCCCAGGCAGTCACCTGCGCGGCCCAGCTGGGTTCTACCTGTCTGCACCCCTACACGCAGCAGCGTCCCCTGGGTGCCCCCTGTGCCACCCCCACACCCTCCGTGTTCACTCCAGCAGGAGCTCTCCCTCCGTGGCAGCAGCACCCACCCTCCTGCCACCCCCGGAGCCTCCCATTCATGTCCCTTCACGCTCACCCGTTGTTTTAACACCCAGGAGCTGCCGGGGATCAGAATAGCACAGGCCACGTCTGTCTCTCTGGGTGATCCCCTCTGTCTGCTGGCGGTTCCCAAACTGTTCACCGTGGCAGGCACTGAAACCCCAGGCTCAGCCCAGCAGACTGCTAACAGGGACACCGGTAGGATGCTGCATTCAGAGCCATGGGACGATGCCAGCTTGGTAATATGTGAAATTAGTAAACAGACTGATGTAATAAAAATGTCAGCCTTTGGAATTCTTCAATTTTTGGAGTGTAGATATAAAACCTAAGACATTAAAAAAAAATCAGGCAATAAAATGGAACACATTCCAGTCTATACTGGAAAAAAAAAATAAACAAAATATGGCCTGAGATAGTGGGTATGTAAGCCTAAAGGAATGAGGCTCTTGGAAGGTGCTGTGATTAGATTAATACAGCTTAGTGAGTTAAAAAAACAAAAACAAAAACAAAAAACAGTAGCTGTACTAGAGAGGTTGGAACACATGAGGGAGAAGAAACCAGAAGGTACTTCTGGATGGGAGATGATTTGGCAGACAGCACTGCACCTTGCTCAATGTTCTACTTAATTTTTTTTTTTTAGTGAAATATAAATTTTGTACAATGACATTTTTGGATTTCAGTCAATTTGAAAGTGGAACAACAGGAAAGGGGCACAGGTAATATATAGCTAATAATACCCCTTACATATATTCTGTAGTAATTGTTTTTTTTTTTTTGTCCATGGATTTGAGATCTAAGTCATAAGTCAGGCCACATTTTGGATATCCACTGGTGCCATAGTAATTTCTGGCCCCGGGGAATGGTGGTGTTGTGGAATGGAGTTTGCAGATGGGAGGTGAGACGGCAGATCTCTCATTCACCTGCGAGGCCCCTGAGGTTGGACTCCCGAGCTCGGCTGGGACCCCTCCTCAGACAGAACCACTGCGAGCCAAGAGGGTCCCACTCATCACTCAGGAACCAAACAAGCTGTGGAGACTCGTGTTCCTGGAAGTCACACACAAACGTGTCTTTCTCTGAGACTTCCTTTCTAAATTAAACGTTCTCCACACTTGTCCCAAGGCAGTAAATGTCTCTAAATTATTTACACATCATGGTAATAGAAGAAAGCACCACCACAAGGTTTTACCATTTCAGATCAAGTCATCTGGTGTGGTCACCTCCAGATGCTGATAATGGCTGTCCTGTGGAGTCGGGATGCAGAGCTATGGCCAAGGAGTCGCTCCCCCACACAGGGGAAACTGTTCCTGCGTCCAGCCTCTGTGCAGGCAGCAGGGTGTGGAGGACAGAGCCCCACCCCCAGGCTGCCCCCAGGCCCCCAGTGGGCTCACTGTGTATCATGGGCCCAAGTCTTCACCTTCCTGGTTTCTTGGTCTGTTAAATAGGGAAGCTGGACTCGATGAGTCTGCTAATTTTATATTAACTTCTTCAGAATCAGAAAGTGAGGTTTTAAGTCCATTAAAGAACAGCACTGAGCATACACGAGATATGAGCTGATACCCGCAGGATGGATTACCAGGCTTCCTTCTCTCACACCGATTCCCTCCAACCACCAAACTCTCTCCCAGCTCTGCAACTGTCCATTTCAGCAGCGGAATGCCTCCTCTCTTCCCTCCTTGAAAAACCTGGGGCACTGACCTTGGAGCCTCCAGCTTTCTTTTTCTGTGGCTTCCCTCCAAAATGCCCCCTCCACCAATTTCCTGGGGCCCTTGCATCCTCCATCAGACCACAGCCTGTGCTCACCATAGAGCAGGCGGTCAGCAGACTCTCCCCAAGGCCTCTGCCTGTGCTGGCCTCAGCGCCCACAGACCAAGCCATAGACTGCCGGCCCCAGCAGGCCGCCCTGTGCTGACACAGCTGCTGATGGGAGCTGTGCCCAAACCCCCAGGGTCAGCTCTTCCTGCGAGGCCTCACATCTCTGTCATTCCACCTTTCTGCCCAAAGAGAAAGCGGCTCATCCTTGCCCCAGTCCCACAGGCTTTACTCTATGCATCTTCTACCTGGATGCAAACATGCCCTGCTGCTCTCCCTTCCACCCCTCCCCTGAACACTCCTATCCAGAACAACCCTCCCCGCAAATAGGGCCTATTTAAGGACCTCCCACCTGGCTTCACTGGTTTGTCCATTGCAAATTCCAGGAGCAGGGACCTGCACTGCTGTGTCCACAGTCGTGTCTCTGGCACATAGTAGGAGCTCAAATGAATTTAAACTTCAAAAAACCAGTAGTGACAAGTCAGTCCCGGAAGCGATGTTGTGGGGGAAAGACAAGGACAGACTCTCTCATGGCATGCCGCCTTGCTGAGCCAAGGATCTATGTTCTGTTACCCTCTCCAGCTTCATCCTCTACTGCCGGCCACCCCCTGGTCTCCCCTGTACCGGGCGCTATCATTCCCGGGGTCCTCTCTGTGCTTCTGCACATCCCGTTCCCTGGTGCTTGGACATCTGCACCTCCCTCACCCGCTCTCTCTCCCGATTCCTATCCAGCCTGCGAGGCTCCACGGAAGGACTTCTGACCTCTGAGCACGCGTCCCTGCAACCGCATTTCCCTCTGGTATACTCATCACAGCGCAGAGCCATCATACACCAGCTGGATGAGTGACGTCATGTACTGCCGTCTGTAAGCCTGCCGTCTGTAAGCCACTGGGCGGCAGGAATCATTCCTGTATTCATCCCCAAGCCTCCAGCCAGGGATTGAAACGCAGAGAATGTTCATGGCGTGAACAAATGGCTATCAGTCTTGACATTTCACTGAAATGTCTTCGCACTTATGTCAGAAGCAATAACAATAATCAGAACCAGCGTGTCCCCAGGGACACTGAAGCCTGCCTCCTCCAGCCAGGGGCCTGAGGTCAGACCCCCACTGCGCCTCCTTCCCACCTGGGCATGCTTGCCAGGACATCACTCCTCGGGCTCACCAGTCACGTTTCCTTTTTGTTTTGTTATTTTAGAAATCTATTTTCAAAGTGATACGGGTACATTATTTTAAAAGTCAAGTCACTCTAGGGCTTATCCAAAATGCAGCAACCTCTGGCCCACTTCGGATGCTTGCTCTTCATGGCAAAATACTTCAAACTCTTCTAGCTGTTTCAACTAATAATTACCTCTTTATATTAAAATTACATGTTATACTGTTAGTCCTCAACTTTATTTGCTTTTAACTTCCTATTACGGAAGGCAAGAAATTAGCTCTCTTCCCATTCATTCCTCCTTCCACCTTCCCATTTAGTTCTATTATAATATTTGGTTAGATCAAACATCAGTGATTTACACTACCATGACTTGGATACAATTCATGGCTGACTCATGTATGCTCTATTACTTCCATGACTGCATTTCCTTTCTTATTCATCTTGTTTTCTCAGGAGTTAAACACTGCCTTGTTTCTCTTTCAGTTAGTTTTCTACCTACCTAGCACGAATTCACTCCCAAAGTTCCTAGCAGAATACAACGTTCTCAATGGGTTCAGACACATCAACTCATCTTTTCCTTTAATTTTCTTTCTTGGAGATTCCTCTGGGAGCTCTCTCTGTGCGCTGGCTCAAATCCGGGCACCTCTCCCTCTAAGCCCGCGCTAGGCTGCCACCCTGCTTCTCCCTCCATCCTTCCTCCCTTCTCTCCTGTGTCCATCTCATGGCTTCTTCTTTCTTAACTTACACCCCATTTCAGTGGAACACTTTGAGTAGCACAGACATCAGCAAACTACCTGAAAGAGCCCAAAATAAAGGGCCTAAAGGCAAAATATATGTGGGTACTTATAGAACCATTTAAATGTAACCATTAAATAAAAAAGTAAATGTGCTCGTGGGCCATCCAAAAACAGGCGGCTGGCTGCACCTGGCCTGGGGGCCTCAGCTGGATGACTCCTGATCTAGCAGCCCCTAAGGAAGGGAACACGGTAGGGTAATTTTCTGGAGACCGAATGTGTCTTACAATGACTTTATTCCACCCACACGCTCGACTGATGGTTTGACGGTGTTCAGAACTCTACCTGGGAAATCCTTCCCCTTGAGAATTCAAAGGCATTGTACCACTGTTGTTTAGCTCTTGGTGTTGCTGCTTGGAAAACTAGCCCATTGGTAAAAGGGCCTGGTTATGAAGATCTTTGCTTCATGACCAGTCATGGGCACAGGTCTCGGAGTTTCCCCTGCCTTCGTCCCTTTAATGCCCAGGAGGGCTTGGTGAGGTGGGTGGGGGGCCCAGGCAGAGGAAATGGAGAGAAGCACCTGGGTAGGAGAGGCTGCAGGGAAGGGGAGCATCAAGGATGAGGCAGAGATTTGGGGCCCAGGAGACAGGACAGAAGGGGAGAGGAGAGGGGGAGGACTTGCTTCTGGGCAGGAGGTAAGAGGTCAGGAGGCCCCTGCTGGGGAGCCAGCTTTTCTCAAAGTATTGGACTCTTTAAGAGGGACCACCCTCCAGGTGAACAGGCCCAAGAAGGCTGGGCAGCCATGACTGGCAGGCCCGCTGCCAGCCTAGCAACTCAAGAGAATGGCCCTTCTTGTGACCCCTGTCCCTCTGGCCTCCCTGCCACATGACCTGACCTCCTTATGTCCAGACCAGCTGCCCTTTGTCCTTGCCGGCCTCCAGCTTGCCTTAAGACAGTCTTGGCCCCTAATTATCAACCATCTTCAGACTTTGCTCAGACTCCAGTTACTCTCATTGGGTTATGACAATTTGGCAGAGCTCTTTTATGTGGAGATTTTTTTTTTCTTTTTTAACAAAAATGAAACAAACAAAACCCAAGGATCGTTGGAACGAGACATCTTCATCCCACCCATGAGCCTCAGTCCATCACTGACCTCCCTCCTGGGGTGAATGGAAAGCCCGGGGTGGGGTATTTGATGACAACTTTCTGGAGATAACACCTGGGTGCTTACTACAAGTGCTGGTCTTAGGATGTATCTATCATCCATCATTCTTGGCATAAATGCCTACTTTCTCTAAGAATTCACTCTTATCTTGATTATTCTGCCTTTCCTATTTTCTGATCTCTCTTTTAAAAATCACAGTGGTTATATTCACTCACAATTGATAAGAAGGAGATACGGCTGCTTAATAAAGAACTGATAATTGCTTTCCACTTGAAAATTAAGTAATTTTTTTTTTTTTAAATGGGAGGATGAACTTTTCTGGAAGCGTGAAAATACATAGTCAATATATATTTTTATATCTGAAAAGAGGTAAAAATAATCATTTTGTATAATATAAACCAAGAAAGTAGACAAAATTGTGGCTGATGGGGAATACCATTAGCCCTAGCTAGTTTAAAACTAGGTTAAAAATTCTGATAAACATGAATCTAAATGGTTAGCACTTCTGTTTCCTATAAGCTTCCTACCCCTATTTGGTTGGCTAGAGTAGAATAAGGTGGAGATAGGGAGGCAGTAAAGAATATTGGGGCCACGATGTCTCTTATTTTCAGCTCCAAGATGCACAAGAAATCTTCAATTAAATTTCTAATTCCTTTAGAAATAGATACACATTATATTCAATATCATACAACTCCTCAATAATAATTTTTTTTTTTGGAATGGCAGACCAATGGCGGTAGCAGACCAATACCGCCTAAAAACTAATAATCCTGCTAGAACAGGATTTTAAACGCCACCCCTCTTTTTTACTAATTGTAAAAGTAATAAAGACACAAAATCAATGTGTAAATGAAAAAGAGGAAAGTGAAAGTCATTCATATTTGGGATAGAGGTCAGGGACAGAGAAAGGGTCATGGAGGGAATGAGGGTCAGGATGCCAGGTGCACACAATGACAATCAGCTAGCGACAGTGAGGCTATGTTCAAGGGCCAAGATGGCTGAGTCAACAAGCTCATTCCAGCACTGCATTCGGCTTGAGAGGCTCTGGTGCCTTGTGCCAGAGTCTGGGCCCCAAATCTATGAGCTCATTACCCACTCTGACGGTCCACACTTCCTCTTCATGGCACAAGGGCCCACAAGGCCTAGGCCGGGTGGGCCCAGATGGGACAGAGTGATGTGGGGGAGGCACCAAGCAGAGGGGAAAGCCAAAGCCTGGGCAATGGGTGAGCAGGAAGAGGACTGAGGAGAGAAGCCTGGAACATGCCCCCCACCAGGAGGAGCCCTGAGAGGGATTCGGGAAGGACTGGTCTGAGGTGAAAGAAGATCACAGGCAAGTGAGAGAAGAACTAGTTTCAAGGAAGAAGATGGAGGGAGGAACTGGGACAAAACTACAACAAAGCCCACAGGATGAGCAGTGGACTAGGCCCTTGGATCTCACTTGATTGTTGCTCTGAAAATAACATTTCCTGCTGAAAGTTATACATACTCATTGCAGAAATTTCTGGAAGAAAAGTACAAAGAAGGAAATTATAATTACCCATAAACGCATCATACAGAATGGTTAATTCTGTTCCAGCATTATAAAGTTAAAAGTTTATGTGTATGAATGAATGGAAGGGAGTCTCTGGCCCTTTTCTCTATAAAAAGGAATGTATGTGTATGTACGTATGGGTGTGCGTGTATAAATAAATATATGTACATATAATGTGTGTATATGCATGTATGTAGCACAACTGGGATCACAGATTATCAAGTTTTCTTTATCCACTATAATGCAAACTCTTCCCTATATTATTAGATGTTCTTCAAATTAATTTCTCTTAACAGCTGAATAATATTCTGCTGTGTGGAAATGTCATTATATATTTAATCGTTCAGTAGCTATCTGACTGAATACTGTTTTTTAGGTTGGATATGTAGCTTTGTTGCTGCCCCCATCTTGGGGGGTACAGTTTTCAATAGTGAAAACTCACCACCTGTTTTGTGATTTGGGGTAATCTCTGATTCTGTGTCTTCATCTGTAAACCGAGAATAATAATACCTGCTTTATCCATGTCCTGGTTTTGCCATGGATCAAGGGTACAGGGTATTTCATTGTTCTTAGGACTTTACCGTTGTTCGACTTGGTGGCCGAGGAGGCCACAGAAGAGCTGGGAAAAGCTGAGGGAGAGGGAATGGTCTGGGAGTGGAGGTGCTGAGCTGAGGGGCCTCCTGGCCAGTGAGGAGGACAGGCCCAGAAGCCCTGCAAGGCATGATTCTCGCTTGGAAGAGAGGACCGGGCGAGACTGCAGCTTTGGGAATTTTTGGCTTTGCGCCAGGAGAACGGATGGTGTCTCCCAAATGAAAGTGTATTGTCAGAAAAGACCAGGCTGAGGGCTCAGCCTGAGGAGACATAGGAAGAAAGCATTAATGATGGACACAGGAGGAGCAATGGAGGAAGGGTGCAGGAAAACCAGGATTATATATAGTTGCAGAAGTCAAAAGGAAAAAAAAAGTCAAGAAATTATTGTTGAATTCCCATCGGATACTGCTCTGGGCTCTCTAAAATTTGACTCTGTATTAACTGTTTCACTGAGATTGAATCACTGAATTATGAAGTTAAATCCTAAGGGTAGAAATGTTAACACAGATGAACAAATTTCTCTGTTTCCTTATAAAAACAGTCCATCTAACCAAAGATAAAAAAACATAATTGGAGAACTAGACGTCAATAAATCTCTCCCTGAAGCTGGTAGCTATTAAACTCAAAAGTAAATTAACCTTTGCAATTGTCACTGGGCATCTATAAAACCTAGTAAATACGTTTTGGCTATTAAAAAATATAAAAATCCTCTGAGGGCTCTGTGTAGGGCTTTCCTGACTGTGGGGGAGGAGTGCACCAGGCAGAAGGGTAAGGCCTGGTGTGGGCCTGTGGTGACCTGACTTCTGGGCAGATGTGCCTGGTGGGGAGGGGGTAGCAAGAACCCAGGACAAAGTGTTGGAAGGACACAGAGCAGGGGTCCCTTTGATATCCCAACATCCAGAATAACTCTGATCCTTTTTAAAAAATTATGTATGTCTTCTGGGAAGGACAGAGGAACCAGAGGATCTGGCCTCCAGTTCTGGTTCTGATACCACCTGGCAACACAACCAGTTTTTAGTGTCCCAAGAAAACATAGCAGAAGGGGGGCTTTTGTTCTCTTAAAAAGCCCGCTCCCTCCCCAAATAAAGCTCCCTTGCATCTTTTCAGGATTGCTTTTTGGCTTCGGAAAAGCACATCTATTCTTAGGGCTCAATCTAATTTTCTTCTTTGTACTGTTTTTTTACATATTCTACCATGAGTTTGCATTCCTTTGGTCAGAAACTAACGTTACTAAAAGGCAGCAAGTAAGAGATTGCCCTGGACATCCAAACCCCAGTCATCTAGCTCTGGATCTCGACTTCTCTTCGCTGTGAGGCAGGATCATCCTTGAGTTTTCGCTCATCCTCGAATCCAACGGGTCACCATGCCCTGGGAATTCTATATTGGAGATGATTTAATGCTGGAGTGGGGGAAAAAAGTGACTGAGGACCCAGCTTAAGTACACTCTGATAAAAGGAATGTTTGTCTGTCTTCAGCACCTCTCCTGACTCTGCTTTTCAATCCTTCTCTCGTCTCAGTGTTTGCCACATTCACTACATACAGCTACGTCCCATGGCTCTAGAGGTATGCACAGCTGCAGAGTCCTTCTATGACCTTCTCTCCCTGGCAGGAGCTTGTGCCCCTCTCCCCATCTTCCCTCCCAAACCACCCTTCACCAGCTCTAGCCAATCCTTGCCCATGTGCTATTGAATCAGATTGAATCTGTGCCAGCCAACCCTTGCCCATGTGCTATTGGGCTAATGCAGGTATTGTCTGCTGCTTAACACAGGGCCTTCTGGAGATGGAATGTCGTAACAGAAGGAGCCTCATGAAGGAACCTGATGGTCAGGGTTCTGGGCCCTGTGGGAGCTGGTTGGGGATACAAAGGAGCCTGGTGGTATCCATCCACTTAACTACCTAATCTACCTCATACAAGAGCAGTTGGAATTAGCCTGACTTCATATCCACTGACAAGCTACACATCCCAGAGCAAGTTACTTAACCTCTCTGTGCTTCAGTTTCCCAGTTTATAAAATGAAGTTACTTCTAGTACCCATCCCAGAAGGCTGGTATAAGGGTTAAATAGCATATAAACAATCAATCCAGTCTCGAACACATTGTATGTGCTTAGTCAACATGAAATAAGTAAAATTCAAAACACCACTATTATTTTGCATTCCATACTAGCCCTCTGGGACTGGACTCTGGCTGGCAAAGACCATCCTCACAGTTTCTCATCTTGTTTGGTATTTGCCACAATTTCTTAAACCCCACGTCCTCTCCTCTATCACCCCAACCCCAGTCTTCTCTCCCTGACTGTCTCAGTGTTATCCTCAGGACACCAAGGAAGCGGACTGGAACGTGGTAGACAGAGCTGCTGCCGAGGCCTGCCCTGCAGACGGCCCCATCATCTCCCTCCCATGTTCTATGCCAAAATTTCTGTTTACCTTCCCAGCATAACCCACAGGCCCCAGATTAGGCCCGCTGCATGTGCATACTCACCAGAACAGCCCTTGACAGAATTTCCTCCCACGCATGAAATTGGATGCCTTTACTATAAAAATATCAACTAGGAATCTCCATAAAACTACGTATCACCAAAATGTTTCCTTTCAGGGTTAGAACAGTTTCACAGAAAGCATATTTTACTTTTTTTTTTTTTTTAAAGATTTTATTTATTTATTTGACAGAGAGAGACACAGCGAGAGAGGGAACACAAGCAGAGGGAGTGGGAGAGGGAGAAGCAGGCTTCCCGCAGAGCAGGGAGCCCAATATGGGGCTCGATCCCAGGACCCTGAGATCATGACCTGAGCCAAAGGCAGACACTTAACGACTGAGCCACCCAGGCACCCCACATATTTTACTTTTGAGAAGAGACCCTACAAGCTAGCAGCTGCTCCTGCGGTTTTTCGACAGTTTAAACCAGTATTTGGACACCGCCAAAGTGTCTCCTCTTTTTTTCTGGAGAACCGAGTTACAAAATACTGGTTTCTATTAGGGTGTGTCTAGCACTTTCTGTGCCGCCAAGCCTTCCATTTTTATAGTCTGCACACTAGATTTTCCATGAACAGGCTCAAATTTATTCCCAGGCAATGATGTTTAGGAAACCCAGTATGAACGTGAAGACTGTTTGAAGGCAGCATCAGAATTTGGACCATGCAACTGCTTAAAAAACTCCATTTCTGATGTATAAAAAAGTAACCAATTTTTTGGCATGCCTTAATATATGTGGGGGACAAGGGTACTCACTCTCCTTATATGTTTTCTTAGATTAGGTTGTTAGAGGAAACTTGTTTTTTAAATTCTTCTCTATCCTTTATTTCTATACTTGCACAGAATACAGCCCAAACACCCACCTACACAGGCATTTTACATGGAGTTGGAAGCCAAGTGACTGAAAAAAACAAAACCAAATTATGTATATAGTGTCTTTATAGAGATCTGCATGTGAATTTAAGTGGGAGCCAATGGTAACTCTGGAGGAAAAGGAACCAGTTAGAGGCGAGTGCTAACGGAAAGTGTGACTATAATTTGGTTTTGCTGACAAATAAAAAAACAGGTGCCGTATTTTTTAAGAGAAAAATAGCATAGGAAATAGGGCTTTATATTTACACACTCACACATATTCTCGTTCTATCTCTAGAAACTTACACGTTGGCTACAAGCACCACCACGACACCCAATTTTCCTTTTTGAGTATGACAGCTCCCTTGTCCCACTAGTCCACTGAGGAGATCCCCACTGGGTCAGGCCAAGCTCCTCACAGGCTCCCGGCCTTGCCAACTTCTCTTTCTTCTCCCCCCATCTAAATCTTTCACTCCTTCAAGGCTACCCTCAAGGCCCATCTCCTCCATGAAGCCTCCCCACCAGCACTCCAAACCACAATGCCCCATGCTCCAAATCCTACAGCATTTACTGCTGATGCCACCCAGTCTGGCAGATTCAGTTTTGGGTGGCTGTTTTCTCTCCCCAACACAGCTGCAAATTTCTAGAGGGCAGGGTCCCATCGAATTCCATTTTTCAATGCCACCAGAGCACCCTGTACCCCTCTGAACACAAAACAGATGATCAGCCAATATCTCTTGGATTGACTGGATTGAACAAGTGGGTGCAGAACTATGAGGTCTAGAATGGCTAATTTCATCTGGCAATCTAAACTGTCCTAGTGAGGTCTAGATAAAATGTACAGCTCAACAACTATCCCGAGCTTTGCCGGTAGACAGGGCTGCCATCCCTAATGAACCATTCCTGAAGAATTCTGGGGACCACCTGCGGGGGATGTTGCGATATACTGCCCTGGTTCCTCCTGGAGAATGAACGGCCAAGCATGCCGCAAGCTGCTGGGGGCTTGCAGATAGCCCAAGCTGCACCCAAGCTCACAGCCTGTTCCTTGGGATGGCCTGCATCTATGACTGACTGACCACTGTACAAGGGGACATGAAGGCCTGGCCCCGAACCCTGACTCAGAACAGTTCCGAAGGGCTACTCTAGCTCCAGAGCTGGAGGCTATTGTTGGGTGTGCATTGCAGCTCAACTTTTCACTCTGCCCAGTCCAGCGTCCTTCCCCTCTCCTTTCCTTTCCCAAATAAACCCACTACATGCCGACCTCTATCACAGAGTCTGCTTCCTGGGGAACCAGCCTACAACAGCATCCATCCATCCATCCATCCATCCATCCATCCATAAACACACATACCTCGTTTTGTTGCACTTCGCTTAATGCACTTTGCAGATTTTTTTTTTTTTTCCTGAACTGAAGGTTTGTGGCAACCCTGGTGGAGCAAGTCTAGCAGTGCCATCTTCCCAACAGCATTTGCTCACTTCATGTCTCTGTGTCACATTTTGGTAACTTTTGCAATATTTCAAACTTTTAAATTATTATTAACATTTGTTATGGCGATCTGTGGTCAGTGATTATGGCTCACTAAAGCTCAGATTATGGTATTTTTTAGCAATAAAGTATTATTTTTTAAAATTTTTCTGAGGGGGGGATAGGACAAAGAAAAAATCTTAAGCAGGCTTCACACCCAGCGCAGAGCCCCACGTGGGGCTCCATCTCACCACCCTTAGATCATGACCTGAGCTGAAATCAAGAGTCGGACACTTAACTGACTGAGGCACCCAGGCGCCCCGGCAATAAAGTATTTTTAAATTAAGGTATGTAAATTGTTTTTTAAAGTATCATGCAATTGCACACTTAAGAGGCTATGACACAGTGTAAATGTAATTTTCATATGCATTGGGGAACCTAAAAATTCATTGGACTACCTTTATTACAATATTTGCTTTATTGCAGTGGTCTGGAACTGAACCTGCAATATCTCTGAGCTATGCCTGTATTCACTTATCCATGCAGGCATGCATCCAGCCAGCCAGCCAGCCAGCCAGAAACCTACTAGTGTGTTCAGGATCCATCGTGTTGGTGGGAGGTGATACAGGTGAAAATGACCCAATCCTTGCCCTTAGGGAGCTAACAATCCAGTACAAGAGATGAGATATGTACAAGAATAACCATAAAGCACACAATGGAAAGTGGCTGTTATTAAGACAACAGAGATTTGGCCGGGGTATAGTCCCAGGGCCAGGGGGTCAGGAGTCTTCATGCACTGGTGTAAGGCTGTGGCCATCAGTATATGTGTCCTATCTCTCCATCTGATCTTAAGCCCTGGAAGACAGAATGGACGGTGTCCTTACCTCTCTGCCTTCCCCATACTTTTCCAACACAGGGTCCCAGACAGTAAAAGAAATCTTAAAATACTGAAGCAAAACAAAATACTGAAGGAGAGCTTTGGCAGTTCCACCGTATAGGAAAGGTTTCTGGCTGTCTGGTCTTTCAGTGCAGAGTTCCCACGAGGCTCCTCACGATGCACATTCATTTATTACGCCCATAAAATCTCAGGAACATGAAAGCACAAGACAAGGTCCTGACCCCTTAAAGCAGTCACAGGACACTGTGTGGACAAGGCAGAGGCCCCTGAAAATGTCCACAAAGAGGAACAAGACACGGGACAGTGACTAACAGGCAAGTGATACCTCATCCCCAGATGGTCTCCGTCCCAGGTTGGCCAGCCCATCAATTGTCAATCTTTCAGTCAACAAAGGTTATTCAACAGTCTCCATGAGGAATCTAACAATGAGAATCAACCAGCTACAGAACCTCACAGTCCCCTGAAGCCAGTGCCCTAACATGGCTTATTTTTACAGGAGAAAACGCCTTTAAGCAAAACATCACCGCTAAGTGCCTGATGGAAAGAAGGGGGGGCTGGGAAGCCTGGGTGGGGGAGTCCACCTCCTGCATTTCCCTGCCCTCACCCCAACTCAACACGCCACTCTCCTTTCACTCTCCCTCTCCTTGCACTGCTTTTATACAGTCTGTCAGCAACTTCTGTTGTTTGCTTCTCTGAAATGGCACTTGCATCCTTCCTCTTCTGCCTCGCCTTAGCGTTACCACTTGCTCCGATACCGCGGCCACCCGTGGTCGCCGAGGCTCCAAGCTGGGCAGTCCCACACTCCGTGTCTGTCAGATGTGGCTCCTGCAAACCCAGCTCTCGGTCAGTCCTGTCTCTGCACAACAATCAGCTCAACAGGGGCTCCTCTGGCATCTCAGGACCAGTCACTAAGACCCTCTTCTATGTGGGCCTCCCTCCACTCCTGTAACTTTATTTCCCAGTACTCCCTAGTATATGCCCTCCACTCCAGTAACCCCCTTGCTTATTTGTGCCTTTGCTCAAGTGGTGTCTGACTTCTGGAACACCTTTCCTCTTCTTGGCCACCTATTGAATCCTACCCACTTGAATCCTACCTCCCTAATCTACCTTGCCACTTTGTTCACACAAACCAAGCTTAGGACCTAGGCGATGGGAGAGATGGCAAAGGCAGGGTTAGGGGCCTGCTTTTTTTCCCATTTCTTTTACTGTTTTGAAGCTCCCCTACCACATCTCGACTCCATTGCATGGAAATGCTTTTCTGTAGCACTTGCCCAGCTGTGAAGCCCCACCAGCTTGAATGCCCTGGACCACCTAGCTGTGGGTGGAAGGAGCTTGTTTGCCCTCAGCTGGGTAGACTATCTTTGTCTTACAAGCCAAAAAGGGAAAAAGCTGACACTGCTAATGTTTACTCACTTGTTGCTTCTTAGGAAAGACTCTTAATCACTGTCAAGTTAATATACCAAGTGCTAGGATTTCTGAGAGATGGATGGTGGGTTTGCCAAACGATAGACTGCCAAGTTGGGTCTCTGGAATGAATCCAGTGTTCCATAAACCCTGCCTCTTTCCTAATCATAGAAAGAACCCAAAATGACAGAAAGGCAGAGTAGAGTTTCAGGCAGCAGAATGACATAGAAGCATCATCCTATGCTTCCGGAAAAACAGAAAGGATGCAGCTCGAGACAAATTTCATCTCCCCCCTTCACCTTCATATGCAGAGGGTTGCGTTGCTTGATGAGTGCACTGCAGGCACTGGGGAGATCTTCGGAAAAGTCTCTTGAAAGGGGTACAGTAAAGAGTAGGTGGTCCTCAGAGACTTTCTCACTCTTCTGCCAATTTGTAACTGGGAAGGTGACTGAGATGGGTAAAAATGGAAGGGGAATGATGAGGACTTCCTGGGCCTACTGCTACCTTGAAGGAAAATGGTTCACTGGTTGGGAAGGGTTACCTCCTCTTCTTTTATTTGAAATGGCATGAAAGTGGCCATCTCCAAGTTAGCCGGTGGGTTGGATAAGGGGTTCTCTGCTTTGTACAACTTTACCTAGAGCTAAAGGAAAAGGGGTGTGAAAGTAGTAGTTTTGAATGTCCTCATCTTCGTGCCTTGAGCTGGCAGATGAGGAGGATAAGAAGAGGTAAAGATAACCTCCCCCAAACCAACAAACAAACACACATACAAACACACCTGCGTGCACACCCACACACCCACACACATACCCCAGAGAGAATGAGAGAATGAAAAAGAGAAAATTCAAAACAAACCTGCTCAGGCAATTACATTAATATGATAATAATGACAATAATACTAATTGTGTTACACACGCCTACTGATTTACATTTTATAAAGCACTGGGGTATATTATCTAGCAGTATTCTTAAAACAAATAATCCAGTCAGGTGATAAACAACATAGCAGCTACCATGTACTGAATGATTACCGGGAACACTTTTCATGTGGTGTTTTATTTAATCCTCACAACCTCCTTGTGGTACTAGTACTATCCCCATTTTACAGAGGGAGAAACAGGTTTGGAGAGGTTAAGTAACTTGCCCAACAGGTAGAGAATGAAACCTAGGTCTTTCTGATTCCAGAGTCCAGGCTCTTGACCTTAATAGGGTACATGTCATGGCAGGGCTTTTTTTTTTTTTTTTTTCCAAGTTCGAGAAGGGAAGGCCACTCAGGAGGATGCAGCCCTTACATCTCAACTCCCTAAGAGGTAGGTACACACAGACACACACACGATGAATACTCGAAGAGGTCCCACTTCTCTGTTGTCCCCAGTTACAAATGCATCCAGCTTGCACAGATACAGGTCCACAGATGAAGGCCTCATTCCTTATAGAGAGAAAGGTCAACCCCTAAGGATAACATACCTGTCATTTAACCTGTATCTGAAGTTGCAACAAGGGTTTCCATTTGACAGGATGCAGCTACAGCAAGGCAATGAATTAGCATCTAGTTCTGAAGCTTTGCCACGAAAAATAGTTTAAGACTGAGAATAATGAGATGGAATGCCATTTAGAAGAATGGCTTGTGATAGTCAATTAAATGTTCAGCTTGGGAGATTCATGCGCACACAGAAAAGAAGAAATGACTGTAGAAAACAGCAAGGTGCAAACACATGGTGACAGCTCACAGAGTTGGCTGCCCTATTCTTCACAGGACCCATCTGACCTCAGCGGTCAGTGCTGAGGCCTGACACAAATGGACATGCACACATCCGGGATACTCTGGGCTGGGCAGGCTTGGGGGAGAAGAAACAGGACCCTTGAGAACTCCTTCCCTCCCCTTTCACCCAAGCACCAACTCTTCTGGAGTATCTCCTCCCCCTTCTTCTCCTCCCTCCTCTTTCTCTAAGCTTCCTTCTCCTCTCCTTCAAACATCAACCTGCATAAGAGATCTGAGGGTGGGGTGGGGACAGCATGTTAGTTCCTGGGATTTTGAGACAGTAAAATGTCAAGGTCAGCAGGCCCCCCCCCCTCAACCACACCCCAGCTTTCCAGATACACTTTTTTAAAAAAAGATTCTATTTTTTGACAGAGAGAGAGAGACAGTGAGAAAGGGAACACAAGCAGGGGGAGTGGGAAAGAGAGAAGCAGCACCCCCCCCCCAGCAGGGAGCCTAATGCGGGGCTAGGACCCTGGGATCATGACCTGAGCAGAAGGCGGACGCTTAACGACTGAGCCACCCAGGTGCCCCTCCAGGTATACTTAGATACACACACAAACACCCACTGGAACTTTAAAAAGATGTTAGGAGATCTGCAAGACCCCTATGAAACAAAATCTTGCTGCTTCCTAGCCACAGAAACATAAAAGTAGGCAAAGGGCTCAGGTTAATTAGTTATCTCCACACCTACCTCACAAAGGAGGTGGCCCTTGCACACAAACGGGAATCCTCAACACAGGCGTCTTGGTAATGCCACCCTTCCTCTTGGCCAGCCTCATTTCTTCCCACCCACCCAAAAAGGTGTTGACCACAGCCGCCCTGCGAGAGGCTGAGGGGTACCGTATAGTAGATAGGGAATCCTATCCTTCAAGTAGACCTTGGCTACTCCCTGCTGTGAGACATGGGTAAGCCACTTAGCCTCTCTGGGCTTCTGTAAAATGGAACTGATAACCACCTGGCTAAATGCTGTGAAGATTAAGGGGAATCATCTATGTAGGGCCTTTGGCACAGTGCCTGGCGCTGTCCTGCCTGGTTCCTGAGCCCACGCCTGGGTTGATAGTGCCTCCTGGTACTTGGCCCCCACTCTCAGGATGCTGGTGTGACATAGGGAAGAGTGGGGACTAGTCTAGGACCTCGGGTCTGTACCAGGAGGGTCCCAGCCCTCAGGTCACATGTCTGCCGGCCGGCCGCGGCTAGCCTTCAGGGCCCCTAGGGTCCCGGGAGCCGGGGACAGGTGGGGAGGGCGATCAGGTCTCCGGTGTGTGGACCCGTGGGCGGCGGGTGGAGCCGGCCGGTGGCGGTGGGCAGAGCCCAGCCGTAAGTAGACCCAAGGCTGTGGGTGGCTTCCTCCTGTTGCTCAGTATCAGGAAGAGGCGGGGGAGGACATTCATTTTTTTCCAAAGTAAGCATCCACCCATTGCTTCGATAACTATCGATTGTGAAAAACCGGCGGCGCCTCTTAAAGGCGAAGCCCGGCTCCCGCGCCCCCTCCCCCCCCCGCCCCCGCGGCTGTGTTCCCGGACCCCTCCGCCGGGACCTCCTCTGCCTGTACCGGGCAGCGATGGACGAACCCCTCTGCACCGCCTCGGGGACCGCAGCCACTAGCTGTGGTTTGACCTCTGCCCGTCCACCCGCGGGTCCTTTCCTTCCCGGAGTCCCCTGTCACGCCTTCGACCGGGTCACCTGTTCCGCAGCGTCCCTGGAGCCCGGGTTCGAGGACGGGGTCGGCGTTCGGAAAGTTATTTCAAAGGGCAGATGTGTTGCAACCCTCGCGGCAGCAAACTACAGGACGCGGATTTCCCGAACCCTTCCCCACCCCCACCCAGCCCGGGCGACCCGAGCCCGCTGCAGGACGCAGCTGCGCGGAGAGCCACCCGCAGATGCACCTCTTCTCCCTCCCGCGCGCCCAAGTGCAGTGGAAAGCCTCACAGCAAACTCACAGCGCGGAGCAATCCCGGGTCCTGGCCTGGAAGGGCTCGGCCTCCCGCCCGGCAGCTCCGAGAAATACCCGCGATTTCCTGCCCCGGCCTCCCCTCCTCCCGGCCCCGGCCCTCCCGGCTGGGCTGCCGCGGCCCCTCGGTACCTGCCGCGGTCACGGGCTCGCCCTCACTCTGCTCGCCGGAATCCGAATCCATGCTGCGGGCTGCTGGCCGGACGTCCACAGCCGCCCGCCCGTCTGCGGGGCGCTCGGGGCCGGCGTCCGGGCTCCCGTTGCCGCGGCGTATTCGGTGCGGCAGCCCTGGCGGCACGGGCTGGGCAATGCGCGGCGGCGGCGGCCGGGGGGCGGCTCCGCAGAGGCGAGCGCCGCCCGCGCCCCGCTCCCCGCGCCCTGCCGGCCGATGCCTGAGCGCCAGGCGAGCGCGGGGTGGAGGGTGGGGGCGCGCGGGGAGAGAGCGGGGAGGGGGAGGGGGAGGTGCGAGCTGGGAGGAGCGGGAGCGTCCGGCCCCGCGGGCGCCAGACGGGGCTTAAATACCCCGGGGGCGGTGCCGCTCCTCCTACCCGCGCCCCGCGCCCGGCGCCCTGGAGTTGAGGCGCGCGGCGAGGTCCTGCCGGTCGGCGAGGCCGAGCGCGGTCTCTTGCGGATGGCCAAGTTGGGAGGATTTTGAGGCGAAATAGCGCCTCTACCCAAAAAGGAAAAAGAGAGGTTCCGTGTGGGAGTCCCGGGGCTGCCCGGGTTGGAGTCCGAGTCCACCGCTCGGGGACCTGGGACGAGAGACTCACTCTCCCTGAGGTGTTTCCTCACTTGGCAGATGGGGAAATGACAGTTGCCTTGTACCGGGAATGTTGTGGGGGAGGAAATAAGAATGCACGTGAGGAGCCGAGCGCAGGGCCTGGCACCTGGCGAGGAAGTGAACAGCACTCGGCAGGTACGCTCGCTCCGGCGGCGCTTCTTCCTCGCGTGGGCGGGGCGGGCGGGCGGGGCCGAGCAGGGAGCCGTCGCGCGCCGAGGACACGCCTTGCCCGCCGCGACCGCGCCACTTCGCGCCCACCGACTCGGGCCAAGAATGGAATTTTCAACCTCGTCTTAACAAGGAGTGTGCAACATGCTCCAAAGCCCCTACCCTTTTACGTTCTAAAAAGAGGTATTTGTGAATTTACTTAGTAATTAAGAGACAAAACGAAGGGGGGAAACGTCCTGAGCAGGAGCAGTAAGGCCTCAGGGGATCAGGAGATTGTGGGTTAATTCTCAAGGATCCATGCAGTCTTACTGTCTCCCCGAATTATCAACTCCCAACACTTACGTAACTTCAGGCCAGCTTCTCTGTATATAAAGTGCCACAGAAAAAGCAAACTAACTATTGACGTGAGCAAAATGAAGTCAGGAGGAGAAAGTCCACTAAAAAGCGCCATTTAATTGTTTCCTATGTGCACTTGTTTAATCTGTACAGTGACCCAGTGAAGAGTTTGGGTTGAACTACGTGCAGATGCTTTTTTGGAGTTCAAAAATAGCTGGAAGTTGGCAATTTCATAGAATTCGACCTATATTGCTATCCCCATTTTATACATGTGGAAGCCGGATTTCAGGGAGAGCAAATAATTTTCTTGTGGTCGCGCGTCCAGTAAGTGGGTGAGCTGGGACTTGAAATCAGGCTTATCTGATGTCCACACCTGCTCCTAACTGGCAGGGTATAGTGTCACAAGTCAGTTTGGCCTCTTGGCTACCTGAGGGCTGCCTCCTTCAGTGAAGGTATGGGTTTCACAGAGTACAAATATAGTTCTACTTTGCGTCCTCAGAAAACATTTTCTAGATGGCCAAACTCATGGGCTTTAGTTGACAAAAGTTGGATGGGTTTCTGTGGAACAATCAAAAGAGTCCCATACTAGATATGTGATCTTGGGCAAATGGCTTAACCTCTCTCAGTTTCCTCGTGTTGGCATCTCCTTCATAGGGTGGTTGTGAGGGAGTAAATGAAATAATGAGTGTGGAAGCTATTCCTCAATGCCTGACACACAGTTAATGTCTGATAAGTGGGAAAAACATTACTTCTCAGATCTAATGGGTCCCATTTAGAAAAAATATTTTAAAATCACATTTTTAAGTAAAAGAAAAAAGTAATGGCAACATTTGTATAAAAGTTGATACTCAAAAAATAAATAGCTGGCATCCTTTAAAAAGTTTGCCACCATAGTTTTGCTTTTTTTTTTGAGATTTAAAAAAATTATTTATTTATTTATTTATTTATTTATTTATTTATTTAGAGTGCTTGCCAGTGGGGGGAGGGGCTGAGGGAGAGAGAATCCCAAGCAGACCCTGTTTTGAGTGCAGAGCTCCAGGCAAGGCTGGAGCTCAGGACCCTGAGATGGTGACCTGAGCTGAAATCAAGAGTCGGATGCCTAACTGACTGAGCCATCCAGGTGCCCCATAGCTTTGCATTCTTAAGGAAAATCAAGGATGGTAGCATCAGAGAACAGAGTATATTAGATTGAAAAGACATCCAGCTTCCTTTGAAAGCCAAGCCTAGATTCAACAACAGGAAATGTGAAACTTTCCCTGTTCCCTTAGACCTCCTTTCCCGGAACTTGGTAGAAGCTTTTTAATGATTGTTTATTTGTTTGTTTTAATGGACAGGTGGTCTAGGTTGAAGGGTGAGAGAGACAGAATCCCACGGAGGTATCTGTACATCACAGCTATAAAGGAAATAGGAAAGCTCACTACTGGAACTTGGTTAACAATAAACAAGGTATGGAGAGCACATGATACATATACGCCCATCAAGTCATTGGATCTTTACTGAATAACTAATACATTCAGCCCAGAGATAAAATGCTGGGGGCGGGGGATGCTGGTCAAAGTGCTTCTGAAAAGTGTATAATGTGAGTCCAGAAAAACAACACCTATTCATTTGTTTGTTCCTATATTCAGTCATAGTATATTTCTGCAAAAAAAAAAAAAAAAGAGGCAGACCTAGAATGAAAAATTGAATGTGGAATTAAACAATGGAGAAGAGAGATCCAAACCAAATAAAGTCTCCATTCCAGTTTCCTATGATATGCAATCTGTTGTCATGGGATAGCAAGACAAAGGGAAATGACTGCTGGCGTGCATGTGTGTTTAATGAAGAACGTTAGTGGAACATACCTTATCTGTCCTCCCAGTGTGGAAAAATCTGTATAAGAGAAGGAAGTCCTTAAAATAGTATCTCACAACCATCACCCCCACGAAAACAGTGAAATCTGAGATGGTGAATCTCCTTTACAAACCAATCCTACTATATTTCTTTAAAAAGAAAAAGAAGGAAAGGAAACTCTCTTAGAAAAGAGGAAAGGATTTCCGTAGTTCCTCTGTGTATTTTTAGAAGAATGGCATCACTAGAATTGAATTGAATCTAGAGTCTGAGGGTTATAAACCACTTTCCTCAGTGTTTCCACTACATCTTTTCAGCCTGGCTGCTTTTCAGACACACGAGTTTCTAAGTCTCATTGGTCATTCCTTAGCTTTAGCTAAGGAAGTCGTTGGATTTTAAGGAACTTACTCGTCTGGTAGGAAAAGCCTATCTATATGTAAGGTGTCAAGAAACGGATAATAAAGCAGATCCATTTCTGCGAACACAATAATACTCCTTTAATCTAAGCCAGTGCTATGACTCATCTGCCTGTCTCCTCTTGTGGGATGGAAAGGGAGCTGTCTGTAAACCTTTGGGCAAGCAGCCTGGAGAGGGGAGGGAGGTTCCTCTCACACGCTAGGGCTGCTACTCTGCTTCAATACCCCACAGGGCTCTGGCACTGCCATTTTTTTCTAGGCTGAAGTAGCCCTTGGTATTTTGAGATGAGAGGTTGGCCAGGACAGCCCCATTTTAAATAACGTGTCTCGAGGTGGATCCTGGCACCAAGGAAGTTCTGCCCAGAGCAAGGCAGCCTTCATGGGGCTCTAGGCAAGCTGGACAGTGGGGTCAGAACTGGCTTCATATCCATCTGGCAGAGCAAGGTGCCTGAAGACAGCCTTGAAAGAGGGGGCGTTTCCTCTCTCTTTCTGGCGAGCAAAAATAAGTTTTCATTGTCCTCCATCCCTTATTTCAAAAGTATCACTGTAGAAAAATTAAAAATCTGTTCATAATTGCACTAGTTACAATAACTGTAAACACATCTTTTGAAAAACTTTCCTCTTTGTGTGTGTTGCATTCTGCTTTTTTAACTTGCTTCTTCCTTTTTTTTTTTTTTTGAAGATTTTATTTATTTATTCATGAGAGACAGAGAGAGAGACAGAGGCAGAGGGAGAAGCAGGCTCCCCGCAGAGCAGGGAGCCCGATGCGGGACTTGATCCCAGGACCCTGGGATCATGACCTGAGCCGAAGGCAGACGCCCAACCGACTGAGCCACCCAGGCGTCCCTCTTGCTTCTTCCTTTTAATAGTATGTTATTTCATCTACTTTTTGACATGATGTTTAGTAGCTGCACAGTATTCTACTGTATGGGTGCACCATAATGTAGTTGAACATTATTGGGCATTGAGGTTGTTTCCAGTTTTCTGGTATAACTGACAGTGTTAGTAAACATCTTCATGTCTAAATCTCTGCATACATCTTTAATCAATGTCTGTGATCCTTCAGCAGCTTCATTTGTTTTTTGGGGGGGAGAGAGACAGAAGATTGTAGCTCCTAAAATAATTGCTGTATATATCTCAAGATTTCAAGATTATCAAGAATTGTCATGGGCATGATCCCCTCTCAGCAGGGGGTGAGTTATCTGCGTTCATTTTTGCATTTATTAAGCATGGATTGAGCCCAGAGGGGATTCCTCTAGGTTGAGGAGAGGAATGGAAAATTTCCTTTCACATTTTCTTTGTGGGCATTGTGTCCCCTGTACAGCCCTATCCAAGTCCAGACACCTCGTGGGAAGCAGGGTGTGGGCAACTGGGCAATTTGGGCATCAAGCTGTTCTATGTTCTTAGCTTTTGCCCTCATGAGTTGCCTATAGGAGAGCTTCTGGAGCAGCTAATGCAGTTAGAGTGACTCTAAAGCACTAATTCAGGTGGCTCAGTTGGTTAAGCGTCCAATTCTAGATTTCGGCTCAGGTCATGATCTCAGGGTCGTGAGATCGAGCCCCATGTTGGGCTCTGTGCTGAGCATAGAACCTGTTTGGGATTCTCTCTCTTCCTCCTCCACCCTCCACTATAAATAAATACATACATACATACATACATACATACATAAATAAAGCTGGCACTGATTCAGAGGGAGAAGGAAATTGAGAAAGAGAGAGAAAGAAGAAAGCTCTATGGGCCCAGTCTCTGTTGTGCTCTGACCCAGCTTCCTCTGGGGTTATTTGTGAGCATTTTAAACAGCAGGACCAGGATCATAGGGTTTGGCCCTGCTGGGAGTCTCCCTGATCACATATGGTGTCTAGTCCCGCTTCTGGCCTTCACCCTGGGGGCTGTGGGGTGTGACTGTGCCGTACTGGGGCTGTTCTTACTCAGATCCACAGGACTGCGTTGTGGGCACCCAATGTGACTATTTCAAGCTATGCCCAGTGCCTTCCCATCATCCTGGACCCTTATGCAGCTCTGTGGCATGGGAAGGGTCAAAAATTATTCCCACTGAGGGAAAGACAGTTAAGACCCATAATGCATAAGCAGCAACAGAGTCCTTACAGTTTCAGGAAGATAGGAGAGTACTCAAAGACTGGATGGGGCAATATTGCCCCAGTTTTCAAAAGGAATAGTTGCCAGGAATAACAGATTGGTGACATTTTTGGTGCCCTCTAGCAAAAGTCTGGAATAAACTTAAAGAAGAAAATGGTGATCACCGGCAGCCATTCTCATGTCTCATTAAAATGACCATGCTAACTTCCTTTAAACAGGGTCACTAGGTGTCTAGGTGTATAAATCAAGATAATTTTATTCACCTTCAAAGTAGTGAATATTAGTTGAGTACCCTCTGTGCTTCAGGTGCAAAGTGAAGGGAACTGATTGCCCCAGATGCCATAAGTTGTTATTTAAGTAAAGACTTTGATGAAGTCTTGCCTAATTCTCTTGTTGTTAGGTGGATCTGGAGCTGGTTGAACAACCCTACTCAGTGAGCCTTGATTCATTGTTCTGAGTTAATTTGAACAGAAGTCTCTAATGGAGTGACACAGGGCTTTGTCCTTGATCTATTCTACTTTTTTTTTTTTAATCAGTGATTTAGAGGATTAATTTAGTTGTGTCTATCAAATATGTAGATTACCCTGCTAGGACAAGTCAGAGAAGACTTGGAATCACATGGGAGAGATATGTGGTCTTGATTGTGCATAAACTCAACGTGAGTCAACAGTGAGATAACAGCTACGTTGCCACGAGAAGGGTGGGAATAGTCCTGTGTATGAGCTGGTATTATGGACACCTGGGGTCTTGTGAACATCTGACACCACATTTTAAGGAGATGGACCAGGGAGTTGCCAGAGGAGAGGAACTAGGATGACGAGAGAGGTTTGGAAACCATTCCATGTGAGGAAGTTGGAACATCATGCTGGGAAAGAAAGAAAACAAGGCATGACAAGAGGGATGTCCTCAAATGTGTGGAAGACCCGGACTCTAGGCTGATGCGGGATCAATAGGTGGACATTGTAAGAAGATATACTTTGGATTTCGTGCCAGTCCTGGCCTGCTTGTCCTCAGATCCATTCCTCGCCATTTCCCTGCTCTGTGTGGAGGAAGTGCTGACCCCTGCAGTCTGCATTTGCCAGGGATATTCTCTGCCACTGTCTATCCCTTAGATCTTGGCACCTCTGACAGTGGCCACATCTCCTCCGTGGCTCCTCCAGCTCCCACCAGATGGACCCACTGTGGCTCAAGCTTCAGTGGCTCCCTGCTGTTGCTAACGTCTCTTGCTTCGCTGTCCTCTGTCTGACTTCTCAGCTCTTCAGTCACCTCTGTGCCCAGTTCCCTGCACTACTTCTGAAAATACATAAACTAGCTTCTGCCTTCCTAGTTGCACCTTCTTAGTGTAGACACACAGAGAGCAGAAAGACTATTTTAATGAGTACAGGTGGATGACCACATCGTGGGAGGCTGGTGTCCATGATCTTTAGGTTCCTTTGGAAGTTGGGGCACAGAGGGGAAAGAATGTGTCCAGATCCTGGAAGAGTCAGAGTTGGGACTGGAACTCAAGGCTCCTGACCCCTACACTAGCACTCTATTCATCTGATCTTAGCTCTCTTCTCCTGCTTATATCTTTATTAACCACCCACCCATGGTTTATGTTAATCACTCTTCTGATCTATGGGAGGGAAAATTGAGTCTCCTAAATTCTTTTTTTCCTTTTAATTCTCTTGTAATTATGGGACAACCCAGTTCAATAATGCTTACTTGCTAATTATTTTACAGAACAAATACTGCTCGCCAAGTGTTGAGTGGAACCTTTTTTTTCCCTCCATTCAAAGCATTTTTTACTTAGAAAAGCTAAATACATGTTCCAGTCTGGAAGGCTCCATTTATGTAAGTCTTCTGATTTCACTGAGTCTATGGGCTGTAGAAGAGGGAGGGGATGTTCAAGGTCCCCTAGTCTAAGCCCATCACTTTACATATAAAGAGACAAGCCTAGGAAGATGGAGTGACTTGCCCAAAGTTAGAGGCAGAAAGGGGACTAGAACCCAGGTCTCCGGCCCTAGTTCAGGACACACATCATAGTACCATGCTCCTTTATGGGCTGGTTTATTCTTCTTTACTACATCTGGTTTTCAATCTGCTTCTGACTTTTCCCAAATCTCTCTCCTCAATACTGATCTTTCCCCTTTTATCACCTCCTGCATACCAGTGTTGTAGTAGCCCATCTCCACCTGGAATGGAATTATCAAAAGCAGGACTTGACCAACCCCTCTTTAATTTCTTCATCTCATCAAAGTCTTCCTTCTCTCCCCTCCCCTTCTTCTCTTCCCCTTGCTCCCTTTCTTTCTCCTCCCCTTCTTTTCCTGCTCTCCCCTCTTTCCCTTCCCTCCCCTTCCTCTTTCCCTCTCCTTCCCTCCCCTCCCATTCCTCCCTCCTCTCCTTCCCCCCTCCCCTTCCCTCCCCTACTTATTCCTCTTCCCTCTCCTCCCCTTCTTCCCTTCCCCTCTCTCTTCCCTCCCCTATCCTTACTCTAGTGGATTTTCAGAATTTCCATTTCTCTTTCCTTGCTAGCCAACATTTTCTTTCCCACCAAGTCTCCCCTCAGCATTGTTCTTTAATTGATTCCTCCCTTCTGTGTTCAAAGCCAATCTGCCTGGCTGAAGCCATCAACACTTCTAAGGGAGAAATCTTTCAAGCACTGGATCTGATTCCTGGTTGCCATAAACCTTTGATCATTTTCTGAGGAAATCCATAAATTAATGTCATCCCTTAGAAGGACCCCTGGACCTATCTCTATTACTTCTCTGGCCTCTTGACTGTGGATGTGAGCATCTTAACATCTCAGGCAGTATGGCAAAGACGGGAAATCCTCCCTAGCCCAAAATATCAAATTTATTCTAGTTCAAACCATTAACACATATCATCCCATGGTAGTTTTCAGTGTTTCAACAACTTTCTTCTTTGGCTGTCAGTATCAGTTTTAGCTGGTTTTTAGATCTTTCCAAATTTGTGTTATCTGGACATCCACAAGAGGTTAGATTTATTGAAGCTCTGTCAGGATAACATCATTACAGTACAACATTTGAGTCACAGTGACCTTGTTCAGATGCACTAATCCTCCCCCTGAACAGACACATCGACACCATATTTCCAGTTGGCTTAATTATAGTCCTCTATCCTTCCAAGCTCTGTGTTACTTTTTTCCAATGTGGATTTTGTCAAGTCACATAATTGTCAAGAATCCAGGAACTCAGTTCACCCTTCACATTCCTATAACTCCTACTTCAATTTCTTTCAGTGAAGTTGATGAGTCCAAAGATCCAGTATTGGGTTTCTGTCCAGGGCAAACAAGTGTAGGGGACACCTGTCTCCTTCCTTAGTGCGGTGACATTGCCGCAAGAGTTAACAGGAATGGGGAGTGGCTCACAGGAGAGAGGTCAGCCCTGGACCCTGGATCCCAGCCCCATCACGCTCTCCTCTCCCAGTTACCGAGTGCAGGGTGGGGTCAGTGCCACGTGGACCCTCCACTCCAAATAATCACATCTTTCCAAGTCTCCATCAGCACCCAGGGTGCCAGCAGCCGCCAGGTTCCCAGGCTCAGAGTCTTCAAATGAGTTTCCTGACTTTTGTTTTCCTTTTGCTTTGGCATCCACAGTCCTATCAGATTCTAATGCCGTTTCTCTACAGTTCTCTCGACTCCAAATCTGCAGTCTCTCTCCTCCCTGCTCTTCACCTGTGTCACCAACGCTTTGTCCAGCCTTGCCCAAATCCTGCTACACCCAAACCAGAGCTCAAGCTCTGTCTTTTTCATCTGAGAGCTTGTGCCTTTACTATCCTGCACTGTCCCCCATGCCCAGAAGAGCCCCGAATACAGATCAAAACAGAGAACTAGCCAGAGTCTAAGCAGTGATGGGTTTGTTCCATGGCTACCCCATTTCGGTCTCTCCCTGCTTCTTTCTTGCCCCACACTTAATTTCTCTGGCTCTGTTTGCTGCATTCCCATTCCTGGCATGTGGGCTCCTTGCTCCTCTTCTCCCCAGCGTAAAGCCTGTCTCCTTCCTGTTAGCCAGGGTGCTTTGCTGGGACGGCTGGAGGTTTTGACTCTTTGGCCTGGCCTGGGGCCCTTCTCCCTGAAATTATCCTTGCAGGAACTTTAAGCCAGCGTGTCCTGGTGTTCTTGGAACCCGCCTCTTCTTGGCTTTGCCTTGGGACTACTAACTGTTGGGTAATTTCTGCCGTGGTGGAGTGAAGACACCTGGATTTTTGTCCTGGCTATTCATGAACTTGATATGTGACTTTAAATAAGTCAGGGATGTTTGTCCCAGCCCTCCTCAGATGCAAGTTCTGAGGACCTTCAGCTTGCCATCTCATGTGTCGTGAACATGCCCTTCTCTTCCCTGCTAATGCCTGTGCCTGTCATGACCAAGTCCCCTCCCCCACCGAGATGAGGGAGGGGATGAGTCTTGTTTGTAATCTGGCATCCAGCATTCCCTGAACCCCACATATCCACAGATCCACAGTTTCTCCTTTGGCTCTGCCCCACAGAAGGTGTATGCTTGAAGCAGTATACTTGGTTTTGCCTCAGTTTCCCCATTTGCACTCACGCACCCTTCTTGAGACTGCAACCCCACCCTGGACACTGACTCTTTCCAAGTTCTGGCCATATCCTATTATTTGAGGTAACACAAACAAGTCAATTTTCATCTCTAGAGCGTTTGCCTAATACAACCTGCAATTTGTGGACTTTTAACTTTGTTTCAGAAATTAGTGTGATTAGATATTTTTGAGTGGCTAAAAAAATTTTTTTTTAAACTACCATTTGTCTTACAGCACCTTTTAAGAATACAACCAAGAACCAGAAGAAGTTAGACTTTACTGGGCTATCATAGAGGATATCTTTTACCCAAAGGAGGGTCCCTTAGGCTCTTAGTCATAGTCTAGTCTTCCTTCTTTACCCTGAAATTCTGGTGTGAGGGAGGGGTGGAGCACCACTCCAGGCAGCTCCAGAACCATAGTGGAGGAGCTTCTGTCCCCCATACTCACCTTCCCCCATATCCTGCTGGCTTCCTACTGCAAACACCTGCAGGCTTCTGGCTGGAAGTGCCAGGTTGCTAAGGGGAGCAGCTCTTAAAGAATGACAGACAGGATTTGGGGATAAAATCTTGGTTCCTGCCCCTCATGTGGGATAGCTCTGCACAGTCTTGTGGAAGTCTCAGTGCCCTGAGCCCCAGCTGCTCCCAGAGGTAAGTAACTTGTTCCTTTAAGTAATGCACCTCTATGGGCTGCTTCCCTGTTCCTGTCTCACTTCCAGCCCCCTGCTGGTGCTTCCTGGGATCACCTGCCAAACAAACAACTTGCCCTCCAATCCTATCTCAGAGCCTGTGTCTAAGGGAACCTGTCTTAATCATGCCACAAGAACAAAAAGCTGAGAAATGATGGAAAGAGAAAGTTGAAGAATTCTGAAAAAGCAGGGACAAGAACTAAAGTATTTTGGGGCTTGGGGGTCATTTAGCAGGAACCATTGGTACATGAGGTTATGTGACATAATTACTGTACACATTGAGGGCTTTAGTGGTGATCTAGGGATAGTGTATTCTCTGTAGGAGGCTAGGGAAGAAGTACGTTTTAGAAAGGTTTCTGCCCAAAAGAGTGGAAATAGATTGTGATGTAAGGGGATAATTCCTTGACTATCTAGAATCTCGAGTTTCTTGGATGCTACTTTCCCTGATAGCCAGGATATATGGGTTTTCAGTTGAACTAAAATCTTTGCCTCCAAGCTTCAAAGCTCCTGGTTCCAGCTCTTTCGTTCTTTAAGATTTGTATTCTTCATGGTTTTAATAGTCCTTGATTTCTTCCCTTCCCATCCCCTGTTTGCATAATGGAGTTCTTTTTTTAAAAGTCTGTCTTCCCATGGAAGCCCCTTTTGCCCCTTGGCCATTTCAATGGCTCTTCTTGTGCACCATTATCTCATTCTTGGGGTATGGGGATCAGTTCTGCATTCAGTATTCCAAGGGCCCATGCACTGAGATTTGTACTTCTGTTTTGTTTCCAATCCAAATTGATTATTTTTTTCAGTTTTCATCCAGATGTTTGGTATCATGTAAACACAGCTTGAAAGTGTGCCTGAACTGCTTACAGATGTATGCCAGTGAAATCCTTTCCAAATTATATATAATGATGCTCTGGGTCTATTTATATCTATGTCATAGTCTCTGGCTTGAGTTTTAGCTATAAGACTAAGTTGGAAAGAAAGTGAAAAATTCATGTGTGTGGGTGATTTGTCTACTTGATTAAAGACTCCAGATATTTGGAAATATTCAGGAATTGATGTCATTTTCTACCGAATGGTGGCATGTCTATAACCATGGGGTTATGGACTGATTGTGTTCAATTTATATGTTGAAATCCTAACCCCCAACATATTTGGAGATGGAAACTTTGGGAGGTAATTAGGGTTATATGAGGTCATGAGGGTGGGGCCCTTATGATAGGATTAGTGCCCTTATAAGAAGACAGACAAGAGAGGTCCTCCCCACCTGCCAAACCCCCACATTCATGCTCACACAAAGAAAAGTTCATGTAAGCATACAGTGAGAAGGTAGCCATCTGCAATCCAAGGGGAAAGCTCTCACCAGAATCTGACCATGCTGGTACCTTGATCTCAGACTTTCAGCCTTCAGAACTATGAGAAGCACCTGGTCAGTGGTACTTTGTTATGGTAGCCTGAGCAGAATGATGCACATGGGGCCCCAGACGTGTTGATCCATTTAGCATATGGTCACTGTGACTCTCAAACCTGCCATATATCCATTAGACTAAGCCAAGACTTCCTCACCTGGTGTTTGGCACCAGAGAGATACCTTTAAGCCCTTTACATCTATTCCAATCCTACCAAAAGCTTGGTTGCAGGATATGGTATCTACGGGTGATGATGGAGCAGATTGTATTTTCCCAAGATGGCAGCAACAAATATCTCCCATCCACATGCTTTTCTCCAATGTAACCTTAATAGGCCTTCTATCAAGAAGTGGGGTCTATGTCCTCTCCCCACAATCAGGGTGGGCTGTGACTTGCTCGTAACCAACCAAATGCAATAAAAGGGAAGTTGCATAACATCTGAAGGTAGGCCAGAAAGACTATACAGCTTCTGTCTAGTTCTCTGGAATGCTCACCTTTGGAGCCCTGAGCTACCGTCTGAGAATTTTGATACACTGAGGGCTTCATGCAGTGAGGCAGCCCTGGCCACATCAAAAGGCCACGTGTGAGCACCAGATCAACCACCAGACATATAAGTGAAGATGCCTCCATATTCCAGCTTTGGACTTGCCCCCTCGGTGAGCCCCCACCATCATGGAGCAGAAATAAACTATCCCCATTGTCCCCTGTCCAAATTCCTGGCCCATGAGATTTTAAGCAAGATAAAATGATAGTTGTGAGCTTCTAAGTTTTGGGGCAATTTGTAATGCATCTATAGTAACTGGGACAGATGTATTTTATTGATTCCTCTGAATCAAATCCTACCCCTGGATCAAGCCAGACCAGCAGAAAACTACCATGCTTAGATCTCTCCTGAGCATCCCTCAGGTATGGTGCCCTGTTTCATACCAACAGGCAGGATCAAAGGCACCTCTTCTGTGGAGATGGTATTGAGGATGGGACAGAGCTCACCTAGAGCTTAGTGCAGGAATAATCGTGTTTCCTGGAAGCAGCTGATATCTAACAAACATTGTGAGTCTTAGCATTGCTCAGCTTTCCCTGTTTGCTTTGGCTTCTAGGAAGCTCAGATCAACTTTGTGACCAATTTAGAACAACTATTCTTATTTATTTGTATCCCGCCATATTTATTTTTGTAAGCCTCTTCAAAATACTTTTGGAGCAAGGTAGGGTATAAATGAATTCATGGAGGAACAAATATCCCTCAAATCACTCTAGTATTTGAGAGTGTTATTGAACTTCGTTGGTGCCAACATATAGCTTTATTAGAGCTAAAAACCAAACGTATTCTACATTATCTAAAATAAAATACAAGAAACTAAAATGGGCAGTCTAGCCCACAATTTAAAAGGAGTAATTATTCACTGCAAAGTAATACAATATTATTTAGTAAGCAAAACAACAGGGGACTTGGACAGGGAAAATAATGGCTATTGCGCACTCCCAGGCATTTTCTAGATCCTTTATGTACACAATTTTACTTAATCATATTTAATCCTGATAAAATACCACATGGGCATAAGTTTGTCCAGGGTCACTCAGCTAACTGGGAGACCTGAGATTCAAACTCCATTCACTCTGTAGTTATGGTGGGTACTGATGACAACTTGGAGGCCCACATAAGTTAGAATACTTCCCCAGGCATAGATCAGATCCCATCCAAGTGAACACTGCGCAGGTGCATCTCTTTCCTGGGAGTGGGGTGTTGTTGTAACTGGCCCTGGCTAAGGAGGGATTCATGCCCTGGGGTGCAGCTGGCAAGGAAGCCGAGCTACAGGAGACACAGCAGGGACATGCCTACAAGGGACAGCCTCTCACACAACCATCACTCTCAGAATGGGGTGTTTTGCTTTCTTTTTCCCCTTCCATATGTATTATCACCACCGTGCCCCACCTTTCTCTGGAAAATATCATTGCTTCTTCAAGAAGGCTCTCGGGAAAACCACTCAGATGTCGGCCATGGCTGCGGGTGAGGTTTCTGCCACTCGCCAGTGTGAGAGCCTGCTGGGTGCTGTCACAGAGAGGCATTTGCTATTTCTTCCCCCATATGGACAGGAACTAGAGAAATGCGTTCTTGGTACCGAAATAATTCCTCTCAATGGGTTCAGCCATGAGCAGATTGGGCAAGCATCGTGACCATGGGCTTCTGAGTGGGGCTTGGCGACATTCTTGCACTTTGGGTCCTGAATTGTTTAGGGTAGTGATACCCTGCTTGCTGCGTCCTTTGCCAGACAGTGATCTGAAGCATCAGAGAGAAGGAACGCTGACCTGTGGATGAGAATGCCATCCAAGCTCTAGCCACAAGCTGTCATTCATCTGGGTAATGCCACTGGAACTAAGGCTTAAATTCTCAAATTTCTCTAATTACCTGTCTGCACGAATGGCCTTTTGGGCTGCTATTGGAGTTAGCCTTACGAGTAGGCCTGAAGTGACTCAAGGGGTACGATCTGGGTGAGGCCAACATCTCAACACCTCTCCCCTGCTGGCCCCAGTGCCTGAGGTCCCACCATCAGTGGGTCACACCACTGAATCAAAAGCAAGTTGTCAGAGTATAAGAGTCCCCTAATAATATCCTCGGATGGATAGTTGAAGGAGGTATATGGGAGCCCCAGGGTGAGCTGCTGCCTTCTCTGCACTCAGCCCCTCCTCTCCATTCCCAACCCCTGGCCACTAGTACACGTGAGCTTTGTGAGGTCCTGGCTCAGTCCTGGCCTGCTCTGGAGCCAATTCAGAATGTTGGTATCCTTCACCTGCCAGCAGGTGGGCTTTGGCACTCACGCATTCACTCATCACTCATTCATCAAATATTTATTGAGCTACATGCTCAGGTGCCAGGGTTTGGCTAGACTCTGGGGACACTGGAGTAAACACGGGCCCTGCCCTCATGGAACATGCATTACGTAGGAGATAGACAATAAATCCACCAATAGATGTATCACGAGTCAGCTGTGATAAGTACTGTGAAGAAAATAAGGGGGCTGGAGAGTGATAGGGAAGGTGTGTGTGACATTTCACCTGGGCAGACAGGGAAGTTCTCTTGGATGAGGTAACAGCCAGGCAGAAGCCGTATGCAGTGAGTGAGCCCGTGAGCAAGCCTGTGAACAACATAAGGAAGGCACGCCAGGCAGAGGGAGCAGCTGGGGTGAAGGCCTGAGCAGGAGAACAAGTGATGTGCTGGAGGACCAGCGAGGGGACTGGAAGCTCAGGGGGAGACATGGTGAGGGTGGTCCATGAGGAAGTCAGAGACGGGGGTGGGTAGGAGCTGTTACTCCTAATTCCCAGTCCAAATGCCTGGGAAGCTTGGTGTAAACAATGGCGGATGATAGCCTCCCTCCCAGAGGGTCCAGGAGCTCTATCCAAAGCACCAGATTGCCTGGCTGAGGCCCTGGAAACTGCCTGTCAATTCCCCCGGGGCTGTAACCCCCATCCCTCCCCACTGCATCCCTCTGCAAGCTCCTATAGGGGCCTCCCTGGGATGGCTTCTACAGTCTTTTCTTGGCCACCCCCACCCCCCACCCCTGACACCAAGGTGGGAGCAGGCCACCTTGCAGTTGGTTCCCCTTAGCCCCAGCTCTTCTGGTCCTGCTGCGGTGCCACCACTTATGCTCCTGGCCAGTCCTCCCACCCCATTCCTGGGGTTGGGCCTGTTTGCGTGCAATCACTGCTGGGGAAAGGAGCCATGAGAGGGCTTATTCAACACCCATGTCCCACCTCGCATTTTTGGCTGGGGCCCACCCTGGGTAAGTCTCTCCTGCCCTTGGGAAATTCACTGAGTACTTGATATGTGCTAAGCACTGTGCTTTACATGTGTTGAGATTTCCTGATGAGATGGGCATTACTAAATTTTATCTCTATTTTATAGATGGGAAAATGGAGGCTCTGAAAGGCTAAGTCATTTAGCCCAAGATCACATAGCTGCTAATTGGTAAAGTTTTGGCTGAAACCCAAATCTGTCTTTCCCCAGAGCTCCTCCCAGAAAAAATGGTAACTGTTGAATGTATTCAGAAAGAGGTTCTGAATTGCGGATTAAGAGGCTCTGTGCTCTGTAGCTCCAGGCATTGAGGAGTTGATCTGTGCCCCTTGCTCACATTGTTCACCCACCAGGAATGCAGATCCTGGAAACTCTCCTGCCCTTCCTCACCAGTGATGGCTCTGTTATGCCAGCATCCAAAGCGATGCTGCTCTTCTGGCCTGAAGTTCCCTGATTGCAAGGGGAAAAAAGGCCTGGATTTGAAGTACTTCCCTTGATGTATAAATGTTCTTTTTCCTGGCCCTAATGCCTGGCCTCTTACATCGAACATTTGCTAAGTACTTTCTGGGTATCAAGGACTGGGGATACAAAACGAATTATGGCCTGGTCCCTACTGTCGTGGAGCACTCAGAACAGAAGACCGGGTGCCCTTTGAGATGGCTGCCCCATGACCCTTTTTTTCCCTGAGGAAGAGGCCATGCTGCTGCCTTCCCCCACAGTTTCCTTCATATTTGCAGGTTCTTCTTGAGCTCCTATTACCTGTGAGGGATGGTCTTGGGCCTGCTGAGTATACAGTGAGAAATGGGACCCTTTTAGTCTTAAAGGGTCAATTAACTTGATTGGGGGTGGGGAACCAGGTGCATGCAAGACAGGTACCCAAACCACTATATTAGCAGGGAGAACATGGGCCTCTTCTTGCTTAGCTATGTGCTGAAAAACAAAACAAAACAAAAACTGAACAAAGACAACGCTATTTCAACAAGATGAGCCTGATGTGAAAATGTACATGATATAAAAAATGTTTTCATATGACATTCAAATTGCAAATTATTTTTTCAGCAATTTTTTTTTAAATTTCCACATCTACCTCATAGCTTTCCAAGAGATTTCCAGGAGATTATGACGCTTCTGTGCAATTGTTTAAGCCTGTTTTCATTCAGCCCCCAGACATAAAACTTATAGTGAAAGGTGGCCCCTCAGATCATTCTTTCAGGGGGCTGAAACATACAGTGGGGTTGGTTAACATACAGTGTTGTATTAGTTTCAGGTGTACAATACAATGATTCCACACTTTCCTACAACACTCTGCAGTCATCACAACAAGTGCACTCCTTAATCCCCATCACCTATTTACCCAGCCACCTCCCTTCTGGGAACCATCAGTTTGTTCTCTAGAGGTAAGAGGCTGTTTCTTGGTTTGTCTCTCTCTCTCTCTCTCCTCCCTTTGCTTGTTTGTTTTGTTTCTTAATTCCACATTTGAGTGAAATCATATGGTATTTGTCTTTCTCTGACTTATTTCGCCATGTTGTTGCAAATACAAGGTTTCATTCTTTCTTATGGCTAAGTAATATTCCCTTTTGATGCCGTTGTTTTCAGACTTCTTTTTGAGGGGATTATGGTAATGCAGTGGAGCTCCTTCTGCAAATGAACTCTTGTACCAAAAGCCCAGATGAACATAATTTAGATGTGGGTTAGGGATCTCCCTCCCCTTGCATTTTAGGTAAAATTCCCTAGACAGCCCTCTTCCTTTCTGTCCTACACATTTCCACAGCCTGATGAAGCCCTGGCGTTGACGGTCATGGGGTCCCCTCAGCTTCTGGCTCCTGCATCCTGTTTTCTCTCACGTCCACCCTGGTGCAGAGCTCAGCCACACTTGTTCCATGGCATAGCCATTGTGGCAAGCGTTTTATGAGTTTCACAATCATCCCTAAAGATTTCATAGAGGTCAAATGCTGTTCACTCTCCCATCAGGCTCATTCCTTTGTCCCCTGTCTTCTCTCACACCCTGATTCTCCTGGGGCTCCAAATCCTTTTCCTTGCACCTGGACTACCCACAGGTGCCCCCTGCTCTACCTGGCTCCTCCCCACTGAACATGCTCTTTCTCCTGGCTCCTGAAGAACTCCATCATCTTCTTGCTGCTTAAGCCACGAATTGGGGTCATCCTTACTTCCTCTCCCTCTCTGTGTCCCATGTCCAAATACCAAGTCTGATCTACCCTAAATAATCCTATTTCTCCAGGCTGGATAAAATTCACTCTAGGGGGGCTTCTGGTGGAAGAGTGGCAGAATGGGGGGCGTTTTCTTAGCTATAGGTGCATAGCCAACACCCTGCTTTAAATTTGAGGATCTGTTTACTTGGGGTGACTTTGGAGGTGAATTGATGGAGATCATGGGCAATGGCTAGGGTCCCTCAACTCCTCCACCACCATAGTTACATCTCTCAGTCCCCACTGCCACCACCCCGTCCCCCAACTGCAGGACACAGGACGACTGCAGGGCCTCCCACCCAGACTCCCTGACCCCTGTGCTCCTTCTGACCCGTACTCTACACAGCTTTTAAGACTGGCTTTCTGAAAGTTGAATCAATCCTGTTGTTCCCAGCTTCAGTGGTCCTCACTGTCCTTTGGCTAACGACCCAGTTCCTTTATAGGACCTGCAGGGCTCACCATGGTCTGGGGACCACCCCCCATCACTCTTGCCTCTTCCAGATCCCTGCTCTTCATTCCAGCCACATGGACCTGTTTTCAGTGCCCTGAGTGCACTCATGGTATCCACACAGGACTCACTCTGTCTGGAAGTGAGTCCTGTGTGGATCTTCATCCCCATTGCCTGGTAAAGCCCCCCTGTCTGAGCTTTACCTTCCAGTTAGACATCACTTTCTCCAAAATGAGTCCCTGATGTTGTAGCCTAGTCAACAGGGTGCTGGCCTGGGAGTTTTTTGGCACAGATAACAATGACTGCTCAAACCAAGGGCTTTCCTTGCCAACAAGGAAAGTCCTGCTGCCTCGAGAGACCGGCCTGCCCACAGTGGTCTCCCCAATGTCTGGCGCAAGGCTGGCCCATTAGAGGTGCTCAGTAAATGTGTGCTGAATGAATCAGTGAAGGAACAACATGCCAAACGTTTCTATGTGAAAATAGATCTTGTGATGTTTCATCAAGGAAAGAGTCAACAGGCATTGGCAGGAGACTGTGCATGATCATTAACCTGAGGCTGCTGAGGACAGAGAATTGGAAGGAGTAGAAAGATTGTGGGAGGAATAAAAATAAAATGCATAATGTGCCAAATACACTGCCTGGGACCAGTAAGTTTTCCCTAAAGGGTAATTTCTATCCTGTGTTGTTCTCTTTGTACCTATTTTCCTGCCCCCACCAACCTCCAACATTGGATTGAATTAGGGGCCAGCAGAGTTCAGAGAAGATAGTTTCTTCCCTTGGGGAGAAAAACTTTCTACAGAATATTCTGGAAATGGAACGGGATCCTTGTGATGGTGACAACCCCACCCTGCAATCATATGGTATTGAAACAGCAGCACCATATACCAGAGGGGTGGGCAGGGGGTGGATCAGATGTCTTTTAGGTTTCCCTCCTTCTTCAGGAAGTTCTGATTCTGTTATGTCATCTTTTTTATTTTTAATTTCTTTTGTTGCCTTGATTTAAAATAGGTGTAGGGATGCTGCAAATTCAAATATAAGAGAAATCTCAGGAAAATTATGTTACTAGGAAACCAAAAAGGTTTGGCATTCTTTCAAGAGAATTTCTGTTCTTCCACCATATATTGTTCCTGAGGTTTTGCCAAACCACATTTTTAATCCATGGCCAGTCTTCTTTGGGCTGGACTCCCTCCCACAATGGCCAAGGCTTAACATCTCTGAGCACCAAAAGCCACTTGCTGGTTACTGCTTTTCCTGCTTTTTTAGGTATTGAGGCAGAAAGCAGACTTTTCAAGCATGCGTCTTATTCCAACAAGAATGTAGGACATTTTGAGCTCTGTCAGGAAAATATATAAGATGTCTAGGTCAAAGTTCTCATTCTTGGCACTATGACATTTTGGATCAGCTAGTTCTTTGTTGAGGGCAGGGGGACTGTCCTTTGCACTGTACAATGTTTTAGCAGCATTCTTGGCCACAAAGGTACTATTCCAGTAGTACCTCCCCAGTTGTGACAACTAAAAATGTCTCCAGATATGGTCAAAATCACCTCTGGTTGAGAACCACCCACCTAAATAAAAAGGCTAAAAGTCAGTCAGTCATTTGTATGTTCTGTTGGTCTAGGTAATTAATACATGGCACCTGAAATCCAGGTTTTCTGACTTTGCAACCTGGGCTTATGAGAGAAGACCTCAATGTGATTAAGAGCAAGGATCAAGAAGCCAGTTGACCTGAATTCATTTTCTGGACTACCTGTCTCCAAGTTATTGACCTTGGTGAGCTTTGGTTTCTTCATCTGTGAAGGAGGCAGAGATAGTATTTACCTTACTGGGTGGTCAAGAGGATTAACTGAGATAATGTTTGCAAAGTGCTTATCACAATGCCCCAGTCTTAAGAAGGCTACAATCCTTGTGGCTTATTATTGTTTGTGACAAAAACTTCCCAGACTGAAAAAGGTAATCTATTCTTTGGCAGATAACTTAAAAACCTGCATGCATTTGGTGTATTAGGCAGCATAGTCTAACTGCTGTTAGAAACAATCCTGAAGGTTAAGTGGCTGGATACAATAAAAGTGTCTTTCCCACCCACCCAATAGCCCATCACTGGTGTTTCTGGTAGGGTTGGTCTCCTGGGCAGCCCCAAGCAGTGACTCAGGGACCTATGTTCCATCTTATGGCCCCTTCACAAGGATCTTTCCTGAGCACGAATCTTTTATGAATTAAAAAAAAAAAAGAATTCTGGGGTCAAATGATTTTGAAAAATAATATACTTACAACTTCTTTCTTGGAGATTCAAAGTGTCCATTTGAATATGAAGAATTTCGGTGAGTTCTGTATTAAGAAACCTGTTGAACTTTGTTTAACCCACTGTTTCTTTCTCTCTCTTATTTTCCCCTTTGCTTATTTGTTTCTTAAATTCCACATATGAGTGAAATCATATGGTATTTGTCTTTCTTTGACTGCTTATTTCACTTAGCATTATACTCTCTAGCTCCATCTATGTCGTTGCAAATGGCAAGATTTATTCTTTTTTATGACTGAGTTATTCCATTGGGGGTATATATACACACACACACACACACACCACATCTTCTTTATCCATTCATCAGTCAATGGGCACTTGGGCTGTTTCCATAATTTGGCTATTGTAGATAATGCTGCTATAAACATCAGGATGCATGTATCCCTTCGAATTAGTATTTTGTATTCTTTGGGTAAATACCCAGTAATGCAATTGCTGGATCATAGGGCAGTTCTATTTTTAACTTTTTGAGGAACCTCCACACTGTTTTCCTGAGTGGCTGCACTAGTTCACATTCCCACCAACAGTGCAAGAGTGTTCCCCTTTCTCCACATTCTCACCAACAGCTGCTGGTTCTTGGATTGTTGATTTTAGCCATTCTCTCAGGTGTAAAGTGATATCTCATTGTAGTTTGGGTTTGTATTTCCCTGATGATGAGTGATGTTGAATATCTTTTCATGTGTCTATTGGCCATCTGTATGTCTTCTTTGGAAAAATGTCTATTCATGTCTTCTGCCCATTTTTAATTGGATTTTTTTGTTTTGGGTATTGAGTTGTATAAGTTCTTTATATATTTTGTATACAAACCAGTTAGCAGATATGTCATTTGCAAATATCTTCTCCCATTCAGTAGGTTGTGTTTTAGTTTTGTTGATGGTTTCCTTCACTGCTGCTTTGTACCTTTCTTTTAAAAACCTATTCTGGGGGCACCTGGGTGGCTCAGTCGTTAAGTGTCTGCCTTTGGCTCAGGTCATGATCCCAGGGTCCTGGGATCGAGCCCCGCATCGGGCTCCCCACTCAGCGGGGATCCTGCTTCTCTGTCTCGCTCTGCCTCTCCCATACGCTTGTTCTCTCTCTCAATAAAATCTTTAAAAAAAAAAAAAAACCTATTCTGGGGGTGCCTGGCTGGCTCCGTTGGTGGAGCACGCAACTCTTGATCTCAGGCTCGTGAATCCGAGACCCATGTGAGGTATAGAGCCTACTCAAAAAAACAAAACAAAACAAAATAAAACAAAAAAACCCCTACTCTGGACATCTTTTCATGTCTATTTATATGATTCCTATCTTCTCACCATTTTAATGACTGCATAGCATTCTATTTTATGGATATATCATAAAGACTTGTTTTTTAAATTACATGATTTTTTAAAGTTTTAAAGGCCAAATGGGCTTACATGGACTCAGGACTAGACACACAGAAAAATTTCTGTAGACAGGAAGAAAATAACTCCAGGATTTGGTGTCATCTCGGAAAACACCTCCATTGTTCACAATTGTTCCTACTGTGGTTCCTCTAGGAGCTGTTTGTTCTCATTTTTATAGTAAACATAATCTCTGCACGGTCCTTCGAGAACAACCCCTCCATATTATGTTATATTTTATTTTCAAATGAAAATATACCTTTTCCTAATAGGGGACATGAGAAGGGCTCAGCACCACTTATATGGCCTTCCTACCAAAAGGGCATAATCTGAATCTAATGATGACAAAGCATCAGACAAACCTGAATTGAGGACATTGTACAAAATAACTAGCTATTCTTGCAACTTTTCTGCAAGTCTGGAGTTATGTCTAAAATAAAGTAAAATTGAATGAAAATATAAATGTAACTCCTTCATTTTTATTACTGCCCAAAGACCTAGAAATGCAGTTTGAAATGTTTGCTTGGAAATGGTTGACTCATGACTCATTAACCTTCAGAAAAATCACAAAAATTTAGCTCTCTTTGTCAGTGTTGCTTATCACTCACCATCTTTCATGACTGGCTCTGTCAACACATAATATGTCAGCTCACCACTCTCCCCCATGCTTGCCCTCCTCTCTTTGAATTTATCCATCCAGCCACTGGCTCCCAAACATCAGAATACTGTGAGGTATCCTATCTACCTGACCATGGTTTTGTGTATATCTATGTCATATTCTCTCCATGTGGATCATAAGAGTTAGGATCTTTGGGAATATTCAGCATTTCAGGGTCAGATCAAAACTGTAGACATTTTCCTAAATGCATTTCCTGCTTTTTCCTTTTCACCACATCTTAAAAGATACTTAGACTTGAATATTCCCTCCTCTCCTCTTGATTAGGATAATGCTGCCTTCATGCATTAACTTTTGATCCCTAGGTCCCTTCTTGCCCTTTCTCTCCCCACTCCTATGATTAGGAAGTTTCCATTTGTCAGAAGGGTTCCAGGACTTTCATGCTGTAGGAAGACTGGAGCAAAGAGGCTGGAGCGGGGAGGGGAAGAGTTTAGCTGGAAAAGTGAAGTTGATTTGTTTAGTAAAGTGCAGAGAGAGAGGAGGAAAAGAAACACATGTGGGGGCAAATGGGCATATGGCAAATTAGCAGCTCTGGAGTATGTTTGTAGGAAGAGAGGGGACAAAAAAGGGATTTAAGAAATGTTGCTGGGAGTTATGAACTGCAGAGGTGAAAGTAAAAGGTCTGTGGTGGAGGGGGAGAGTGGGGTGTATTAAAAGAACCCCCCAAAAGGTCAAAAAGCAGCTGATCTCAGAGGGAGACAGAAGGTGACACCCACTGTGCTGCTGGAGGGGTAAGTTTTTGTCTTCCTCCTAAGGAGCAATGGGAAGCCAGAAAGATTTTTTTTGTTTTTTTTTTTTAATTTTATTTTGTTATGTTATGTTAGTCACCATACAATACATCATTAATTTTTGATGTAGTGATCCACGATTCATTGTTTTTGTATAACACCCAGTGCTCCATGCAGTACGTGCCCTCCTTAATATCCATCACCGGGCTAACCCATCCCCCCACCCCCCTCCCCTCTAAAACCCTCAGTTTGTTTCTCAGAGTCCATGGTCTCTCATGGTTCGTCTCTCCCTCCGATTCCCCCCACTTCATTTTTCCCTTCCTTCTCCTAATGTCCTCCATGCTATTCCTTATGTTCCACAAATAAGTGAAACCATATGATAACTGACTTTCTCTGCTTGACTTATTTCACTTAGCATCATCTCCTCCAGTCCCATCCATGTTGATGTAAAAGTTGGGTATTCATCCTTTCTGATGACTGAGTAATATTCCATTGTATATATGGACCACATCTTCTTTATCCATTCATCTGTTGAAGGGCATCTCAGCTCTTTCCACAGTTTGGCTATTGTGGACATTGCTCCTATGAACATTGGGGTACATATGGCCCTTCTTTTCAGAAGACATGAACAGACACTTCTCCAAAGAAGACATACAAATGGCTAACAGACACATGAAAAAATGTTCATCATCATTAGCCACCAGGAAAATTCAAATCAAAACCACACTGAGATACCACCTTACACCAGTTAGAATGGCAAATATTGACAAGGCAAGAAACAACAAATGTTGGAGAGGTTGTGGAGAAAGGGGAACCCTGTTACACTGTTGGTGGGAATGCAAGTTGGTACAGCCACTTTGGAAAACAGTGTGGAGGTGCCTCAAAAAATTAAAAATAGAGCTACCCTATGACCCAGCAATTGCACTACTGGGTATTTACCCCAAACACACAGGAAGTGTTTTAAGCAGGCATGGAGACCTACTATCAGAGTTCTTTTTCAATAACCTTGTGGCTACAATGTGGAGAAAGACTGGAGGGGCAAGACTGTGTGTGGGGATGCCAGTAGTCCAGTGAGAGATGATAAACGAGGTTGGTGCAGTGGAGCTTGAGAGAAGGGAGCAGGTTCCAGAGATATTTAGCAGATAAAATCAACAAGACTCAGTGATGAATTGGAAATGGGGATATGGAGGCAAGGAAGTAGGCCACCTCGTTTGTGAATTTCTGACTAATGTAACAGGATTAGGTGTGCTAAAAGCAGTGGAAAAGGCCAGTTTGGAGACAAGGTCATGAAATCAGATTTGGCCCTTGTAGAGGAGGAGAGAATCTTTTTCTTTCTACCCATCTTAGGTTCATTGGCTGGGGCCCTGTGAATTACATTGGCAAAAGACAGATTAACAAGAGAAAAACAAGCAGAAGTTTATTGACATGAGAAATTACACATACACATGGGAGTACCCAGACGTGAGTAGCTCAAAGGAGTGGCTAGAACTTGGGCTTATCCACCATCTTAACAAACAAACAAAGACACAAAAAGAAAACCAATGAAGTTTTCAGACCAAGTGACGAGACAAAGGGAAATGACTTTGAGTTTTTAGGGCAACAAGTTGTAGGAAGGCAAATATATGGGGTAACTAGTAGAAGATAAGGGCCAGTTAATAGTTTGTTATATAGGCTCCTTGCTGCCATCTCTGAGTGGGTGAGGGTCTAGAGTTGTCTCTGGTGATGAACTTCTGTCCATCCTGGTAGAGAGGGGAGGTGGGATACCTTTACAAGTTTATGTCCTGTGTTTAGACAAATAGAGGAAAGCTTGTATCTGCTTCTTCTCAATTGCTTGCTTTCTTTTTTTTTTTTAAAGATTTTTATTTATTTAACAGAGATAGAGAGAGAGCACAAGTAGGCAGAGCGGCAGACAGAGGGAGAGGGAGAAGCAGGCTCTCCACCGAGCAGGGAGCCTGATGCGGGGCTCGATCCCAGGACTCTGGGATCATGACCTGAGCCAAAGGCAGCCGCTTAACCGACTGAGCCACCCAGGTGCCCCTCAATTGCTTTCAACTCAAAATCATCCTTATGTCAAAGTGGCATTATTTTGAGGTGGCCTATTCTGCTACCCTTCACTTTGATGTAGGTATAAAGTGTTTGTATGAGCTTACTAGGGCTGCTGTAACAAAGTACCACAAACTGGGTGGGTTAAAGCAACAGAAATTTATTCTTTCACAGTTCTAGAGGCTGGAAATTCGAAATCAAGATATTGGCAGGGTCCTGCTCCTATGAAATCTCTAGGGAAGGATCCTTCTTTGCCTTTTCCAGCTTCTGGTGGTTGCTGGTAATCTCTGGCCTTCCCTGGCTTGTAGCTGCATCACTCCGATCTCTGCCTCCATCATCACTTGCCGTTCTCATTGTGTGTCTATGTCTCTGTGTCCTCTCTTTTTATAAGGGCATCTGTCAAATTGGAGGTGGGGCCCACTTTAGTTGGTATGACCTCATCTTAACTAATTCCATCTATAGAGGCCCTATTCCAAGTAAGATCATACTCACAGGGACCTGGGGTTGGTTAGCACTTCAACATTGTCTTTTTGGAGGACACAATTCAACCCAAAGCAGTGCCTGTGCCCCTTCCAAGTCGAGTGGCTAAGTGGGCAGTTGGCTGCGTGGATCTGTAGTGGTAAGGCTGCAGAGAGGGGGGATGATGGCAAGAAATAAATGGTGACAATCTTGTGTGAAAAGTTCTAAAATAAGGATATGAAGGAAATGTAAGTGGAGAGCTAGGAGGTGGGGGCCCTGGGTGAGAGAAGGCAGAGGAGGACCACAGAAAAAAGGTTAAAATAGAATCCAGTGTTGGGTAGGATCCTTCAGTTAGACAAGGGGCAGTGTGGGGACGCAAGCGTGAAGACCTGAGTGCCCAGTTACAGTTGAGGGACTGACTCCGGCAGTCTTGGGGTGGCTAGGGTGCAGGGAAACATGTGGCCTTGGGTCTTGAGGGATTTGAGTTTCATGTGAAGGCTTTGTGTGTAACTCCGAAGGCAGAGGAGAGCCGGGGTGGGACATGCAAGATCCAATTTGAGTTTTAAACTGAGGCTAGCAAGCCCGCATTGTAAATGGACTGCAGAGGATTTGTGGCCGTTGTGGTGAGTGTGAAACCATCTGCCCTGGCCAGCCGCCACCCCCCCCCCCCCCAATTCCCGCTACTCTGATTCTTGACTTTGACTCCCACCCCTGGTCTCCCTGTGGTTTTGCTGACCATCTGGCCTGAGAGGTCACATGACAGTTTTAGCTTTGTTTATCCATCCCGCCCCTCCCGTAGGCCTGCGGGATTTCGACAGCTACTTCATGGTGTTGGGAGAAGGGGGCAGTTCAGACATCAACGAAGTGATGCACGTGAAAGGTAGGTTTTTAGACCAGAAAACATTTTACACAGTCTGGTTTTGGAGTCAGGCAGACCTGGGTGCACTGTTTTTTAAACAGCTCTATTGAGATATAATTTATATACCGTAAAGTTCACCGTTTTGAAGTGTATAACAGCAGTTTTTCATATATTCAGGGAGTTGTGCAAGCATCACCATGATCTAATTTTAGAAAAATTTCATCATCCCCCGTAGAAACTTTGCATTTGGGAGCACATCCTGATTCCACCCTTTCATAGCTGTGTGACTATGGGCAACTTATTTAGCTTCTCTGAGCCCTGGTTTCCTCATCTTGTAAGTGGGAATAGTAACACACAATTTCATGGGCTTATTTAAGGGGTGAATGAGAGAGCAAATAACACCCTTAGCATATGACCTGGCACAGTGTTGGCCCCCAGTAGATTTGAGTTCTCTAAATTTAATGTCACCAGCTATTTTTCTGTCAATTTAGTCAGAAGCCACTCTGAACAGTTATTCATGAATCATTGTCACAGCCTCCAAATATTTTTTTTGAAGAGCTTGCAGTCCTTACGTTTAATCTAATGCTTTTTGCACAGACACACAAATACACCAACATACCACACTTCACAATCTTTCTCTCACACACACATAAATATGCTAATACAATGCACATAGAACTAAGCAAGCTTTGAGAGATTCAGAGAATTTCTGGAATATTTCTATGCTTGTAAAGCTAAACTGTTCGCTGTTCTTTAATTGTGTGTGTGTATTGTTTCTGTATATGTGTGTGTGTGTATATATATGTGTATATATATATATACATATACATATACATATATATATATGTATATATATGGTATTTACTCTCTTTCTAACCTAGAGTTAATAATAACAATTTCTTGGGCTGCTCCCATGTACCAAGTCTAGGATTAAGTATTTTTATACGTATCTTTATCTTTGCTTTAACCCTGAAAGTTAAGGTCAGTATTCACATCACAAAGTAGGAATTATAATCACCCCCATGTTGTAGGGAAGGAGAAAGGAGGCCAAGTGAAGTTAAGTTTCTTGCACAAGGGCCTGTACTAGCCAAAGGGAGTCAGGATTTGAACTCAGGACCTCCCCATAATGATGGGTAACACATAGCTTCATGTTAGGCTCTCTCCAGATGCTTCTGGGAATCTACTTTTAGAAGACAGGTAAGCTGATTCTCAGAGGCATCAATGGGTGATAAGGCTAGTCATGACCCCCAGAGTTACTTCCACTGTGGTAGGAGTTGCCACCTTAATGGCCTAAGCAACACTCTCAATCCTGGGAAACTAGCAGAATCCTCCCGGGAGCTTTAAAAATATCTAGATTTCCTGGCTCCACTCCAGTTTGCTTATAGCAGAATTTTCTAGGATGGATCTTAGTATCTCTGAAAAGCTTCCAAGAGACCATTTTAGACAGAAAATATAGAAGCTGTAAAATGCAGGAGTACAAGAAAATATACGCATTTTGAAATTTACATTTTACTACAAGCAAAGTGGATACACAAATGATAATTTGGGGAAAAGAGTTGTACCACACATGGCAGGCGGTGGGTGAATTAGTTAGGGCTCCACTAACTCCTGTACATATCATCCCATCATTCTCTATGGCTTAACACAATAGAAATGAGTTTCTTGCCCATAAGTGGTCCACAATGGGTAGTCCTATTTGGCTAGCAGCTCTTTTCCAGGCAGAGATTCAGAAACCCAGGCTCCCTCCATTCTGTGAGCCTCTGTCTTTACTACGCGACTTCCAGAGCTGTTGGGGAAAGGTGGTTAGGGAGGCTCACAACGGGGCAGTTTTGTGGGCTGGGCCTGGTGTAGGGAAGTGCTTTCCCTACACTTCACCAGCTGGAATTCGGTCTGTGGCTATGTCTGAGCACTAGGGAGGCTGGCACATGTCATCTGCCTGCTTCAGGGAGGATGAAGAAAGGGGTTAGGTGAACTGTTAGCCTATCTCTATCCCAGTGGACTAATATCTGATTGATAATAAGGCAAACCGTCCAATTAAAAATGGGCAGAGAATAAGGACAGACCCGTTCCTAGAAGTGCAAACCCAAATGACTCATGAACAATAAAGATGCTCAAGCTTTCTGGGAGAGAGGGAAATGCAAACACAGGTGACAATGGGTGATCAGTTTCCACCTATTGGATTAAGAGACATTAAAGCTTGGTAACACTTACTACCAGTGGGAAGCAGTAGAGTAGTTCCACGCTGTTGGGAGAGACGTAGATTGCTGCAACATTTTGGAATTAGCAATGAAAATAAAAAACACACATTATTTCAACCTAACGGTTCCATTCGAGAGACTCTCTTTCATAGAATAAAAGCAGGGTGTGTGGATTGGTATGTCCTAGGATGTTTACTGCGATGTTATTCATAGTGACAAAAATAGGACATGAAGTTCCCATCAATAGGGGAATAATTTGATTGATTGTAATTATCAACAATATGGGATGTTTTGTAGTTTTAGAAAAGATGACTAAGAGCTATTCCTATGAGGTATTATTAAATGAGAAAATCAAGAGTCAGAGAAATGTATATGACTCTTTTTTTAAAAGGATAAATCAAAGGATAATCCATATCTCCCTTTTAAACTTATTATTATTGTCATCATTGTCATCATCAAACGGTGCCTGTCTATTTACATATGATTGATGAACATAGAGAACGGTTGTTAACTGGGTAAGGGAGACAGAGGTAGAACAAAAGGTAACCCCCCTAATACTACAGTTAAAGAGGTAGCAAAAAAACCCAGCATAGATGAGAAGACCACATAAAAGTTATATATCTATATAATACGTATTCCTAAAGAAATGCATGAATTTATGGTCATAGATGTATCAGTGATGGTTATTGCAGGGTGGCATTTCAGGTGAGATTTATTCTCTTCCTTATATCTTTATACATTGTTCATAATTTTACAAAAAATATTTGTTACTTTTATAAACAGGAGGGAAACCAATGAACTTTTCATCATATTAAAAAAAGCATTTCCTGAATGATTCTGATAATTAGCCACACTTTGTTATCAGGGATTGACTTAGGAAGCTAAAAAAAAAAATGGAATTTCAAGTATCAGGAAGCAGGGTGTCAAGAAACCACTTCTGTTGGAGGGGGTGTTCCTGGGACCCCAGAAACTGTTCCCCATGAGTCATTTCCTACCTGCAGCATGCTAAGGCTGGCTCTGAGGGGGAAATGATGATCAGCTGGGGCGTGAGGTGTCTCCCTTTGGAAAAGGCCGAGTCTGGGGAAGGTGAGGGATTGACTCCTGGTAGGTGTCAGTTTGGGGTTCAGGTGCAGCCTCTTAACATCTGAAAGTTCTAGGTCAGGGACAGGACACCTGGTGGATAGGTGGGCAGCAGGAAAGCAGCGATGACCAAGGGATGGGGCAGGGGCATTTTTGCCAAACAGACTGGGGTTTGGGTCTGGGCCCCGCCACTCACCAAGCCACGAGACCTTGGACCTGTTACTCCACCTGCCTGGACCCGAGTTTTCTCATTAGAAACGTGAAGATAATACTGTCTCCCTGGCAGATTTGTGGTAAAGAAGGGAGACGATGCATGTGGATGCTGGCAGTGGCCCAGCCAGTTTTCCATGTGTATTAGCTTGTAGGAAAGCTCAGGGTCATGGTCCTGGGAGAGCCCATCGCTCATCTCAGTGGGTAACGGAAGAGCAGAGGTGTGGGGAGCATCAGCAAGGCAGGAAGTGAGGGTTATCTTCTGTAGCAGCCTTGGCTCAGGGAAGTACAGACCACTGGAAAAGGGCAAAGGCAGAGGCAAGCTTGACAGAGAGCCTCTGCATCTCTTATCCCCCTCACCCTCTGGACTCAGCTTCTTGTCCTTTCCCTCCCCAGCCCTTCAGCCAATTCCTGCTGATTAGAATTAGGTGAGTGTTACAGACTGAATGTTTGTGCCCTCCCCAGCCCCCTCTCAAGTTCATATGTGGAAGCCCTAACCCTCAGTATAGTTATATTTGGAGATGGGGCCTCTAAGGAAGTAAGATTCAATGAGGTCATAAGGGTAGAGCCCTGATCCAGTAGGATTAGTGTCCATTTCAGAAGGGACCCCAGAGAGCTTGCTTTCTCTCTTAGGTTATGCACCGAGGAAAGGCCATGTGAGGATGTAGCAAGCAGGTGGTTGTCTGCAGGTCCTGAAGAGAGGTCTCCCCCAAAACTAAACCCTGCTGCAACCTTGACCTTGGACCTTCCAGCCTCTAGAATTGAGAAAAAGAAAATTCTAATGTTTAAGCCATGAAGTCTGTGGCATTTTGTGAGGCTTTAGTTGTAAATAATAAGATCCTTTTATGCCATTTATTATTGACAATGTGCTACTCAAGACTGACATAGAACCCATGACTCTCACAATGTTCTGAGCCCAGCAAGGAGACAGATGAATAAATAGGTTGGATGGTCTGCCTGAAAGAGGAAGTACAGAGCACTCTGGGAGCCAAGAGAAGGGCACGGAGATCTAGCACATGTGACCTAGGATTTGCTAACTGGGTTCCAGTACTGTTTTAAAAATGGGAAATCTGTACAAATCTGGACTTCCCTCTTCTCTTGAAAAATCAAACTCTGGTCACACGGGGCCTGCATTTTCACAGCTGCCACCTTCAGAGACACTGTTCACCAATGTCCCTACTACTCCCCGTTGTCTCCTTCTCAGCAGGATGTCCTCGCTTAGGTGGTCTGTCATATGGAATCCCTGGCATAAATGTTGCCTTTTTTTATGCTCATAAATGTGCATGGCTAATTCTGGATTTCCCCCTCTGTGGTAGCCAGGGAGCCAGGTTAACTCAAACTAGGCCCAAAACCAAAATGCTGCTGACACTGTGAAGGTCTCTTGGTACTATCTTTTTTTTTTTTTTAAAGATTTTATTTATTTGACAGAGAGACACAGCGAGAGAGGGAACACAAGCAGAGGGAGTGGGAGAGGGAGAAGCAGGCTTCCCAGTGAGCAGGGAGCCCGATGCAGGGCTCGATCCCAGGACCCTGGGATCATGACCTGAGCCGAAGGCAGACGCTTAACGACTGAGCCACCCAGGCGCCCCTCTTGGTACTATCTTTTATCACTCAGGAAATTTCAGAGCTGGGAGAGTGTTTGGGGTCAGGTCATCTAATCATCTCCTTTCCCATTTTGGAAACAGACACCCAGAGAGGTGAAGTCGCCCACCCCAGGTCACAAGCCAGAGAGTAGGTAGCCAGAATGAGAGCTCAAGTTCCCTGATGCCTAGCCTGCTGCTTTTCCTGTTAAATCATTTTTCCCTCCCTCTTACCTTGGTAGAAAAAGAAAAGTAGCAGTTTGCCACATAAAATTGGGAAAGTATTGTCATGCGATATTTAATCCATGTTTGGGCCTTTTTTTTTTTTCAACACTGTCAGAGGAAATTATCAAAAGAAAATTATTGGAAAGTGTTAGCTGTGTATTATGGCTTCCAAGCCCATGAGCACAGATGTCCATTGGCAAAGTTGAAATAAAATTGGAAGAAATTAAAACTCATTTTGTTTTCCAGGCCCTGGTAATAAAAAATTCTTGCTGCAGATGAGTGCTCAGGCTCAGTCTCTTCCCCCTTATTATCAAACAAAAGCAGAACACAACAAAAATAGAAACTAATGCAGAAATCTGCTCTGGTTTCTTCTTTTGTGTACCAATGTTTTTGTTGGTCAAATCACATTATGGAGCAATCATCACAATGGCTTTTCTTTCTAGGCCCCAGAGTACATATTAAGGATGTGAAGGGAGGTGCATCATAAAGCAGGATGGTACGAGAGCCTTATCTCTTTGGGTCTCTGTGCCCCAAACTGGTGGTGGAGGGAGTAATTAAGCATGAAATCCATCAAAGAATGAACGAGATGAGAAGCCATGTCAGCTGGCTGTGGGCTTTGGAGCCAGACTTTCTGGGTTCCAATCCCAGTTCTGTCACTGACTAGCAGTCTGACTTTGGGCGAGATACTTAACCTGTTGGTGCCTTCACCTCCTGATCAGTGAAACAGGGCTGATGATTCCAGTCCCTGCCTTCCAGGATTATTTTGAAGATTCAGAACACTAAGTCCCAGTGTCTGACTTGATAACTGGTAGCTGGACCATCACAGCATGTGACCAAGATTCTCTCATTGACCAAACTGTGGTCAGGCTCCTCTGAGCCCTCTATTTGGTTAGGCCTCGATCTTGGGTTTCTGTGTCTATTCTTGCCAAACCCAGGTTTAGAATCCTAAATCCTGCTGAGTCAGTTTAAAGAAATCCCCCATCTGTGATATGTGATCACCCTTGATACATGATCAGATTCTTCATTCCCCACACCCTTGGTATCTGATCACCCTGACCTGTCTTCAGGAAGAATCCTGTTAAGTCGGTTTAGCAAGACTCTCCTCCCTGTGATGTCTCCTCTTAGTAGTTTTCCGTCCACTGACTCCTCACTCTGCTTATTGGCTATAAATCCTTACTTGTCCTTGCTGTTTTGGGAGTTGAGCCCAATCTCCCTCCCTGATTGCAATACCCCCATCACAGCAGGCAGGGCTTTTTATGTTCACTCTCTCAGTTACTTTTTGCAAAAAGCCCACAGGTAAGCATTACTACCTAATTTCACAGATGAGGAACTGAGTCAGAATGGCGAAATGGCTGCCCAAAGTCAACCAGCTTGTAAGTGTCAGGGAGGGAGTTTGAGGCTGGAGCCTATGCCCATGCCCCTCTGGCACTGTGGGAGGCTTGACGAGTGGTGGGCATGGATGAAGGATGGGATACAGGAGGAGAAGCAGGGAAATGGATCTCATATTCGATGTAACACAGGGCCACATACACGGGAGTCTTTGAGGCATTGTTGGAGGCTTGGGATCAGGTCTTCCTGAGCTGACATGCCATGCTGAAACCTTTGCCAGGCTGGTAAGAGTGATCTGGGAGATGAGAGGGAGTGGGGTGCGTGTGTGTGTGTGTGTGTGTGTGTGTGTGTGAGAGAGAGAGAGAGAGAATGAGAAAGATGAGATAAATTTTCTGCATTGTCTCCTGTGCTCCTTCAGAGAGGGTTCCTAGCCCCTGGGCTGGCATCCAGACTCCATGGCCTATTGCGTCCAACCCACTCTCCTTCATGAGAGGGTATATCCTGGCCAGTGGGACCTTCAGCTGTGGGGCCATAGAACACCTGAGCTAGAGGTTGTCTGGTTCAAGCTCTTCAGTGTAGAGACCCAGAGAGGCTAAATTGATTTGTTTAGATTCATGGAGATGCAGAGTTGGGTCAGAAACTAGATATCCTAATGTATTAATCCATTCTATAAATACATATTGAGCATGTACTCTGTGCCAGAGACACTAGCCTTTTAGGAACCTCTTAGAACCCTACCTTCTCCAGTTGAGCACAAGTTTCCATCTCTTTTTTGCTCTTTTCTTAAGTCATCACTGGATACTTTCTAGGCCCCAGGCCCTGGCAGGGGCATGGCAGGATCAGATGAGGTTTTAGTAACATGGAGATTATAATGAGCACCCTCCCCTAATCCCAGGCCTCCCTGGCAGAGGGGCGTGGCCATCTGCCCTCACCGCCCATTCCAGCCAGATGTCTGCTTGTTTCCCTTTGCTCTTCCACATCCATGCATCCGCATTCCCAGCATCTGTCATTCACATCAGCAGCCTCCAGTTTCCTCCCTCTGCTGGCGCACTTCTGGGCTGTCTCCAGTCTGCCTCTTTCCAAAGGATTAAGTGGCTTGTCCAAGGTTGCATGCCAGTTCCATCACGGGCTCCAGTATTTAGACTGGGGTTGGGTTCATGGGGGAGGGGAAAAATCTATTATTTTTTGAAAGCCTACCAGAAATGTCACATATCCCATATGTACATTCCTTTCTTTTAGAAATTCAGGCTTAAAAAAAAAAAACAACTTAAATGCCTTGTGCCTTGTTTTTCTACCCAGCTCTGCCCTTTCCACATACTCTTTCTTTCCCACATCAACCATGCCTTTGTGTTCTGCCCATTAAAGAGACCTGAGTTTGATTTCCAGCCCCACCCCTCACTAGTGCTGTGACTTTGGGCAAGTTGCAAAATTAGCATTTGAGGCCTCAGTTTCCCTTTCTGTGAAACTGGAAACCATATTTGAAATGCATGGCAAGTACTTAGTAATTGTTAATTTCCTTCCCCTTTGACTGTCCCAAAGGATCCCTTCTCATAGAGGAGGGCATCCACTGTTTGTTTGTTTGTTTTTTTCTGTTTCAGAATGTTGTCACTCCCCCTTTATGCTGGGAGTGGGGTTTGGCACCAAGAAGCCAGGTCTGGGCCACTCTTGTTGGGATGGGGAATAGTGTTGAGGGACTCCACTGGGACCAGAGAGCACTGAGAAGGAGCTGGTCATTTCCTCCTGCCTGTGAGGATTGGCTGCTGGCCTCTGGGGGAGCCTCTGTCCCACCTTGCAGCAGGTGGTCCCTCCCTGGACCCCAATGCCATGTGCTCTCCATCAGGGCCTCAGGGAAGCCAAACAGGAAGTGAGCACTCTCACATGGGCAGCACCCAGAACCACCAACCAGGGGTCAGCATTTGCGTGTGTCTGTGCATGTATATGTGCATGGGCCTACCTCTTTAAGTTTGCATGTATGTGTCCCTGCGTGTATTTCTCACAGCTCCTTGGGAACCTGCCAGGTTGGGGACAGGGAAGGAGTGGAGGAAGGGCTTATTCTGGGTGTGGGGAGCCAGGAGACCTCTGCCCCTGCCTTCTTACCCAGCCATCTGGGATTGGCCAAATGACCTCTTCTACTTTGATTCTGTGATGAACCATGTGACTGGCTCTCAGCTGGCTGCCAGGCACCTCATCTGGGCATCAAGGCTGCAGGTCAGCTTTGTGGCTCAGAGGGTGGCCTGGCTCCAGAGCTAAGGAAGTCAGCTTGATGGTAGTCTGTGCAAGCCCCAGTCGCTGAGTGTAGAGCCACAGGAGCACCAGGAGCTGGGAGGCAGAGATTTGGGTAGAAAGCTACTGAGGGGCAGCTGGCTGAAGTGCACCAGACATCGACATCACAGCTACCTGAAGGGGAGCTCCGGGTTGGCCCAGTAGACCTCCACAGAAGGCTGAGGTCCCTTGCTGCCTACCCAGCCATCTGGACTCCATTGTACCCTCTCCCCACACCAGTCCTCGCAGCCATTGCTTCATGCACCAGTCTCCTCCCACGTTCTCCCACTGCTCATGTTGTCCATCTGTGAAAATCCAAGTACAGTGCTGTCTGAGAATGACATGTGAGCCCTCACCAGGCCTCAGCACAGCCCCTGGCACGAGGAGGCTCTGTTATAATGCCAATCACGTGAGTTTGTGGGTCACTTGGTCTAAGTGCATGTGCCCCATATCCATATGTCTGCTTTGAGGGGTCTCCAGAAATGTTGGCATCCTGTAAGGATGCAAGGGCCCTAGTGCTAGGGGCAGTGTTGGGGGAAGGCCACTCCTTGATTTTTACTATGGAGCTCTAAGACCTGACCCCTCTAAGCTCTAGGACTGCCACAGCCCAGGCTCTGATTTCAGAAACATGTCAGACTTCAGACCCATCCATTGGAATAGTCCTAGTGAATACCTCTGAAAAGACTTTCTCTAACACTTTAAAGCTTAATTCTCTTAGTTACAAATATGTATGATCCTTTTTTGCAGCTCTAGTGTTTGGCAGAGTACCTGGCATGTAGTAGGAGCCTAATAGATGTATGTTGAATGAATGAGGGGTAGATGATTGTTCCATCAGTCATGTTTACCCTAGTATAAAAGAGTGTTCAATCTTCCCCAGTCAATAAGCACCTGGTAAGCCTGGACAGGTAACTGAAAAGAGCTCTTGTCAGTTTAGGAGCTAGTCTACACCAGCCCTACTGACTCCTCCAATCAGGGGAGGCCAATTTTATATGACTTGCTTTCAGCCACCTTCAGGAGCCTATACAAGGTGGGCACAGTGGCCCAGCTCAGAGAGTTCAGAAAATAATAATGTCCCTAAGCTGTTGGTCTCTTGGTCCCTTTGGGTTCTGTCCGAGTTGTCTGTACATAGTCCAGGCACCACTGTCCAGGTAGCTGCTGCCGCCCCTCCTGTGAGCAGCCTCAGAAATGGAGTGGCTGCTCTCATTGGGCTTGTAGAACCTCACGGGAATCTGGAACGTCTGTGGAAGTTTCCCTGGTGATGTGACATGTGCCCACATTGGGAAAAATGGCTACTGTTTGCCCGAATGTTGTCTGCAGAATCCTGGGAGGCAGAAGGAGGAAGGAGAGCAAGCAGGAGCTCGTCCCACTCTGCCCAGGGAATTTCTCTGTCTCTTAGAAAGAATGAGACCAAGGCTGACAATCCCATCAGCCCCTGAAAACATGAGACAAATTGCCATAGGGGCTCCCCTGCTCAGTGTGAAGCAGAAACTTGGCAAATGAGGCGCCCAGACTCAGAGACCCTCAGACCTTGAAGGGACCCCCGAGAGCATCTGTTCTAGCCTCCTCATTTTAGAAGCATGTCACTTAATTTTCAAACAGTTGGGGACTTTCTTGTTATCTTTTTGTTATTGGTTTTAGCTTCATTCTACTGAGGTCAGAGAACATACTCTGTAGGATTTCAGTTCTTTGGATTGTGTCAAGACTTGCTTTATGGCCCTGCGAATGATCAATTTTGACAAATGTAAAAGTTTGGTTAACTTAGAGAAACATGTGGGTCCGACAGTTGTTGGGTGCCAACATTCTTTGTGAGTTAATTAGATCAAGTTTGTATATTGTAGTATTCAGATCTTGGATATTTTTGTGATTTTTTTTTCCCCTGCTTGTTCTATCAGTTACTGAGAGGCATATTAAATCTTCCATCATGACTCTGGAGTGCATACTTGTTTTAAATTCTGCCAAATTTTGCTTCATGTTTTTGAAGTTGTGCTATGAGGTACAATTGAATTTAGAATTGCTATGGCCTCCTGGTAGACTGAATCTTTTTTTTTTTTTTTAAGATTTTATTTATTTATTTATTTGACAGAGAGAGAGAGAAAGAGTGCATGCGTGCACAAACGGGAGCGGCAGATAGAGGGAGAAGCAGACACCCCACTGGGGCCCTGGGATCAGGACCTGAGCCGAAGGCAGACAGATGCTCAGCTGACTGAGCCACCCAGGCGCCCCTGGTGGACTGAATCTTGATCATTATTCGTCATTCCTCTTTATCTCTAGTATTGTTTCTTGCCTCAAAGTCTACTTTGTCTGACATTAGTTCAGTTCCACCGTTTATGTTTATATGGCATATCTTTTTCCTTACTTCACTTGACCTTCTTGTATCCTGATATTTAAAGTGTGTCTTTTATAAGCAGTATATAGTTGGGTTTTATGATAACTTCTGTCTTTTGATTGACCTTTTAGGACCATTTGCATTTCATATAATTATTGATACAGTGGGCTTAATTTTACCATCTTACTTTTCCTATTTTCTTTTGTCTCATCTGTTCTGTATTCCTTTTTCTCTTTTTTCTTGCCTTCTTTTGGATAAACTAAGTATTTTAAACATTTCTGTATTTTAAAATATTTATTGAAGTGAAATTCATATAAAATTTGCCATTTTAAAGTAAACAACAATTTAGTACGTTCAGTGTTGTGCAATCACCATCTCTCTGTAGTTCCAAAACATTCTCATCACCTCCAGAGGAAACCCCATACCCACTAAGCAGTCACTCCTCATTTACCTCTCCCCTTCTCCCTGGTAACCTCAAATGTGCATTCTGTCTCCACAGATTATGGATAAATCAAATATTTTTATCATTCCAGTTCCTCCTCTATTAGCTTGTTATTGTTCATTCTTTTAGTGGTTACCTCCAAGATTATAACACACATCCATGACTTACTAGATTTTATTTTAAATTAGAACTTTCATAGCTTCCAGGGCAAGACACCTGTTTTAGACATGCTCCAGTTTTTGTCTCCTCAACCCTGTGCAACTTCTGAGAGCTAAGGTTAGCTCGTTAAACTCTTAGGTTCCTCTTTCTGCCTGGTTGCTTATCTACTCACCCTGAACTAACTATGAATCAGCAAGTACACTGTGGGGCAAAGTGATGGCATGTCTGACTCAATCAACCACTTCGGTTGGTTCCTTTCTCTCTGAGATCCTGTCTCCTCAAGCCTGCCTGCCAAGGTCTCTCCAACCCACCCACTTTCCTTCCCTTTTCTTTCTTTCTTTCTTTCTTTCTTTCTTTCTTTCTTTTTTCTTTCTTTCTTTCTTTCTTTCTTTCTTTCTTTCTTTCTTTCTTCTTTCTTTCTTTCTTTCTTTCTTCTTTCTCTCTTGCTTTTCTTTCTTTCTTTCTTTCTTTCTTTCTTTTTTCTTTCTTTCTTTCTTTCTTTCTTTCTTTCTTTCTTTCTTTCTTCTTTCTTTCTTTCTTTCTTTCTTCTTTCTCTCTTGCTTTTCTTTCTTTCTTTCTTTCTTTCTTTCTTTCTTTCTTTCTTTCTTTCTTTCTTTCTTTCTTTCTTTCTTTCTTTCTTCTCTCTTTCCCTCCCTCCTTCCCTCTCTTTCTGTCTTTCTTAACCAACTGAGCCACCCAGGCACCCCTCTTTCTGTCTTTCTTTCTTTCCTTTTGTATCTTGTCTAGCTTTTTGAGATGTTTTCAGTGGGAGGGTTGGTCTGCAACAAGTTACCCTGCCTTTATCAGGAACAGAAATCTGGCTCCCTTACTTTATAGCAAGGAAGCAGAGATCTGGAGGGGAAGTGGTTGTCTAGTTTTGCACTGCTAATTAAGGGAGAGCTGGAATTGGAACTCTGGTCTCCTGACACCTATGTCAGTGTTGTTTCTACCACAGCATGTGGGGCAACAAGGGGATCTTAATCTATCAGACACTCACCCAAGCTATCATTCAGTCATTAAACACATATTTTTGCAGGACCTGCTCTGTGCCAAGCATTGGGCAAGTAAATGTGTCATTTTTTTTCTGACTGCTTTCAAGATATTCTCTTTGTCTTGGTTTTCAGAAGCTTTATTATGATGTGTGTAGGTGTGGTTTTCTTTGTATTTACTCTGCTTGGAGATCATATATCTTCTTAAATATATAGCTTGAGATTTTTCATCAGCTTTAGAAAATTCTCATTCATTATGTCTTCAAATATGCCATCTACTTCATGCTTTTCTCCTCTTGTTTGGAGACTCCAATTACATGCATATAATACCTTCAAGGATTATACGACCTTGGCAGGGGGCGATGGGGGGATCAGGCAAGTATATTATTTAAGAAATACATTTAGCTGCCTGTTGCAGAGACACAGAGTAACAGTGGCTTAAATAAAATGGTTTGTTTCTCTTTTATTTAACAGGCTGGAGGTAGACATCCCAGTTTGGTGTGGTGGCTCTGTTCCTCAGTTGTTGACCTGATCTGCCCGAACCAATATGGCTTTTACTACATCTTTGCTCCAGTCAGATGGTGGGAAGAAATGGGTAAGAAGACTGTGTAACACCTGTCTTCAGAGTTTCTCCCTGGAGGTTGTCTACCTTACTTTCTTTCACATCCCATTGACTGGAATTCGGTCATTGGCCACAACTAACTGCAAGGGAGGCAGGGAGATGTAATCTTTATTCTGGGAGATCAATTCTTATGCTAATATTTAGGGAGTCTATTGCTATGAAAGAAAAGGACATACTAAATGTTGGGGGACAATTGGCAGCCTCTTCCACAGCAATTGTGTAAGAGGTCCCTCAGAGGAAGAAGCTGGAAAAGGTGTCACAAAAGAAGTAACATCTGACTGGGCACTGAAGAGTGAATAGGAGTTCATTGAAGGAAAAAAATGATCAAATGACACTCCAGGCAGGGATACTGGCAGAAGCACTTGACTCCTGAGAGTAGAGCCCAAATAGCTTCTTTCATCTTTCTAACCCCAGTGCCTGGTACATAATAGCCTACTGTATCACTCTCGTCAAATAGAATCAATTGTGAGAGCAGGAGAGGGAGGTTTTCACCCTGGAGACTAGAGGCCTAGTGGAACTGGAAAGGCAGTCATAAGTGTCATTGTGGGGATGGGAAAGGATTCAGGCCACTGTAGATGTATTGGGATTTAAGGTGGAAACAAGCATGCTAAGTTGAAATTGCTCTGCAGGCAGCTGGGGGACAGCTTGGGCAGCAGTTGGGACTGGAGCTGTGGGTGTGGGGGCTGTTCGTGGGAGGGTGACAACTGAGGCTCTTCGAGGGCTTCTTTCTTCTAAGCAGAAAATGCATTGAGAATAAAAAGGCCAGGCCAGGACGGAACCTCTGTAGCGGAGGGAAAGAATGAGGAAGCAGAAAGTTCTGCTGTGTGGGGCAGCCTGTTCTCGAGAGCTTTCGGAGGCCTCTTTCCCCTCTGAAGAGCTCACTGACTCTTCTCTGCTTGTCCACTCCCCTGGACCTGGCCCACCTGCCTTCCTGTGACTTGTTCTTTACTTGGTCCTTGCTAGCTTTCAGTTAATGACTAATTCAATTTCATGTTCAGTAAATTTTCATTAGATAATTCTATTTCACACATAAAAGGATTTGAGACAGCATTCAACTTAACTTTTATTATATAAGTAATCCATATTCACTGGTAAAAATATCAGAAAATATAATTAAACAAAAGAAAGAACATTAAAATCACCCATGATCCTTCCACCTAGATTGCTAACATTTGGTACCTATGTGTCCAGATTTATCTATGCTCTCTTCCTCCCTAATAATATTAATATCAAGAATTGCTAATATTGGGGCGCCTGGCTGCCTCAGTCGGTTAAACGGCTGCCTTCGGCTCAGGTCATGATCCCAGGGTCCTGGGATCGAGCCCCGCATCAGGCTCCCTGTTCAGCGGAGAGCCTGCTTCTCCCTCTCCCTCTGCCTGCCTCTCTGCCTACTTGTGCTCTCTCTCTGTCAAATAAATAAATAAAATTTTTAAAAAAAAAAAAAAAGAATTGCTAATATTAATGAGCCCTATGTGCCAGTCACTGTTAGGTTTGATATATCTATTACATTGTTTCAACCTCATAGCAACATATAGCATAGTTATTATTATCCTAATATTATAGGTAAGGATACTGAACTGCAGAGGTTTGAAATTTACCCAGAGTGTATTATTCTTGTTGTTTTTTTTTAAATATAGTTGACAAACAATGTTACATTAGTTTTAGATGTGCAACTTAGTGATTTTACAAGTTTACACCTTATGCTATGTTCACCACAAGAATAGCTACCATCTGTCTTATTATATCGCTATCACAGTATCATTGGCTATATTCCTTATGCTCTGCTTTTTATTCCTGTGGCTTACTCATTCCATAACTGGAGGCCTGGATCTCCCACTCTCCTTTAGCCATGTAGCCCAGCCTCCCATGGCCCTCCCCTCTGGCAACCATTAGTTTTCTCTCTGTGTTTATAGTTCTGATTCAGATTCCATTTATAAATGGAATCCTATGGTATTTGTCTTTCTCAATCTGACTTATTTCACTTAGCATAATACCCTCTAGGTCCATTCATGTTGTTTCAAATGGCAAGATCTCATCCTTTTTTATGGCTATGTAATGTATGTATATGTATATCCATTTTCCTTATCCAGTCACCTATTAATGAACATTTAGGTTGCTTCCATGTCTCGGCTATTGTAAATAAAGCTGTAATAAATATCGGGGTGCATATATCTTTTTGAGTTAGTGTTTTTGTTTTCCCTGAGTAAATACTCAATAGTAGAATTATTGGATCATATGGTATTTCTACTTTTAATTTTTTGAGGAAACTCCATACTGTTTTCCACAGTGGCTGTACCAATATACATTCCCACCAACAGTGCATGAGGGTTCCTTTTTCTCCATACCCTCGCCAACACTGATATTTCCTGTCTTAATTGATTTTAGCTATTCTAATAGGCATGAGGTGATATCTCATTGTGGTTTTGACTTGCATTTCCCTGATGATTAGTGATCATCGTGTGTCTGTTGGCCATCTGTATGTCTTCTTTGGAAAAATGTCTATTCAGGTCCTTGGCCCATTTTTTAATTGGATTGTTTGTTTTTTTGGTGTTCAGTTGTATGAGTACTTTATATATTTTGGATACTAACTCCTTATCAGATACATCATTTGTTTTTTTGATGATTTCCTTTGCTGTGCAAAAGCTTTTTACTTTGATATAGTCCCAAGAGTTTATTTTTGCTTTTGTTTTTCTTGCCTTAAGAGATGTATCTAGAGAAATTTTGCTATGGCTGATGTCAGAGACATTACTGCCTGTGCTCTCTTCTAAAATTTTTATGGTTTCAGCCCTCACATTTTAGGTCTTTAATCCATTTTGAATTTATTTTTGTGTATGGTGTAAGAAAGTGGTCCAGTTCCAATTTCATTCTTTTGCATGTAGCTGTCCATTTTTTCCCAGCACCATTTATTGAAAAGACTGTCTTTTCCTCATTGTATATTCTTGCCTCCTTTGTCATAGATTAATTGCACATATAAATGTGGGTTTATTTCTAGGGTCTCTATCCTATTCCATTGATCCATGTGTCTAACTAGTATCTTATTCTAACCTTACTCATACTAGGTTGTTTTTTAACCTCTGATTATGAAAAATTTTCAAATTTATAGAAAAGTATAGGGAATAGAATGGTGAAGTCCTGTGCAGCCAACACCCACCTTCAACAGCCATCAATCCATCTGTCTGGTTTTACCCATTCTCCTAGCTAGCTCCACCCCAATTATTCTAAAGTGAATCCCAGACATCACACCATTTCATCCACAATGCATGTCTCCATAAACAAGGACCCTTTTAAAATGTAACCACAATACTGTTAGCACCTCCTGTCCAAATGAGCAACTCCCTAACATCATCTACTTTCCATCAGTGTTCTAATTTCCCCAGTTACCTCATAAATATTTCCTCGCAATTTGAATCAAGATCACACATGCTCCTTCATAGTGTTGGGGCTGGAATTCACACCCAGATTGGTCCCCCAAACCCATGGCCCCAAACCCATGCTCTTTCTACACACCAAATTCACATTATGAATGGAAAAATCTATATAGTTTATACTACATTTAACTTGAACATATATATATATATATATATATATATATATATATATATATACAATTTATTAGGTTTTAGGTATTGATGAAGGCAGTAAAGCTAAGGTACTAATTCATAATTTCTCTTCACTAGGGAATTGGTGGAAAGCCTTCTCTATAATCTGCCAAATTGCTCTTCTTATGTCCTGCACGCTTTTTGATCTCTAAGGAGTTTTCTACTCTATTTTTGTCTCACAATATATTGTTCTGAGATTGTTATTTACTTACACAAAGATCTTTGTTATTATTTTCATTCATCCATTCATTCATGCAACAAATTAATTGAGTACTTATTATTTGCCAGAGACTGTGATAGACAGATACGGGCCCCATTCCTGTGGACTCATGTTATATGCAGGAGAGAGACAAACAAAAAGCAAATGGACAAATAATTAAAAGAATTTCAAATTGTGATAAATACCATGTAAAAGCAGCCAGGAGTGAATGTAGGGAATGATGGTGGAAACTACCGTCAAAAGCGTTTAGAAAATGATTTGCTTTTACTTGCTCACAGTTCTTTTTAAGTGCATCATCCATTATTGGTATTTAGAAGAGATTGCATCTTTCAATATGCTTTTTGCTAACTGCTAGCTGCTTGATATCTATTAATCTCCAGTAGCTTCCTTTTCTTTATTTGTCATGTTGCAGTTTTCCTCCTACACCTCTTTAGCTGTTAGGTTATTCTTTTTGGGTGCTGTTGTTCTATCCATGAAAATGTTCTAAAATTGAGTTGGTAGAAATTTATTGAAAATATTTAAATGATGTAAAATTTTATACATGAACTAAAGTCCCTATCAACCCACTCTCCTTCCATTCTCAATCCTCAAGTATAAGCCCTAATGGCATATTAGGATCCTTCCCTCCATCTTTTCCTATGTGTTTGAGGTGAGGTAAACTAGAGTGGAGTATGGGACCAGCTCTGACAGGTGTGTGGGATGGAGAGAGTCTGTGGCCAGGATTATTATGAGAACCCTCCCTCGTGAGCATCCAGAGTCTTCAGTGGTTATGACACCCCAGGGCACTGGTAGCTTCATTTGTTTTGGCCTAGGCGGTTACTGTTCTTTGAGAAGTTTACCTCTTGAGCTGGATACAGCTTAGATATCCCTTATCACCTGGCAATTTTTGGAGATAAAAGTATAACAAATAGTGTTTATGACCCTCCTGTCATGGTGAGACTGCTAGTTATTTTCCAGATTGAAATATATGTGAAAGGAGAGGATTTGATGACATCAAAGTCATCAAATTTAACATAACAGGCCATTTGAAGGCAAATTCAAAAGGGGATGTTCAATTAATGTTTCAACAGGTGCTACAACTGCTGGAACAGTGTGAATATGCAAAAGTAAATCAGTTGAGGAATATTAACCACGTAAGCACTGATTATTAGATAAAATACATTTAGTTCACTATTCTTTAAAAGAAATACTTTGATCTTATTTTGGGTTTATATATGAATTTATCTACAATTTTCTGCAACTTGCTGTTTTCACTCAACAATATCCATACAACATACAGTTCTACCTCATTCTTTTAGTAGAATGCATTGTATTTCATAGCACAGATATTCTGTACTGTATATAACCATTTTTCTTTTGGTAGACATTAAGGATGCTTGTAACTGTGTACTATTATCAATAATGCTGTAGCAACTATCTTTGCACAAATATCCTTCAAGTGTGTGTACTTCCGTAGGAGAGAGTCCTAAATGTGAATCTCTGAGTCAAAGGGTGTATATATATATACATATATATATACTTGAAATGTTGATAGACATCATCAGATTATCTTCTAAAACTGTTAAAACAAAGGACAGTGTATGAAAGAGCTCTTTTCTTTAAACCCTTCTTCCACTTGATATTATCAGGTCTTTTTGTATTCCCAACATAGCATCTTATTTTCATTTGAATTTCTCTGATAACTAGGGAGGCTAATCATTTTTTCATTACATGTATTAGCCATTTGCATTTCTTCCTCTGTGTCTTATCCATTTCTTTGGTTCATTTTTCTGTTGAGCTATTTATGTATCTTCATGTTGATTTGTGGGAGCTCTTGTTATATAATAGAAATATATTAGCCTCTGGGTTGTTGCCTATATTGTACATATTTCCCAGTTGTTTTTTGTTGTCAAATGTGGTTATGATTCTAATCATGCTTTTTGCTATACAGAAAGAGGCATTTTCATTTTAGGGAGGGAAGATTTCAATCTATTTATCTCTGGCTTCTAGGTTCTATTTTTCCCAAGATTAACCATTAGCATCTTTGACTGTACTTCTCAGGTGATTCCTATCTAACAACTTCATGCACATTGGTAGGTAGGCTATAATCAGCGAAGCAATCGAGAGAAGGAGAGAGAGAAAGATGGGAGGAGAAAAGGAAGAGGGAAGAAGAGCAAAGAGGGAAGAGAGGACTGAAGCCAAGAATTCTTAGAATCCGCTAGCTCTTGTTCTTGTCTCTAACCTTTAAATGGCTTTTGCTTTCCCCACAGATCCTCCTAGGAAAGCTAATCATGGGAATGGGAGATATTTGCGTTTCTCAAGCTCCACTCCCTGCTGCCCCTAATGGCTTTCCATACTGTTACCTTCCTAGAAATACTCCTGATTCCATTCTCAGCCACAACCCCCATTTCTCATGGCTTTTCTGGGGTGGAGCTTTGGGCTCTTTCCTCAAAACAACACAAAACCTGATGCTCTACCTAAGAATTTCTTTACTTCAGGACATGTTCCACTGGAGGTATGGGAGGTAATTTTAGGTGGCACGTCAACCCAACATAAAATAACTTTGAATCAAGGTTGAAACAGTTATTTCCTTTTTAGTTGCTTCCTAATCTTTCTAATTGTATCAAGGAGAAATTTAGTGTGGTGGTAATGTTTTCCACACCTCCCTAACTCATGCTAATCTCACTCTTTAACAAAAAAAATAGGTCCAGGCTGGCGTCCTTTAGTAGACAACAACTTAGTTAGGATTTAACAAGTGCCGTTGTGTTCATTGTATTTATTTTCTACAGGTACGTTCTATTTGTGGGAAATGATTCTGGTAGGGATTTAGAGTAGAGATATAAAGTTTCCTTTTAAAGTGTATTTATTTTTAGAAAAACAGAGTCAACAACAGTGCAGATGGTACTAGCATATAACAAAAATCATGCTAGTGATACCTCCATGGGTGGGAGTTTGGGAAACAGGTAGCCACCTCAAACAGAGTCTACATAGCCCCCCATAAGCTCTATTCCCCTTTATTCCACCCCTTGCTTAGAGACCTCTACCAGTTTTTTTTTGTTCGCTAGAGGGCCCAGCCCTCCTGGCCCCAATCAATTCTAGCTCCCTCTCTGCTCTTCCAATCATGTCAATACTGACCACATCTTGGAGCTCCCTTTTTTAAAGGAATCTACATTTGTGTGTTAATGGGTGTTACCTGTTCAACTTAATCATGCATTTTAATAATGACAGATCTCTTAGCTCAAGAGAGAAAGTGAGACGAGCCTATGAGTTCTGTGGTCATATAGGTCTCAGTCTAATTCCTGCCTTAACCAAATATTAGTTGTGACTTTGGCAAGTCAACCCAAAAGAGCAAGTTCAACATACTGGGAGTTTAAGGAAGGGGGGAAGGCAGTTTTATAGAGACATAGGCAGAGCCTTTAAAAAGATCTCCCTAGTCCTAGCTAGAGCAATTAGGCAAGAAAAAGAATGCATCCAAATTGGAAAAGAAGTAAAATAATCTCTGTTCACACATGACATGATCTTATATGTAAAAAAACCCCTAAAAATTCCACATACAAAACAAAACAAAACAAACAAACAAAACCCAACATCAGAAAACAAACCTGTTAGAATAAATGAATTCAGCAAAGTTGCAGGTGGGAAAATCAACACTCAAAAATCACTTACATTTCTATACACTAATGATAAACAGTTTGAAAGGAAATTAAGAAAACAATTCCATTTATATCAAAAAGGATAAAATACTTAGTAATAAACTTAACCAAGTAGGCAATAGACTTGTATGTTGAAAATCACAAAATGTTGCCAAAAGAAATTAAAGAAGATAAGAAATTAATTGGAAGAAGAGAAATAAATGGAAAGACATCCTGCGTTCATGGATTGGAAGACTTAATACTGTTAAAAATGTTCATATTTACCCAAAACAATCTACAGATTCAGTACAATTCCTGTCAAAAGCATTTTTTTTGTAGCAATAGAAAAACAATCCTAAATTTCATATGGCATTTCAAATGACCCTGAATAGCCAAAATACTCAGTCTTCAAAGAACAAAGCTGGAGGCCTCACACTTCCCAACTTCAAGATATATTACAAAACTATGTTAATCAAAACAATGTGTATTGGCAGAAAGACTAACACTGAGACCAATGGAGCAGAAATAGCCCAGAAGAGAGAGCCCAGAAATAAACTGTTGCAGATATGGCCAAATGATCTTCAACAAGGGTGCCAACACCATGTAATGGGGAAAGGATAGTCTCTTCAACAAATGGTGATGGGAAGACTGGATAACCACACACAAAAGAATGAAAATGGACTCTTATTTTATATCATATACAGAAGTTAACTCAAAGTGGATTAAAGACCTAAATGTACGACCTGAGACTAAAACTTCTAGAAGAAAACACAGGGAAAGCATCATGAAATTGGAATTGGCAATGATTTCTTGGATATAAAACCAAAATAATACATTATATGTTAAAAAAAAAAAAAAAGAAGAAGATAGCAGGAGGGGAAGAATGAAGGGGGGGAAATCGGAGGGGGAGACGAACCATGAGAGACGATGGACTCTGAAAAACAAAGAGGGTTCTAGAGGGGAGGGGGGTGGGAGGATGGGTTAGCCTGGTGATGGGTATTAAAGAGGGCACGTTCTGCATGGAGCACTGGGTGTTATATGCAAACAATGAATCATGGAACACTACATCAAAAACTAATGATGTAATGTATGGTGATTAACATAACATAATAATAATTAAAAAAAAACCCAAAAGCACAGGTAACCAAAGCAAAAATAGACAAATGGGATGACATCAGATTTTAAAGCTTCCACATGGCAAAGGAAACAATCAACAAAGTGAAAAGGCAGCTTACAGAATGGGAAAAAATATTTGCAAACATAAACCTGATAAGGTGTTAATATCGAAAATATAAAAAGAACTCCTCCAACTTAACAGCAATAATAATAACAAACAAAAAATGGGCAAAGGACTTGAATAGACATTTCTTCTAAAAAGATATATGAATGGCCAACAAACATGAAAAGAAGTTCAACATCACTAATCATCAGGGAAATGCAATTCAAAACCACAGTGAGCTATCACCTCACACCCATGAGGATGACCACTATCAAAAGAACAGAAAAGAGCAAGTGTTGGTGAAGATGTGGAGAAACTGGAACCCTTGTGTGCTGTTGGTGGGAATGCCGCTATGAAAAACATGAAGATTTCTCAAAAAACTAAAAATAGAACTATCATATGATCCAGGAGTTCCACTCCTATGCATATATCCAAAAGAATTGAGGGGCACCTGGGTGGCTCAGTCAGTTAAGCATCTGACTCTTGATTTCAGCTCAGGTCATGATCTCAGGGTCGCGAGATCACACTCCATGTCAGACTCTGCACTCATCATGAAGTCTGCTTGAGATTCTTTTTCCCTCCCCTTCTGCTCCTCCCCCTGCGATCTCTCTCTTAAATAAATAAATAAATAAATAAAATCTTTAAAAAAAAATTAAAAACAGAATCTCAAAGAGATACCAGCACACTTATGTTCATTGCAGCATTGTTCACAATAGTCAAGATGTGGAAGCAACCTAAATGTCCAGCCATGGATGAATGGATAAAGAAAATGTGGTATGAATACACACACACACACACACACACACACACACACACACTGGAGTATTATTCAGCCTGAAGAAGGAAATCCTGTCATATGTTATGATGTGGATGAACCTAGAAGACATTATGCTAAGTGAAAATTAGCCAATCACAAAAAAGACAAATACTGCCTGATTCCACTTAAATGAGCTGTCTAAAGTAGTCAAACTCTTAGAAAGTATAGAATGGTGGTTGCCAGGGGCTGGGGGGTAGGAGTAAATGAGCATTGTTGTTGACTGGATATAGAGTTTCAGTCATGCAAGATGAAAAAGTTCTAGGGATCTTTTGTACAATAATATGCGTACAGTTAACAATACTGTAATGTACACTTAAAAATTATTAAGGGGCTAAATTTATGTTATATGTTTTTTTAACCATAATAATAACAATACAAAAATTCCTTCTTGCCTAATAGCACAATTCATAATAGTCCAAATTGAAACTACCTAAATGCCTGTCAGCAGGAGGGTGGATAAATAAAATGTACCCTAGTTTCACAACGGAATACTATACAACAATGAGAATAAAGAACCACAACAGCAAGAAATAGTATGGGTGAAACTCAGAAGCATAATGTCGAGCAAAAGAAGCCAGACACAGGGCGCCTGGGTGGCTCAGTCGGTTAAGCGTCCGCCTTTGGCTCAGGTCACAATCCCAGAGTCCTGGGATTGAGACCCACATTGGGCTCCCTGCTCCACGAGGGGTCTGCTTCTCCCTCTGCCTCTGCATGCTGCTCCCCCCGCTTGTGCTCTCTCTCTCTGTCAAATAAATAAATAAATTCTTTAAAAAATATTTAAGAAAAGAAGCCAGACACAAAAGAGTTCATACTGTGTGATTCCACTTAGTAAAGTACAAAACAGGGACAACTGGTCTGTGCTGTTAGAAGTCAGGATAGGGACCTCCCCACTCCCCAGAGGGTGGGGCAGTGCCTGGAAGAGGCTATGGGCGGGACTCCTGGGGTTCACTCATGCTTCTTGACCTGTGAGTTTGTTTCAGATGTGTGTTCACTTTGGAAAAACTCACTGGGCTGGACGCATGTGATACATACACTTTTCTTTACGTTAATTATTCTTCATTAAAAAGTTTTTAAAAATTATTAAAAAAAAAAAAAGCCCTTCCCTCTATTCTGTGTATTATGTGGCCAAACTCCTTTTGGTGCCAGCAAAATCGGGAAGGATTATTATCTGAATTCAAAGAAAGAGGGAGAGGAAGCTGAATCGGGGGAAGGCAGGGGGTCTGGAAGAGCAGGGCCCAGGGGAGAAAGCTAAAGGGCACCCCTGGTTTGGGACCTGCTGCATTAAGGAGGGGTTTCCTTCACCATGAGACAGGTAATGAGATCCAGGATGTTCCCATGAAAGGTGATCCTGACTGGCCTTTGTGGAACTGGTGCCCACCATGGCTCCTCCTCTCCTTCCTCCTCGTCCTTGCAGTCCCACTTTCCCAAGTGGGGCTGGGATCCAGTGTACCAGCCCAGGAGTTACAAAGGCCTGCCAGGCAGCATCCCTAAACCAGAAGCACAAGTGAAGAGCTCAGCTAGCCCACACTGTGCTCCTGGGAGCCTCACGCTGGTTCTTCCTGGGAGATTTGAAGGAACACTTGTAGCTTCTGTAGGTGTTCCCGTTGTGATTTTCACTACGGGCTCTCGTGGCCTGGCAGCAGTAAGCAGCCCGAGGGCCACTCTGAAGGAGGCAGCCATGTGCTGATGGTGGAAGAAGCTGGGGGCTGGCTGGGCCAGGTGTGGTCTTGGAAGGAGAGGTGTTTGGGTTTCAGGAGGCAAGGAGTGCATGAGCTGCAGCCTAGAGGAGAGCAGGAGTAGGGATCCCAGGGTGGGCCAGGGAAGAGCAGGGGCGGAGGCCCTCTGGAGGGCTGATTTGGGGAGCAGGCTGAGGCCGGAATGATCACCACCGCTAAGAATGAGCAGAGGGCTCAGTGGAGTACTACAGCTGGCTTACATTCCTGAAGTGTGTGGTACTTTTATCCCCAAGTGCTTTTGTTTTTTTAAAATCCCCAAGTGCTTTTGTTTTTTAAAATTATGAAATACATACATACTCACGTAATATTATAGCCAACCAGAGAGACCTTTCCTATTTGCCACATTGGATTTAAAACTCTTTGCCTCTCACTTTGGAGAAATAAAACAGTATGGCTAAGTCAAAGCCCTACCACCCCCTTCCTCTCTCCCCAGGAGTGCCCATTCTCCAGAACTCAGTGTTCATCCTTTTTGTGCTTGGTTTCAGCCGTTCCCTGCACCCTCTGCTGGGACTCTGATGGGTATGTCTGTAATCAGAGTCCTTGACGCTGCAGAGACAGTGATGGTTTGGATTCACGGGGACAGAGGCAGGAGCTTCTGCGAAGGAGGGGACAGGGCTGGGGAGGAATCAGCCACCCCTGGGGGAGCCTGTCCGGTGTTAGGGCCGGGAGGGAGCAGCTTTGGTAACAGTGATGATGGCCTGCCTCTCCTCTGTGCCCCCCACTCAGAGGGTCCTCTCCACGCTTTCTCATGGCAGTGTGGTGGGGGGCAATTGCAGGCCTCAGTAGCCTGAGAAACCCATGAGGGCCCATGCATGGGAATGCCTGGATTTCACCACCTTATTAGCCTTCCCCAGCTAGCCCACAGGGTCATAGCAACTCTGTCATGGTTCCCTCTTCCCTTAAGGATTTCTGAGCATTTGGGGGTTATCTGATGTGACTCCAGGCCTCTGCTGCTCCAAAAAGAGGATCCTTTTGCTATTTTCCTTCCCTTTTCACGGATCCCCAGTTTGCCCTATGAGTTGGAATGCCAATTGTGTACATAGTCAAAGTATTTTCTTGTAAATCTCTTCAGTGCCATATATATTAGGGGATAAACTAGATGCTCAAGACATTTCACCTAACACCACACATGAGAGGGGTCCAAATCTGAGTGTTGTCCCAGCTGGAACTCCTGATTCAGGAAAGAAGGGAAGGAGGATGGGCAGGATTCAACAATTTGTTGAGCACCTGTTATAATGGCAGGACTCTCCTTGGCATCTTAGGCATCTCACCTCATTTCATTCCACCCTTGAGGTAAACATTACTGTCCTCATTTTTTAGATGGGGAAACTGTGGCTCAGAGGTTTCTATGATGCAGCAAAGTTTGCAGAACTGGCCAGGTCTATCTGGTCTAGAAGCTCCTTCCATCCCATCCTTTTTTTCTGTCCTCCTCCACATGTTGTAGAGAAGAAAGTACTGCCAGGAATATGGTCACATGCAGTTTCTGAGCCAAGAACGTGTTTGGGGGAACTCTCTACCAGGAGACCTTAGTTGTCACAACTCTCTACATCCCGTCTCTGGGCCTCAGGTCTCTCCTCTGTAAAGTGGGAGGGTTGCTATGCTCAACTCTGAGGTTCTTCCGGTGGTGACAGCATGACATCCCAGCCTCACAAAAGGAGCAAGGACAAAGAAGCTTGCTGGACCTGTTCCTCCTTGGGACTGTGAGATCTGATTTGTGGGCTCTGAAGTCCCTTGCCCTCATCAGGGATGGTCAGAGACTCTAGAAAGATGCCATTCACACCCTGCAGTGCCGTGTGCCTTGCACAGCAGCTGGACAGCAGACGGGCTTCCCAGGTGGACCTGGGCTGCTTCCCTAGAAAGAGCACCTGGTAGCTGTGGCTGGAGAGTTTGGTCTTATTTTATGTTTAAAGGAGGCATGTTTTCTTCTCTTCGTTTTATACATATCCAGCCTTACGGTGGGAAGGAAACAAGCAAATAGCCGAGACAAATATATATGTTGTAATTCTGATTGGCAAAAGCAGGGCAGAGCTGTTTTCTAAGGAGACTTGGCTGCCCCTGACCTGCTGTGAGACTGTGGACAAGTTACTTCATCTGTCTGGGCCTCAGCTTCCTTGTTTGTTCAGGAGGGGCCTGGATTAGGTAGTGTGAGGTCTGGCAGTCCTTGGCTCTATGAATGGAATTAGGTAAAGTTGAGTGAGCAGCAGGGCCAGCTTCATGGGCATGTGACCTGTGCAGTCACACAGGGTCCTGGACTTAGAAGGACCCATACCTGGTCCTTCTGCTGTCACTGTCTTGAAAGTCATAATATTTTTGAGCAAAGGGTGTCACATTTTAATTTTGCATCAGGCCCTGCAGATGACGTAGCCACTCCTGGTTGGCGGCGCCGGTCCTCGGTTCTTAGGGACTGGAGGCTGAGTGAATGCCAGCCCTCTGCCAAGCTGTGAGGTGGGGACATTTGCCCTTGACCCCTTCGTCCAGCCTTTCTGAGTCCTCTTCTGTTGTGTTGCAACTATGGCTTCCTGCAGACACCGGATGCATCTTTGGGGCTTGCCGCACGTCCTCCTGTGTATGCCTAGGGCTCCACCCACCGAGCACCAACACTTTTCCAGATCCTTTCAGTGAACCCAGCTCTCGGCTTGCCAATGGTAGGGCCTTCATGAACATCTGTTGACTAAGTGGCTGACTAAATAAGTGATTGACTCGTGCCTGAGTGAAAGCAGCTTAGCAGAATGTCCCAGCGGGAGGGACACTGGTCTGGATTTAGATCTGGGCTCTGCTCACTTTGTTCTCTGAGCCTTCTTTTTCCAAGCAGCAGGAGATGGGCATGGGGAGATAATTGGGGCTCTCTCCTAGCCCTGCCACCCTGAGACAGGTCTTGCCGACACCTCTAAAGTAATGTCCGGGTGGCACATGGACCTGTCCTGAAGGAATTTGTCCCCTCCACTGAACAAGTAACCAGAGGCTACACGTGTTCTCCTTTGGTAGACCTCTGGGGACCCACACTTCAGAGGGGGAGCAGGGATATAACGTAGGGCCTGAGGAGGGGGATTAGGGAGGAGATAAAGATGGTGTAGAGATGAGAGCAAGTCCCTAAATTCCATTTTGAGGTCAATTTGCAAAAGCAGAGACTTGGAGAATACCTACCCTTCTCCCCAAAGAAACACCTAGCTTGTGAGAGACAGGAAATGTGTATCTAGAATTCCATTTTGCAAAAATGGGATCTGGAGGGTAATAGCCTGGCCTCCTGGCCTCTACTTTCAGGGGCTGGAAGCTGAGTGGATGTTCCTCAGTGGCACCAAGCAGGCTGGGCAGGCACGATTTTGATTGGTTGTTTACTTATAATATCAATCACTTTACTGTTGAGGTTTTAAAGTGAAGTCAGAAAGCCGTTACCAGCAAAACCATCTCCTTTATTCTGAAGGGATTTTTTTTTATGGAAATTGTTGCTTTTAAGTATACTGACAATATTTCCTCACGATAGGACCTTAGCCACGGCTTACCCCTGGGGGGGGTGGGTATCAATTCCTTTAGTTTCCTTTGCTTGTGAAAAAGCTCTTCCAAACTTCCAGTCATCTCCCCTGACCTCTGGAGGGAAAAGAGGTCTGCTTCCTAGAGTTTGGATTGAGAAGTGGCTACACTGGGGGAAGCAGAACTGTTTCTGGGCTCCCTCTGGGTTAAGGCTATAGACATTTGAAAGTCAAGGCAGAGATATCATAAGAAGGAGTGGACTGTCTACCACGAGACCTCCAGAAAGGCGTTGCCATGGTGAATTGACCATCATCCAAGTTTTGATCTCTGCCTTGCAGGCTTGGACATACGTCCTCCTCATTGTCTCAGCACCGACCAGTCCACTTGGGCTAACAGGGTTTGCAAGAGATAGACTCCAAGCCTGAATGTCAATGTGCTGATTGAAAATAAGAAATTGTAATTGCCAGATGGACTGCACATTCAGGCATTTTCTCTCTGTAATGAGGCACACAGAAAGGCAAATGAGAACCAAAATGTCTCTTGATGAGCATGAGCAGGGAGAAAGCAGAGTTAGTTATAGAATGTGGGTTTCATTTAATGGCACCAGATTCTAATAGCCCTACACACCCATCTCCCCAGGAGGGAAGAGTCCTGCCAGGGGAAACAGAGCTAGTGAGGCTCTGAGAGGCTCCTTCCCAGCATAGTGGGTTAGCTCTGCCAGTGATGACCTCTATGGGGCTTCCATGGCTGATCAGCTTCCCTCTGAGTGACAAGGTCTTTCTTAAACTATGCTGATGCATCCGATCTTGTTTGAATGGGAACCAGTTTCCCTGAGCTCTCTGTTGCAGATCAGGTTCTCTGGAAAGTAGACTCTGAGACAGAGATTTGTGTGCTGGGGAGTGCACTGGGGATCGACCGTATGGTGGAGGGAAGGATTTGAAAGAGGAAGTTGGGTTGTGATGCAGATGTGACAAAGGCCTCAGCCAATCCCATTGGGGGATCTGGAGCTGGGATGATCTTTCCAAGTTGTTTTGTATCAAGCTAAGGGGCCCGGGCTTTGTTCCCCACCTCCATCATTGAGAAGAGGTCACAACTTTGGATGAGGCAGCTCTCTTCAACGGAGGGAGATTCATGGAGGAAAACTCCTGTGAGCCATCAGCTGCCAGCACTCCTGCAGCCCTCAATGAGCAATCGATACGTCATTCCTTCCACTTACACCAGTTTGGTCCTCACCGTGACTTGTGAACATGAGCCTTGCTCCCAGAGCCTGATTAACAATGACTGCTATTCCCCATGCAGCTCCAGCCATATCAGTGCAGTGGCATGTGAAATCAGAGTCAGAAGTGGCTGCCTGGGATTTCATTCATCTGAAATCTTATTATTAGTTTTATTGCCTTAGGAGACCTCAGGGTGGAGATGAACATATGGCCATCACATCCAGTGATACATTTAGAATCTGGGTCATTGTCAGGCTAGCCAGGTACTTCCTCTCTGGCCATGCAGAAGGACTGCCGTCCCTGACCCTTACACTTGTCCCTTCCTCTGTGCCTTTCCACCTACGGCTCCCTTTGCCCAGGATGCTGTCTGCCTCACCTTCCCCCACCTCGAGTTGATAGACTGGATTCTTCAGGGAGCAGCGTGAATGTAACCTTCCCTTGGAAGACCTCCCCTGCCTGCTCCCCACTACCCAGCGGAATCGCTCACACCCTTTCTTGGCCCAGAGTACCTCTTATCCCAACCCCCGGGCAGCTCTATCCACACTTGTGCATCTGCTAGTCTGTCTTCCTCCTGCTGAGATCCTTAAGGCCAGGACTGGACCTCACCCCACCTGTGTCTCTGAGTGCAGAGCCATACAGACTCTATGGATGAGCTGATGGGTGAAGAAGGGAACTCAGAAGACTTTTGGGTCAGGAATGCAGGAGAGAAGTCAGGCTGAAGAGGAGGCGTGGTGGGTCGAACTAGAAAGAGTTGAAGTCAGGAAGCCCAGCAAGGAAGCTACTCACCCTTCTCAACCTGAACTACTCAGTTTTTACCTTAAACCTTGTGCAAATATGTTTTTTCCTGGGTCCAAGTGGAAGTGCTCACATCTCTCTACCTCATGCCCGGGCCCAGTGCTGCATGTACCGGCAGTCACTGCCCAGTGAAATGCACTCAATAAATAAAAGAATCCAGAATTCAGGGATAAAGGCCACAACTGGGGTGTAGATGTAGGAAGGAAAGGATTAATTTAAAAAATATTTTGAAAGCAGGAATAATAGACCTGAAGGATAAGCTGTCATACCTGGAGAAGGAGCATAGCATTCAGGAGAAAACAAGGTTTGAAGGCCAGAAGACTCAAATATATGTGGAGTATAGTTGGCTCAAATGGTTCAGATGCTGGGTGCAAATATTTAAGTCCACAAAGGAGCACTGTGGTTAAGAGAAAATGTGAAAATAATACTAGAAAGCAGAAGAGCATGGCACAGATCAGGTGAGGGCTTGTTTTAGTAGTGATGCTTCACTCCAAATACTACCAGCAGTTTTTCAGGACCTTTTCAATATGACATGTTTCTAATCAGAAATGACAATTGTGGGTCAGTCTGCCAAGACTGCCCCTGCCTCTCAGGGGCTGTCCCATGGAGTCAACGTGTGGTTAGGGGCTTCGCACACCAACTCCTAGTCCTCTCTGCTGTGTCCCATTTAGAAATGTCCACCAGGTGGCGACAGAGACTCACTTGCCTCCCTGCAGAGGACCTGCTTTTTGAGATGCAAAATGAGCCTCGCATTCTAGCTCTAGGAAAACAGATTATTACTCTTTGTAAAAAAACAAAGCAAAACTTCATTAAATGAGACGGTGGAAATTTTGCCAAAGATATATCTAAAGACCTATCTAAAAACCACTGAGGAAAAAAATATACAAACGAATCTAATGATCTTTTTTCTCTAACCAGGTTATATCCAGCCTGACTTTATGAATTCATAACTCAAGGGGTTCTAGTAGGCGCTTTTCAGAGTCCTGTGGGTCTCAGCTTCTCTCCTATGGTTTTGTGGAGTTTATTTCTGCTTTTTCCTGAGGTTTGAAAGAAACTGCACTATCTGTTTCTTTCCTCCTGCATAGGTTTTTACAAAAAGCAGGGGCAAAGCTTTGCTGTATGGGTTACTTAATGATTAACCATTTGAAGATGGACAGAGAAGGTTTTTTAAGCAGCATGAACAGAAGCATTAACTCTGCAGAGCTTGGGCCAGCCATCAAAACTGTCTGATCTCAGCTTTCTCACCTAAAATGAGGGTTATCATAAAATCTCCTTCCTGGGGGCTGTTTCGAGATTGGAAGAGAAGAGGACATGAGGCACTCCGAAAATTGCAAATCACTGTCCCAGTGTTGTAGATCAATAGATCTCTTCTTAAAATACGCGGCTCCTGAAGAGGAACCATTTGGCTAATTTTTAAAAGCATGCCAACTTTGGAGGATTCTTTCAATAGAGTTGACAGCTGTGGAACTGCAATGTGCAGGATACACGCCTCTGCTTCTCCGGAGTCTAGAACCCGGGCTCAGCTGCCATTCTGTGAGAAGCCAGGGCAGTGCCCCGCGTGCAGCCTAGCCCAAATGATGTGGCCAATGGCTGCTTCACTGGGAGGAGGCCATGAGGAAACCAGCGGTTTCCTGGAGCTGGTCATCACCATGATTAACGTTAAGATTCAGAAGTAAATTTCCACTTCTGTGTCTGGTGCAAAGCAAGCTATTAATCATCCTCTCATCAAACTGGGGTGGTAACACTCCCCTCTAGAGTCCAGAGCTGGCCTTTGTCACTGCTGTGTCTGCCACCCAGCATGGAGGTGCAGGAGGAAGGGTCGGAGCAGGAAGGAACTCATGCTGGTTGGCCCAAGGGCCCAGGTTACATCTGGCCTGCACTCTGTTTTTTTGTTTTGTTTTTAATTTTATTTTATTATGTTATGTTAATCTGTTTTTTGTTTTCAAAAATTTAAGACAGCATTTAACAACGGGGAACTTTCATATGTTACATATGGACTTCTGGCTTCTCTCAAAGATTGGAAGATACATACAGCAACATGGATCTTGCTTACCACACGGAAGCCTCTGCTTGGTGCTGCGGGGCAGCTGCGCCTTTGGTGGGGCAGGAGGTAGGCAGTTTGCCCCAGTCCCCACCCTTGCCTATTTCCTTATCCTTAGGTCAGCTGCACTCATTTATGTCACCTGCCTGGCCTTTTTTGGCACATGAGTTTGTAACCTCTGAATTAGATGAATTAGATGATGAAACATTCTGGGAATGATGCATACTCATGTTAATTTTTTTTTTTTTTTTTTCCTGTAAGGGCAGTGTGGTGACTGCAAAGCCCACACCCTAAGTGGATGTGTGGTTATGACTTTTGAGAAACACTGCAAAATCTTCTGTATTTCACTCCTCAGTCCCTTCCTCACTATCTCTTCACTTATATTAACTGGGGCTGATAGAGTTAAGGGAAGCTGAGCATTTTTTTGTTTGTAAAGGATTTATTTATTGAATGAGTATCTATCCACACACACATTCAATGTATATAAATTATAAATATATGTAAATGCCCTGCAATAAACAGGTAGTCCAAAAGCCAGTGTGCTGAATGTTCTATTTCATTCTATCAAGACAAAAAGAACCGCCTGAAGTTGCCTTGGTATATAGCCCTAGTTTCATTTGCTACCATTGTGGGTTGGTGATTGATATAGAATGAAATACAATCCTCTTCCTCCCGTTAAGTTATATAACTTAGAGAACTTATGAACTATTTAACTATTTGTAAACATTTAACTATTTGTAAGCAGCAATCAGAAGACATGATGGGAAAAAAAGAATCCATTTGCAATAATGACAAAACAGATAAAATACCCCCAAATAAATTTAACCATATGAATAGATTTATATGAAAAACACCTTTAAAATGCTATTTTAAGCCACATAAGAAAGAGGGACACAAAGAAGGCTAAAACAAGTTCTGCTATGCTTGAGTTTCCATACTTGTGAAGACTCAGGACCATAAGATGTCAGGTCTCCCTAATCAAGAAATATATTACTTTCCTGATAGAAACCAGGAAATGCATATAAGCTGAATCTAATGTTTACATGAAAAGTAAATAAGTGTATTCTTGGAGAGAAAAAATTGTGGGAAAAAAAGCAGTAATGAAGAGATACTAGTCCTACCAGATGTTAAAACATTATAAACCTACAATAATTAAAACAACATCATAAAAACACATAACTAGATTGATACTATGAACTAGAAAGTCAAATGAAATAAAGAGGGTAATTTAGCCTATGATAAAAGTTCCTTTGGTAAGGAAAAGGAAATTGTTCATTTAATGGTGTTGAGACAACTAGATCATTATATGAGAAAAAAAGTTGGATCTCTAAGTCACTTCTTACACCAAATTAAATTCCAGATTATCAAATATACAAACATAAAAAATTAAATCGTAAAGTAGTATGTACAAATATGAGAGATTTAACTAATAATACTAGAAGGGGGAAGGCTCTTCTGAGAAACACACACACACACAAACAGTAAATTTTACTATATAGAAACAATAAAAAGTTAGGCACAAAAAAGAATACTCAAAAAAATTAAAAGAAAAAGGGCAAACACAAAACTGGGAAAAATGCCTGCAACTTGTGTAACTATAAAGGGCTGTCTTCTATAATATTTTTTCCTCACAATTATTTTACAATATATAAAAATTGCAAGTAAATAGGAAATGGACAAATAATAAGAACAAAGTTATCAAAAAAGGAAATACAAATGATTCAAACATGAAAAGATGCCCAACTTCAGTCTATAATAATAGAAATGCAATTAAAGGTATGATGAGTTACTTTTTTTTTCTAACTTATCAGATTAGCAAAGGTGATCAAGATAGGAAACAAGGCGTACTTTCAAAGGTGAACGCTTGTGAGCCAAAGAAATGGATTCTATACTTCCAAGAATTACTCTGTTTGGACTTCAGACTTTTTGAAGAAATGGAGATGTCTGTGAAGTCAACTGGCATTTTAAAAAAGAATTTGCAACGTTACCACAGTAGTAATTATTGCAAGCAAAAAAAAAAATCATCAGTGGATGTTAAAAGTTGTGGACAAAAGAAAGCATGATTGAGAGATAGGGTATTTATGAAGCCTCAAACTATGTCCCTATAAGTTACTTATTAATTACAAAGTGAGAAGAAGTAACTTCACAGCGGTGAATTGGGGCAGCCACCATCCTGTTAGGAAGCCCAAGCTAGCCACACGGAGAGGATTCGAGGCTCCCAGGGACAGAACATCAGCTGCAGGTGTGTGAATAAAGGAGCCTTTGGATGATTCCCGCCTTTAGCCTTCACGTTTCCCAGCTGAGGCCCCAAAAGCATGGAGAGGAGACAAGCTGTCCCTGATGTTCAATGTCCAACTTCCTAACGCCCGAATCCATGAGCATAATACATGATGGTTTAACGGTGCTGAGTTTGGGGGTGATTTGTTATGTAATCACAGTAACGGGAAAAATAGAGTCTGCCAAATTTCTCCACCATAAAGATACTATTTTCCCTTGGTAAGTAATAAAGTTACCACTCCCCCTTTGTTCATAGAAAAGTATCTTTGAGAAGATGTAAATATTCTGCTCCTTATCAAACTTTCACCCTTGTCAAACTCATTTTAGCATCCATTGATGATTTTCTAATTCCATCATTCCTTCTATATTTATTGGGTAGTATTTTTCTATAAGGAAGAGCTTTATCTTTCCCCCTACTTGTGTATGTATGCATATATTTATAACAGTGTGGTCTCATGGATTTTTATTTTATTTAGTGGAATATAATGTGTGATGCTCAAATTTCCCCAGATTTGGCCAGTGGAATTTCTTTCAAGGTGGTCCTGGGTACTTCTGGATTTTCCCACTACTGATTGAGTGTCTCCTTTGTTTCTGGTGTAACAAGATGTCCCAGGTTCATCTTGTACTTTTCATGCTCCAGTCCTGGCATACAAGACTTTTCTCTAGGGAACCCTGGTTCATTTTAGTGGAGAATCAGAGAATTATTTACAACCTAAGATGTGGTGCTAGATGTGCTCACTGCTTTCAGGATGTCATTGCCTTTGGGGGCTCTCAGGGGACAGAGCTAGGACATGCATTTATCTATCTACTGAACAAGCATGAGTGCATTCCGATACCTCCAGTTCTAAAGCTTTTTTTTTTTTTTTTTTTAAGATTTTATTTATTTATCTGACAGAGAGAGATGCAGTGAGAGAGGGAACACAAGCAGGGGGAGTGGGAGAGGGAGAAGCAGACTTCCCGCCGAGCAGGGAGCCCGATGCGGGGCTCGATCCCAGGACCCTGGGATCATGATCTGGGCTGAAGGCAGACGCTTAACAACTGAGCCACCCAGGTGGCCCTCGATTCCTCCAATTCTAATCCATAACCTTAGAGAACATCTAATCTTCCCCCTTTTCCGTATTTGTAACTCTTCTCTGACGGTAGAAACCTGGCTCTGATTCCCCTAAATATATTTACTCATTTGCTCAAGCCTAGGATACACAGAAAGCAGTTTCAAAATTGCTAACTCATGCTGCTGAAAAAAAGCAAGCCTACTAATTATAGAGTTCAGCATTTGTTTTCAGTTATTTTTAAGGTAAAATTTATACAGAGTGAAATGCACAAATCGTAAGTGTACAATTTGATATATTTTGACAAATGAACACTCATCCCCCCCACTCCTATGACAGCATAGAACATTTCCATCACCCCAGAAAGTTCTCTCATGTCCCTTCTTAGTCAGTCCTCCCAGAGCCAACCATTTTTCTGATTTTTTTCACTATAGATAATTTTGTCTTTTGTAGAACTTCACATAAATAAATTCATACAATATCTACTCTTTCATGACTGGCTTCTTTTGCTTAGCATAATGCTTATGACATTCATCCAGCATGTTATCAGTAGTTTGTTACTATTTGTTACTCTGTAGCATTCCGTCTTATAAATATACCACAGTTCATTTACTGGGAGTGGAAATTTGGTTTGTCTTTTGTTTTTAACCATTATGAATAATGGTTAAAAAGCTGCTATGAATATTTTTGTACAAGTCTTCTAGTGGGTATACATTTTCCTTTCTCTTGGGTAAACACCTAGGTATAAAAGTGCAGTAGGTGCATGTTCAACTGTATAAGGAACTAACCTTTCCAAAGTTGCACCATTATACACCACCACCAGCAATGTATGAGAGTTCTGGTTGCTTCACTTCCTCATCAACTTTTGGTGTTTTTAGTCTTTTTAATTTCAGCCATTCTAGGAGTTTTAATTTTTATTTCTTTGATTACCAATGACTTTGAGCACCCTTCCCCCATTTTTTTAAACATTGATATCTTCAAGACTTGGGTTTGGGTTCATTCTCCACTCCTCTCTCTTGAGTTGGATTTAGTTCAGAGAGTGGGAGTAGTTGTGTGGTTCTTAAGACTTCGCAATCAAGCTTGAAGAAATGGATCAAAAAGTTCAAGGATGCTCTTTACATTCTTAATTCAGATTTACATAAGCTTTTGTTAATGAGACAAAAATTTTGTAATTAATCACGTGCATATAATTTACTTGGGTTTGTTCTGTTTTGTAAAGCTGATTTCAATTATAGATATTTATAAAGAAAATGAGTATCTGGCATTGTTTACATGCTAACACTTCCAGAGTTTTTATGAAAATTACACAAGTAGAAAGATGAATTCTCATAAAATTTTCTTAGCAGCCTTTTTTTATTTTTAGAAAGTAATACAAACTGTTCAAGGCTAACATCAACATATTGCCAGACTGATAATTGCACTGGGTGTTTTCATAATACTTTTCTTTGTGCATGCATTCAGTATGCCCACCACATCCCCATATGGTATTATCTGCATTTTACAGGTAAAGAAACGGGGGCCTCAGAGAGGTTAAGCAACTTGCCTAAGGTCTCCACAGTTGGTAACAGATCAGGAGTTAAAGTGAATGAGTCTGTGTTGTGGCTCATGCTGATTCCATTAGGAGCCGCTGGGCCTCCCAGTGAGCCCAATGTGTTCCTTGGCCCTAAAGCAACTTATTTGTTTGCTTCAGACGGCACCATGGAACAGCTCAGGGAGCCAGACTCAGCCAGGGAGAGGCAAAGTCTGTATTCAGTTGGGGGGAGGGTGTAGTGGACTCCAGAACTTTCAGGAAGGGTCATATGTCTCCTCTGGCTTCCCATAGAGAAGGACACATCTTCAACTGAGCCTTGGTGGGAAACCTCTCTGGCCTTCCCTGCAGAAACAGTTGCAGGATGGGGGCCTGAAGGAGGTCCTTTTGTATTCCCATGTCTTGGGAATCTGTCAGGATGGCCAGCATCTGGGTTGGAATGTCCAAGTGCCTGAGCCCACCCTCTGCTCCTGGATGCAGCATCAGCAGTGTCTCAGCCTTCTCCGTGGTTCTGTGGCCAGAGAATCTCAGTTTATATCAAGGCAGCCTCCATCCTATTTCCTCTTTGGGGACCCTTTGGTTGAGTCCACATTCCAATGCCAACATCCTTATCCAACTTTTTCATTCCTTGTTCTTTTTTTTTTTTTTAAGATTTTATTTATTTATTTGACAGAGAAAGACACAGCGAGAGAGGGAACACAAGCAGAGGGAGTGGGAGAGGGAGAAGCAGGCTCCGCGCTGAGCAGGGAGCCCGATGTGGGGCTCGATCCCAGGACCCTGGGACCGTGACCTGAGCCAAAGGCAGACGCCTAACAACTGAGCCACCCAGGCGCCCTCATTCCTTGTTCTTAATTAAGGGTTAGGGGCATGACAGCTCAGGCGATATCCTTCAGTAGCAATCTGCAAGATGTTTGCCCAAAGAAAAGTCTCAATGTAAATGTTGATGTGTTTAATGATATACCTGGCTGGTGCACATGTTTCTCAGACTATGGAACAACTTTGACTGGGTTATAGCACAAGGATACAAAATAATTTGTAAGGAAAAAAATCTAAGTATTTCAAAGAGATGCGCCTGTATGCTGCATCTTATGTCATTTTTTAATTATAGATTTTCATAAAACAGGAACATTTATAGTTAAATCTAAAGATAGGCTACTTGGGTGTCCATTAAAATACTGTATCATTTGATGATACAGATTACTCTGGACTTGTAGGCAGGAAGCCTAAGAGTATTTACGTTAAGATACCTAAGAAATTGTTGTCAAATGAGAATTTGGCTACAAATTGAGGATAAAAATGAAAACACTTAAAACAAAACCAGTGTGTTAGCAATGGAAACTTACTTTGCACAGTCAAATCCCAACTGTATGACAGATCTATCCCTGAAAAACGTAATACTTGAAAAATATTGGCAGACACATGAAGTCTACGGAAAATCAGGAAATGGAAATATGATTTGATGACTTTCTTTTATGTGTTACAAGTCTGAAGAGTGGTTAATGGAGCCAACAGTCTTACTAACATCTCTGGTAAATGAGAAAGGGAGTCTCAGGCAGTGGGAGGTGATAGTCTTAGAGACCAGATAGAAATAAGGGCCAAGGAATGAGGTTTGAACCTGAGAAGTCTAGGGGGATGGGGTGCAGCAGAATCTCAGACCTGGGGTTTTGCTGGGGAGAGGGAAGGAATAGAGCTATGTGGATGGTGGTACTCTGGGGCAGACAGGCCCAGGGACAGCACTAAAGCACAGCATGGGGGACCCTGGGGCTCGGGCCAGAGAAGGATGCTAGGAGACAGGAGCTGATATAGGAAGCAGAGAGGGCTCCTGAGGCCCCTTCCTTTTCCCTCCTTGTTTACTTGCTCCTCTGGTGCTGGTTGTTTAAGCATCTCAGGGAAGTTTACACAGCCTGATGGGTTCTCCTTGCAAGGGTTACAGTGTACAGAAACGGCTCCATTACCTGGAGCCTATTTCTTGTTACAGAACATGGCTTTGTACAATGGCAATTATGATTTAAAGGGGAAGAGCTTTTTTTAAAAAATTTTTTTATTAACGTATTATTTGTTTCAGGGTTACAGGTCTGTGATTCATCAGTCTTACACAATTCATAGGCTCACCTTAGTACATACCCTCCCCAATGTCTATCACCCAGCCACCCCATCCCTCCCACCCCCCTCCACTCCAGCAAACCTCAGTTTGTTTCTGAGATTAAGAGTCTCTTATGGTCTGTCTCCCTCTCTGGTTTTGTCTTGTTTCATTTTTTCCCTCCCTTTGCCTATGATCTTCTGTCTTGTTTCTCAAATTCCACATATCAGTAAGATCATATGATACTTGTCTTTCTCTGATTGATTTATTTTGCGTAGCATAATACCCTCTAGTTCCATCCATGTCATTGCAAATGCAAGATTTCATTTTTTGATGGCTGCATAATATTCCATCATATGTATATACCACATCTTCGTTATCCATTCATCTGTTGGTGGACATCTTGGCTCTTTCCATAGTTTGGCTATTGTGGACATTGCTGCTATAAACATTGGGGTGCCCCTTTGGATCACTACATTTATATCTTTGGGGTAAATACCCAGTAGTGCAATTGCTGGGTCATAGGGTAGCTCTATTTTCAACTTTTTGAGGAACCTCCATACTGTTTTCCAGAGTGGCTTCAGCTTGCATTCCCACCAACAGTGTAGGAGGGTTCCCCTTTCTCCGCATCCTCGCCAACACCTGTCATTTCCTGACTTGTTAATTTTAGCCATTCTGACTGGTGTGAGGTGGTATCTCATTGAAGTTTTGATTTGTATTTCCCTGATGCCGAGTGATGTTGAGCACTTTTTCAGGTGTCTGTTGGCCATTTGATGTCTTCTTTGCAGAAATGTCTGTTCATGTCTTCTGCCCATTTCTTGATTGGATTATTTGTTCTTTGGATATTGAGTTTGATAAGTTCTTTATAGATTTTGGATACTAGCTCTTTATCTGATATGTCATTTGCAAAATCTTCTCCCATTCTGTCGGTTGTCTTTTGGTTTTGTTGACTGTTTCTAAAGGGGAAGAGCTTTTAAAGGAAACCCATCACACGGTTTATCCTCTTCTGGGCAGTATCTGGGTCGGATTTATCTCTATGACCCTAGAGTAGGTACTGGGAATGTGTCATCCAAAATGAATGGATCTGACCTACCTAGCAGGATTATAATGAATCCACTTGGGGTTGTTTGTTTCCCTCTTCTCTCCATGATAATCTGCTGAGGGTTCAGGAGGTTAGATTTACCAGAGGGTGTGGACCCTGGTGGGCAGAACTAATGGCTCTTATGATAGATAACTCTTATCCTGGTCTATTCAGAACACCCCTACTCCCACCCATGGCTGTCACTCCAATCATGTAGTACTCATGGGGCACTAATATAGGACCTGTCTCTCCCCTGTACCCCAGCCCAAGAGATCTAGTCTAGAGTGCATACAGAGTCTTTGCTAAAGCCAGAGGAGACGAGCCTTGCAACAGACATCTTCTCAAATATGGCTCTAAACATTTGGTAAGATCCAGTAGATCACATTGGTAGTCAGAGATCTAATGGGGTTTACAAATTTTAATGTTCTTTTCTTCCTTAGTTTCTCAGCCAGGACTGATACCCAGGGAAGGTCAAATTCTGCTAAAATAAGAAAATAGGTGGCAGAGAGGGAATTTTTAACTGCCTTAGAATAGCGAAGATTTAGCAAAGTCCAGGAATTAAACAGCTGAGAGAAGGTCAGGTTTAGAATATAGTGAGAGTCGTTATACTCATCTGGCCTCTGAAGGAGGATTAGAGAGTGTTAGTGGAGGCAGTGGGCAAAGGCTAAGAGAGGTTTAAAGAAAATACATGGAACATGGTTAACCTCCTTCAATCTCTATTCCTCCTTCCCTCCCTTCCTCCCTTTGGGGGAAGGGATTGAAAGTTGGCAGCAAGGCTGTATATATTTCTGTACTCAATGAGTACTTTATCATGCACACGTGCTGGTTTTCTTTTTTTATTATTGAATTATAATTGATGTACAACACTACATATGCTGGTTTTCTATAAATAAAAAAATAATGGTATAACAGTAAGATTCAGTGTGCTGATAGCTTTTCTTAAATACTGGCCAAAACAATGCTGGAAAGTAATTTGGCAACATGTTTCAAGAGCCTTAAAACATGCATTCCCCCTTACTACAGTCTACTCTTAGGAATTTAAAATAAGGATATAATTATTGCAGAATTTGTGTTTTTTTTAAAGATTTATTTATTTATTTGAGAGAGGGAGAGCATAGGGAGGGGCAGAGGGAGAGAGAATCTCAAGCAGACTCTGTGCTGAGCATGGAACCCAACGTGGGGCTCAATCTCATGACCCTGAGATCACAACCTGAGCCGAAATCAAGAGTCGGACCCTTAACTGACTGTGCCACACAGGCACCCCCAGAGTTCTTTAAAAAGATTTTATTTATTTTTTTAGAGAGAGAGGGAGAGAGAGAGCAGGGGGAGGGGCAGAGGGAGAGAGAGAATCTCAAGGAGACTCCACTGAGCACAGAGTCTGACGTGGGGCTCAACCTCACGACCCCGAGATCATGATCTGAGCTGAAATTAAGAGTCGGAAGCTTAACTGACTGAGCCACCCAGGCACCCCAAATTTGTTTTTTAATAGGGAAAATTGAAAACATCTTCCTATATCCAATAACAGGGGAATCTTTGAAATTAGATTAGATACCAAAATGTTAACATTGTTATTCTCTGAGTGTGGTAAACGGCCACAACTCCTAATTTAAAACTTTTAAGGTCAGATGGTGTTATGGACTGAATTTCTATGTCTCCCCCAAAATTCTTATGTTGAAGCCCATATGGTATTTGGAGCTAAGGCCTTCGGGAGGTAATTCGGTTTCTATGAGGCGATGAGGGTGGAGCTCCATGATGGGATTGGTGTCCTTATAGGAGAAGGAGGAGACTGCAGAGCTTCCTCTCTCCACCATGTGAGGACACAGTGAGAAGGCAGTCATCTGCAAGCCAGGAAGAAGGCCCTCACCAAGAACCAAATCTGCTGGCACCTTGTTCAGGGGCTTCCCAGTATCCAGAACTGTGAGAAAATGTCTGTTGTTTAAGCCACTCAGTGCAGGTCAAGTTTCATCACAAAATGTTTGGTTTCCCGAGTTCTTGCATTTCCCACTTCTGTGTGGGAAGTGCACGCAGGCCAGGCTTCTCCCTTCAAGAGGCAGGGTGTCTGAGCCACTGCCTGGCTCCTAGTCCCTGTGAGCCCCTGTAAGGGTGCTCTGACTCAGTGCTGCGGTCCTTGCCTCTTAGGTTTGGGGAAATGGTGTGGGGGAAGGAGTAGACAGCTTCATTTTATTGCACACTTAGAATTTTCTCTTATGTAGACGGTTCTCCTAGCAGAGAATCCCAGAGGGGAGGATCTGGGCATACATCCTAAACTCTCAACAAACCCCCTCAGTTAATACTTTATCAAGGCACATTTTGGGTACTTGCCCAATATCCTTTGTTAGTCTTTTCATCAGATCACTATCTGAAAACGCCAGGTCTTTTTTGTTTCTTCTCTCTCTTTTTTTTTTTTGCTTACACATTGGCACTATCATCCCTGTTATAATCTCTCTTTTTTGCCCTTTATTCACCAGTTCACACCGCCTTGGACTGCTCCCCTGCCACTATACACACATCGTGTCTAAAGCTAATTTAACATACCCATGACATCATGGGTCCCCTCTTGCTGCTCTCCTCCCCATACTTGGAGCCCAGTATACTGATTCAACTCCGTAAGTTCAGTTAGCTGACTATGGTTTGGTTGTGACTTGGCAAGGAGATCACCTTTCAGAACCTTCCATGGCTTGGCTGCTAAACCATAGAACCTGGGGGCCAGAACTTATGTCACTTAAACCTCATGACATCCCCATGTGGTAGGTACCATTATCCTCTTTCTCCAAATAAGGAAGGGGACCCACAGCCGGGTAAGCATGAGCCAAGGCTTGAACCTGGTCTTTTCCTGCTCCAGAACAAGTGTTCTTTCCACAATGGCACGTCCACAGACTGGGAAGTTCATTTCAGGTGGGGTATGTGGCAATAACAAGGAGGCAGTCATAAGCAGTCTGTAAAGGGTGTGGGTTTGCTTGGATGGAGTGGAACGAATGTGTTAACTAGACTTAAGATAGTTCATTCTCCCAGGATAGAATAGATTTATAAAGATTTTCTCTTGTGCTTTTTTAAAGGGAAATGTGCTAGTCAGACCTGATTGTGCCACAGATTCAAGATTGTATTTATTTACTTGACAGAGAGAGACACAGCGAGAGAGAGAACACAAGCAGGGGGAGCAGGAGAGGGAGAAGCAGGCTTCCCGCTGAGCAGGGAGCCCGATGCGGGGCTCGATCCCAGGACCCTGAGATCATGACCTGAGCCGAAGACAGATGCTTAACCGACTGAGCCACCCAGGCGCCCCTGTGCCATAGATTCATGCAACAAAGGCAGAGGCTCGTGAAATGTACTGAAAACTCTCCATGATGATGTGTTCATGATGGGTGCAGTTAACAGATGCGGGATGCAGCCCTGCTCTTGTCTGACGGTGGCTTTGGGCAGGAGCCAGCACTGCATTATGTAACAAGATGTGGGATTTGCTGTGTGTGTTGTGTGCCTGCAGGATGGAGGAGAAGGTGTCGGGGTTGGAAAGAAGTGAAGTTATATCTCTGGGAGAAATGAATGCAAAATTAATTTAAAAATTTTTTTTATTTGACTAAGATAAATGAACTATATGTGGATTGGAAATGGTTCCTGGCCTCCGGGCATTCATGGCAGCATCTTTCCCACCTCCTGTCGTTCTCTCTGCTAGCCTAGGCCCTTCTCTGGGTGCTTCTCAACTCCCTTGGGGGGGCGTTGTACATCGAAATATACTTGGGTGGGGGAGATTTTTCAAAATTTTTTTCACACTCCCCCCAATTTGATACTCTTCAGAGGTCACTGACATTCACTGTGTTATGAAAAGTTCCCCAGGCAGGATTCTGATACCTAGTAATTCTCTGACACCAGCTGGGTGTCCTACAATTTAATTCAATTCTGACACTGTCTACCTGGAGATAGTATCAGATCCCACAGGTTCAGGGCTCAGTCCTGCAAGGTGCTCCCTGCCCCGGTAAGTCCAGGCTTTCATTTGTGCTTCTGACCAACTGGCTATCAAGAAACATTTTATTTACTGGATTACTGGTTTATTATAAAAGGATATAATTCAGGAACAGCCAGATGAAAGAGATACATAGGGTAAGGTATAGGGTAAGGGCACAGAGCTTCTATGCCCTCTTTAAGAGTACCATTTTCCCCAAATCTCCATGTGTTCACCAACCCGGCAGCTCTCTGAACCTTGTCCTTTTGGGTTTTTATGGAGGCTTCATTACATAGGCATGATTGACTAAATCATTGGCCATTGGCCATTGAACTCAATCTTCAGCCCTTTGCTCCTCCTCTGAGGTTGGGGGTAGGACTGAGGGTTCCAACCCTCTAATCACATGGTTGGTTCTCCTGACAACCAGCCCCAAACTTAGGTGCTTTCCAAAAGTCACCTCATTAACATAAACTCAGGTGTGGTTGAAAGGGGTTTGTTATAAATATCGAGACACCTGTATTCCTCTTATCATTTAGGAAATTTCAAGGGTCTTAGGAGCTCTGTATCAGAAATAGGATGATGAATAGATATGTTTCTTATTATAAATCACAATATCACACCAGGGTATTCTACTATTCATCTCTTCACACATCACGTGCAGCCCCACCAACATCTCTATTTTACCCCTTTTCCTCAAAGATCTACCCCATTTCTAGGATTTTCTCCCTGTTGGTATTTTCCAGCTGTGCACGGCCATTCTGTGTGTCTGGAAAGGTTAGAAAGGAAAGTGTTTGGTATTTCCCAGTAAGTTTCAGATTCATGCTTTAGAAACAGAAGTTGTGATGGAGGAGGGCTTGGGATCAGTCTCCAGGGGGCATGCCACATGGCTGAGCTCAAGGAGACCTGGCCTGGCAGCACGCACGTATGAAGCAGACGGCTTTGCCTGTGGTCTTCAACTTCTTTTCTCCTCAGAGAGCCTGGGCCTCTATAAAATCTCTTTCTTATGACTTCGTGCTTAATGAAACCTGCATATGCCTGTTCTGCTCCAAGGCTCACAGAGTTCTATCTCTGAGCCTGCCTTTTCCTTTGGCTCCTGCGTCCTTGTCAGGCCGAATGAGCTGTTCCCTCGGGAGGCCCTCTTGATGGCAGCTGGACCTTTTCTGGTAACTTTCCACACACTCTCCAGCTGTCTTAACCATCCACCTGGGGCCACCATGCCATTCTTTCCATAATGTGATGGGTTTCTTAATGTGAAATCCCAGTCGGGTTCTCCAATAATCATCGCTGCTTGAAGACCCACAGTTGCAATCACGTTAACTGCCCCTAAAAATGACAATTGTGGAAACAGCTGTTATTAGCCTGTCCTTGCTCCCAGTGTTAAAAACCACAGCCAGATTCCCACAGTAGTAATGGGAGCTGCCATTTATAGAGAGCTCATGATGCGTTCATTAGTCACTAGTGTTTTTTATTCTTTTAATCTTCAAGTTAACTATCAGGTAGGAGCCACTATTTACAGGTAGAGAAATCGAGGGTCAGAGAGGTTAAATAAATTACTGAGTGTCACACAGTTGATAAATGGTGTGGCAGGACTATCTAACTGCAAAGCAAATATATTCCCTCCCACCGCCGGAGCCACCATGTGCCATAGTGCTGTCTGTACCCGGGTTCCTCTCCTGGGCAGACAGAGGCATGCCCCAGATGCCCCAGACACATTGCATTCAGCATGGCTGTGCATGAGAGGGTGAGAGTCTAGTTAAGATCAGTCCAGGGAAAATTAATGTCAAGACTCTTCACAGGACCCAGAACACCAGTCCTGACTAGAGCATCTTTTCAAACCACCATCTTTCCTCTCCTGTGTTGGCCATTGGGACAACGAAACGCAAGGAAGAAGCAATGACCCGGGCCTACTTGTGAATGAAAGTTGGCCTTTCTGCCACCCTTGACATATTTGGTGCAGTTTTTCAACCCCTAGTGTAGGCAAAATTGTGTTGTGTTTGGTGGTGGGGTGAGAGGGGGATTTCTCAAAGAGGCAGGAGATAATGTGAGCCTTATCCTCAGAAGCAGCCACCATCTCTCTTGCTTTCCTATGGATCTGGCTTTGCAGCTAGCCTGCAGCTAAAGGTGTTGCTCAGGCTTTTGAGAATAAGGCTTGTCCAAATAAGACATGGGCTGATTGCAAGGCATATTTCAAGAAAGAGTTGCCTGTACTTCGTAATTCAATATATATGGTAATCCAGGTAACTGTTCTTCTGTCTTTACTAGAGGGAGGGAGAAGGAAGGTTTGTCAAATTTTCTCAAGAAGGGAATTGCAGCATGGAATTCTATTGACCTGTGTTCCATTCTCTCTCGAAAATTCTAGGTTGTCAAAAGCAGATAGCTTTTCCAACACAGCTGCATTACCCACAACAGCAGGACAACAACTCCTACTGGCCTGTCTCTATTGCTTGGGGGATTTTTTTGTGTGTGAATGTTTTTTATTCCATTTTTCCATCTGGTGACTTTTGTTTTCTTCTAAATGGCGCTGTTTAAATGCTTTCCACAAACGCAATCTTGAAAATAAACACATTGAATGGATAAGAACAAAAGAGGATCCATTCTTGATGCTGATCACTGCTCAGAGGTTCCCTCAGCTGCAGGGAGATGGGGGCCGAGTGGATGGATGGATTGTCAGTGTAAAATGCCACCCAGGAGTGCTGCCAGGATTGGAAGCTAATCAGAACCACTTTAACAGTGTCCTGACACCTCCAGATAGACTAGGCCTAACCAACGGGGCACTCACAATCAACCAGTGGGCTTTGAAAACTTAAGAGGCTCATCTCCCAGTTGACAATTCTCTAAAGCCTTGGTTTTATGTGTCCAGCACTTCCCAATAGAGAGGAGACTGTGGCTAAGATGGTTACTTGATCCCTCAGGGACTTCCCTGTGCAACTCCTTCCCCCCATTCCCTGAGCACTCCCCTGTGATCACTGCCTTAGTTTGGGCTCTCCCCGCCCCAGAAACAGATGCTGAGACGAAGATTTGGGCACAGGTAATTGTTTGGGAGGGACTGAGAACTCCAGTCGGAAAGTGATTCAGGGGAGGAAGGCAGTCAACAAGGGGTGCATTGCCAGAGCTCAGTCCTGTGGAAAGCAGTGTCCCACAGACACTTCAGAATGCTTGCGCCCGGGGTGAGAGAGCTGGGGCATTTGGACACCAGCTTCCAGAGCATAGGTTGAAGAATGCTCCCTGGGTGTTGATTCTGGGCGCTAACGGAACTTCCTTGTGTGTGAACTGAGGGGCTTTCCACGGTTTTGAAAAAGACCCAAGGGCACAGGTGTACAAGACTGGCAGTTTGAAATTGGCTGGAATGCACTGGCAGGTCCAAGGGATGTGTCTGGGGCACTTATAGCACCTGCTCTCATCACATATACAGCTTGAGGCAAGTAATTCTTTTAGAGTCAATGGCAGAGACACATCTAAAGGGTTTTTAGGGTGTTTTTTGTTTGTCCCTTTCAAGTTACCCACATCAGATCTACTCTGTATTCCCCCGCCTGCCCCCAGGAGTAAGTTCTTGATAATTGTAAAGAACTGATCCTTGCCTTTACGGATGAAGGTGCCAACCATGTGGCCCAGATACTCATGGCCTAAATGGGCGCAGGGCGCCAGGCCCCAGCTGGTCTGGGAGGCAGCAGCTATTTGCTGGATGCAGAATTCCAGTTGTCATTGGCAATGACTGCAGCCCCTGCTCCCTTCCCAGGAGTGTGCAGAGGAGGCAGATTAGGAGACCTGTATTAGTGATGCTGCCTTTAGTGGCAACAACAGAGAATCTCAGTTCAAACTGGTTTAAGCAATACAGAAAATCAATTTTATTTCACTGAACAGAAAGTTTGAGATAGACTGTTCCAGATAAATTCAGTGGTTCAGGTTCTTTCCGTCTCTGCTTTGCCATCTTCAGTGTGTTGACCTCGTTCTGGGGTACCTCCCTTCCATACAAAGAGGCCGTGGTGGGTCTAGATCTCATGCATGCATATACACACCATTGTAACCCACCACCACAATGTGGAAGGCTAAACCATGCCACACAGACACCCCGCAGGGAGAGGCCATGTGTAGATGTTCTAGCCAACAGCCAGCTGAGGTTCCAACCAACAAGCAGGCAGAATGTGAGTGAGGACACTTGCAGATGATTCTCTTTCCCTCAGCTATTGAGTTTTCCCAGTCGAAGCCCCAGGCATAATGGGACAGAGATCAGCCATCGTTGTGTTGTCCTGTCTGAGTTACTGATCCACAGAATCCAAGAGCATGATATTGTTTTGTATCATTAAGTTGTGGGGTGGTTTTTTTATACAGCAACAAGAACTGAAACAGCCCTCCTAGGGGCATTTGCCTTGATCCTGAGAGAAATCTGAGGAAATGGAGGGGCTTTGAAAGCTCATTCCCTGCTGTTCTCCACATTGCAGAGAGGGGCCCAGAACCCACAGGGGGCAGAATTAAGCTGGAAGCTGGCACAATGCCCTGACACCTGGCAAAGGCCAGGGAAGCTTCTTTCTATGGGTGATGTGTTCTGTTATCTTGGAAGCACCAAGAGAGTGCTTTCCAAGAAGTTTATTGAGATTGGGGCCCACATTGGGATGTCCCTTAAAGGATAGTGCCAAAGGTTTCTGAAAGTCCCAAATCCTTTTGGCTTTACCCTCAAAATGTGTCCAGAACCTGACTATATTTTACCACATCCAGTTACCACCCTGTTCCAACCTACCATCATGTCTTTCAATTGCTGCAGTTGGCTCCTAGGTGATCTCCCTGCTTCTCCCCTGCCCCATTACATTTCATGCCCACAATGCAGGCAGAGTGGGTCTTACAAGAGAGAAGTCAGGTCATGTCATTGGTCTGCTCAGAACCTGACCCACCTCCTTCAGTGTAGAAGGCCCTGTTTGATCTGTACCTTCCAGCTTCATCTCTGACATGCTTGTCCTCCTCCACTCTTGTCTAGCCACAATGGCCTCCTGTTGTTTCCCAGACTTGCCAAGTACCCTCTCACCTTCCATTCTGAATGCCCTTCCCCAAGTTAGCTCCAGGTTTTACACAAATGCACCCCAGCTGAGGCCTTCCCTGAGCACACTAAGGAAAGCTGTACCCACCACCCCACCCCTGGCTCCCCAAATTCTTTTTCTCTTTTTGAGTTTTCTCTACAGAACTTATTTCTATCTAACATACTATATATTTTGCTTATGTTTAGCATCCAATCACTCCCGCTGGAATTTCAGGTCAATGAGAGCAGGGCTTTTTACCTGTTATATTCATCCTAGAACAGTGCCTGACATGGAACAGTCCTCAATAAATATTTGTTGAATGGATAAAATAGCTGACCTCTCCTTAGCATCCGTCTTCTGGCGCTGGACAGCGCCACCTGGAGATCTTGCCAGTACCTGAGAGTCTTCATTTAGTTGCACATCCTCACATCCTAGGATCTAGGATCAGGCCTTCCAGGGTGCTCTGTACACAGTAGGGCTGATTGTCTTAGTTGGGTTTAAATCCCAGTTCCACTTCACTTCCCAACCAGAAAGGGGGAGGTAACATTTCCCACTTCATGAGGTTGTCACAAAGAGTGAAAATGCTAAGCCCTAGGTATGCCTGGCAGAGAGCAAATATTCAATAAATGCCAGTCAGTAGTATTCCCACCCATAGCTACTTTTTCCCTTGGAAATCCTGTATTCACCTTCATTCATGTGGTTAAGAACTGTAGAGTATTTACTTCTTGCTTTGGTAGATTAACAAGAACTCGACTTGTTTTTAGATTGGGTTTTATTTCACCTAGTGTGGGTTACAATGCCTCTTTTCTGTCAAGGCAAAATAATTGTAATAATAGTGTTCCATTGGTCCAAAAACCCAAAAGCTGTGAGCATTTCCTCACTGTATCCTCCACTAGGAGCTGCAGAGTCAATGGACAATGAACAATGACATTGAAAATAGTTGCCATTTGTCCCATGCTAAGGGCAGAGATGGTGCAAAGGTTTCAATATATATCACCTTGCTTCATTTGCACAATCCCTCTCTCCACAAGAAAGGTGGATACTGTGGTATTAGCCACATTTTAAGCAGGAAGAAATGAAACTTAGGGAATTTAAATAATTTGTCAAGGTCACAGATCTAGGAAACGGGCAGGGAAAGACTTAAACCCCTAATTCTTCAGGATTCACGCCTCCCAGTCAGACCCTTTTTTTCTTTTTTGCAGGCCCCTGAGTCACTAGGCAGCTTGAGAGGTGCCCTGGCTTTGCCAGAATCCATCCCCTCTCACTGTTAATTGCTTTCGGTTTGGCCAGAGTTCATTTCAAGGTACAGCCAGCCTTCCGCTCTCCTTGCCAGCCCTGTCCAGGAAGCAGAGCACAAGGCCAAACCTGGGGCCCTGGCCTCACACCTGCCCAGTGAGGGTCACCTTGCCTCCTGCTGGCAAATTTCAGTAGAGCAAAGAGTGGATGGATCTTCCTCGGGAAATCCTGGGGCCACAAATCTGAACCTCTTTCCCACGTATTAGAGAATTAAAAAAAAAGTAAAATCATGATTCTCATGCAAACGTGAAGTGACCACATGTCAAAGATTTTATTTAAGTCACTAACTGAATGAGGGAACTGGTTAGATATTGTAACTGGTTCAAAGGAGAAGTCAAAAGAACGCTTGATTTGTAAGGGATTAAGGAATGTTGAAGTAACTTTATATGTGGACTTGAAACTTGCTTTATTATGTTTTGCGAAGAGGTTGCAGAGTTTATTTCCATGTCTTTAGACAAGAATTCTTTGCACTGCTATCCCCTGTATGCAATTTTCAGAGTTGTAAAATAACTCAATAGCATCAGGTAATTTGCAAAGGCTCCAGCATCCCACTGAAAGGCTATCCAGTAATCTCCTTTGCTTATTCCAAAGTCTTACATTTTTCCTTGCATTTGAATGATTTTCCTTGGGTCATCTTCCCTATTTGTGGTTTCTGGGAGAGAGTTTTCCTTCTCTTTCTTGGGAAGCCTTACACTATGAGCTTTGGAACCAGGCAGAACTCAGTTTCCAATCCCCGTTTTGCATTTACGAGGCGTGTGGCCCCATTGAAATCACTTAATCCTGGAGTTTCCCTCACATGGTAGGTGTGAGGATCAAAGTGCTTGGCACATTTCCAAATTTAATGTACTCAACTTATCATCACCTCTAGGGTATAGATATGGAAAGTGAGGCACTGGGTGTTTAAGGCACTGACCTAAGGTCAGATTATTGGGTGGTGCAGTGGAGCTGGTGTTCAAACCCGGGCAGTTTGGGTTTGCTGGCACACCAGGCAGCCCTCGTGGGATTGCAAGCGCCACGGCACTGCTTAGCTTCTCCAGGGCAACCAGGCTGGGATCTCTGGGTGAGTTGCCTGATGACCCTAAGAAGTCAGCTGCTGGGGTGGTGGCCACTCCTCACTCCCTGGTCACCTTCTACACCTGTTTGGCACCAAGGTGGGGTGCCACTGGGGCTCCTACTCTCCTTGGGACCCGCTGTGTCAAGACTCCAGGATCTGCTTGTGTTGTTAATTGTTTTGAAATTTTATTGAAATCTAATATACTTATAGAAAAATGCACAGCTCCATGACTTTTCAGAGGGAACGCCTATGCGTGTAAGCATGTAAGGACATGGCCAGCCCTCCAGAAACGAACTCATGCCCCCTTGCGCTCACTGCCCTCAAGGGGAGGCACTGTCCTGACTGTCACCACAGTTTTGCCTGTCTTGGATCTTTATGTAAGGATATTTGGGTCTGGCTTTTTCTGTTCAACATTCTGCTGATGAGGTTCATCCATTTTGTTGTACGTAGCTGTGGTTTTTTCATTCTCGTTGCTCTATGACAATACAACTCATTTTATCCATTCTATAATTGATAGACATTTTGATAGTTTCCAATTTATGGCTTCTGCACATACCTTTTGGCCCACAGAGATACAAATTTTTGTGGGGTCTGCTTAGTTTATAAAAGTCACATTGTGACTTGGTTGGTCCTGACATTTCCTTAACAGATGGGTCAGTCTGCTTCTCCTTTGCCACAGTCAGCAATTTGGCTTTTGTTCCTTTTCTTCCTTCAGGTCAAGTGTGCTGGCCCGCCTACAGGCCTCTTCAACATGTGCCGAGCAAGGCCAATGGCAGCCCTGCTGTATTTTGAACATATGTGGTGACTAGCTCCTCATATACATCCTGGTTCGTGGGAGGTGGGGAGGGAGGGGTGGGTGGGTGGGGGCTCCTGGAACATCAGTGATCTGAGGCCAGCTCACAATCGCAGGGGAACCTGGAGACTCACCTGTGGGACAGGCTGACCCCAGGAACTTCTCCCCTCGGGTGCCTAACTGTTTCTGCAGGGACGGTGATATCTACTCCCCCCTTTTTATTTCTTGATGAGAAACCTATTGCTACTTGTCTCCCCTCCCCCTCACCCCTGAAATGCATATAAAGGGACTCCTCCCCTAACCTGTGCTTTTTAGCGCAGGCACACCTCCAGTGGCCTTCTCTTCTCCCTGTTCTCTGCCACACTGGGAGGTGGCCCTGGGCCGTGTGGATTTTCACCCACTTTTCTTTCTTCCTTCGGAGGAGCCCAGACCCTGTCTTTCTCAGCGGTGTTTTGACTGTTGCTGTCTCTGCTTCCTCCCTTTTCCCTCAGGCCTCATTAGCCACTTCCTTACCTGTAAATAAGGTTTTTTTTTTTTTTTTGGGTTGGCGCCCTCCTTTCCCCAAAGTGCTCTAATCTCTGACCAGTGCTTCCTGTCAGCAATGCAGCAAGCCCACACCCCTGGATGGAGCAGGCCAGGTCAAAGATTTATATGGTGACTTAGTAAAATATGAATATAAATAGAATATGAGAAACAACCAAAAAGAAAAACACAAGTCTGCTGGCCACTGTGGACAAAACAGCAGATTGACCATCAGACCTGGTACTGAGCTTCCTCATAACAAGAACAATAAAAGGAATCAGAGATTATAGAGTTACTGTTAAGATAATAGAAAAAAGATAACAATAGAAAAAAGATAATAATTGTGATGTTTTTGAAGAAGTTTCTTATTCATTATTCTATCTCCTAAACACCTGGCCTAGGGCTTCATGCATAGTACATGCTCAGTAAGTATTTAAGACAAGCTAATAAAGTAAAACCACTATTAAGTGCTGGCTAATACACCTGAGTCCTTACCATGTGGCAGGCAAATTCTAATCTGTGCTAGTCAACAACCTCAATAGGTGGGCACTGTGGTTCCCTTCATTTCCTTTTTTTTTTTTTTTTCCTTTCTTTCTTTTTCTTCCCCCTTCATTTTCAAATGTGGAAGCCAAGTGTCCAGAGTTACTCCCCAAGGTCACAGCTCTTCTATGGTCTGGTGATGATTTAAAATCAAGTGCCCTGTCTGGAGCCAGCCAGAGTAAGCACTAAAGAATCTGAAATGACAGAGCAAATGAACATTTATGAATGTTTTCATTTTACTAGACACTAAAACCAATCATACTGGTTTTTTACTGCTGGTCCCTGGCTGGGAGCCCAATTTGGTGAGAGACCCTGCTGGAAACCAAGGCAGGCCGCCCTCCCCTCTGCGGGAAGCTGCCAAACTTCAAAGCTGACAAATCTTTTCCATGTCTGCCCCCTGCTGGCAGACGCGGGGACCATAGGGCATTCCCCCAGCCTGTTGCGGGAGGTCTTCAATCAAAGTGAGGCCCTGGGCCCTCTGCGTGGCCCTCCTGCCGGTTTGCGGGGGCGGGGGGGGGGGGCGTACTACCCAAACCTCAAACTGGGACCTGTGTTCTGACAAATGGAAATGTCTTAGGATAAGCTGTTTAAAAATGGTTGCTGTCCTGGCAAGTCTAGTCAGCCTGGTCTCTTGACACAGGGTGGACGTGGCATGGAGGAGATAAAGGTCAGTTTTAAAAGCGTTAGATCAAGAGTCAGGAGACCTGAGTTCTAGTCCCAGGAGGGCCCACCCACCAGAGTGGCAGGTGTCCTCTCTGGAGCTGTTCCCTCATTTGCAAAATGAGGCATTATTTTATATGACTCGAATGGGCCTTCAATCTAAACCTTGACCTTTAAACTAAGTCTTTTAAAAATCTCCCTCAGTTGGGTCTCCTTGGACCTCACCTCCTCACCCTAAACTCCTTCCCCAAACTGTGTTCCCCCTCTCGGGCCTGCTGACCTGCATCCCTCTGTGGCCGGCTAACTTGCTTCTCCCTAGATGCCCCACATTCCTCCCCACCCCAAGCTAGGTCTTGGCACCTTTGTATGAGGTCTCCAGGCTCACACTAACTGAAAATGGGAATCCTACGGTTTAGAAAGTAAACTGGGCTGTACTTCTTGGCATTTGGGCCAGCTTGACTCCACCCATTGGCAAGACCAAACTCAGGACGTAGAAATAGAGAAGCAGCTGAAACCAGCAGCTTATATGGGATTTTCTTGGGCGCTAAAGATGGAGTCTGAGGTAATAACAAACCTTTGCACAATGTGATAATGTACAAAGCATCCTGTGAGTCACAGAACAACTCTGTGAGGAAGGCATTTCTATCACCCACATATGTATGAGGGAATTGAGCCCAGAGATCCACAAGGTCCACAGTCACTTAGCCAGCATGTGGCTGGGCTGGGACCCAGGGTGAGGTCCACATCAGGGTCAGGACTTACCCCACCAAAAATGAGTTCCAACACTGGTCATTCATTCCAGAAGAAGGTAGTGTCAGGCAAGACAAGCCCTCTCACGCCTTCTTTCTGATGGGAGCATCTCTTCTCCTTCGGGAACAGTTCTGCCCCTGGATTTCTTACATATGGCTAGGTGTCCCTTGCTCAGGCTCCTGGTATAGATCCTAGTCGAAGCTGGCACTGGCTTGTTCTGCACTGACCAGACTGTACCCGTGTGTGGTGTATTTGGACACTCTTATCTTCCCTGAACCCCAGTTTCCTTGACTGTAAGGTGGGGATGGTAATACCCACCACAGAGGTATAGCAAAGAATAAAAACAGGATGTGTGAGAAGCACCAAGCATTAGAACTTGTGGGGGAGGGAGGTAGAAGAATTTACCTGCCATGTCCCTCCTGTCTCCTGTTTGGCCCCTGTACTTCCAGGTTGGGTCACTGATTCTTTCCAGCAGCTTCTGGGGAAGCCAGACCCCAGAACTTAAGGACAGTGCTTCCAAGGATCCAGAAGCAGTGAAAAGGGCCAGAGCCCCCTGGCTCAGGTTGGATGGGACCTGGGTGCATGGCTGTTGAGGCTCCAGCTATGGCAGGCACGGTAGGGGGGAAGCTAAGACAGCCAGGAGGTATCAAGAGATGAGGGGATGGTGACTGCTGGCACTTTTCGTTTGAGCAAATGGTTGAGGTTCTGGAAAAAGCTGGGGCCAAGGAAATCTAGAGAGACACATAAAGTTGTTGTGGTCCAGTGGTGGCTACCTTAGGAGCCCAGAGATCCGTGAGAGAAATGCGGGGGCTGGAGTTCCCGTGGGGCAGGGCTGGGAGTTAGAACCAGCGGATGTGGCTATTGCTATGAACATGACCTCATGTTCAACCCTGGTGGTATCTGGGGGAAATAAGAGTTTCCAAAGGATTTTTGTTATTTACTTTGGAGCAGACATAATATACACATTTATTCAACCCCAGATAGGGTCTAAAAGCAGAGCTTCTGTGGTGAAGGACAAATTATTTTTCTTGATTTTTAGCCCATCATGGACTGACACCTAAAATATTCAATAAAATAAAATACTAGAAAATGGGGGCGCCTGGGTGGCTCAGTCATTAAGCATCTGCCTTCGGCTCGGGTCATGATCCCAGGGTCCTGTGATCAAGCCCCGCATCAGGCTCCCTGCTCAGCCGGGAGCCTGCTTCTCCCTCTCCCTCTGCCCCCTCCTGCCGCCCCCTGCTTGTGATCTCTCTCTCTCTCTCTCTGTCAGATAAATAAATAAGATCTTTAAAAAAAAAAGAAAGAAAATGAAATGAAAAATACCTAAACCAGCCCCTACTCTCTTCAGTGAGATGAGTCTTCTGATCACGTACTTGAATGACGTGACTGAGTCACATTGCTATAAAATTTCTAAATGCTGACTCTCCGTATCTGCGTTTATCTCACCATGAGCCCCAGTTTGTGAATTCTGATTTTTGGATTCTCTGGAGATGAAATCAATCTTCATAATTACAATAGAGATAGTACATTTTAATAAATGGACAGTTTCCACAAGGAGCCAAAAGGAAAATTCATAACACTTAATTTGTCACCACCACATTTACCCAAAGACAGTCACATTAAAGAGACATTTATGCGTGCCGACGGCCATGTGCTCTGATTCCTGGTGTTGTTTCTCAGCATCACCAGAAGTATTGCTTTCCTACTTTAAACTTGAACATATTTACGATACCAGATACTAAGAAGTAGAGGAACGATAGCACACTGCTACATTTTAATAAAACTCTACCACACTTAGCGTAAAACCAAATCCTTATTGTGGTATTGAGAAAAACATGTCCAGAAATGGGAACAGGCAGGGGCTGGCTCTCCTGGGACAGGACAGGACTGGACAGTGACAAACTCTGTGCCTATCTTTTCTGGTTTTCTGGTTATTTTCAGCTTTAGATCTTAGTAACTGAATTTAATGTGTTTCTATTTCGATTTCAGCTACTAAGCTAATGACACTTTGTTCGATTGAAAAATAAAAGTTAGGTACACTAGTAATCTGGTTTCAAAATTATCCTCTTGTTGGGAAATATCCTGAAAATACTAAAAAAAAATAGACAGTACTAAGCCCCTGAGGGAGATATAATTTACAGGAATGATGCTGTTTCTCAATAGACATTTGGAACTTCTATATTCAGCTTGGGGATCATACTGTTGTTCTAATGATGCTGTTACTGCTCAGAACATTTTTGGAATGACTTTTTTAGAATTGTGTTCAGAGGACAATACCCTTGGTATTGACTATACATTAATAAATTTTTCATTATGATGTCTAATAACTTGAGATTTAGGGAAATAATTCAAATGGAATCTTCTAGAAACATAAGCTACCAATAGAATTTTAGGGTCACCCTCAGCTTATGTCCATTCAGGTATAGATAAAAGAACCTGTGGAAAATTGTGTGGAACAAATAATTAGAAAAACATATAATTTTCAAAATCTATTCAAGACCTCTGAGGATAACTGTGTTTTCAAATAATGTCATTTTTACTGTTTTATGCTTGGGCAGCACTGTCGTTTCGGGTGTAGTTTCCACATGCTTGTCTGTGTCTTGCAGACGGCCCAGAGATCTAGAAGTCCGAGCTCGCCTGCCAAGCCTGAGGTAGACACGGCTTCCAAGGGACCCAGGGTTAATCTATGTTAGCCAGCACTTTTTTTTTTTTTTGATCCCTCCTTTGCCCCATCACACAAACTACTTTCGTCCTCCCATCTGCTTCCCTGTATGCAGAGTGTCTTCTAGGTTCTTCATCCCCTACCTTCCAGTTTCACTGAGCTAATTTCCCAACCTTGGTCATTCCACATCTGATGCCCTGAGGCAAAAGTTCAAATCAGATAGGTAAACCTCTTGCTATTGAAGAAAAAGCTGATGTTTGTGTTTGTTTTACTGGAACTCCATAGACCAGATACCAACGCCCATCAACAGATGAATGGACAAACAAGATGCGATATATATCCATGCAATGGAGTATTGAATATTCAGCCTTAAAAAGGAAGGAAATTTTGACACATGCTACAACATGGAGGAATCTTGAGGACCTTATGCTAGGTGAAAGAAGCCAGTCACAAAAGGACAAATACTGTAGGATTCCATTTATATGAGGTACCTAGAATAGTCCAATGCATAGAGACAGAAAGTAGAATGTTGGTTGCTGGGGGCTGTGGAGCTCAGGAAATGGGAAGTTATCGTGAAATGGGTACAGAGTTTCAGTTTTGCAAGATGAAAGAGTTCTGGAGATGGATGGTGGTGATGGTTGCATAACAACGTGAATACACTTAATATCACTGAGCTCTACACTCAAAGATGATTCAGATGGTAAATCTTGTGTTATGTGTATTTTATGATGATAGTATTTTTTTTAAAAAGGAAAAAGAAAAAGAAAAGGTTTTCAGTTCGTGTCTCCCACATCTGTGCATCTCATGACTGTGTTTTTACTACAAGCTTGATGCCAGTCCCTTAGAAACGCAGGATGACTTGAAAACTTCGAGTGCCAATTCATTTCCTCCAATTTCCCCCATAATGAATAGAACTATAGTTCATGGCAAAAAGAAAAGTGACTTGAATATGGGCCAAGTAGACCAAGGCTGGCTCACATCCAGACCTTGGTGGAATGAAGTGTTGAAGCACTCAGCTGCATTCATCAATGGGAAAAAAATGTCTTTTGCCATTTCTGTGTCACTGTTCACAGCCAGGTGAAGGCACAGTCTTCTTTATGCTTCAGGGAGACAGGGCCAGGGCCAGGCTGGGAGCAGAGGACAGGCAGGCCCCTGCACCGGGAGGTGGCCTTGAAAGCTGAATGAAATTTAGATCCCGTCCTTGGATGGCAGTACCATTGCAGAAGTGATGAACAGCCTTCCCTGCTAGGCAGAGGGTAACCTGAGCCTTCTTGAAGGGACAATGAGAGTTTCATAAGCATGCAGTGGGCTGAAAATTGGGAGACTGAGCTGCTTTCTCATCTTGCTGCCCAGGAGCTGTGAGGCCTTAGGCAGAGTTCGTCACCTCTAGGCCTTGAGGGTTTATAGGTGGATTGTGTCTTCCCCAACAATGACATTCCATGAATCTATGAAAACAGTAAGAATCATATAACGAATTTCTCCTGAAACCCTGAGATATGATTAATTCCTAAGAAAAGATGCAAGTGTTTCATCCTAATGAACTTAAGTCACTTTTATTTCCATAATCTATAATTGCAAGATCTTTCAAAAGAAGTGGTAGATTAACTTATTTTGTGTGTGTGTGTGTTTGTGTGTGATTAAAAGAGGGAAGCTGGGGCGCCTGGGTGGCTCAGACGGTTGGGCGTCTGCCTTCGGCTCAGGTCATGATCCCAGGGTCCTAGGATCGAGCCCTGCATCGGGCTCCCTGCTCGGTGGGGAACCTGCTTCTCCCTCTCCCTCTGCCTGCTTCTTCCCCTGCTTGTACACTCTCTCTCTCTCTCAAAAATAAATAAAATCTTTTTAAAAAAATAAAAGAAGGAAGCTTCTTTGATTGCCCTTATGGCCCCCTTTAAATTATCTGAATTCGTTTCATAAATAACAAGAAGCTATGAGAAGTTATCAGCATTGAGTGTACATTTTCTTAAAGCTGAGTAAAAAGCAGGTTGTTCCCTGAGAACCGTTTTTTTTTTTTTAAGATTTTATTTATTTATTTGAGAGAGAGAGAGAGAGCACAAGCAGGGGAGGAGGGGCAGAAGGAGAGGGAGAAGCAGGCTCCCCGATGAGCAGGAAGCCCGATGTGGGACTCCATCCCAGGACCCTGAGATCATGACCTGAGCTGAAGGCAGATGTCTAACTGACTGAGCCACTCAGGCACTCCGTGAAAGCTCTTTCTTGATCTGCTCTCCTTAAATGTTCCTAACCCAAGTGGCCATACAGGGAACATGCTCATAAAGGCTGCAGAGGGTGCCGAGCAGGATGTGTGTCATCTGAAAACATGAATAGCAACCTAGAAAATTAAAAATATACTGACAGATTGTGGAGAGTGGAGTTTATGAGCTGAAGCAACATTGGACTTCAAAAAAATTAAGATGACCCTATTTGGAGATAAGTGGACCACCGATTCTCTTGGAAATGTCCCTTCTCTGCTCTTGTAGACCAAGTCACAGGTGATCAGCCATGGAGGCAAACCACACCAAGAGGATCAGGGCAACCAAAGTTCAACCTTAGCGGACTCCACAGTAGACACAAGTCATAATAGTCCTAAGTTCTGATTGTTTAGTGATTTGCAGTTTGTAAAAATGTCCTGCCATTGCCACTTGTTCCTGGCCTCCACTGAAGTAAGAATGGCAGGACGGTCTTCTGTGTTCACTAGTGCTCAGCCTTTCCGTGTAATAGAAACAATACTGGACAAGAAGCCAGTGGCCGTCTGTGCTCTTTCCCTGCCGACTCTCTGTACATCCATGAGCAAGCCACGAAGCTCCAGGCCTCAGTTTCTACATTGAGCAGAGTGGGGGTGGAGCAAGGGCTCAGCCAGATGGTCTTACAGGTCCTTTAGCTCTGAGAGTCTTTGAGGCTCTGATTCATTTTTGGGGGGTCTCAACTGTGAAGCCTGATACTGATGGTTATTTTGAGTGAAGAGGAGAGCTGGTTTACTGATTGAAAGTTCAGGAAATCAGTCCTGGGAGCAAAAATTAAAAGGGCAGGGTGGTCTGGGTTGAGGGAGAAAAGCCTTGATTTATAGAATTTGCTCATTTCCATGGTGTAAATACTCCCACTGAGGCCAATCTCAAGCCACCAACTTGGTGTTTACTGGCTCACACAATTTCTGAAAACTCAGCATTGACCTTTGTGAGCTGCAATGAGCCAGACCCAGCATACCTCTGCTCAGCTTTTTACTGTGGTCCCTGTGGTGCAGCTTGGTCTGCTGTCTTAGTCTGCTCAATCTGCCGTAACAAAATACTATAGACTGGATGATGTAAGCAACATAAATCCATCTTCTCCCAGTTCTGGAGGCTAGCAGTCCCCGATCAAGGTCTGGCCAAGTCAGTCCCTGGTGAAGACTCTCTTCTTGGCTTGGGGATGGCTGTCTCCTCACTGTGTCCTCGTGTGCTGGCAAGACTCACTCATCCTACTGTGTTAGAGCCCCAACCTGATGGCTTCATTTAACTTAATTACTTCTGTAAAGGTTCTACCTCCAAATACAGTTACATTGGGGTTAGAGCTTCAGTACACGGATTTGGGGCCATGGCATCTGCCTACCTCATCAACCCTGTTTCATGCTCCCTCTGATTATGACATTGCAGCAGCACTGCTTGCGAGCCCTCAAGTACTCCAACCTTCATCCCACCCAAAGGCCTTCTCACTGGCTATTCCTTCTATCTAGAACTTTCTTTTCCAGATCTTGACTAGTTATTCTTTGTCAATCTGGTCTTAACGTCAGTATCTCAGAGAGGCCTCACCTGACCATCTAACACTAAAATAGAGCCCCTTCCCCCATCATATCTCATCACTCAGTTTATTTCCTTCGCTGTCCTTACCATCATCTGAAATGATCTTTTTTTTTTTTTAAAGATTTTATTTATTTATTTGACACAGAGAGCCACAACAAGAGAGGGAACACAAACAGGGGGAGTGGGGGAGGGAGAAGCAGGCTTCCCGCTGAGCAGAGAGCCCGATGCGGGGCTGGATCCCAGGACCCTGGGACCATGACCTGCGCCAAAGGCAGACCACTAATGACTGAGCCCCCCAGGTGCCCCCTGAAATGATCTTGCTTATTATCTGTCAACTTATTTATTTTCTCTTTCAACATATAAGCTGCAAGGGAACAGGCACTTAGGGCAGGGCCTGGCACATAGCACGTTTGTTGAAGAAAGAAATTAAGAATAAGGCAAGAATAAATTGTTTTTGTTGCAAGATGAAGATGATAAGCATTAGGGAAAAACTTAACTCTGGAGGTTTATAACATCAGTTTCAGAGTTGTGTTTTTTTTTTTTAAGTTGGCATAGTTTTATTTTGATGTGGAGACAAATGTAGATAGACCTCTTAGGACAAGATCGGGACCAGTCTTTTCAAAATGATCTATTTGAGGGGCGCCTAGGTGGCTCAGAGTTTCCGACTCTTGATTTTGGCTCAGGTCAGCCTCTCAGGCTTGTGAGATCGAGCCCCGGCACGGGCTCCGCGCTTAGGGGGGAGTCTGCTTGAGACTCTCTCCCTCTCCCTCTGCCCCTCCCCCCCACAATCTCTCTCTCTCTCTCAAATAATAAATAAATGAATCTTTAAAAAAATAAAGTGAACTATTTGAAAGACCACTGAGCCAGGAAGAGGGAGAAGGAGGAAGAAAAAGGAAAGACGCAGTTGACCTGTTCATTTCCTAAGGGCTGTGGAAAGAGGACCACCACAGGAAGAGTGAAGGAAGGAACCGACACTCTCTGAGCACCTTTGCTGAGCCTTACAGACACGATTCTACTACTACGCAGGGTTTATCTAATTGAAGGATCCCATGGGGCATGTGTTATGCCCACCTTTACCAACGGGTCACACTAGGCTCTGGGAAGTTAGGCAGCTGGTCCCAGGACACACAGCTCGTAAATTGCAGAACCGGGACTTAATTTGAGTTTGATGGAGTTCAGCCTTTGCCTGACTGGACACCTCCCGTGGAGGCATTAAGCTGAAGGGTGGATCTTTTTCAGGGAAAACTCCCTGAGCAAAGAAACCACACAAGTGATGATGGCAGATGCCTAATACAAGATTTTGTTGTGTGTGACATATTTGCATAGTTTGACTCCTTGGAAGTAAGGAGTTTGCTGTGGGCATCAGAAGAGTGGAGAAAGCACATTTAACCGATCCCTGTATCAGGAACAAAGTCCCCTGGGGGAGTTTTGTAGTGATTTCTCTGGGCAGGGCAAGAGCCTGTTTGGTGGTTTCCGTGGGCATCACAATTTTGGTGGCTTATAGGAATCATATAGCATACATAGTCTTGGGACAGATAGCTGCCTGGCTTGGGGCTTAGGGTGGGGCAGTTTGTGCAATAGAATTAAGTGCAAGGGAAGGCAAGGTTAATTTCCTTCCAGGGGCTTCCCCACAGGGGCTCAGGGGAGTTACAGCCAGGCAGCAAACTCCCGAAGACCTGCCCTCCCAGGGCTGAAGACTCCACAGGCACAGGTACGGAGTGGCAGGAGGGGGCTTGGGTGTAATGCAGGAGGATAAAAACCTTCTTGTGTGATTGGTGCTTCTCAAACTTCAACATGCAAAGAGATCCCCAGTGTTGCAGCTTAGGGATCTAGCTATAATGCAGATTCGGACTCAGCAGGTCTGAGTGGGGCCTGAGGGTCTCCCTCCTACCAGGCTCGTGGGTACTGTTGCTGCCGACGCTCCTACATGCTTTGCTCATCTTGGACCACCTATCTGGGCATCAGAGTGACCTGGGAGAAATGCAGAATCTTAGGCCCTGCCCAGGCCAGTGTAGTCAGGATCCACAGTGTAACAAAATCCCCAGGTCACTCAGATGTAAATTCAAGTTTAGGAAACACTGCTCTAGAAAGTATAAACTGCCAGTCATGTCCTGAGAGACTATATGGATTGAATGGTGAACACCATCCCCCCAAAAAAACGTATGTCCACATCCAAATCCCTGGAACTTGTAAATGTGACCTTATTGGGGGGGGGGGGAAGGGCCTTTGCAGGTGTAATTAAGGATCTTGAGATGAGATCATCCTGGATTACCTGGTGTGCTCTCATCACATGATGTGTCCTTACGAGAGAGGCAGAGGGAGACTTGAGACAGACTGAAGAGGACGAGGCAATGTGACCACGGAGACAGTGAGTAGAGTGATGAGGCCACAAGCCAAAGAGGCCAAGAGGAAACTGGAGAGGCATGGAAGGAGTGTCTCTTAGAGCATCCGAAGGAGCATGGCCCAGCTGACACCTTAATTTCAGCCTCTGGCCTTCAGAAGCATGAAAGAATTTATTTCTGATGTTTTAAGCCACCCAGCTTTGGGTAGTTATGGCCCTCCTAGGAAACTGGCTCAGCGAGGAAGGGCGACCCCTCACCGAGGCAAGAGCCTGAGGTGTAAATGGGGAGTAGGCAACTCAACTCCCCCAGTGCTGAATAAAAGGGTCCATGAAGCTGCTGAACCTGTGACCTGTGCCCAGAGCAATTTGGGAAGGTGACTGGGGACTGTAAGAGAAAGAAAAGAGATAACAGAGGTTCAGAAAGCACAAAGGAGGGTGGAAGGAGGATCTGCAGAGGAAGAAGAAAGAGAAGGATGAAAAGCAAATACCAGATTTGCTGGAAGAGAACAGCAGTCCCAGGCCGGGATGCAGGGCGGGCATTCCCTGAGCACAGTACTTGGCGCCAGACCTGAGACAGGCAGCGGGGCAGTGAAGGGACTACCAGGAGGACTTGTGTAGAAGGCCCTGCAAAAGATCTATGAGAAGCCGGGATGCCAGCTACTGAATTAGAGACTGGAATGAGACCTAAGAAGGAGAACAGGGAATAATCGTGTTGAAATATGATGAGATGTGCTTTTTTGGATTTATTTGGAAATGAGTTAGACTTGTAAATATGCACGGTGCTAACTCTTCTGATAACCAGTGGGCATCACATGCAATGATTAAGCACAAAAATACCATTTATTCATGATCCTTATGAATTTGGACTGATTATGGAGTTGAGAGGTTCTTCTGAAAGATCACCTCTTTGAGGCTGTGTGTTTCACGGGACCAGCTTTTTGGCTTCCATTAGAAAATGTTCAACTCTGTACCAACTCACAGACTTGTGGAATCTCAAGTTGCAAGAGGGATGTCAAGGTTCATCTAATCCAACTCCCTAATGAGCAGGAACTCTCTTCCCAGAAGCTCTGACCAAGAAGTATACCACCACCACCACCCCGTTTGGCCATGTTTTTCTTGTTCTATTTTATTTTTTAAAGATTTATTTATTTATTTATTTATTTGAGGGAGGGAGAGAGAGAGCACCAGCAGGGAGGAAGAGCAGAAGGAGAGAGAGAAGCAGACTCCCCGCTGAGCAGGGAGCCCAATGCGGGGCTGGATCCCAGGACCCTGGGATCATGACCTGAGCCGAAGGCAGAGGCTTAACTGACTGAGCCACCCAGGTGCACCGTTTTTCTTGTTTTAAATGTGTAGCCAGTTCATTCACTGTCTCAGGCTGGTTCAGTGGCCCATTTTAGAAGGTGTACATATGATAACCAATTATTTTTATGAATCTAGTAGAATTTGATTCTCTTAGTGGCTCAAATGTTCTTCCACCAATGTTCTATCCATCAAAAATGTATTGAGTTCATGCTATGTGCCAGACACTAAGATGATTAAAACATGGATGGCTAGAGAAAATATATTGATCAATTTACTTTGATGCCTTCATATAGCCAAATGAATATAACTGGTTTGACCCATCACTGGCTGTGGTTGGAGAGACGGTACAGAGTCACTATTTTTGGACTTATTCCCATGGTGATCTGGCTGGTCAGAGCTCAGGTAGGGGCAAAGATTCATCAATATTCTAAGGACATGATTTTCTGCCACCCCGTCCCCCAATTTTAATACCTATACCAATGAAAACTTATAGTCATTATATTTATATTTATATTTGATTTTACAAAGGACCAAATCCCACTTTTAGTCAGTGTAGCACACAGGAAAAAAAATCATAGATTTTGGATTAAGTCAGATGGTTCAAATTTCTAGGTAAGAGGACGTGGGTAAGTTACTCTTTGAGAATCAGTTTTATCACCTGCAAAATGGGGAATAATCTCTTGCATGATTGTTGTGACATTTAAATGAGGTAAGCTGGACATGGCAGGCCCTATAACATTTCTTTCCTCTTCACACTTGCCTCAAGGACCACACGCAAAAATGTGTCAGGCACTCCTGCATTATCATGGGCAGAGAGTTCATTTCTCTTTGCGTGTTTTTGATTGTTTCTAGAGCTATATGAACAGTAAAAGCAGCAAGCTGCATTTGGGGAGGGTGGTAGGCATGCCAGACAGAGCATTAATTTCAGGAGGGAAGAGAGGTACTATTGACCTTAGTGATCCATTAGTTTGAGTATGAAACCAAGGCCACTCAGAAAAAAGGATTTGTTTCAATAAATGTATTGGTTTGCCTGCAAGTTCAAATAGGGCATAAAGTGATTATTTGTGAGTGAAATGTGGTCCATGAACACATGTTTCATGCCCCTGCAGCAGTAAGTTAGGGCTACATACAGACATATTAGTGTTTGGGGGCTTGTATTCTGTAGTTGATGTGCGGTGAATGCCCAGATGGTCCCTTCAGCAGCCAAATTGCATGTCTGAACTGCAAGTGAAATTGCCTTATTCACTCAGTTTATTAGAGCCTAGATATAAAGGGGGAAATGGTGTTCTGTTTATGAAGCAAAATAACAAGTTAGAATGAAAGCATTGAAAATGACTAGAAGTCCTCTGGTGTAATCCACATTTACAGATGCTCCACCGAGGTTCAGATTGGTGAGAGGACACCACAGTCATCTTCAGAAGATGGCCAGCTATGAAGGGAAGTTGGGCTGGGTGAAGTCAGACTTGGAGCTGGGATCCTTGGGGGGAATCCTAGATGTGGTCTTTACTGTGTGACATTGGACAAACCACTTGACCTCCCTGTGCTTTAGTTTCCTCATCAGTGAAATGGAGACTTCTTGCCTGCCTCACAGGGTGGTTAGATGGGAAGGGGGCATAAAAAAAAAAAAAAAATGGGTGTGAAAGGAATTGATGTTAGAGATCTTAAGCCATCAGCCCAGTCCAGCCCAAGGATGACTGGTCTGGCTGGCACTGTGCTTTAAGAGCATTGAACTTGAATGCCTTTAGGTGAGAATGCTCCTTTTTTCACACAAGCTCTACTTAACAGCTGGCCTGATCGTCTGATCTATGTTACCTGCCTGGCTCCTCAAGACATTCTGATTTGGGACCCCTAACAACCTAGACACTACTGTATAGGTAGAACCAGCTTCCTGTGTGGGTGAAGTAGGTGCTATCATTTTAAGGGGTTCTCAAAGGCACTACCTCCTTTTCCCTCCTCTCTTTCCACAAGCCCAGCTTGCTGATGCCTATAATGCTTTTGGGAAATCCTCTGGACAAACAAAAACCTATGTTGGAAGGGAGGATAACATTTCAAGCCTTAGCTTTGCTTTATCATTTATAACTTAGGTAGATCTAAAAAGCAGATTAGAGGGGTGCCTGGTTGGCTCAGGTTGGTGGGAGTATGCAACTTTTGATCTTGGGGTTGTGAGTTTGAGTCCCACGTTAGGTGTAGTGATTACTTAAAAATAAAATCTTAAAAGAAAAGCAGATTGGATAAAAGCAGACTTAAAAATTTTTTTGAGAGCAGGTTTTGATAAGAGAACCTGAGACACTGACCATGTGTGTTGGGGTATGTATGGGTATCAGAGAGAAACTCTAGCAAGCAGGTAGCAAAGGAATATAAATGGATGGATGGGGGAATTTTCCTGGAAATGGGGATAGTACCTGCTGCATAGTATTGTTGGGAGAATTAAATGAGAAAGTAAAGAACTTAATAGAATAAGAAAGTAAAAAGTAAATGCAGGCATTATTGTTTTCTTGGTCTGAAAGAAGAAACACACTTTCACAATAACCTGGAGTGGAAAGGAGGCAAAAGGGTGATGTGCTCTGCTTCTTACCCATCCAAGCTTACCTAGGCTAGCAGCGGAAGCCTGTATGCACTATGTCTGTTTGCATCTCCTCCAGGCCAAACCCCTATTTGGAAATAATGAGATGAGGGACTGAGTAGTTCATTCATATCTGGAATCCTTATCAAATGAAGAAATTGCTTAACAGCTGTCCATCATAGTGGGCTTCTTAGCATTTTCCAGTTTGGCCAAAATAAAGGTGATTTTATGGCCATCATAAGGTGCAGTTTGCCCACCGTGTGTTTATAGTAAATTACTATTTTTTTCCTCCACTCTCCTTTTTTTCACAGTGCGCATCTGAGATGAAGTGAAATTGTGCAAAACTAGAAATGTTCCTAGTGGTTAGGGAATAGCCTAATGGCATCTGATAATTTCCTATTGAGGCAGATGTTGGCATCCACATGTTAGATCCCCCACCTTATACTAAGAGAATTTTTATAGCGCTTTCCCGTGGACTATCTTTTTTTTCTTTTTTTTTTTTTTTGAGAAAGATTCTCCAAACATACCTGTGTGTGGGGTGGGTAAGGCAGAATCATCCAGATTTTATGGATGGAGAAACTCATCTGTTTCCTGTGTCAGATTCCTTGGGTAAGGAGGCAAGGAATGACAAGTCTCTAAAGGGGTTTACCTAGCATCACAAGGTGGGAGAGCTGGGAAACCGGGACTGACCTCCTCAGTCTTCCAGCAGTGAGTCCTGTTGCAAAGAAGCAGCTTGATGAAGGGGCCCAGGGCTTTGGAAGGAGAGGTGGACTTGAGGGTAAGTGTCCCAAACTCCCTGGGTCTCAGTTCTCATGGATACAATGTGAGGCTTCCTGGGGCAATCATACTAACATGAGAGTTGTCATGAAGCTTAAAATGAGAAAATGGATGTAGAAGTATCTGACACATCTTCTGCCCTCTCTACTGCATTGAGGGTGTCATGAGTCAACGTAACGACTGAGCATCATCATTATTATGCCTATGCTTTTTGAGAGGTTGCCCTGTACCAGACACTGTTCTAAGAGCTTCACATGAATCATCCCTTATAATCCTCACAGCAACCTTCTGAAGTAATTATTATCCCCATTGGATTGATGAGAAAACTGAGGTATGGAGAGATTGAACAGTTTGCCCCAACTATGCATTTAAGAAAAGGCTGAGGCCAGATTTGGCCTCAGTGCCTCCTTATTTATGGAGTAATAGAGCTGAAAGGAACTTAAAAAAACCACTGGGCCACAGGCTCAACCTCCAAGTCTTGTAATTTCAGATCTTCATCCCAAGAAATATTTTACTAATACAGTAGTCCAGCTCATCCATGGGGGATACATTTCAAGACCCACAGTGGATGCCTGAAACCGCAGATAGTACCAAACCCTATACATACTGTTTTCTTCCTGTACAAACATCCCTATGCTAAAGTTTAATTTATAAATTAAGCACAGTAAGAGATTAACAACAATAGCTAGTAATAAAATAGAACAATTGTAACAATAGACTGTAATAAGTTATGTGAAAGTGGTCTCACTCTTTCTCGGAAGATCTTATTGTACTGTACTAATCCTTCTTCTTGTGATGATGTGAGATGATAAAATGACTACGTGGTGAGCAGAAGTGAGGTGAGTGGTGAGCAGAAGTGAGGTGAGTGATGCAGGCACTGTGACATAGTGTTAGGCTACTGCTGACCTTCTGATAGTACGTCCGAAGGATCATTCTCTCCCTGACCATGGGTCACTGAAACTGCACAGAGTGAAACCGTGGATAAAGGGGGACTACTGTAAATTAAAATACTGAAGTTTGTGAAACATTTGCATTTGGTTATAATTAGAGTGGATTCAAGGTTATTCTTACAATAATTTTTATAATTATATTCTTATAACGATTCCCATTTGTTTTATGCTTTAAAATGCTTTCTTGATAGAAGAGGAAGGGCAGAGTATACCTAATGGGCTGGGCTTGGTGACCAGGTTGACTTGTGTGAATGCATTATGTTTGTTTGGTTGACTTGGTGGAAACAAGGTATGGCCATTGGCTTCCTAGATATAGGCCAACATCTGCAAAAAGCTGCAGAAAAGTAATCAGAGAGTTCACTAGGGCAGGCCCTATCTGTTGAGCCCTGGAGAGTTCAGCCTTTGACTTTGGTTTTTGTGAGCTAAGTCCAACTAAAGTACCACAAATTCCATGTCACTCATTACTTTGACAGAATTTAATTTAGCAAATCCTTCTTCAAGTATGGGTGAGAGATTCAGTCACAGAGCCCAGCTGATACAGGAGATTGAGGAGGGTCCAGCTAGTAGTATTCTTTCTAGTGGGGCAATGCCACACACTTACGGGAATATTAGCATCATGAGTGACTAAAGGTGCTATTTAGAAATAAAAGTGACAACTTCCAACTGACATTTCTCAATATGTGGGACATTCTGCATAGGAGTATTTTCTAGTTGGAAGAAGAAAGAGTGGGATGTCAAAGAAGGCAGATGGGGGGTGTCCAGTAGTCCTAAAGATAGGAGGGCACAATTGTCCTCACGATTTCACAATAATAGAGCCCTTATAATGCATGCATTTCACTGACAATTTCTTTGAAAATTGGTGAAAACCGAATCCACAGCACATTCAAGATGACAATTAAGTACATAACAATGAGGCAAAATTCTGAAAACAGGATTTTCAAATATATGTTGATCGGCCTAATGAAAAGTCAGTGATATTCCAAATTCCTGAGGCAAAGCCTGTACAAATGTATGGGGTTTGTCAGTACAGACCAAGCAAGGTGAAAAGTTGAATGACTACCCAGATAATTTGATTCCGGGAGTTTGCTTGGATCATTCAAACCAGTACTTCCCCTCTTCCTATCCTTCCCTGCCCCCCACCCCCATCCCTAGCTTTTCCCCAGCATATTTTTATATCTACAATGTCTCTATATAACTATATAAACCTTCCATTTCACTTTGACTGTGTAGACATAGGCCTCAGCTACATATGTACATACAAAATACAGTAGAAGTTCCAAGGGAACTGGATGGGCGAAGTATACTGATCTGAAACTGTTTTCCTCTACTGTGCAGCTCCAGCAAGAGGCAAAGTAAAGTGTGTGAATTAACTTGGATACATTACATCTAAAATCCCGGCCTTTCTTTCCAGGGTCTGAATTATTTGGATGATTGTCCAGACCTGACTATGGATATATATCCAGGTACATAGGCATATTTCTGTGTATGTATAGGCCATATAAATGATCTATATAGTGCCAAGTTCAAATATTTCCTTCTTTACTAATACTTATCCTTGAATTCTTAGAATACCTGCCTCCCCTTTACTTGGATTCTGGGACGAGTTAGATTATCTATGAGCAAGAGTGTCAGTTCAGAGCTATCCTTCCTCCAGAGTAAATATAGGGAGTCAGAATGGGGGATTGGGATGGATTACAAAAGAAAGAAAAGAGCTCCTGCTCTCAAGGTGCTTACACTCTCATTTTATACTCAGCTGTTGTCCTATTACCAAACAGTAGGATGAAAAGAATATTCAAATGTTGAGATGGCAGTTGACTCAATGGCAAACATTTACTTACTTGTAAATGAGTTTTTCAATTTCTAAATGGCATTCAGTAGATACAATCATATTGGCTATATAACACAAGTGGAGTGGTGTTTGGAAAATTAACTCATCTACTTGATTCTTTTTTTAAACTTTTTATTATTTATTTATTTATTTTAGAGAGAGAGCACACAAGAGCGGGGCGGGGCGCACAGAGGGAGAGGGAGAGAGAGAATCTTAAGCAGGCTCTACACCCAGCATGACGGAGCCCAGCATGGGGCTCGATCTCACGACCCTGAGATCATGACCTGAGCCGAAACTGAGAGTCAGACGCTTAACTGACTGGGTCACCCAGGCGTCCCATACTTGATTCTCTTTAAAGAGCTAATTTACAAGGTGTGCATTTTATCCATGGCTATGTATAATGATTCAATAAACTCAACAGCTGTTAAATCTCTAAGGTAACTATTAAATCCGAGGTAGGATAAAAGATGATTGCAGAGCCTCTACCCTGACCATGTTCTCTACTGATCTGTTGCTGTTGACTTCGGGATCACGGAAAGAAAGAGGGGGGAAACTGTTGAGAAAGAAGATGGAATGGGTTTGAACCCGCTGGGTTGTGGAATTAGATGTAAATGTAGAGGAGTTGTCCTCCCTCAAACCATTGGGGCCATTGTAAGAGTTAATAGATGTCATTATTTAAAGTTATCTCTTGGTTAGCACTAGTGGAGCTAAGCAATGATGCGAACATGAAGAAAAGAATTTTTATTTGAATTTGAAATGCATTGTGTGATTTTTTTTTTCCTACAGCAGATGTGTGGTCCTGATAATATTTTACTCAGGCTATTACTAAGTTACTTTATGTTACCCGAATCTATATCTATCGTAGTGGAGGTGAGTGGCTGAGGCATAAATTGAGAGACTGGGAAAGGATAGTCCCCTATTTAACTTTTGCCACAGGCAAGTCACCTGTGGGTAATCAAGAGTAATTGAATAATTCATAGGAAAAGTCAAATGTTGAATTTGTAAGCAGTTCTCCAAAGAATATGAATGTTGGGGAGCCTACCACTGAAAACTAAATCAAAACACTTTTATTCACATTAGCAGGTATGTTTGGCCCTAAGTACCCAAGCATCAGGCTGACCTTTCCAATGGACTTGAGTGCTTCTGCCCCAGACATTAAAATGCTCTTGGGGCAGGGCAGTGGAGATTTTGTGGGAAGGGGGACCTAAGTTTTGCTGGTGGCCTATCTTTTCCAAAGCATGTTTTGTGGGATTGACCATTTCCCCTGCAAACTCTTGGCCTCTATTTTCTCTGGAAGTCTGGTTTGGACAAGAACAGATGACCCACATCTCCTGACTTGCTGACAGTCCATACGAGGCGTGCCTATAAAATGGCACAGGCCACCGAATGTTCACCATGATGGTGAACGGGTGATTTCTATGTGAACTCCTGATGAGAAATGCTCCAGAGTAGGTACTGATCAGCCTTCTTTAGTGTTCGAGGCACTTTTCTGAATTTCTTGGGATAAAAACCATTTCCAGCGGGTTGCTAGTCTCCTCTGGGTGTAAGGACAAGCCATATTTTTTCCGCAAACTTTCAACACACTCTCCTTGCAATGTCTGCACGTGGAATCGTCTCAGTAGTGTAACCAGGACGACTTTCATCATCACCATGGCGATGTACTTTCCTGCACAGCTGCGGGGCCCAAAACCGAAAGGCTGAAAATACCTGTAAGGAACCTATGAAAACGATCAGACAGTTAGCCAGAGTCATGCAGTCTCTGATTCACCCTGAAACCACTGATGGGTCAGAACACTGTGACAGGGTCCAAACCATACTGTCCCCTCACTGAGATGAGTGACTGTAACTTCTTTATCCAATGTGATTCACCCCCTGTGATATATGCCCAGTTTGGACAGTCCCCACTTTTGCTTTTCACATAAATTTGCTGGGGTAAAGCAACACACATCATCTTATTACAGCCAGTGTTAGCATACTCAACTAGGTCTGTGGGATGGGCCACAGCTTTACTACTCTTCTGCATGTCACCAAGGCAAAGATTGTTTCTGTGCAAAGATGTTGACTCCTGGCCTATTAGCACCAAGCATCCAAATATTTTTAGTTCTGCAAAAAATTAATGGGGACCACATCTGTCTGTCTTGTTACCATCTGTGCTTACATAGTACCTGGCACATAGTAGATGTTCAAAAAGTTTTTGTTGACCAGTTGTCAATATAGCACGGGTTGCTCACATAGAAACGGAATGAATTAGAGAGCTGGATTAATTAAGATCATGTTTCTACATTAGATGCAGATGGAAAAATAGAACAGTGAGGGAAATATCTGGAAAATTTTGGTTAATTAACATCATTGCCTAAAATTTGACATAACTGAAGCAGAATCTACAGTATATTTCAATGATAGAAAAAGCTGAAGCTCTTCTGATTACTGAATTCTATTTAGAATGGGAACTAGTGTTCATGGGGCCATTTGGTGAACCAAAGGCAGACTGCGAAAACTAAATCTTTTGGTCTTGTTTGATTTCCATCTGAAGCACAATTGGATTTTCCTTTGCTTAGATGGTGCTAGAGCTGAGTCTATGTGATTACAAAGTGACAAGTTGAAATGGAAAAGTAGGTTGGTTGGGTTAAACAACATTTGCCTCATGGTAGCCAAATTAAGGGCCTGGACTTTTCATATTTTGACCCATTGTGTGGGCACCATGTGGATAATTCTCAGAGCTGGAGACCCAGCATCCTTGGCTTGAGGATGAATATGGTAGTCATGTTCTGAGCCAGAGGAAACATGTTCTTCTGGGGAGGCCATAGAGGGGAAGAAGTAAATAGAATGAAATGTACATGGTGCAAACACAGAACCGGAGAGGGTTTAAGAGTTGACATTTTTAAGAGTGGTGTGCTTGGTTTTAAGGAAGGGCTCTTACATTCTTTGCAAAGTTTTCAAGAGTAAATTCATTGGGCTTGGGGAAAAACTCTAGTCTATGCATTCTTCCAATATTTAGGATAATGTTAGTCCCCTTTTTCACTGGGTAGCCATCGATGACATCATCCTGTAAGGCTTTGCGCATGACCAAGTTCACAACAGGCTGGTACCGCATGCTCTCGTAGATAAAGTTTTCCACCACTTTTAATTTTTGCATATCATCAATTCTTACATCTCTTTCACCTGCGGGAACAGATAAACAGGACAAGGAGGTAATGATAGTTTCAGTATGTGATGGGCATTAAAACTCCCATAGTTTCCATAGAACAGTCTGCTCCTGGCTGAAAAAAAAAATTTTTTTTCTAGAATTCTAATGCAAACCAGTAACCTGGGCCAAATATGTCATTTGGTTCACAGCGTGTTTTGTAAAAATTCAGATTTGAAGCCAATTACTATAAAACCTAGGAGATTTCATGGAAAAGCCTGGATCTCTAGAAAAGTCAGAAAACCTGGTGATATTGGACCCACATCCCTATATGGCAATGATGGGCTGAACTTGAGTGGCTGATGAGCCCTTTAGAGGGACATCCACCTGCAGTTATATGTAGACCTACGCAGTCTGCTTCAAACATTTATCTGTCTGGCCTCTGAGGTCTTTGAGTTTTGTCTCCTCCTCTAAATTCTAGGGGACATTCACTCCTCTAGTCAAAGTGAAATGGTGAATTAAATCCCTTTCAATGAAATATTCTCCTCTGGCTGCCTGTGCAGTCATCTGCCTGGAACGCATCACTGAGAGTCCCTCCTTCCATCTCATCAAGAACAACCTATTGCGGTAGAGTGGCAAGAACCTCTATCCCTACCACAGCAAAATAGGTGCCTCAGCTAAACTCTGGGTGTCCTGGGGATTGACAGATACTCCCACTGTTTCAGGTTGGCCTGACACTGGTCAGAGAGGCTTGGATTACTCCCAGAATTGGCCAAGTTTCAGAGCAGCCTTGAATGGGTTACCACTTTTGCAGAATCAAAATCAGTCCAGGGTCCTGAGGCAGCCCTGTCTCCTATACAACTACACCATTCAGAGAGGATCTCATTTGGTCGGAGAACTCTAACAGCCCTGCCCCTTGCATACTGCTCTCTGTACACTCAAGGTCTAAGGGGGTACATTTATCTGGGGTGAGGGGGTAGAAGGGAAGACGACAGAGAAGGTAACCAGAGGCATTCCCTAGGAAGTAATTAATGTGTGTGTGTATCTAGAGGGAGCACGAACACACGTACAAATGGTTCAGCTGTTTTCCATCTTTGCAGAGGTTTATTGAAGTATCAGGGGGATGTCATGGGGCACAAACACTTTTCACCTCTCAAGGAAATTGTATTAAAGGCTCATGGTTTCAAGAGCATTTTCTCATTGTTGCCTGAACTCCCTCATTCTATGACTCTTCACTCCACTGGGTTTGCTTGTTAAGTTCTCTTTGTCCTGCCACTCTGTGAGCCCCATAAGTATAGGAATAGCTCTGGCTTAGTCACTGATGTGTCCCTGCACCTAACCCAGAACCCATAACCTGACGGGGGCACATGAGAAACCATTCTGGAATTTGGGGCTTGGATGTTATTCTGGCTTCCTGCTATCTATCTTCCCAGGAAATTTCCCATTTACAGCAACACATCTGTAGACCCTTTCTCTCACGTATTTAACTCTTCTGTGAAATTTCCCCTTACTATCAACTATTTCAAGTAGCACTCAAATGGCTTTTTTTTTTTTTTTAAGATTTTATTTATTTATTTGAGGGAAAGACACAGAGAGAGAGGGAACACAAGCAGGGGGAGTGGGAGAGGGAGAAGCAGGCTTCCCGTGGAGCGGGGAGCCCAATGCGCAGCTCTATCCCAGGACCCTGGGATCATGACCTGAGCCAAAGGCAGATGCTTAACGACTGAGCCACCCAGGCACCCCTCAGATGGCTTTAAAAAATGGTGCCACTCTACAACCAAATAAGTCATTTCACAGGGATTTTGTATAAGGTCAAGCGAGAAAAGTCTATGTCATTACTGATATCTCCTCACATGTCAGAAATGTGTTCCTAAAAAGACTATCCATGTAGGGGCGCCTGGGTGGCTCAGTCAGTTAAGCTTCTGACCCTTGATTTCCGCTCAGGTTGTGATCTCAGGGCTGTGAGATCAAGCCCTGCCTCAGGCTCCACGCTGTCTCTCTCCCTCTCCCTCTGCCCCTCCCCAACAACCCCACCCACCCCATGTGCATGATACCTGCACGCACTCTCTCTTGCCCTCTCTCTCTCTTAAAAAAAAAGATTATCCATGTGAAGGACATTTCAAATAAGGAATTCTGTTTTTTCCCCCCAGAATGCAATTGTGATTTCTTCCGAATGTGACAGTGTTTGTATGGAAGGAGGTGGCAGCGTCAGGAGCAGTGGGCGGAATGATGCTCAGGGAAAGGCAGAGCAGGGAAAACGTAGTGTTGGGAAGAGCTGAGCAGGGACCTGGTGGAGGAGGAGAGGGCAGGGGGAAGAAGGGTCTGGCATCACTGGATTTGGGGGAGAGGGAAACTGATCACTCTCCTGCCTTTGCTGTCATCCTCCCCTTGTCCTTCTGCCAATGACTGGAAGTTCACTTGTGGACAGACAGCTTGAAACCCAGAAACACTGCTGGAGATGATAGCCAGTTCCCTGGGTGGACCCACAAAAGCATTTGGCCCCGGTAAGGTAGGCAGAACATTTACGTGCACATTAAGAAAGACCTTGAAGAATACACAGCAAAGTGTTAACAGTGGTTCCCCCTGGGGAATGCAAATGAGGCTGGTGAGGAGAGTGGAAGGGGTAGGGAATGTCACTTTCTGCTTTATACATCTCTGTGTTATTTAATTTTGTTTCAATGAGAATGCATTGTTTTTATAATGAAAAAAAAAAAAAAAACCACAGTAAGAATGGAACTAACTTTGCAACCTATCTGGCATAACCAAGTGTGGCAAAATGACTACCTTTATTGTTCTCTGGGTGGATTATAATAAAGATTTTGTTTGAAATCAGATTCTTAGGACATAAAAAGCTGACGTTCAGAAGGAATTGTTATCTAAAGCTCTATTATTATTTGATCAGTTCTTACCAATAACAGTCTGGATCTCCTTCATTATTGCCTCTTCAACCTTAGGGTGCTTTGCAATGAGAAATAGCATAAAGAACACAGAGACAGACATGGTGTCTGGTGCTGCAATCAGCATTTCCAGTATGCACTGGTTCACATTCTCTCTTGTCAGGTCACCACGTTTCTGAACAATTGGAAGAAGGGAGAAAAATTGGAAAAGTGAATCAAAGCTTCCAAAAAGAAGGGAAAGGGACAGTCGGGGTCAAAAACATCAATGAAATGAAGTCATAAATATTAAATCTCTGTAATTGACTATGGACATTTTTCATAGTAGTCTTCAGCTGAAAGCAGAAAAATTTAACCAATTATCTACGTATTTACTGTCTCTGAGCTCTCTCATTTTCATATTTTGTATTGTCCAGACACAGTAGTTTCAGTCTTAAAGGTTAGTTTTGCCAAAATGTCTAATGAGTGGGCTCTTTGGGTTGTCATTATAGAAGTACTAGAGCAGATACTTAAAAGCAGAAGTATGAAACAATTACAAGAGGGGGTCTTTACATAACCTACACACAGTCAAATACATATACTGTATGGGAATTATGGTTAATCCAGGTCAGTACCTCAGCAAAAATCAACTCGGTGGCAAAATCCATATAGTCTTCCAGTTTCTCTGCTGTGGAAATTCTGTGTCTTTTTTCTTCTATCAGAATTTCCATGGCATCTTTCAAATCCTTGCTAAAAAAAAAAGTGAAAATATAATCTATCGGTAGTCAGTTAAGACATCTAGAAAAATGAATTCACTTGCCATTTGTTTAAATAAAATTATCTGCTTTAATTGAAGCCATTAGCACTCACGAATAACTGAATTTAAACTTAATTCTTCATAAAGATCCTTAAATTACATATTCATTATACTTCATGTTAAGGAACCAAATTTAGCTAAGGTTTCTAGGTACTGGCAGCAAAATGAAGGCTGTAACCTCTAGTTAAAGGTTAAAAGCTGGTACCAAAATGGTAAATCCAGCCGTGTTTTCTGATTTTTGATGTGTCCAGTACAGTGTCTAAATTGAAAAACAAAACCAAAAGCCAGTGAAGGTCTTCAGTGGGGGCAGGCACTCTCCAATTTGCCCCCGGCACCTTCACTTCCGGTGGACTTGTAACCACCCAGCCCATTTCTCTTTGCCCAGCTCTGGAAACAATTGAGTTTGAGATTTCCTACTCTAGAAAGTGAACACAAGGGATCAAGTATTATTCTTGATATTTATTCTTGTACCTCGCAGTTTCTGCCACATAGTAAACATGAAGTAGATACATACTGACTGACTAGCCGCATGAGTATGTATAGCATATGCATTTTGACAGCGTAGTAGAGGGAAGAGCACCTTGGAAAGAGAGAGTCAGGTTCTAGTTCAGATCGTTCTCTTTCTATGTAACCTACTTTACATCTCTTACATCTCTTTTTAAGGGAAGGGCTCAGACTCAGTGAACAATAAGTTCATCTTAAGATCTAGATTCTGCTATTCTTGCCTTTGTCTTAAAGGGTATGCCTCCATGTGTAAGTGTATTGTCCCCTAACCTCAGGGAATGGTATTCTGCATTACATTAAATGTACAATAAATCTTTCTTTGAAATTTTTGTTGACATGGTCACCTGTACGCCCTGTTGATGATGTTGACATGAATGGCCTCTGTGTTTACTCCAGTGCAGTAAGAAAAGTAAGGGAAGATTCTTTAAGATTCCTCCCACTTTTTAAAGTTTCTTTTGGGCATCTCAAGGAAGGTGTTTATTTTTTTTTAAAGATTTTATTTATTCATTTCTCGGGGTGGGGGGAAAGAGAACAAGCAGGGGGAACGGCAGGCAGAGGGAGATGCAGGGTCCCCACTGAGCAAGGAGCCTGAGGCAGGACTCGATCCCAGGACCCTGGGATCATGACCTGAGCCGAAGGCAGACGTTTAACTGACTGAGCCACCCAGGCGTCCCTCAGGGAAGGTGTTTAAACATTTGAAGAGGTATTCTTCAGGCTAGTATAGTAATTGTGTCACTCAAAATGAGGGTGCCATCTATTGTGTATCTCTGTAAGTGTGAATATAGATACATACATACCGCCAGGAATACACCAAGGATACATTCACATTCATTCATTCATCTACCAGTCCATTTATTCAGCAAATATTTGTTGAAACTCTTACATAGAAGGGACGGATATTCACTCAGTTGGTGGGCTGTGAATGCTTGTAGCATTCCTACCTGAGCAATGGCCCCTAAATGGTCTAGGAGTTGTTGAAATGCCCTAAGACTATAAATTCATGGAGAATTCCTTGATGGAACTACAGCCACTTCTGAACATCTACTTCCTCCCTGGGCCAGAATTGGGGGTCTGTGAATGCCCATTGGGATCCTACTTATTCAGGTTAATGTATGCATCTGAATTTATATGCCCTTAAAAACTGGGAGAATTGAGTTCAGTGACAGTCTTCAGGGAATAGGAAATCTGACTTACAAACATGTATTATAAGAATATATCTGTGAGTCTGTGTTTTGGAACTCTGAGCGTATTTTTCACGCAAACAAGGGTGGCTAGGTTATCAGTCCAGGCCACAAACACCTATTTAAGGTATTCTGTGGCTAAAAAGCCTTAAACTTGCCAGAATAAAAAGTAGAAAACAATATTGCTGTAATATTGGGAATCAAGACAGGCAGAAGTATAAAATCGAATAAATAGGGGTGGGAGTAGATGTCCCAGAATCCTTTCCATCAGTATATTTCTAAAAAGTATTGGCATGACAGAGAAAGACAACTAGTATATGATCTCATTTATATGTGGAATCTTAAAACAAAACAAAACAAAAAAAACTCTAGCTCATAGATACAGAGAACAGATTGGTGGCTGCCAGAGGTGGGGGTGGGGGTAAGGCTGGGCAAAATGCCTGAAGGGAGTCAAAAGGTACAAACTTCTAGTTATAAAATAAATAAATCACGGAGACATGATGCACAACATGGTGACTATAGTTAATACTGTATTGCAGATTTGAAAGTTGCCAAGAGAATAGATCTTAAAAGTTTTCACCACAAGAAAAAAGTTTTGTAACTAGATATAATGGTGATCATTTCACAATATATACAAATACTGAGTCATGATGTTGTTTGTATACCTGAAAGTAATATAATGTTTTATGTCAATTATACCTCATTTAAAAAAAAAAAGACATTGACATTATTGCAATGGACATGGATGGGAGAGGAGATTAAAAGATTTCTCGAAGTCTTTACTGCTCTAGGATATAGGAGATATAGATTAATGTACTGACCACTGGCAAATATTATATACAGAGGGAGAGTTGCGGAGCTAATTTCTATAGAAACCTAAGAGAAACCATTATACAGTTTCATGCAATAAGTTTCAGTGGGCTTGCTGGCCAAAACCAAAGCCATACTAATGACCAGGAACTATAAAATGAGACTCTTCAGACCACTGCCAGATTTGAACATAGGGAAGAGATGAATCCTTCATCTCATTGATTCAAGTCACAATAAGGTCTGGTGGAAACTAAATGAAACGTATAAAGACCCAGGTGTCCAAATCACCTACCTAATACTCACCAACCACATGAGAATATATAAAGCAACATCAAGTTGGCTTCCTTCCTGGAGACTAACGTTACTAAATTTCAAAATACACAAACAGGATAAAGTTGGGTCTTTGCACAAGTTGGGAACTTTTAGAGATGGAGAATTTAAGATCATCAGGGACATCTGGGAGAAGATATGAACAGAGGGAAGGAGAAAACTAACATCTTTAGCGCCTTCCATGTGCCATCCTCTGTCTTAATTGCCCTGTGTATAGGATCTCATTAATCTATATCTCTATTCTGGAAGGTAGGTTATATTTTACTTTAAATAACTTCCCAAAGCCATTTAGTTACTAAGCAGTAGAGACAGGATATAAACCAGGTCTGTCTGTCTCTAAATCCTGTAGGCTTTTCACTAGTGGTTAGAGGGGGCAGTGTTTAGTGGCTGGCTACTTAAACTCTAGAAACCTATTTTTTAGTCTATAGGCCATTGGGCATTTGTCCAATTTTTGTCTAGACCCGTCTATAACCAAAGCAAAGTCATTAATGACGGTTTCAGGATTCCCCAAAGACTATTATCTATGACTAAAAAAAAGGAAATCACACATTTTATTGAAGTCCATTATATTCATTGTGAAAAAATTCTTTTGAGACTACTGTTAATTCCTACAAGTTGAATTATGTTAAGTTCATTCAGAAGCAACATGACTATAAAATGATTTTGTGTTTCCATTTTCCAGATATGAAAAGAGAATTTTTACAGATAATAATGATAGGTTCAGCCAACCCTTCTCTTCAACTCAAACTACACTGCGGTGTCCTAATTCCAGACATGGGGCTCGCAGACCACCCACTTGGCCCCCTTGTTGAAAAGCTGCCTGGGCCCAACGCTTCCCTTACTCTTGGGTCTGGCCACCGCATGCAGCCAAATTGCTTACAGTGTTTCATCAGCAACTTAATCCACAGCTCTCCTGTGGGTTCTGAAGAGCAGAAAGCTAGCCGAAGAGGCCAGCAATAGCAAAGACACAACCCAAAGTCAATCCAATCTCACTGATAAGTTTTCCAAACTTGTGTTACTTACACAGACTTTTCATACTTTTTGTATAGCCAAGAAATCTTAAAGAAGATGTCCGGTTTGAGAAGGAGAGCTTGCCATGCATCAAAATAACCCTGGATTTTAACCACGATGGCACTTTCTGGAAAAACAAACAAACAAAAAAGCAGAGTAGTTGAGCAAAAATGTTAAGCCCGAGGAAGGGTATTCTGAGAAGAGAAGATCCCCTGTATAGAGTCTCTTACCAGCCTGGGCTTCAATGGGTGTTTCAGCAATATGAGTGCCACTAGACAAATCAACATTAATTTATTCTGCTTGACATCTAAATCAACCAAGTTAACCAGAGATTTGCCACTTTTCAAGTTTGTGTTAGAGACAAAGCCTAGAATCTCACATGCCCCTCTTGGACTGAGTGTCCAACTCCTTCCTGTTTTTTTGGACGATGGGAAATAAGAGGGACACCAGGAATTATGGCTGTTATTGGCCTCAATTCTGGCACCTGCGAGGGCAAAAAGCCATGCCACTTTTCTGGTTACATTTTGGTCCAGAGTATAGAATTCATCTTAGTATCCCTAATGTCTTGTCCTGAGCCTCATGCATTGCCAGCTCCTAATGAATGTCCTTAAATTGCATGTTTAGGGAAACAAAACCCCTGCTTTTTTCAAACTGTACAAAAAGGAAGGGAACAGACATTTCTTTTCAACTGCTAAATACCAGTCACCATGCAAAACGCTTTACAGAAGAGACCTCATTTAATCCTTACAGTCTTGCTAGGGGAGTGATATAGTGTCATCACTTTTTCAAATGAAGAAACTGCGGTTCGTAGAAAGGGAAGCTTGGGAAGCTTGCCTAACACCATGCAGCCAGTTGTGGCAGGCAGGCCCTCGGGCTGGAGCCCAGCCGTATCTGACCTCAGAGCAATGTTCTTTCTCCTTGTTGCACTGGTTCCCTTAGGCAAATTGAGAGTTTAACCAGGACAGGGTGTGGAGAAGAGGAATCAAGGTACTCTGCATGGGTTATGCAGGTTCTTAGCATCACAGCCTGCATCCCTAAATTAACAGAGAGATTTACAATTCTGTTTACTTAATCCTTCCTAAGAGGCCAGCCGGGGACCATGAAGCAGGGACTAATAAAATACAGACTTGCCTGACCTTTGGAGAGCTGCATGTAGGACAGGCCAGCTGGGATTAGAGTTTCTGTCTGAAGGGGATGAGGCAAGGGGTGTGATTAAAAATACTCAGAGTTGAATGGGGCTCCCATTCAAATGGCAGTCAGATGAGGTTTCTGTGACTCTTGTAGGAAATAAGTAAAGAGCCGGACACATGAGGTAAGCAGAGCTAGAGAGGAGAAAAGGAGGGCTCATAGCTTGTCTGTTCTTCCAAATGTGGCCAATGAGGCAACAGGTGTTATAGCTCAGCTCCTTTGGGCCAGTGTTAAAATGAGGTGCTGTTCCCTCCCTCAAACCCGGATGTGGCTCCTGGTCTCATTTCATTTCGGCTGATGTGCAGGTGTCCTCCCTGTGCAGGCCTTTCCTGACAACCCTCTCTGGGATAGCCACCCACTCCCCCTCCTTCTTCACTTCCTATCCCCTTGCCCTGCTTCGTTTATTCTTCAGGGCACTTAGTATTGCCTGATGTGTTATTAGATATTTACTTGTTTGCTGTTTATATTGCCACTGGGATGTGACCTCCTTGAAGGCAAGGACTTTATCTGTCTTGTTCACTGCTCAATCCCCAGAACCTAGAACAGTGCCTAGCATAAAATAGGCAATTAGCAAATATTTTTTGAATGAATGCATGAGTCAATGAACATGCTAGAATTCAGGGAAAATTACATTAAGCTGGATAATAGCAGCATGGAATTAACCCAACTGATTGTTTATTTTTTGATGGTGATAGAGTTGCATGTATATGTTTTAATATTTGTTTCTGTAGTATAGTGACAGGAGTAGCTTTTTGAGTGGGACATTCTTGCCAGAGTTGTTATAATGCTAAGTGACAAACTATACGTAAAGCAACTTTTTTATAGTAGATTCTAAATTAATGGTAGCTATTTTCATCATTTCCAGCAGCACCAGCACCAGCACCATTATCATTGTATAGACAGAGTCCAAGTTTTCATGCTTAGTAGCTTTGAGGGAGGAGGGTACATGTATATTTATGTACATATGTATGTATGTATATCTGTGTGTGTGCGTGTGTGTGTGTGTGTATGTGCCCACAAGAATGGTTGGAATTGGTTAAATTTATCAGTTTGATTGATAGTAGGGTGTATTCATGGCCAAATGAACTGATCACATTTGTCAAGTTTTGACTGTGGGTAGAATCATATTTCCCAGAGCAATGAGGAGAGATACAAAAGAGGAGATGGCCCCTACTTACAGAAACTTCTGTCTTGTAAATGAACAAGGCAGACACACTAGAAAAAAAATCATAAGAATACTTAGAGATGTTTGAACAAGAGCAATGTACAAAAACAGCATTATCTTTCCTTGAGTCTCTTATCCCCTTCATCCCCTTGTTCAATAAAGGGCAGAATGTCAATTCTCAAGTACCGTCCAAGGGGATCCCCAGGAAGAGAATGTTAGAGGTGTCCAGCATGATGCGCCGCATGAGGGTCAACACGTCGATGTAACCCAATTCGTTGCTGACCTCCTCCAACCTGTCCAGATGTGTGATGATGGATCCAACACAAATTGTCACCATGCGCACAAGGCCGGGGCCAGACAAAGCTGAGGGTAACACATCAGAGAGTGAGTCGCATGAACTCAGGGGCACACACAATCAGGTTATTTTGGCCTTTTCTGTTTGGAGTTTAACTATACATGATTTTTTATTCAGTAACTTGGCAGAAATTTTCATGTTCTTTTTTATACTTTTCTGCACTCTCCTAATTTTCTACAAACATGCATCACCTTTATGGGTAAAAGTGAATGAATGAATGAATAAAAATCTTATTTTAAACAAAATATTCAAAATTAAACTCTTCTTCATGTTACAGAAAATCATTTGTGAGACTGCAAATGAAACATTTAGTACTTGCGGTCATGAATCACACATCAGTGGTTTTCCATATTTACTGTATATATATTTCTCTAAAGAAGGTTTGGATTTGGCCAGGGAGATACTTATGTTTCAACAGGTGGCAGGGTATTGCTATCGAACTACTCAAACTGGACCTTAACTATTTGATCTAAAGTGCTTCCTGTTTAATTGTGATTTATGTGGTTCAAAATGCTAGTCTTACAAATTATCAAAAGGGTTCTTGATTTTGGTTTCTCCTCAAACTACTTCTAGATTTGTTTTACTCAACCAAGGTCATGACAATTAAGCAATTTTTTTGTTTGCATACTAGTCTTCCCCACTGGTTGGGAATTCTTGAAGGGCAGTGACAACCTCCTATTAGCACTGTCCTTCAAGTCCACAGTACATGGTGGCCTTCAAATCATATTTGTCAAATAGAGGAATGAACAAATGAAAGGATGGGTGAATAAATGAGTAAAGACAGGTAGAGTGAATTGGCTCTGCTCTAGATCATCTGGGCAGCTAGTGGTTCGTGGTGGTAGGTGATCTATCTAGAGAGTTTAACTCTTAAAGCCCTACTTTCTCTCTTTGTTCTATTTTTTTTTTTAAGCTTTCTTTAAGAGTTATCTCTCCTATTTATGTATTTTATTATTCAGACTTACTGTTAAAGTCAGTTCTTGAAATGCAATGAAAAATCTTGGGGAAATTTGTAGCCATAATTCTTTCTTAAAAAAAAAAAACAAATATCAGTTGCACAACAGAAGCCCCTGAAGGCAGACTTTGCAAATAAGAAAGGAAGCCTGGTGAGCAGTTCTAGATTCTTAAGATTTCTACTTATATGTAAAAAGGAAGGTTGCATTGGTAGCATACTTTCTGACTGTAGGAAATACCTGGCCGATATGAAAGGCCAGGCTGTTGTTTCCTGGGGGACTATCACATTCACAGGTGGGACGCATGATTCCTTAATGACTCAGCACTTTGTGTGGAAGGGTTGGCTTCGAATATCACTGGTGGTTTCCTCCCAGACCGATGTATGACTTGCCTCTATCGTCCTAGAGCTGGAAGCCACGTTTCAAATGTATAAGCAAAATGTAATATCATTGCTTATAGGCAGTGGCATGATGTGGATATAATTTTAATTTTTAAAATGTGTGAAGAAGTACTGAATCTTATCCAGGTTTAAAAAAGTGAGCAAGTAATCAGCATAATTCCTTCACTATGGACAACTCTCTTGGCAGTTTCAGGAAACAGAGGCTATTTCTTGACCCTCCACCTTCATCTCTCCAGGATGGGCCATTTGCCTAGGCTGCACTTCACTATTTCTCCATAGATACACCCAGGCAATCAATGCCTTCATTAATGTTACTACTTTAGATACCAAAACATACCCCCAAATTTCTACTATATCAGGAAAACTAATGAGAAACATAACTCTAAAAGGAAATTCAAGAAATGCTTGGGGGGCGCCTAGATGGCTCAATCAGTTAAGCGTCTGCCTTCAGCTCAGGTCATGATCTCAGGGTCCTGGGATCGAGTTCCACATCGGGCTCCCTGTTCAGCGGGGAGTCTGCTTCTCCCTCTGCCTCCGCCTCTCACTCATGTTCTCTCTCTCTCAAATAAATAAAATCTTAAAAAAAAGAGAAATGCTTGTAACTCATTGATTACTAAAAATGTCAGAGACAACAGGGAACTTTTAATAAGCAATTAGACTTCTATTATTTTTTTTAGACCTCTATTTTGGCATTTAATCTGAGTAGTTTTGTAATGTTTTTATTAGAAAATCTGATCTTCTATATATATAGGGCTTATCTTTAAAAAAGATTTTTTTTAATTGATTCCAAGTGCCATAGATTCTACTCTTTTTAAAAAAAAAAAAAATTTATTTATTTATTTTAGAGAGAGGGAGTGAGGGGTAGCAGAGAGGGACAGAGGGAGAGAGAAAGAGAATCTTAAGCAGACTCCATGCTGAGTGCTGAGCCTGACTCAGGGCTCGATATAATGACCTGAGATCATGACCCTGAGATCACCACCTGAGCCAAAACCAAGAGTCAGACACTTAACTGACTGCACCACCCCCGTGCCCCAGATTCTACTCTTTTAACATCTCTTACACTGATGACTTCCCTTCCATCCACCCTGTATCACTGCAGTAGCTCCTAATTGTTCTCACTGCTCACAGTCGTGCCTTCTGTCAATGAATCATTCATTCTGCTACGAGAGGAATTTTTCTAAAACTCAAATATGTTCATGTCATTCTGCTTAATATCTTGAATGATTTACTGTAGCTTTTGAGATAAACTCAATTCAGTGCCTTCCCCTTGGCCTCATGCCTACATGTATCCATGCCAGGCATGAGGGCCTACTTACAGTTAGTTCCCTGGACATACAGTGCTGATCTACCCTTCTCTGTCTTGGAGTATCTTGTTCTTTCCTTCTGTGGAATGCATCCTTGTCAAACTTTCTTAATGTAGGTAGCTTTTACCTTCTTTCCAAACTTATTGTAAGCATCCACTCCTCAGAAAGCCTCTCATGACCCCTGAGGATACTTTAGATGGCCCATTTTTTCTGTGCCCTATAACACTCTGCACACACCTCTAGCATAACACATCACCTAGGATGATATTTGGTGATGTATTGATCTGCCACTCTGCCCCTCCCCCTATTATAAATTCCTTGAGGGCAGGGACCATGTCTTGACTATCATTGTATTTTAGGTACCTAGTTCAATGATAAGAACACAGTAGTTTGTTAAACAAATGGATGAGTTTAGAAAATTCTATTAATCTAAAAAATTTAAAAATTCTATTAATTTTTGCATGGCAAGGTAGAGGATGTTGGTATGTGAGAGTTAACTGCTCCTAAATACTAGTTCACATGTTCCTAATGTGCCTGGGCCAAACCGCAAAGTAAAAAAAAACTTACATTTCAAATCTTGTCATTTGCAACAACATGGATGAACCTAGAGGGTATTATGCTAAGTGAAATAAGTCATACAGAAAAAGACAAATACCACATGACTTCACTTATATGTGGAATCTAAAGAACAAAACAAATGAACAAACAAATGAAAAGGAATAGACTCAAATGCAAAGAACAAACTGGTGGTTGCTAGAAGGGAAAGGGTGGGGGGATGGGTGAAATAGGTGAAGGTGATTAAGAGGTACAAACTTCCAGTTATAAAATAAATAAGTCATGGGGATATAATTTACAGCATAGGAAATATATTCAATAATATTGTCACATTTTTGTATTGTGACAGATGGTGACTACACTTATTGTGGGGACCATTTCATAACATGTATAATTGTTGAATCACTAAGTTGTACACCTAAAACTAATATAATACTGTATGTCAACTATACTTCAACAAAAACAAACAAAAAACCACATTTCTGTAGGATCTTACAGCATTATTTCATTTATTCTTCATAATAACCCTAGAATTAATGTTCTATTGTCTTTATCACCTTTTGTGGAGAAGGAAACTGAAGCTCAGAGAGGAGTGACTTGTCCAAGGTCATATAGCTAGTAAAGTGGCAGAACTAGGACTTGAAGCCAAAACCTATAATCCTGAGGTCTATACTCTTTTCATTAAACCAGTCTGCAGTTTTCTAAGGCATGAGAGAGGATTGATCTGCCCCAACATGAGTGGTAGGCAGAATAATAGCCCCCTAAACCTGTCCAGGTCCTAGTCCCTGGAACCTATTAATATGTTACTTTACATGGAAAAAAGGACTTGACACATATGATTCAAGTTAAGGACCTTGAGATGGGGAGATTACTGTGGATTATCTGGGTGGCCCCAACCTAATTACATGAGTCCTCAAAAACAAAGAACCTTTCCCAGTTGACGTCAGAGTCAGAAATTGATGTGATGACAGAAGGATGGTCTGAGAGATGTGATAGAAAAAGGACTTGACCCACTGTTGCTAGCTTTGAAGGCAGAGGAAGGGGCTATAGGCCAAGGGATGCAGGTGGCCTCTGAGGCTGGAAAAGACAAAGAAACTGATTCTCCTCTGGAGCCTCCAGAAACACAGCCCAGCCAACACCTTGATGTTAGCCCACTGAGACCCACATCAAATTTTTGACCTACAGAACTATAAGATAATCGATGTATTGTTTTAAGTCACTAAGTTTGTGGCAATTTGTTACAGCAGCAATAGGAGTCAAATACAGTGGAGTCTACAATAGAGTTGTATGAATCTTGGTAATGGGCAACTCTGTAGAGAGAATCAGTGCTCAGCTGGGACAGACATAGCTTCTCAGTAGCCACATGGGAGGCATCCAGGTTCACTACAGAGGCTGGCTTAGAGGGAAGAATATTGCACTGTCAGACCTAAGATCCATCTAGCCCCAGATTCTATCACTGACAGTGTTTCCAGGACATGATTATCTTCTTTGATGTTGATGTCAAAGACTGGTCATGTATATTCCTCAACTGCTTCATTTCCAACAAAATACAGTAAAGGGGGAAATCACTAGTCAAGGAGCCTTGGGATCAGATCTTTGCTCATTATTATTTGTTATGTTGTCTGAGCAAAAATCACAACCTCTCTAGAACTGCATTTCCCCAACTATAAAATTCAGAGACTGGATGAGATGATATATATAGTCCTTCCTAGTTCTAAAATCTCTAATTTTATTTGCAAATTGCTTTCTGTTAAAACATCTGTGATGTCAGTAAATGATTCAGTAAACACATTGTTTGGCTATGTTTGAATCAAACATGTGACTGACACACTAAATTCTTAATTGAAATGATCCTAAGTACAGAGCTCTATCTCTTCTTCACGTCCATGGAATTGCTTTGTGCATCAACAGGAAGAACAGAGTTTGTGGTGATTAAAAATGTAAGCACTGGCGTTGTCTTCTGGGCCACCATTTACTAATTTGGGGACCTTGGGTAAGTTACTTAACCTATTTACTTAAGCTTCAGTTTTCTTATGTGTAAAATATAAGTGACAAGAATATTTACCACATGGGGTTGCTGTGGGATTAAAATATCAAGTACTTAGAACAGTGCCTACCATATCTTATTATTTCAAAATAAGTGAAGCAGCAGAATTTAAATTCCAGAAAAGGTGGAGGGCGCATTTATTGACAAAAGAACAGAATGTCACCAGCACCTGATTACCTTTTGTAAAGAAAGGTCGAATGGCTTTCCAGAGGGTTGGATTATTGTTAAATATGATGCCGTTTTCATGCATGCCGATGCACTGCAGTCCAAGTTTGCTGCCAAATCGGGAGCTATAGTGACTGTGCTTCATTATGTGGAACATACTTGAGGACCTGCAGAGATAGCAAACTTTGGTGTTAATTTTTAAGGATCAGGAGAACTCATGGTGATGATTTTGACTACCAGGTGGCTCTCTTAGCAAATGCATGTTGATCTAAATGCAAGGCATTTGAGGGGTGCCAGTCGGTTAAGCATCCAACTCTTGGTTTTGGCTCAGGTCATGATCTTGAGGTCCTGAGATTAAGCCCCACAGTGGGCTCCATGCTCAGTGGGGAGTCTGCTGGAGATTCTCTCTCCCTCTCCCTCTCCCTCTGCCCCTCCCCCCACTCACACTCTCTCTCCCTCTCTCTAAAAATAAATAAATAAATCTTTTAAAAAAATAAATGCAAGGTATTCTAGTATTTATATTGAGTAAGTGTTTGTTAGCATAAGAACATCCCTCTCCAGTTGAAATATTCCTACCTACTGACTCCCTGCTTGAGCATCACAAAAGATAGAACACACACACACACACACACACACCCCATTCCTTATTTCCCTTTTTTTTTTTTTCTAACTCCATGTCACCAAAATACTACCCACTACTGGGACCAGAGCTGCAAGGCTTTGAGGAGCTGAGCCCTCCACACCACCAGAGGGTCCCGAAAGCCTCCAGCCCCACTCCAGACGGTGCCACCCCCTGCTGGAGTGAGTCTCAGAATCCTGAGTTCCTGGAATTGCCGAAGTCTTCTTCCATTTAGAACCAACAGTTCTGCCTCAGACCACCTATCCTCAGAATCTCTCATCAGGCGTGGCCCCTCCAGTGGGTATCATTCTGGGCTTGAAGGACATCTCCTGGGCACTACTGGCTCTGGCCTTAGCTGGCTGGGCTGGGCCTGGAAGGCTCTCTGTGGTGGTGACAGCAGCTATCTTGAGACTCTGCATTCCATCCTGACTCATCAGGGTCTCCAGGGTCACAGAGTTCTCTCAGGATATAGTAAGCATAAGCAGATTTACTTCTCTCCATATATATTTTTAGCAACTTCAAAAAATTTCCACTCAAGTATATCCAAATGGATCACCATTTTTCTTGGAGATAGAAAAAGGGAGCAGGGTTTGGGAATTAAAAAGAGGGGCAGAGTGGTTAGTAGAGGAGGCGTAGAGGTTTTCGGCATGCAACCATGGGAGTGTGAAGAAAGGGGAGACAGGGTAAACTGTCAGGAGTCTGACTTTTGGCTATGTTAACAGTGCCAGAGCCAGGCTGTGTATAAATGTTGCCTACCTATGTATGCTCTGAGGGGATTGTAGGCAGACCTCAAGTGACATAACCCTTGACCTTGGGGCTGAGAACTAAACTACTCAGGTCTGCCAGGTAAGTTAAAATAGATCCCCCAAAGCTTTTTTTCACCTGAGGATTATAAATTACTCCATATCTCTGAGATCAGAGTGGAGTTCAGAGGCAGAGATCATAAAATTAGAAAGGAACTAAATATTTGAGCAGAGGAATAGGAAGAAAATAGGCACATTATTGCAAGAAAGCAAAATATATTTATAAACATCTCTCTGATACTGCAAAGGAGGGAGAACCTGGGCATTTTTCTGGTGTGGGAGGGGTAGAGGGAAAAAAAAAAGTAACAGAATGGTGCCTTAAATGTGCAAATTCAAAATACATAAAATATCCGTGTTACATTTTAGATACTGTTGTTATTTTTTTTATTTTGGTGAACTTAATATTTATACAAGTTTTCACATGTTCATTTTGACTTTGGTTCTTCCTCTCCACTTCTCCACTGAAATTTTGTTTCTTGGCTGCAAATTCTCCTACTATAGGGCGTTTCTGAACACATAACCCTTAGAGATAGGGAGTGGCCATTATATAGAATGGCCACTCACATATATAGGTATATGCACCTGGTTCTTACACTGGGCTGGAGGGGCCATCTTACCACTTGCTCTTCCCTCTTAAAGTTGATACTTGGTTCCTAAAAGGATGACTTTGCCTTAATGAGATTGTTCAGTTAACAATCGAGTTAACAACCAAGCCAATCTTGGCTGCAAATTCTCCTACTATGGGGCGTTTCTGAACACATAACCCTTAGAGATGGGGAGTGGCCATTATATAGAATGGCCACTCACATATATAGGTATATGCACCTGGTTCTTACATTGGGCTGGAGGGGCCATCTTACCACTTGCTCTTCCCTCTTAAAGTTGATACTTGGTTCCTAAAAGGATGACGTTGCCTTAATGAGGTTGTTCAGTTAATGCCTGTGAAAACACATTCCCAAAGAAGATATTGGGCCAAAGGAGCTGTGCTCTGGCTGAGTAGATTAGGCTGCGGGCTAAGTATTAGCCAAACCCTCACATTTATGATGGTTCCATAGTCCCATTTAAATTTTAAAAGAAAGACCCTGAAATAATGGCAGTGTCAAGAAATGAAAGCAGTATTATTATATGAATAAATTATGTACTAGATAATTTCTTTCAGGAAAAAAATATCTTATTTTCAAATCGAAACACTCTCTATTAAGTCAGATATTCTCTTGAATTGATTCCAGATGATGTTCATCAAATGATCGCTGAGTTTTGGACAAGTTTTTTTCTCTTCCCAGCAACAAAAATAAAACAAAAATCCAGATGCTTCTGTTTGTATTCCAGAGAATTAATTTGACTGACAAACAGATGAAATTTTGCCCTGTATAGAAAAATCATGCTATGAGAGGACTGAAAAGCTTATTAATAGATTTCAGGACTTTAGCTTCTCTTACCTTCCCCTACCTTAGTCTATAATGACAGCAGAAAGTAAATAATTTGTACATTCTTTATTCACAAATTCATATCTAAAAATTTTAAGTGCTCAGAGGTAAAACAGAACACTATTTTTTTCTGTTCTGACCCCTAGAGCTTTTATATACTGCATTTAACCACATTAGCCTGTCCATTTAATTTGAAGAATTACTAATCAATTTTAAAAAGAGAACAAGAGACCCCAGACTTTAACCCAACTAAATGTGTATTAGTTAATAAAGAGCTAACTTCAAACATAAATGTGTTCTTTAGGGGGCGCCAACATCTCAGTGATTTTTGAGTCGGAGGCTCGGACTTGGCAACAGACAAAGATGGAAGTGATACACCTTGCAGGAGAAGAGTGACCAGCTGCAGGTGAGCAATTTAAAACCAAGTCTTTGATCAAAAAGAGGCTGGCTTTATCTAACCAGAGTAAATCGAGAAAGTGAAGAAAAGAAAGTTGGTGAAGAACTAGGGACTCCAGCCCAGAGCTCTCAGGGCATTCAGCAAAACAGTAGAGACCTTGCTCCAGCCTTGGGGGCCAGCCTGTAATACCAGTTAAGGGAGATGTTATACTGACTGGGAGAGTAAAGATTTCTTACCACTCAAGAGAGACCAAGGGAGTCCCCAAGCTCAGAAAAGATAGTGGGTAGTGTAAATTGTATGGTAACTGGGGCCATTCTTTTTCTTCCTTCCTTCCTTCCTTCCTTCCTTCCTTCCTTCCTTCCTTCCTTCCTTCCTTTCTCTTTCTTTCTTTCTTTCTTTCTTCCTTTCTCTTCCTTCCTTCCTTCCTTCCTTCCTTCCTTCCTTCCTTCCTTCCTTCCTTCCTTTCTCTTTCTTTCTTTCTTTCTTTCTTCCTTTCTCTTCCTTCCTTCCTTCCTTCCTTCCTTCCTTCCTTCCTTCCTTCCTTCCTTATTTGAGTATAGCTGACACAGTGTTACATTAGTTTCAGGAATACAACATGGTCATTCAACCAGTTTATACATTATGCTGTGCTCACCACAAGTGTAGCTGCTATCTCTCACTATACAGGGCTATTACAGTACCATTGACTGTATTCCCTATCCTGTACCTTTCATCCTTGTGACTTACTCACTTCGTAACTGGAAGCCTGTATCCCCCATTACCCTTCATTATTCTTCTTTAAACATGACTGAAGTCAAAAGACATTGCCAAAGATGGCAAACCTATTGTCTATTCAAAATGAAAAGTAGCCAGAGTAAGTTCTTAAGTAGTGAGGAGGAAGCCACCTTCAGTTCTGAATTTAAAGGACTCACACAGGGGCACCTGGCTGGCTCAGTTGGTGGAGCATAGGACTCTTGATCTTGGGGTTGTGACGTTGAGACCCATGTCAGGTGTGGAGGTTACTTAAAAATAAAATCTTCAAAAGAATAAAAAATTTAAAAAATACAATCTTCAAAAAAGAACAAAAGGACTAACATATGTGGCTGGGTTCAAGAGTGGTAAGTACTAGAAATATGGAGGAGAAACTAATGGAATAATTGGTACCAAACATTTAAAAGTACTTGCCTGTGTAGACCTATTTTGTGCCTGAGACTTATGGTCCATCGATTCCATTGCCTTTCCCCTGTCCTTTGTCCCTCTAATAGCCTCACTTACCCAGCTTAAATACTGGAGTCACTGCAAGAGAAAAACGATCTTTATAACAGAGAGATCTGCCTGTAACTACCCTACCCAATGGTCACATTTAACATCCCTTATAGAGGGACAACTTTTCCTTGTCTCTTGATGTGATGCAATATGAAGTGCCCAATACTACCAGGGAAGTATCATTACAAAAGTGTTTAACCTGAATGAAACTGAGCTTTAAGACATAATTTTCAGTTTATAAGGAATACAGGGAATGGAGTAATATGTTAAGTAACACCATAATGTAATGAGAGAAATTCGGAAATATGGAACATCCTATAAGACAATTGACCTGGTCTCTTCCAAAGATCAATGTCATGTGGGGCAGGGAATGGGAGGACTGCTCTTTCAACTTTCCTGTTCATTTGAACATTTTCTTAATAGAAAGTTGGAAAAAAAAACATTTTATTGTTAATCATTAAGATCACTCTCTTCCCATGCATTCTCAACTCCCTTGACTCTCTCCTTACTTTGTCATAGTTGCGTGGTAAAACCTCACCCCTGGCTAAATCCAACTTTTAGCTTTCTCTGTGCTTGCCCCTGGCAGCTGAATGTGGCTGGGAAAAAAAAACCACACATGCACATGTTCACACACACACACGCACAGACACACACAGACACACACACACACACACACACACACAGGTCCCAGTTAAATTCAAGGGGGTCCTTAGTGCAGCTGGCCATTCTACAGTTCCCCAAGTCCGTTCACTCTCACTGTTCTAGATGACTATTATATCCTGCCTTCTCTCTCCTCAAATATTCTACTTCCTCAGTCTCAGCTAAGGACTTTATTTCCTATTTTACTGAGGAAAAAGAACTAGAATCTCTGCAAGCTCCAAGTATTAGGATATGTGCTCATATATTCAAACTTCCCAAACTTACTGTGGATGAACTTCCATGTCCCTATTTCAAGACCAGCTCCACTTGTCACTTGGACCCCCTTTACATACATCTCACCTAGCACACCCCTTTCTCTTCCATCAACAATTTTGCTCTGTAATCCATCATTGCCATCTCAACACACATGTTGTAATTTCTCCCATCTTAACAGAGACTCCTTGGACCATACATCCCTTTCTATTTCGTTGTTCCATTTCTCTGCTGCCTTTATGACAAACTTCTTGGAACAGTTGTCTACACCTGCTGCCTACAATTCTTTCCCCTCATTCTATACTATAATCAGACTTTTGCCCTCACCACTCCATTGAAACTGCTCTTTTCAAGGTCACCCATGACCTCCCTGTTGCTAAATGCAACACTTAAATCTCCCGTTCACCAGGCACTCTCTGGCATGGTTGACAATTCCATCCTCCCTGATATGCACTCATCACCTGGCTTTCAGACCACCACACTCTTCTGGTTTTCCCTTCTTTGGCTATCCTTCTCTAGTTTCTGACTATAGTGGTGAGGGGGGGTGGTCTAAAGACTCAGACCATACTTCACAACATCCCACTCAGCTGTCTACTGGGCATGTCAAGTCAAAATACCCCAAATGGAATCCTGATTTTTCCCCATCCCAAACTTGCTCCACTTATCTGAGGTAATGATCCCTTCATTTTTCTAGGTACTTAAGGCAAAAACTATGCTATCACCTTGATTCTTACACCCAACATCCAATCTCCTAGCATCTTACTGGCTTTGCCCTCAAAATATGCCTAGAATTTCACCTCTCATCACCTCTACCACACTCATGTGGACCAGCCATCATCTCTTGCCTAACTGCCCTCTGGGCATTCATCCTTGTTCTTTGTTTCTTGCACCTGTTCTCAAAGAATGTAGGTAGAATGGGAGTAGAATGTGGGTACAGAAGCCAGTAATGTGCTGAAACATGAATGAGTCAGATATGTCACTCTTCTCAAACTCTTCAAAGGCTTCCCATCTCATGCAGGGTAAAATTCAGAGTTGTTACAATAGCCAACAAGGCTCAACATGATTGGGTATCCTAATACCTCTCTAATGTCATTTCCACTATTCTTCCCGTAGCCACACTGATATCCTTGGTGTTCCTTGAACCTTTCAGATGGGCTCCCACCTCAGTGCCTTTGCACTTGCTCTTCCTTTTGTCCAGAATGCTTTTCCTCTACATCTCTGCCTGACTCACTCCTTCACTTCCTTTAGGTCTTTATTCAAATGCTATCTTCTCAATGAGGCCTGCCTCGACTGCCTATTTATAGTTGTACTTCCATCCCTGCAACTGGCCCTCCCCACTTTAGTTTCCTATATAGCTCATATCTACCTGATGATAGTGTGAGCAACCATCTTGGTTTGCTTGGGAATGTCCCAGTTTTAGCATTAAAAGTCCCACATCCTGGGAAACCCCCTAGTCCCAGGCATACCAAGACAGCTGGTCACTCTACTCCTATACTATATGTTTTACTCATCTTTTGTTGGTATATTAACAATACAACAATACATTTCTCCATGAGGATAGGGATATTTAGCTGATTTGCTCATGATACCCAGTGTCCATAGGTAAGTCCTCAATAAATGTTTATTTAATGGATGAATGGGGAGCCAATAATGATTATATGTTAGGATCATCCAGTGCTTAGTATATGTAGTAAATTCTCAACAAATGTATGTTGAAAGAATACATGAATGCATTCGCTATAAATGTACACATGATTAAAACAGATATACAAATATAATCCTAATTAGTATGTTAATTACTAACAGGTTTGCAAAAATAACCCTAATTAGCATGTTAATTGCTAACTCCCCTTAATGGATGTTACCCATATTCTTTTTCTTTTTTTTTTTTTTTTGTATTCATTACAAAAACTAATATATACACACAACATGCACAACATCTGTAGACCCTCATTAATTTAGAGCTCACCTGCCTGGGAAACTGTGCCTACTTTATCTACCGATAATGAGATAAACTTTTCCCCAAAACTCTGAGCTGCTCAGGCAACATCCTGGCTGCACTGACTCCCCCCATGAAGTTCTGCAGCCCCCACCACTTCGGGACTATGCTGGTAGGAAAAGTTGGGTCATAATCTCTACTCAGCTGATCTCAAACTTTTCAAAAGAAAAAAACCTGGCAAACTATTCAACTAAAAATAAAAAGCTTTCCGAGGGGGTATTTTCAAGAGGCACGGGTAGTTCTGGAAGGGACCTGAAGAGCAGGCAATGGAAGGAGATGGGGACAAACATGTCCTATTCCCCGCAGGGAGCTCAGCCCTTAACAACAAAATTGAGCGGCTCAGAGGCAATTAAGGAGAACATAAAGACTCCAACCAGTGAAAAGCCTGTGAGGACAGGATGAGGAGAGAACTGGGAGAGCTGGGGGAAGGGTGGGTTGGGTTGTGGGCTCATCTCAAGCATGAATCAGCACATGATTTGGTCAGGATCACTAAGGTCACTTTCTTAATGAAGACAGCAGAGCCGTCAGATGCTACCCTGCACTGTCACAAGGATCCTACTTTAGGAATGGCTTTGGGCTTCCAGGATTGGATCTGGTGATCCAAGTATGTAGTATCTAAGAGCGATTTCTGTTCTTGTCCTCTGGTCCTTTGTCACATTCTTCACTCCAGTTCTTGTCTTATACTACCACCACTTGAGCTAGACTGCAGGGTAAGATGATCAGACAAAAGCACTCCAACCCTGCTTAGCTGCTCCCCTGACCCCAAGACAAGGCCCCCTGGTGCCAGAAGCTGCTCACCTGTTCTTCTGTCTCAGGCTCTGCAGCACATTGGCATTACTTGGGGAGCTCTACAGACACCTGATGCCCAGGTTCCACCCCCAGAGATTCTGAAAGTTGGGGTGTGGCCTGGGCATTGGGGTTTTTAAAAGCTCCCTGGGTGACTTTAATGTGGAGCCAGGGTGAGAACCACCGCTTTAGGTCCTGAGCTGTAGACGGATATCCTTTTAGAAAAATACCCTGCGGGTCACTTCACCTATCTGCGATGAGGGCTAGAAGGCAACTCACTATGCTGGTGGATGAAAGAGCAGTGGCAAACGTCTCAAGCCCCCAAGCCCTCATGTCATCAGTCCCAGGACATTTTGAGATTGTAGACCATTGCCAAAGAGAGTAAAATATTGATGTTTAAAATGAGTACTTATCAAATTCACCTAAATTTGGCTGACCAAAGTAGCTTAAGAGAAGTAAAATCCAAGGGCAATTATTGGTCCCCCACTCCCTTCTGTCAGTTATTTGGTTCAAAGAATTGGCCTTTGAGATTATCATGGTATTTTATGAAATGATGTATGTAATCTTGGCTTGAAAGAAATCAATGTAGTTTCCAGAAATACTTCACTTACTTCTGGGCAATAGTCTGCATCTGGACAAAAAAATTCTAACATATCAGTAAAACCCTAGTTGGTCTTGGTTTGTGGGTAAAGTCCTGTCAGGGAATATAAAAACTCATTAATGAGACAGTGTTGGCATATAACATTGTTAAATATCCAGTAAAGACAGCTGAAAGTCTAGTGAAATGTGTTCTCTTTGAAATTCTCCATTTTCTATGATCAATAAATAAGAAAACTAGTATTTCACAAAGCTAGTTCTCTACATTCGATGCCTATTTGATTAACCCTGGATGAATTCAATCTGCTAAACTTATCCAGAAAATACGACAAATCTTTTTTTTTAAATAGGCAATGTATTTAAGATCACTCAGCTGAGACAGCAGCCCACAGTCATAAATAGAACAGGAGCATATGAATAGCATCTTTTTCTACCATTTACCCTTCTGGAGGCGCTCCGGAGCCTGCCATTAGAAGCCCATTAGCAAACTGGTGCAGATTCCTTTCTCTCTGGTGTTTCGTTTTGTTTTAACTGCTTGCTTATAGAGATAAGACCAAAATCTTAGGAAAGCAGAAAAGATAATGCCCCTCCCTAAAATATGTTTTGTCAAACCCAGATCCTTTAGATTCTAAGTTTCCATTCACTGCTCAGAGAAATTTCAAATAGTTTCCCAGCTTTCCAGAGTTCTTTATCTATGTACCCTGGGTTTAGGCAAAACCCAATGATTCCGCTTGTCTATAGGTTAGATTTTTACCTGGGAAGTAAAAACACAGCCTTAGCAACAAAAGCATCAAGATATCAAAATAAGTGTGTTACTTAATAGGAAAAAAACACAGCCTTGGTTTTGAAAACCTGTCTCTGATTATTAATAGACTCACTTGCTAATAATGAGTGTTTCCTCTCCACATATCCAAACTCGCACGAATTCTCCGTACATCTTGTTGTAGTAGTTGCAGGCACTGCCGATGCCCATCCACAGGAACCTGCAGTGGGAAACGAGGGGCCCAATCCCCATGCAATAGCCAGGACCTAGGAGAGTTATCAGACCACAGTCAGCATTTTAGCAAACACCGAAAAAGAGCAACTGTTTTATGTTATCGCTGCTTGTGTTCTTTGATATCTAAAAGGTCTTGGATACCTTCTGATGTATATCTGTCAATCTCTAAAAAAAACAAACAAGCTTAACATGAAAAAACTAGTTCTGGGTGGGGTGGGAGGGATGGGGTGACTGGGTGATGGACACTGGGGAGGGTATGTGCTCTGGTAAGCGCTGTGAATTGTGCAAGACTGTTGAATCTCAGATCTGTACCTCTGAAACAAATAATGCAATATATGTTAAGAAAAAAAAAGAAGAAGAAGAATGTAGCAGGAGGGGAAGAATGAAGGGGGGGAAATCGGAGGGGGAGAAGAACCATGAGAGACGATGGACTCTGAAAAACAAACTGAGGGTTCTAGAGGGGAGGGGGGTGGGAGGATGGGTTAGCCTGGTGATGGGTATTGAGGAGGGCACGTTCTGCATGGAGCACTGGGTGTTATGCACAAACAATGAATCATGGAACACTATATCTAAAACTAATGCTGTAATGTATGGGGATTAACATAACAATAAAAAATTAAAAAAAAAAACAAAAAACAGTAGTTCAGTGTCCATACCACACTAGTTCTATTTGGTCTCAAACCTTTCAGTCTGAATGAGCCAGGGTAGGTGTCTGCTCTTTTCTTGCCACGTTAAACAGTGTCAGTGAGTTTTCAATACAAGCATGGAAACCAGGACATGTGACAAGCTGACCGATCTGTTTGGCTGCCTAGTTTTGTCTGAAAACTTTTGGTTTGAATGCCCCAGCTGATGGAATGGGCAGGTTAAAATTAGGTTGTAGTTTTGGTGTAATCTTTTTAACTGAGAGACACGGTCTACGAAGATAATGTTCAAACAAAGAATATCCTTTTTTTTTTTCCTTCAAAAAGGACTCAGTTTAAGAGAAGAATCCTAAGCTTAGTCTCATTAGGCAAAACATACAGCTAAGCATTGAGGAATTAGGCAATGAGTCCAGTCAGTGTCTGGACTAGAATTTGGGTCCAGCAATGTGGTTTTACTCAAGAGCAGTGACCGCTCATGTCCTTGCTTACATAAAGAACGGAGGAATTTTCTGTTGCTTAGAACAGAGAACAAACTTGGTAGCTTGATTATACTGGTGGCTGTAAAAAGTTAGACAAAAACTTCTTGGAATGGTTTTAGGAGTTTTCCTGTGAAGTAGTAGCTTTTCTACATCAAATCTTTCTCCTTTCATTCCATTCCAGTAGTAAAATAGGAAGCCAACATGCACGACTGTTTGAGACAGTGTTCTCACTCCAGGGGCAAGCACTGTGTAAATAAATCTAGATAATCTAAGCTTTTGCTTAAACCATCTAAATTGGATGTTAAATCCCAAATTCGTCAAATAAGATTTAGTCCTTTGAAATAGCTGGATTAATGGGAATAAGACTGTCAGGTTTTTTTCCTTAAAGTGAAGGTCGTTTGGGATGCCTGGGTGGCTCAGTTGTTAAGCGTCTGCCTTCAGCACAGGTCATGATCCCAGGGTCCTGGGATTGAGTTCACCATGGGCTTCTTGCTCCGCGGGGAGCCTGCTTCTTCCTCTGCCTGCCACTCCCCCTGCTTGTGCTCACTCTCTCTCTCTCTCTCTGACAAATAAATAAATAAAATATTTAAAGTGAAGGTCTTTGGTAATATCTATAGAACCAAAACATTTTCAAAGGGTTCTTCTTAATCTTCTGATTGTTCCGATAACACTGTATTGTAAGTAGATGACTGACTTTATACCTAATAATTTCATTAAGTTCTTTAAAAGATTAAAACAAGCAAATTTGAATATGTATTTCCTTAAAAGGTCATCAGATATACAGATCTCTAATCAATTAAAATGTGCATAATAACAAACTACTTTGCTGGGTATTTACAGTTTGAAACATTGTAGATGCCTAATAAGTGTTTCCTGGTGAATTTTTTAAATTAATTAGATATGTGTGTGTAATATAAAGGATCAAGTTTTAAATATCATCCACATTTAGAGTATTTCAGGTTGTATTTACATTTTGATAAAATGGAAAAATATCATTGTATCATGTACGTTTAGTCCATGGGAGGTCAGACTCCGGCTATTTGGGAATAGACTCATTCAACAAACGTTTACTTACTTAATATGCTAGGCCCATGAGGAACAAAGACATGCAAATGAAAGGCTGCACTCTTCATTTTTTATCTAATAGTTTGGTGCCATGTAGAAAGTCTTAATATTAAGGAACCACCATTCAAGTTTAAAATATGACAGTGCAGATCTCTATCCACTGAAAAAGGGAGATGGTGATGAAATTTGCTCAGGTTGAAAACCTGAGTGTTCTGACCAGAAGAGAATCCAAGTCTTGGGTCCCTAGTGATCAATCATGTGTCAGCCTAATTCATCCAACAAACACTTACTGAGACCCTACTAGGTTTAGACACTAGCTACGAGTCAGAGACTGGAGATGGAGTGATAAGCATAAATAGGTTCCCAATCAGAGTCCTGGGCAGGAGAGGAGAGTATGGGGGAGGAGAAAGTACAATATTGAATTATTGTAACACAATGTGATCCTTTCATTTACATGTATACCTTACACCTTCCAGCTGAGAAAAGAACGTCCTAGGAGGGGAGAAACTTTGGTAGGATATTCGAGAAATATTCTGGTTGCATCCACATTAAGCTGCTCTCTGCCTCTCAGATTTGGGAATGCTGATTTAGGCCTACAGCGATTGCGGGCACCTCTTTCACACCCTAAGAGGAGCGATAAATACTACACTGCATTTTTGTACAGAAACAGCCTCCCAGAAGCCAACAGCTGGGACCTCTCACCCACTGTCCTCATCAAGAAGCTGTTGCATTCCATGCTAGGTGTACACCCTAGAGAAACCTGTGAACGGGAAGGCTCATAGCAGCACTGTTCACAATAGTCCCAAACTAGAGACACCCAAAGGTCCACCAACAGTAGCATCAGTAATTAAACCACGAGATGTTTGTGCTACTGCATACCATATGAGCTATAGCCGCATGTCACTCCATGGATGAAGCTTGCAAGCACAATATTGAGCAAAAGAAGCAATATAGAAGTAATGTAGGACTCGATGGCTAAAACATTTAAAACCAGGCAAAATTAATCTGTATTGCTCAGGGATATGAAATTAGGTGGCAAAACTATAAAAACAAGGGAGTGATTATCACAAATTAGAAGAATGTTTACCTCTGGAGGTGAGAGGGGGTATGATTGAAAAGACACAAGAGAAGTTTCTGGGATCCTGCTAACATCCTGTTTCGTGTCCTGTACTGTGATGACATATTTATTTGTGCACTTTTCTGTGAAGTCGTTTTTTAGTGGGAGAAAGGGGAATGTGTTGCCATGTCCTTTTCCCATTAACTCCCTCTGGGGACATGGCGCCCAGGGCAGAGAGAGGCTCTGGGGGAGGGAATCCATGTGCAAAGCTGGGGATGGCTCAAGAGATTTAGCTCTGAGTCCCAGTTTCATCACTTACTAGCTATGCACCATCGATCCTCTTTAATCTCAGTTTCTTCATCTGCAAAATAGGCATAAACACACCTACCTCATCAGAGTGCTATGAGGATCACAAGAGAGAAAGAATGTGAAACTGCTTTGTAAATTGTAACTAACTTAAGGGCTTTTAAATCATTGCAACTTCTTAACTCCCCTTGACACTCCCTGACCCTGAGCTTCCCGCAAACCTGTAAAACCAAGAATCCAGAGAACCAGTGATTCGAGGAAACTGGCAAAAGGAGTTCAGGAAGAACCACCCCAACAAAGCCAATTTTCTCACCTTTCCTTCCCCAGCCGGGCACCATGGGACCTTAGTCTGTGCCACGAGAGGATTCTGACCAGAGCTCACATTTTCAAAGGGAAAGCATGGAACTAGAAGCTCCCTGGCTAGCAAAATGATCACCAACCTGGGATTTAGGAATTCCTGATTGTTCCCCTCCCCTGCCTTTCCTTTCAAGCTGAAATGCCGACAAGCCATTTCCTTTCTCTGGGCTTTAACCCTCACCTGTAAAATGAAGGGTTTGAACTCCATGGTTTCTTATATTTGTCATAAGGGTTTGCTTGGGTAAGGCAGTTCACCTCTCTGGGGCTCAGTTTCCCCTTCCGTCAAGTGAAGGGGTTGGGCTCATATCTATGGCTCTCAATCCTGACTGCTAATGAAAAATCACCTGGGAAGATTTTTTTATTTTGTTTTTTTTAGTTGGGGGGAGCGGTGCAGAGGGAGAGGGAGAGAGAGAATCCTAAGCAGGCTCCAAGCCTAGCACACTGGGCGGGCTCAATCTCACGTCACTGAGGTCATGAGCTGAGCCAAAATCAAGAGTCAGATGCTGAACCAACTGAACCACCCAGGTGCCCCAGAATTTTTTTTTTTTTAATATCAACATGCGGGCCCTGCTCCAGACATAGCTGAGAACCATAGAACTATTAGTGTATGGCAGCATGATGTCCCCAGCACAGGATTGGGGGACAGAGTGAGCTGTCACCTAGGCTCCTGATCCAAAGCTTCAGGGATGCCAGTTCTTGTGCTTGCCCCCCATAGGCTGACCTCCTTTTTCAAAGGTCCAAGGGACTTCTTCTAAAACTTGCAACATAAACATCTGGGGGGACTTGTTATAAAATACCCTCCACCTCACCCACCATTCATGGATCCTGACCTGGGAGCCCACTGTGGGAGAAGAGATCCAGTGAGGAAGGAGCTGTAGTGGGAAGGAGCTCAAGTTAAAGGCCATGAAAGAGTCTTCCCTCAGACCCCTCAGGGAGTAGAGAACAACATTAACTGAGCTCTCTGTTTAAGTGGACATGAAAGCAACCTAAAATACCAGGCTGAATCAGATAGACAGGACAGACAGTTCTCTGGAAAATTTTGGAAGAATCCAGACACGGGACACTTTGCACCAGCTTCACATTCCTACCCTAAATCACTCTATGATGAGGTCCACTGCACTTGGAAGTGCATAATGACTATGCTCTTGAAGTAAAGCCTTGTTGGATGGCTCATGGGACTGGGGATAGATGCTTGCCATGAAGAATTTTCACTGAAAACTGAAGAAATAGTTGGATATTTCTGATAATTCTGAATTAATCTGATAGTTGTAGAGTGGTAGGGGTTTCTATTGGAATTATCTGGATAATTATATGATACTCTACTTTTGATTAATCCACAGACCTTGTTGAAGATTCTATCAGGGTATGATGTTCCAAGGGAACCATAGTGGTCTCCATTTTTCTTCCAGTGCCCAGGTCCCAGCCAGCTCTTATGGTGGCATCACCATCACACCTACCCCCAAGAATAAGAGAAAATGAAGAGTGGGATGAAGAGAGGAAATAAGTTCAAGAAAGGAAGAGGGCAGAGCACACAGATGAGGCAAAGCAGCAGGGAGAAGGAAAGGAGTATAGAAGGCATTCCGTGTGTGCCTGGCTGGCTCAGTCAGTGGAGCGCATGACTCTTGATCTCGGGGTTCTGAGCTCAAGCCCCACATTGGTTGTAGAGATTACTTAAAAATAAAATCTTAAAAAAAAGAAGGCATTCCAGAGACATTTTTACCTTCAGAGCAACATTGGAATGAATTTGAATAATAATAAAAAAAATGCCTGGCTTACCTTGCTTCACCCCATCTCAAACTTACTTTTTTTTTTTTTCAAACTTACTTTGAAGGATACTCATGCCAAGTCTACCAAAGCAAAGCACAGACTGGACGGGATTATCTAAGATATTTTTTTGAAATGCTTTCATTTGAAATGTGCAGCTAACTGGTATAAAGTTTTTCACCTGAGTTTTTATTGGCTAACATTGCCGTGGGCTTCAGCCATTTCACCATGTTTTTGCTCTTTGTCCTTTTGCAAAATTTTCTTTACCCTCATGGACCAAAAGCCCAAGTAAACAATCTCCTTAGTTACAGAACTAAATGACTGACTTACCGGGTATTGAGGATGTGTCTTCATAATTCCAAACCAAAAGAAGAAAGCCAGTGAGCAGCAGGATCGGCATGGTGGCCACAGGCATGACTTCGGGCATCATGCTGGTGATGTTATAATGCATTGGGTTCAGCATTTCCAAAACCATCTTTTGTTCCTTGATCTCAAGAGAAAAAACTTAAAGTCCTGTGGAAATCAGAGGAGCAAAACAAAAATTAGAGAATCCCCCAAAGTGTACATCCAGGACGCCCGTTGCTTCAGAGGATGCTGTAGTGCAGAAATCAGCGTTTGTTTTATAATGTGATTGGACACCTAGACAAGACAAACTTGTGGTTACAAGTCAAAACAAGCAAGCCAAAGAGAGATCTTTTGGCTTGAAGTACAGCATTTCTGACCTTGGTAGAGTCTCAGGTTCGTTTAGACTCTTGGTTTGATAGAACCTTATCATCTTGCCCTTGAGTGGGTAGAGTGGCTGAATTCCCAATTGAGAATCAAATTTCTTACCAAAATACAAGAAAATGAGCTCATTCCAGAGGTGGAGCCTTTTTGTGACTTCATCAGCAGATATTGCTTAGGCAATCTTTTTCTCTTGATGCCAAATCAATTTTTTAAAAAGTAATCCCTAACCCCCTTCCTTGCTCAAAATTAATTCCCCCAAAGAGTAAGTTTCTCTAGGAAGAATAGTTGCTTGGGCATTGTCGAGGTATCCTCAGAGACTTCTATTGGGTTGTTTGTTGAATTCAGCGTGACTCACTCAGGACGATCTTTTCTCTATTGGCTTGAATAAGGCTTAAAATCTTTTGCACCACAGGCTGGATGAAGCAGTGCTCATGGGGGCCAATGTCAGAAGTAGTAGGAGAGAAGAATGAGAGAGGGAGATTCCAGGGAGAGGAGAAAGAGAAGGAATGGGGGAAGAGGAAGAAAAGAACGGACAAAAAGAGTAGAATGCCACCAGCAATAGGCTCAGGTCCACTCATGCTTTGCCCACAGCAGCTAACCTCCTGTGCAAGACAATTTTCAGTTTGATTTGCTGGTTTTGTCATGTTTCTCAACAATGTAATGTGGAGTCTGTCTTTTCAGTAAGGTTTTCTAAGACCAATACAGAGGAGAGTTTCAGGGATGATGGTTTGTTGAAGAGACCTAGACTGAATAAACTTGCATAGCAAGGCAAGAGCGACCATTCAATGTGGTTCTGGTGCCAGATGACTGCTCTGAGGATTACCCTCCCTTGGAAAGTGACCTGAGTTTGCAGGACTTATAATGGCTCTGAAACAGATTTTGGCAGGATTTTATCTAGGAATAGTTCTAGATTCTTAACCAGGGCTTTTAATTGGATTTTGGATGCTCTGTGAACTCCCTGAAATGCTGCATAAAGTATTGTATCTGCTCACCTGAACTTTTAGAGGGAAAGAACTTTTATCAGATTCTTAAAAAGTATGTAATTACATTTCTCCCCTGATCTATGTGAGATCTTAATTTAATTTTATTTATTTTTTAATTTATTTGACACGGAGAGAGGGAGCACAAGCAGGGGGAGTAGCAGGCAGAGAGAGAGGGAGAAGCAGGCTCCCCTTTGAGCAGGGAGCCAGATGTGGGGCTCGATCCCAGGACCCTGGGATCATCACCTGAGCCGAAGGCAGAGGCTTAAACCAAGGAACCACCATTACATCATTCTGAATAAACTCCCTGGAACTTTATGACAGCCAGGATCCTCAAGGTTTCTGTTGATATTGATGAAACCTGAAACCAATGCTAAAGGTGTAAGTGAAGAAGGTGGTTGAGACAAAAAGGAAGAAGATGCACCAGAGGAAGTGATCCTGGCAGAAAACTTCACATTAAAGAAACTCTCAGAAGAAAAAATTTAGAAAAATAAAATAAAAAAACTCTCAGAGATATTTCGCAGCATTGAAGTCACAAAGAATAACATGTTGGAAGCTGACACAAATTTATAAAGGAGTATGACGATTCACCAAGGCTTAGAAAAGATGCTCCGTCCATATCATAAGTTACACAAGGAGGAGACGGCAGCAAGAGATATTCAAATACTCTCATTTTTTTTTACAAACAAATAGAACACTTTTAAGAATTGCAGTGTTTCTAATGTTTACAGTGTATTATGATATAGGTCTTACTATTTTTTTCATTTCCATATACACTTAAAACCTGTAGTATGAGAGTTTTTAATGTTTCAACAAAAATTTTAAAGGTCATGGAATGCTTGTATTTTTTCTCTCGATTTTTTTAAAGATTTTATTTGAGAGACAGAACAAGAGAGCACAAGCAGGGGGAGAGGCAGAAGGAGAAAGAGAGAAGCAGACTCCCCTCTGAGCAGGGAGCCTGATGTGGGGGCTCAATCCCAGGACCCTGGGATCACGACCTGAGCCGAAGGCAGGCTCTTAGCCAACTGAGCCACCCAGGAGCCCTTTTCTCTCAATTTTTACCCAGTTTCAATTCTTATGGTCATTATTATGGTCTTGCACTACTGTGTAAAGCAAAGACTGCCTGTATACCTAAATGTTTAAAAGGGCTTAGAAGCCTGGTTCCTCATCTTTCTCAAAAGTATGTCCTAAAGATGTCCCAAAGAGTGTGAGAATTTTTTTTAACACTTACAGAGCACTTACTACGTGTCAGACATTGTTCCAATTGCTTTATAAATACTAAGTCATTCATATTCACAACCACCCTGAGCTAAGTAAGAGGATCCCCATTTTACAGATGAGGAAACCGAAGTGTGATAAGTGGGGCACCCAGCTTGTTTGTTGCAGAGCTGGGATTAGAGTCCATGTAGTCTGTCTCTGGAACCCATGCTCTTTTGGTTTTCAAATTTTTATTTAAATTCCAGTTAGATTAACATAAAATGTAACATCATCAGTTGTAGGTGTAGAATCTAGTGATTCATCACTTACAACACCCAGTACAGAGCTGATGCTCTCAATCATGCCATTTTGATGCCTATTATGGGATTTATTTGGTCTCTACATTCAGGGACTTTTCAATCCTAAGCTATTTACGTTCATTCCTGAGCTATTCAGAATGACTTCCTTTAAAGGAGTAAGCTTTTCAGACCTTCAAATATCACAGCTAGAAAGGTTCTTTCAAATTCTTTCCTACTTGCACGTTGGGTTTTCCTGTTCAGTAGAACATTCTAATGGGCCGCACAGACAGGTTGGTTGAACACAGGTCTTTGAGTGGTGGTATAGGGATGTAGGAAGGTCCTAGAACTTCATAGGGGATGCTTATATGTCCTCTGTGCCAAGAATACCTCCCACACACCCCCAAACACACATACACATACGCATAGCCCTCAAGTGCCATGTTCCTTCAAATGCCATCTCAAATGCTTGGGGCTCCAGGCATTTGTTTGCCAGGTGGTCTCTACTCTTTACTCACTGGGCATCCCACATGGATCCTGGTACCAAACAGGAACCAGATCTGTGTTTCTGTGTTGTGTGGAACCACGGGTATCCTAACACCTTCACTTACTGCCCCACGACCTCAGGATGAGGAAATGCCAGTCCTACACCCAGAGTCCCCAGTGCAGGGCAAAGGCTGCTGGGGACACTGCAGAGCCTGGGTGTCCTGGTGCTCTGGGTTCAGGATACACTCCGGGCCCTGCAGTGCCAGGAGGGTCTTCCAGATGTCCTGGTACAGACTTGACCCTCTGCAGGATGGTGCAGCAGGCCTCAGCCTTGCAGGAGTGCCACCCGGCCTGGCCAGATCCTACCAAATCCTACCTTGCAGTATGGGGGAGACCTGTCCAGAGGACCCAGCCACCCTGGGTCTGAGGGCCAGGTGCCAAGCCTGCCCTTCCTTTCCTTCTCTTCACTACACCTGGTCTGTCCCTCCTTCACGTCCCCACTCACAGAGAAACACGACCCAGCTACCTTGGTTCTCCCTGTGAGTCCCTTACAGAATAAAATGAGGCATTCATTCTTAAAATTTCTCTCCCTCCTTTTGTTACCTCTCCTTCTAGAAGGTGAGTCCTCCAAGGCCAAAGATCTGTGTCTTTCTCCTTCACGACTATATCCCACTCCCAGAATAGGGTCCTGGACTTTACTTTGTATATGCTCACTACAAGCCTGTTGCCTGGGTTTGCAGTTTCCCCATTCATTCAGATTTTACTCCCTGTTGCAACCTCCCCGAGACCCTTCTTCTCAGACCTTCCCTTTCAATCCATCCTGCGCACTGTTGCCGAGCTGTTTTTCAATTCAGTTTTCATGACATCAGTTCCTTGCTAAGCCTTTCCTTGCTTCTAGTTGATTGCAAGGGTTCCAAATTCATCCTCATTCAGACTTATTTCTTGGCTCTCTGCACCAACATTCTGACTCCTCACTGACCCACAGACATCCTATCTGGGAGCTCTCCCTCATGCCTCCCCCATATTTCCCCAGCTTGGCTGTTTCTTCCCCACAGGCCTCACAGGAAAGGTTTGCTTCCTCCTCTCCCATCTCTGAGCCTTCTCTTACCTGGTATAAATACCCTTCTTCCTTTCTTTGACATAAGTTCTGGGACACTGTTACTTTTGACTGCCAAGTCACTCTATAACTCAAGAGTCTTGGATGGTTTCATCAAACAAACATTTATTAAGGATCTTGTCTGAGCAAGGTGCTACATTCAGACATGAAAGGCATAAGGCAAGTTCCAAGGAAGGTGCTGTTAAGCCAGGGCCTGGAGTGAGAACCATAGGTCTCTAGGATGACAGGCAGAGCTGCCCATGAACGGCTGCATCAAGGAAACACAGCTGGAAAGAAACTCTGAGATCTTCCAATAGTACGGTTCTCTCCCTCGAAAAATGAACCAACCACCTGAGGTCCAGGGAAGTAAAGATCCACTTGTCAGTCGTCCCTTAAAAGTGGGAAAGGTTTACCCACATGCACATTCTACGATCTGATTTCCATGATGCCCTCCTTCTGGGGTCATGACCCTGCAGGTGCTAGTCGTTCTTCCCAGCAAGCTTCCAAATGAGTCTCTGGGAGTTACTTGTTCCGGAGCAGGAGAGATAATAGGAACCAACAGGGGACACCTGGAGGGAGAAATATTGTGTGGTTGGCCTGGACTCCCCATTAGGGACCACTGGCAAGACCTCAGCCACTAGCACTCCAACCACAAAAGGAAGACTATTGACAGTGCATGAAAGGCAAGTTGCCCTCTCTAGTAAATGCACAGCTGCCAAAACCCACATTTCACATGAGCCTGCAGATCCAAAGCTCTTGGGCATCAGGCAGGACTGGGGCTTTCTTCCTCATCTTTGAAGTCCCATGACTTCAGTGCATGTTTGTGGAAATGCTCCTTTCTTTGCGATAGCTTACTGGTCAACTACCAGTAGGCCTGGCTGCTCTGTTACCTTAGCTTTCATCTTTGCCCCTCTGAGGGTGCCCTCTTGTCCCTCAGATACTTAATCCATTGTCTTCCTGATGGGCTGTATCTGATATCCTCTTCCAAGACAATTTGTTTTAAAGCACAGTCAGCAGAGACCCCCGGCAAAGCCTTCTACATCTTGATCATTAAAAGCCTTTCAGGCCACTAGACAAGGTATGGGTATTGTGGGACCAGAGGCCCACCATGGGGCCCTCAGACCCTCTTGTACAGGGGCTGCCTCACATCAACCCATACTTTTCTTCTCACTAGGACCTGTCTCATGGAGGGGGTCGAAAGGGCTGGGCTGGGTATCACTCCCACAGCAGCAGTCATTTCTCTAAGAGGTTTCCTCCCCCTTTACTTTTCAATTCAGTTTTATGAGACCTAACATGTCGTCCGGCCTCTGAGGGAACAGGTAGTGGAATTTTTCAGCCTAATTTTGGCTTTTAACCTGAAGAGGGAAAAAGCAGAGGTGACAGTATCACAAGATCAGGATTTGGGGCGGGGGCCTGAGTTCAAGTCTCAATGGCTAACCAGTCCTGTGAGCTCGTTTGCTTCCCAAGCATCCCTGAGCCCTGGCTGAGGAAGCCAATTCTCTCTACCTTACGACATGGAGACAAGGGTTAAAGCGAAACCTCCAGAGCCAGCACCAGTGGTGTTGGCTTGTGTTCCTCAGGCTCAAACTCTCTGTGGCACATGGAGTTGTGGGACTCCAGGACTCTGGGAGCAACCATGCCAGGTCCCCAAGTGGGACTGCCTACGGTAGCCCTGATGCTACCAGCTGGAGAGGCCCAGAAAGAGAACCTCGTTCTTGTGGTAAGTTCCAGAGCCCTACCTGAGCCTTGGTGTCCAAGATTTACTACACCGAGGTCCCAAGTGGCCTTACTTTAGCTCACCTACCTGGATGTGATAAGCTCTTGTAAGGGCAATAACAAAGCTGCCTCCTGTATAGAACACCCAGCTGCTTCTGCAGTGGGATGTCTTTTGTCATTACCACAGCATAAGTTCCTCCAGGGCTAACAGTCACATCTTTCTCCTCTGTGTGGATCCCATGGAGGCTACATGAGTGCCTTGTACCTAGTAAGTGCTCAGTAAATGTCCGTGACAAGAATGGTTAGCAGGTTAAACTTTTGGGGCCTGGGGTTGTCAAAGCATGATGTTCTCATACATCCCCAGGGGAATGTTTTCCATATCATATCTGTGATTGCACATGCCAAGTTTCAGCAATGCAGTGGCCCACAGCCACCACCCAAACAGTCAGATAACAGCGGCTGGCCTTTCCTTGTGAGCTTATCTGTTGTTGAATGAGCAAACTGTGAAGCCACAGAGATGGCCTAGAGCAGGGCCAGTCTCTGACAAGGGAGCCACTGGCTGACCCCAAGTGCTCGCATTACTTAACCCCTCTGGACCTCCTTTCCTTATCTCTAAAACACAGGGATTGGGCCATATGACCTTTTTTAGTTCTGTGTCTGATGCCCAGCATTCTTACCCTTTATCTTAGCTTCCCCTCCTGCCCCTCTCTTCATCTTCCTTGATTCTTTTTCCTTGTGTATCATTGCCTTAGGCCAGTCAGTGGTGCCTCTAGGCCCGGGTGTCCAGAGCAAAACTGGGATGTCAGGGAAGCTGGGGTGCTCTAGCTCTTCTAATTCTCCTTAGAGCCCCAGGCCCATTCTGAGAACCTAATGAAAGAACTTGTGGGACTACACTCTGGGAAACACACTCAGGAATCAATGTGCAATGCTTTTGAATACAGTTCTGGGTTCTGGACCCCCTGAGGCCCATCCACAGACTTCAAATTAACAACCTCTGGGATCAGTTCCTTTCTCCACCTTCCACCTCAGTTTTTCCAATATCCCAGAGTCTCTTTCCACATCAAAACCACCTTCACTGACCAGTAGAGTGTGATTTTCAGGTAAGTGAATGAAATTTCCTTTGGGAATTTTACATTTCCCCTGGACCCTAAATCAACAGGTGAAGCCTTGATGATAAGGTGGTAGACTAAGCAGCCAATGGAATTGGTGAGAAAAATTTAACGGGAGAATGTCTGATAACCTGAAATCCCATCTGTGGCCTACCTCTCCCTGACACTGTCTATGGCTATACTTTAACCCTTGGTAGGCATCAAGGCTCATAGGATCTCTGCACTTCTGTCACGGAAGGTCCCATCTCATGGGAGAACACATGTACATGCAGACTACTGTGTTCACTCCCCAAATTTAGTATCTACAACATCCTGGGCACTGTTCTAGGCTCTAGGAATATAGCAATGAACAAAATGAGGTCCTGGCCCTCAAGGAGTTAATTTGGAGAAGACAGAGCCATCTGTATTACTATTCATATAAGTCAAATTACAAGTTTAACCAGGGGCATCCTTGGGAAGACAAGAGAAACTGATTATCATGGGAAGGTTGGCTATGGTTTAATGAGCAGGCCTTGGAAGAGAAGCATTATTTTCAAGGTATCAAATTGAAAGAAAGGCATTGCAGCTTAAGAGAATGAGAAAAGAATTGACAGGGGAAACTCAAAGCTGTTCTGCATCCTTCCCCATGCCATTAGTTTTCCTGTGTTCTGATGGATCCCCATCACTGTGTATGTTCACTGCTACAGCTCTGCCTCAGTTTCTTCATCAGAAAAAAGGAGAGAAATAGTGTTCCTTGATAGGGTAACTATAAGGAAGGAAAGAGATAAAGCATGTTGGGGCCTCATCAGCGTATCTACCACATAGTAAGAGTTCAATAAGTGTTATTGTTATTAGTCTTCAGTGTCCAGCAAGAGCATAGGTCATAAGGGACAGTCCTGGGAATAGCTGGAAGGAGCAATCTCTGGAGTGGAGTAGTGTCCTGGGGGTCACCGAAGAAATCTGTGCTTTGGGGCAGGTCACTACATCTCCCTTGGAAACTGTAGGCCCCATTAGTGGGTGGTCTGGAGATCAGTGATTCTATGACCCTTTTGTCATGGAGTAATTGAGGATCATGTGAGAGAGGCTGAGGTGGCCTGAACAGAATTGCAGAGTTGCAGAATAATTGATGTTTGCCTCCAATATCCCTCCTCACCCAGACTTCGTTTTCTGTCATTTGCCCACATTTTGTATCCACCCACTTTCTTCTCCCCAGTCATAAGAAATCATCTCACCAAAATAATTGGTCTCCAGGGGCTAATCTTTCAACTTGTTCTCCCTCCTAGGGATATTTTCATTTTAACAGGTGCCTGGAGCAGTTTTTTGGAGAGCACTAAAGAAATGTTTGGCATTCTCTCAGCTCTGTGGGAGCCTGCAGTCTAGTAGGAGAAGAAAACTAATAAGCATGACACTGTTAACAAGTACAAAGAGATATTAGCACAGAGATGTGGCCAAAGGCTTTGCGTGAATGGTGAGACTTGTTCTGGGCCTTGAAATGTGGTTGGAGTTTTAACTGTAAGAAGAGGACAGGGTTTTCTAAGTGTGGAGGCAGCAATGAGTAAGGTGATTAGGGACAATGAGACTGAAGAAGCTGGATCCATGTTGGGAAGCATTAATATCTACTGGTGGAGCTCTAAGCAGGGGTGGGAATGATGAGGATACAGGAGAGGCAGGATTCTCTTAGTCGACCCCCTGGCTTCTAGTTTGTTCATGTACTCCTATGCTAGGAAACTAGAGGAAGGTTTGAAGAAACAGAAAATTCCACTAGCTAAACTGCCTGTGTGGGTGCAGGCATCCTCAGAACTAGTTTGTGAGCCTTGCAAAAATGTTTTAAATTCACATCTAATTTAACTAACAGCTCATGGTCAACAAGCACTGGGTTTGATCATCCATTTGTTCCACCACGCATGGCTTCAAATGACCTTTTACTGCTTCCCAAATCAAGTCTATCATTGGTGAATGAAGAATTGGCCCATTGAGATATCTGTATGTGACTTTATACGGCTGAGAATTCAGGCAGCCCCCCCTCAGTTATGGGGAATTCTTGGCTAATATTTCTTTGGATGTTGTCTCTCCTCCATTCTCAGTATTTTTGCTTCCTAGAACACCAATTAGACAAAATATTGAGTCTTATGGATCCATTCTTCATGTTTCTTACCTGCTCTTTTCATATTTCCCATCTCTTATCTCTTTGTGCTACATTCTAAGATAATTCCTTGATTGAATCTCCCAGCTCTTCAACTGTTATTTGGCTTTCAGTCCATCCATTCAGATTTTCATTTCAAAAATCAAACTATTAATGTCCATTATATTTAATTTCTTTTTGGATGGCAATATCTGCTGATGTCTCTTGAGGTTGTTATTAATTCAATGTATTAGAGGGCCCTGTTTTGATTGATCAGTAAGTCTGTTTCCTCAGGTGCAAACTCTTCTGTTTACAGTTTGTGACTTCCTCATATGGTGTTGGCATTCATCAGATTTTGGTCTTAATTATGTGCTCGTTTTTGTGGCTGAAATTTTCTGTTAGTCATCCAGCTACCTCTGTTTGTCCACCTTTTTGGGGAGGAAGAGAAGAGACAGGATGTTCTGGTGCAGTTTGTATTCCAATCTGTTTACAGGAAGAGTGAGAAAGGGGTGGAACATGCCACTAGTCAGAATATCTTAGAGCTAGGCTTCTGGGCTTGGGTGTACCCTGCATTTCCAGCTCCAGTCCTCTGTGCCAATAGCTTCTTTGGAAAGCGTCCCTACCTCAGCTGCTGTTTGATAGAGGGGAAGGAGATATACAGGAACTCCTGAAGCCAGTTCCTCAATCTGCTTGTTGCCCCTAGTTTCCTCCTGCTCTCATAAACCTACTCTCTCCACGTATGAGACCCCATTTGGTTTTGTCTTGCCTTTGTAGGGATACTTTTCTGTGTGTATTTTGATTTGTTTCCTCCATTGGGTCGATCCCATCAGTTTTTATACTTTCAGAATTTCTGGCCCAAGGAGGGCTCTCTTCTTGTTCTAGAGTTCAGTTGTAGATTTTAAAAATATCTTTTCTATCAATTCGAGAGATTTGGGGTGACAAAGAAAGGCTGTAACATGTGCTTCATCCACTATCTTGAACCAGAAGTTTACTGAGGATATTAAAATTGCCACAGACTTCTGAAAGCAATTCCAAAGAAGGGGCTCTGGTGATGTTTTGGCTTCTATCATTGAAATGAGTGAGTAGGCTGCATGGGAGTGTCATCTGTTTGGTCCTGTAATGTCTGATGTAATAGTTACTCATCAGTCCCATGGCTCTGAGGCCAGACCCTGTGACAATAAAGCAGCATTGTTGGTGTCAGAGGTGCTCTAGACTTCACCCACGGAGGGTCCAGAGTTGGATATGGTAAAGAGGAGGGAGCAGGGGATAAAGAATGTAGAGAGATATACTCGGGAGACCCAGAAGAGCAAATATAGGTTAGACATGGAGGTCAGTGACACAGCTGGAGGGAAAAGAAGCAAGCAGAAATGCACACACATAAAAATGGCTTCTCCGAGAGGGGGTGGAGTAGAGAACACGGAAGATTTTGGCCAGGCATGAGAATTCCAATAAAATAATCAACATTTCTATAAGGCAGGGTAAACTTGGAAAAAGGCAATGGTGAATCCTTCATAAGTGATAGAAGCAGTTTGCACAAGGCTGAATGATCTGCAACCAGTTGGTACGTGGAAGTAAGACATAATCAGCATTGTTATAGTTTTTATGACATTATATGTAGTTTGTCATAGTGGGGAATAATTTACTTTACAGCCCCATACTGTGTGACTTGAGGCAAGTTACTAAACCCATCTGAGCCTTCAGTTTCCTTCCCAGTAAAATGGAGATAATAGAGCCTTCTTTGCCTTGAGATAACTTAGATGAAATATCTACATAAACTGTAGATATTTCGCCCCAAAAATGATTTTGCCTGAGGCTCCCTCTAACTCTCTTGGAGTTTCGGAGCAAAGCAGAAATGAACAATCTAGTGTCTGTTGAAAGAGAGAAAAAGCCTCAGGTAAGCATTCCAGAGATCACTGCAAGGCTCTGAAATGCCACAGCCAGTGAACCAGACACATTCTCCCAAGGAGTCTACTCCTTCACCAAAGGCCATCTGTTCTACGTACCATGCCAGGTAATGGGCACCTGAGGAACATGGTTGACAGACCCCGTCCCCAGAGCTCATGACCTAGTAGTGAAGGCAGGCCTTGAAGTAAGCATAAAATTGAGACGAGTTTTATCGGAGGGAGCATGTGGGGTCCTACAGGAGTATGTAACAGAAAACCCCTTCCAGATTTCCCAGGTGAGGTCAGGTACCCACTCAAGCTCAATCTGAAAGATAGTATTTTCCAGGAGAAGGAATGGAAAAGGGGTGACTTATTCGAGAGAGAGGGAACAGTGTGTAAAAAAGCTCTGATGGTTAGGAAGACAATGCTCTCACCAAAAGTAGGAAAACTTCTTTCCAAATTATGCAGGCACTATTCCAGTAATTGGGGGCAGATATTATTTGTGCTGAGGGTCTCCGGAACAGCTGGGCTGTAAGTTCTTACATGATTTCCTGACTTGTCAGGGGAGTGAAGTGGGGGACTGGACCCGTGTGCAGGTGCGCTCGCCTGAATTGATTTCCACCATTTCTCATTAAAGTCACCAATGACCTGGGGCACAATGAGGGATCCCTGTCTCCCATAAAAACCCAGTTAAAGTAACTCAAAGGAATCTTTACTCAACAGAATATTTTGAGAAGAAATCTCATTTTCAGTTTGTTACACTTACAAGTGAATGGGGAGGGAGGCTTTCTGGTGTTTCCACTCCTCAGGAAAGTTTGGAAGCCTTTAACCCCATGGATGGAAACAGTCCTTGAGGCCCAAGTTTAGCTGAGACAAAAGTTGTGACTTGCCTGCTATTGATCCCAAGTTCTACATGGAAGCTGCTAATAGGGGTCCTAAGAAACTAGCCAAGTGGTACAGAGGAAAACTCCCCCTTGCTGGGACATGATGTAGGTAGAGAGTACTTCTGGAAGAGCACCCTGAAGGTGACAAGCTCTGTAATGATGGATGAGTAAGGTGTTTGCTAAAGAGCTCTTCCCACACTCCTGCCAGTGCTACAGGAAGCAGTCCTTTCCTCACATGGTAGGAACAATCCTCCTGAAAATTATTGCCCCAGAAATGATAAAGTGGCCCAAATAGTTCAGCTGAATCCTGAGTATTATTCCCTCGATTCATGGGAGTCTTAACTTTGCTTACATGGAACCAGACATTCAGAGTTAATATTTTCCGCCAACACACACTTACTGGGTAAGGCAGTCTATCTATATCACTGTGGTGGAATCCAAAGTAGGCATTCCTGAAAGAAGTGTTTCTGTACAGCTTATCAGTAAAAGCAGTGGGCCTAGAGATACTGCCCTCCATCCCCTGCTCCCACCCTAGGAATCTTAAAATGGGAAAAATAAAGATAAAATCTGCTGACATCTTAACTGTACAATCTTTAGGTCTTATGAAAACTACACAAGATTCCATTTACAACGAATCCAGGAGCAGGTTCAATAACCTATATTTACGAAGCTCCCATTTCTGTGAAAATCAAGACAGCGGCCACTGGTTATTTTGCCCAGTTCTCTGACCTGAGGATTTGGAAATTAGCATTTATAGGAGAGGAAGATATTCACCTTGGCATTCACCCCATAAGCCCAACAGGTGAGGGGTGGGCATGATGGCACTGCATAAATCATTCTGGGCTCACCTCTAAAAATTCTGATCCAGTAAAGGCCTGGCTTTGGCCTATGTGGTAAATCCCCAGTATACCATTTAATAGACCTATAACCTTGGTTGGGCAAGTTACTTAACCTCCCTGAGACTCGGATTCCATAGCTTTGTAATGGAGGTAGCACCTACCTTCTATAGTGGTTGGTGAGGATTTTATAGCTCATTTACTTAAAGCACCTAGTACAATGGTTAACACATATTCATTCCCCAGTAAGTGGTAGCCAACCTTAATGGTAAAATAAATACCCGTCAAAAGACAAAGATGTCAAGAAGAAGAAAAATATTCAACCAAGAACTATGTTTTGACAAAAGATGTATAGTCAGGTAGCTTGGCATTGGAGATGAGGGGTAGACAGTAGATAGAGACTCACAGACTGGGTTGCCCAAAACAGTCCCAATTATGCCTATTGTCCCTGCACCATTATTAATAGTATTCCCTTTACTCTCAAAAGTGCTCCAGTTTAGAAAATAAATTTTATGATTCTCCAGTGTGCTTCCAGAAGCAGCCACCCCCTTCTCTCTGCCTGCAGCATCACACTACAGTGACTACAGCTATTAATTATTATAATGGCTACCTTTTATTGAACACCAAGCTTTACCTTACTACATCTAAGCCGCACAACCAGTCCCATAAAGATTTTACTTTTATATCCATTTTACATATGTGGCTTAGAGAGGTGAAGTAACTTGCCCAAGAGTCCAGATTTTGCGAAGTGTAGAACTCGGGGATGGATGGAATAGCAGGCTTCTGTGTGGCCTTCAGTCCAGGGAAGGGCAGAGCAGGTGGTGATTCTGCCAGGGTGAGGAGAGCCATTCTGGAAGTTTCCCTCATCAATGGAGCTGGTCTCCCACGACCTCCAGGGTCTGAACCACAAACGCCTCTGGGAAGGGGGCAGAGCTCAAAGGAATGTTGGCTCTTGGTTTGGTGGCCAACAGGAGTTTTGCCTCCATGCCAGAGCGTGAGGAAATCCGAACAGACCCTAGCTTCTTAGACATTGTGCTCTAGTGCCTGAGCCCAGGGCACTGAGGTCAGTCTCAAACAGCACCATTTTCATTGCAATATTTCCTTCTAAATACTATCCCAAAGTGCTAAACCATATAAAAACAGCAGCAACACAAGGATCAAGCCCTCTTTACCTCTTGTGGTATCTTTTAGACTCTAATAACTCAATCTGTGGGTCCTAATCCTACTTGTGGATCACAATAGGCCTTTTGTGCCTGCATATGTGTATTTATATCAGTAAATGTAAATAATAATAACTAACACTTATTGAGCTCTTACTGTGCGCCAGGCACTGTTCGAAGCACTTTGTAGGTAGTATTCTCACTTAATCCTTATACCAACTCTAGGAGACAGGCACTGATACTGAAGTCCAGAAACTAGCAGCAGCTTGTCCAAGGTCACTGAGCCACTGAGTGGTAGAACGGGACTCAGATCCAGGCAGTGTGGCTCAGAAGCATACTTTGATCCTCTCTACTGCTTCTTGCATTCTTCTCTCTCCTCTGCTCTGTACTGGTAGCTAACATTACATATCGTACCTACTTCCAAAGGACCAGAGGCTCCTTGAGCAGGCACTAGGTAGGACTCTAGAGCCCTGCCAGGGGATGGGACTATGCTCTCCTCCTTCTAGATAGGATTGTGTGCTTTCCAAATCATTGCCTCTTCTCCACAAAGCTTTCCAGATCTTCCCAGTCACTTCTCCCACCTGTGTCCTCCTGTATTGCCCACGGCCAGGGTCAGCACTTGGTGGACTTCTTCGGTGACATTTCTAACATGTCTTTATTCCAGTGTAACCCAGGTGCTTTTAAACATGTGGCTTGACTCTCAGGTTAGATTGTAAACTATCGTGTCTCTCTCCCTAGTCACCTCCCAGCAGGACCCCTATCAGCCTATACAGCACACTTGCATGATTTAGAAAAATCCACATCTGAGAGGAAAACTTTGGAAAAGGCTCCCCTTCAGTCGAGCTTGGACTGGATTCCAGTTCCTCCTGCCCCTGCATTTCTTCCCCACCCTATTTCCCACCCTGTGCCACCCCACGCCATCCTCTGTGTGTCTAGCAGGAGGGCTAAGAAAGAGGTGCTCAGTATGTTTCTATGCGTTGGCTGCCTGGAATTCTAAGGTAGGACCTGTTGAAATTGTTACAAAAATTTACAAAAACTAAGAGGATTATAAGAGTGGTTTTCTCTTTAAAATGTAAATCTGATTTATCCAATTAGAAGAGTTCAAATCCAAAAAACTAGGGGGGTCATCCAGCTTAAGTAGATGACTGAATGTCCAAGGAACCAAAGTGGGCCACAGCAAATGACGCTCATGACAAATCTGACAAAAGCTTGAGAAAGTGGGAAAGTCTTAGGAAGCTGTGAGTTTAAGTAACCCCCACCCCAACCCCTACCATGATTTACAAGCTGTGGCAGTTTAGGAAAATCACAAAATCTCTCACCTAGCCCCAGATTGTACATCTGTAAAATGGAGCTAATGATCCCTGCCCTCTCACCATCCAGAGGATGATGTGATCACTAGAGGAGACAGTGAGTCAGTAGTAAAAGCACCCAGAGAATCATGCTAGGCAGAGTTAAGATTTAGCATTAATACCCCGTAACATCTGTCAAATAATCAAGTAATCACCAAAGCAAAAGAAAAAAAAAAAAGAAAAGAAATTATATGAAAAATAATGGAGAATTCATTGCACAAGGATCAGATTCTGGCAAATGCTTAAGTTTAGGAATAACTGGAGATAGCTGGAAACATTTTAGCTATGCACAAGAAAAGATGGTATAAGGAAATTACCCAGAGAGAGACCACATTGTGTTCTTCAGTTTCAAGGGAAACTTTAGGGGTGAATTTTACACTACACATAGCTTCTTTTGGTTCTAAGACAACCAGCTACTTTGCCAAGGGAGACTTCATAAGGCTTTCTTGTAGAGTTGCCATGGGTAGGGAGGTGCGGGGGGTAGGGGGGGCAGCGTTCTTAGGGCTGGAGAAACCAGGAGCAGTAGGACAGTTCTCCAAATGGAAGAATGCTAAACCCCGGAACTAGCCCTATTAAAAAGTTTTAAAAATGAGTCAAAAGAGGGAGCAGATTGGAAAGCTCTCTAGAGGTAGAGGGAAATGCCAGGCAGATGGGGAGAAACTATAGGAAGCCAGTAGGAGTGGGCAGAGAAGAGGCTGAGGACTTTCAATGTGGGCAAAGAGAGGTGATGCATTTTGCAGAAAAAATGACCCAAATTATGTTTATGACTCATTTGTTGACTTTTCTAGAACCCTGAACAACTAAGTACAAGGCATGGTATTAAGCAAGGGATGGGTGGGTATGGGGGGGGGCAGGTAGGGAGGACACTAAACAGGTACCGTCTGTGCCGTTAAGGAGGTTTTGATACAGCTAGAGAGAGAGAGACATGAATACAAATAAAAATAGCAAGGCTTTCTGTGATAAACTCCACAGGAAAGGAGTATGCAAATTATGACGGTAGAACAGCAAAGGGATTGACTGATCAGAGGAAGGAGATGGGAATCAGGAACCATCTCTCGAGGAGGGAGTCTTTCTGGTCTTGTGGAATCATTAGGATTCTGCTGGAACTAGATGGCAGAGTGCTCTTTGGCAATGGTGTAGGACACGAACTCAGGTGTATTTTTAGCATTTTCATGGAAGGCATTGGTCCTAAAGGGCTGCTGAAGCCTTGGTGAATGTTGCGAAATTTTAGGAGAAGCTTTAACTATGAGGAAGTCTGTGTAATTCAACCCAGAGCATATATGAGTTAAACCATGTGATAATATGCGTCCAGGGTGACTGAAAATGTCTGGCGCCTTTGCTACATTGCTAAAGTATGCACACACAGATAGCTCACAAAGAGGTTAATTTGAACCAGCTGAGCTGGAGAGCAATTACCATGGGTTTTCAGGATACAATCATCACTTAGAAGCTCAGAGATGGTGTCTTAGGCTATTCTGGAGTTAAGAGGTTGTTGACTCTGAAACCAAAGTAAGGAGCAGGCCAGGATCAGCCAAGACCTTTGTATAAATCTTGTCAAAGAAATGAGTAATTAATGTTATTAACATACCCCTCCAGAACTTTGTTTGATATAAGAGATAGTTTTAGTTGATTATAGGTCAAGAAAATGAAGATAGTAAGTATGTTTCTCTTATTTATTTATTTATTTTTTGGCAAGTGTTCTAGTTTGAACTAGCCAGTTCATCACAGATGGCACAATGCCTTCATATGATCAACTACAAGAGCACGTGTGTTATATACAACCAGCAATAACATTGACTATTCGAACAAAGCGCCTTGGTAATGAGAGGGAGTCATTCTCCCTGGGGTAACCAAGGAGCACTTCATAGAGATCACGATGGAGCAATAGGATTCCAAGGAGGGAAGTGTGGGGCAGGTCCTTCCAGGGAGAGAGAACTGCATGGCTGTGAGGGCCCACTGAAGTGGGTGATGGGCAAAATACTAGAGTCCTCTGATTCTGGGCAATCTCTCACTGCCCACCATCCCACCCCTCTATTTAATTGCCATTTTATCTCTGCAAGTCTCGCCTCTCCCCTTCCTCTCTGTTCTCAATGCCGCCTGTGAGCTAAGGCTCTCGCCAGCCCTCCCTTGGAACAGAGTCACACAAATGACCCTGCCCCTCTTCTCTCCTTCCACCAATTCTTCCTCCTTCCTGCTGACAACTTTTCAAAATGTAGAGCTCACCATGTCACTCCTCTGCTTAAAAGCTTGAAGACCTCCCCTACTCCTCAGTGTTAGGTTTACTTTTATTAATACAAGATTCCCCCACGTTTGGCAAAAGAACACATCTGGACTTCCTGCTCTGCAGTAAAGAGGAGATAGTTGTATGCTGAATCTGGAGAACAGACTGCGGTGACAGGTTCTAACTGTTAGACCATCCCAGGAAGGCAGATGTGTGATTTCTCCTTTGGCAGGCAGAGCGGGGAGGGCCCATTGAGTAGCAGTCAGCAGGGAAGTTCAGTCACTGAGCTGGCCCCAGTGGATAATAGAAGTGGTGAGCAAAGAAGACATTGCCCACCCTCAGGGAGTTTACAGGTCTAGTTAGGGAAACCAACAAACAATATACAGGTAATCACTCAACTAAGTACTTAATTACAGTTCTGTGATAGAAAAGGTGAGGATTCAGGAAAGATTAAACCAGGTTAGAGATGGTATTTTAAGGCCTTGGGAGAAGCCAAAATTGCCTAGGGACACTGTGCTATGAATGAGAAAAGCTCCCAAAGAACTCAGGAATCCAGAATTTGGGAGAAGGAAGAATAGGCAAGAGATCCTAAGAAAGAATAGTCAGAAGGTGTGAGGAAGAAATAGCATTTTATCACCAAAGAACAAGAGGAGAGAGTGTTTCAAGAAGGAGGATATGGTTAACTGTATCAAATGCTGCTGGGAGATCAAGTCAGATGAAGACAGAAAGTTTATATTGATAAAGCAAGGAAGCTACTAGAACCCTGGCAAGAGCACTTTCCACCAAGTGGTGAGGTAAGAAGCCAGACTGGAAAGGAGAAGAGAAGATAGAGTGGAGGCAATGCCCGTGCATAACTCTTAAAAAGCTTGGCTATGGATGGAGAGTAGACAGATTAGGTGAGAGCTTGAGGGATGTGTTCAGTTAAGGGAAGTTTTGTTTACTTGGCTTTGTTTGTAATGGAAGATTCTAGCATGTATTTAAGTGAAATCTAGGTGTGAGACAGAGGTTGAAGATTTGGGCGGGAGAAGGGCCTGAAGATCATGATGGAGCAGGACCTTCTCTTAGGCAGGAGGGGATGAGATCAGGACACCTGTGGAGGGACTGGCTTTGGCTGGAGGGGAGACTTACACTCTGCTGTCATATAGGTACGAAGAGAGGACAGGTGAAAACACAACTGACCAGTGTTCTCTGCCAGGCCCTTCTCTGGGAATAAACGGGTTGGAAGCATAAAACTCTGAGAAGAGGAAATGAAATCGTGATTGTGAATGTAGCTTGAGAGCTTCTAGAAAAGCATGGTAATACTGCTGGCCAGTGCTGAGGGCCCAAACAAGGCTAGAGAACATGAAGTGAGAGCCATGCCAAAATGTCCAGGCAGGTCATTTTCTTCAGTAAGGCTTGTCTGCTCAGCACAAACATGGATAGTTCTCCAGGTCTTTGCCAGGCAAGGACTTTTGGAAGATACACGATGCATTCAGTAATCTGTTTAGGGCACTCTGAGAAGAACTATTACCTCTAAGGCAGATATGAAGGAAGTAAAGACAGAAGGAGGCTCACAGACAGAGAAAGTGGAGGGACCACTGACATGGAGATCTTGCAGTGAGGACACTTGAGCAAATGAGCTGGAAGAGGTGGCAAGAGAACGAGATTTCAGAGGAGGTGAAGATTGGGAGGACACCAAGATTCTGGCTGTGCCCATGGGAGCATGCTGAGGCAGAAGGAGACGGTCACAGAAAGTGCAAGTGTCACGCAGCGCTGCAACCAGGGCGTTCTTGCTTCTATCAGCCACAAGGACATTTAGCTGCTTCAGATGATGTGGTAGAGAGGAAGACGTGGAGAAAGAGACTAAAGGCTTCCGTGACTAGGGGAGACAGGGTGAGTGGGTAGACGCTGTGAAACCTCAAGCAGGTTTCAGCTCTTTAGAAAGAAAAAGCGAATAATGGTCCAGAGGCAGCACTCTGGAAGACACCAACCCCACTTCCCAACAGGGACACTGGGAGATTGATGATTGAAAATACAACCTTTACATGAGCAGACAGACAGGAAAACGGGGTTCTCAGAAGTAAGCCCGAGTATGGTGCAGAGGCAGAGCTGAAAAGATTGCTGGGGAAGAAGAGGAGTTGATGGAGCCTGGGGAACCGGGGAATGGGAGCTGGAGTGGGAGGAGGGCAGGCAGAAAACGGTAGCAGTTCCAGGAATAGCAGTTTAGTGAAGGGTGTGGCACATGGCTCAGTCAAGTCTGGCATTACCTAATGCACTCAGTGCAACCCATAGCAGCTTTTGCTACCTCGTAGAGGTCAAGACCACCCAAATTATCATGGGCGTGGTTTCCAGATCACGGTTTCGGAAGCCCTTTATGTCACTTCAGAGTGCATCAATGATAAATTACACCCAACGGGATGAAGGATTAGGCACCAACTTTACAAAATAACTACAAAAATAACAGAAGTAATCAGACACCTTAGAATGAACAACATTTTTTTTATATTAGGTGCCTATTTTCATCTGCCTTTCCAGTCTCCTCCCCTGCCATGTGCCCTACACTCCACCCAGCTATACCAAACTAGTCCTAACTTCCCAAGCACACCATCCCCATTTGGGCCTCTTGAGATTGTGTGGGTGATGTTCCTCCATCCGGTCTAGCCCCTGGGGTGGGGGCAGGTTAGCTAGTGTTAACCTGATCACTCTTTATGCCCTCTCCTTATTAAGTCAGCTGAGGATTTTTCATTGCTTCAGGGAAGCAGGACGCAGAGGGAAAAAACATTTTCCTGGTTTTTGAGTTTCAAAATCCAGGCCCTGTAGGGGTAAGGCAAGGACTGGCCACACTCATGACTTTGGGGAAAGGCATGGCTTATAGGAGCAAGGCTTCTCACCCCCACCCCCCACCTTCCACAGAAAGATGAAATCTCAGGCGGGAGGGAGGAGTGACAGCAAAGGAGAGGCTGAGGCAGGAGCCAGGCAGCCTGGGTGAAGGGGCTCTCTCTAGGAAGCAGGGTACAAGATGGCCCTGTCTTGTTTCCCTGCCTTGACTCAAGTTTCTATCTTTAACACACTCACCCTGCTAACCTGTCTCATTTTGGCTTATGTACTTTAAATTTGCTTTGGCTGCCATCATTTAAAATTTTGAATATCTCAAACTTTAAAAGTCCAGGTTTCAGGCCTCTCTTGAGAAAAACTCAGAGGATCTGGCCACACTAGACTCACATTCCCTTGTGGCCACAGTCTGTTGACCCTTTCAAAGGGGCAGGCACCCTCCATCCCCCAATCATTATACCCTCATCGTTACCTGCCTGACCTTTGTAGCTCTCTGAGCTTCAGATACCCTGATGCCCAACAGGCCAAGTGCCAGGCTACAGGTTAGTGACTATGACAGGACTTGACAAACCTAGTTATAGCCTCAGAGACAAAGCAAATCTTAGTTTCCCCCAACACTAAGAAAAAGAGTCGGTTTCCTTTGTGCCAAGGTGCACTAAGCCTCTGTTCACTCTGTAAATCTGACCTGATGTGCAGCCCAGACCCAGCTGAGGAAGACTTAGCTTTTTTTCCCCGGGCAAAAACCTGCCAGATCCAGCCCTACCCTGCCAGGCTCAGAGAAGGGCAAAGAGGAATATGTGATAATGCTCTCACACGTCACATTACATGCACAATGCTTTCCTCTCCCTAAAAGTCACTTGCATAAATGCCGACAGAGCCGCGAATTTTAGCGTATTCTAAGAGGTGAATCTATGTACCCAAGGTCTCCCAGCTCATCAGTGACTGGGGTAAAGACCCAGGCCTCCCTTCCCAGCCAGCACCCTTGCAGATTATACTGCTTCATCCTGCCTCCGAGAAGGGCTGGGTGAGAGGTCCTCCCCGCCAAGCCGAAGGAAAAGCACTTCCCTCCTCACATAGATGGAGGCGGATAAGCTTCTGCCGGTTCCTTCTCCAACCCACGGAGTCAAGGACTAGTCCAAAGTTTCTATCGTGCCTTGACTCATTTAATGGAACTTTCCAAGTTTATTTTTACTTCTAAATCCACGAGTTTAACAGATTTGTAGGCCCTGTTTCCTAAAAAGAGCTCATATCTGCTCTTGCCCTTTTAGAATAAGCTTTCTAAACCTGACCAGGACTATGTGGAAAAAGCTGGAGGCAAAGAACTGGCAAATCAAAGAGGTCCGGCCACTAATCTATGATGGGCTAGACACATGAAATTTCTCTAAGGTCTGGTCTTTTGTTGCGGCTGGATCATTGTCTGACTAGGAACATTCATTCTGGAAGGAAAGGCAAGGTATTGAAAGTGAGCCTGATGCATTTTACTACTCTCTCTGTGGACTTGGCTGTTGTCATGGTTACTTTTTTCAAAACAACAAATTGGGACTTCCACCCTTATTCCACACTGGAGAGGAAATCAAAGAACAGAGAGGACTATAATCAGAAGAATCTAATGAGAGCAGGACTTGCCTTGCTTCTACCCTGATATACTTCCTACTCTGGAGAGCAAGTCTGCCCTACATTCCAGACTCTCCATCACAGGTTTTGGTCTCTGTCACTCCTGGTGAATTGAGCCAAATCTTTCCCCTGATGGGCACTGGAAGCTTTCTGGAGTAAAATCAGTCCAGCTCCTCTCCTTTAACAATCAGTACCTGGAGCCCCTGGGCAGGCAAGGTGGGGAAGGAGTGCAGTGATCCCGAACAGGCTGCTCTGCAGCCAGGACTGACCACAGAATTTGCAAGGCCCAGTGCAAAATGAAAATGCAGAGCCCCTTCCTTGTTCAGAAAGCAGGCAAAAGGACTTTTCTTTTCTTTTGCAGTCTTTCTTTTCACCTGTCATGGTGTCTTTCATTTGCCATTTAATGTTGTGCTACCTCGGGCACAAGGATATTCGATGGGCAAGTGTAGACCCTCACAGTTGCCCAGGGGCCCCCACCCTGTGACTCAGTCCCCTGGCTGTGCACCCAGCCCCATTTGTCCCATGCCTGGGCCACTGACGGGCAGAGGGTAGCAGTATCAGCTGGGCAGGGAGGAGAAGGATCAGGCAGCAGAGAACTTGTCTCTGTTCCCAGGGAAGCCACAGAAGAGGTGACCCTGCATGAGCTAAGGGTCCAGGTTCCTAGTATATCCACTATCCCATTGGACTTGCGCTTACAAGTTCAAAGATAAAATGATTAAGAATTTCTGTCCTGGGACCACAGAGCACTAAACCTCCTAGGGGGTACCCCTCCTGAATGCTGAGCCCTGTGTGACCTCATTGGCTGATTGGCCGCCCAAGCAGCTGGCCTGCCTTCTCCTCCTCGTGCTCAAGGGAGCTGGAACACCACGGCTGGTCCTGGTGGGCTCTAGGCATTGCTCCTCCCTCCACTCCCTCCCCCAGCCTGAGGGAAAGGTCCATACTAAAACAGACAAAGGGGAAAGCAAAGTAGCAGACTCACTGCTCCCTACGTTTCTTCTAGGACACCGTTCAAACCGTTTTGGTGTATAGGGGGGGTTACATCTGTTACATCAGACCCTATCTCCCTCCATCCTTTTAAACCACTTTACTGAGACGTAACTGACATACAATAAACCTCAAATACTTAAAGTGTACAGTCTTACGAGTTTTAGCATATGTGTACACACTTGTGAGATCATCGCCAGAATCAAGATAACATTTCCATCACCCTTTTGTAACCCATCCCTTCCTCCACCCTGTCCCCCAAGCAACTACTGATCTGCTTCCTGTCACTATTAATTAGTCTGTGTGTCCTAGATTTTTATAGCAGTGTAATCCTACAATCTGTGCTCTTTTCTGTCTGGCTTCTTTCACTCAGTATACTGATTTTGAGAGTCATTCATTGTGGCTGTGCATATCAACAGTTTGTTCCCTAATGTTGCTGAGTACGATTCTATTGCATAGTCAAGCCACGGTTTAACCATTCACTTGTTAATGAACATTTGGGTTGTTTCCCAGTCTGGGCCATGTCATATAAGGCTACTATGAACACTAGTATACAAGAGCATTGTATGGTAAATATAGGTTTAACTTTTTAAGAAACTGCCAAATTATCTTCCAAGTACCCCTACATTCCCACCAGTAGTATATGAGAGTTCCAGTTGCTCCATATTCTCACCAACTGTTCGGTATGTGCCAGTCTTTTTTTTAATCGTAGCCATTCTAGAGGTATCTGATTGGGGTCTTAATTTGCATTTGCCTGATTACTAATGATTTTGAACATTTTTAGTAGTTTACTGGCCATTCATATATCTTCTTTTGTGAAGTGTCTGGTCAAATACTTTCCCTGTTTTTAAAAATTGGCTTGTCTTGGGGTGCCTGGGTGGCTCAATTGATTGAGTGTCCCGACTCTTTTGATTTCGGCTCAGCTCATGATCTCAGGCTTGTGGGATCAAGCCCCGCATCGAGTCTGCTTAGGATTCTCTCTCTTCCCCTCCTTCTGCCCCTCCCCACCTCCCTCTCTAAAAAAACAAACAAACAAACAAATAAAAATTGGTTTGTCTTACTGAATTTTAAGAGATTTTTAAAAAACTTTATTTTCAGTTCAAGTTCTTTGTCTGATATGTGTTTCAAATATTTTCTCCTAGTTTGTGGTCTACTTTATTTTCCTAATGTCTATTAAAGATCAAAAGTTTTTAATTTTTGATAGGCCCAATTATCAAGCTTTTCTTTTACTAATGGTTCATGCTTTTTTGTGTGTGTTCTAAGAAAACTTTGCCACTCCACGGTCACAAAGATTTTTCTCTTGTTTTCTTAAAGAAGTTTAATAGTTTTAGAACTTACTTTTAGGTCCCTGATCCATGCTGAGTTATTTTTTCTGAATGGTGTGAGGTAAGGGTTGATGGGGATCTTCCCTTATGGATATCCAGTTGATCTAGTGCCATTTGTTGAAAAGACTTTCCTTTCCTGTTGAACTACCTTGGTGTCTTTGTTAAAGATACCACCTGGGTGGCTCAGTCAGTTAAGCGTCTGCCTTCGGCTCAGGTCATGATCCTAGCATCCTGGGATCGAGCCCTGCATTGGGCTCCGTGCTCAGTGGGGAGTCTGCTTCTCCCTCTCTCTCTCCCTCTATGCTCTCTCTCTCTCTCTTAAATAAATCTAAAAAAATTTTTTTTTGAATTGGCAATATATGTGTGGGACTCTTTCTGGACTCTCTATTCTGTTCCATTGATCTATGTTTATTTTTTGCCAATACCAAATTGTTTTGACTACTGTAGCTTTATAGTAAGTCTTAAAATATAAAAGGTAAGATTAGCAAGTTGGAAGATAGGTTCTCCAACTCTGTTCTTTTTAAAAATTACGTTGCACGGTAGCCATTGGAGGTGCACTGCTCAGATTTCCTTCAAACGAACCTGCTGTTGGAAGTGGGGTTGACAGCCCTACCCTATGGATTCCCCACTAAGTTCACAGAAAAGCCCACTTTCTGGTAGCTCCTAACCAGTGACTAGGTATAGTGGGGGTGCTAGTGCTATAGCCCATCCCAGGCAGGGCAGGACTCTTCCAACAGGAAATCTTTGCCTGGGGACTCCCCATTTCTGGCCAAAACTCTTGCTCAGAACTACAATGTGGTCTGAAGCCTTCTCCATACAATTCTTCCTTCCCTCTCTCCCTTCACAGGTGTCAGACCGGCACTGTGTTCTGACTGCTTCCATACCTGTTCCTGCTTCCTCCTGTTTTATCCTTCCCAGTCTTTTCCCCTATAAATCTCTTGCATGTCTAATCTAGTCCTGTTGCCTGCTTCTCAAAGGTCCTTAAATGACATACTTTGGTTATTCTAGCTCTTCGTATTTCTATATAAATTTTAGAAATAAGCTTATGAAATTCTACCAAAAAAAAAAAAAAGGAAAAAAGAAGAAAGCCTGTCAGAATTTTAATTGTCAGTTCATTGACTCTACAATCAATCTGAGAAGAATTGTTACCTTAACAGTATTGAGCCTTATGTCATATATATGTATCTCACCATTTATTAGGTATTCTTCAATTTCATCCAGCAATGTTTTGTACTTTTCAGTGTAGAGGTCTTAGACATCTTTTGCTGGACTTGCTAAGTATTTTTATGTTTTGGGGGACTACTGTATTGGAATTTTAAAAAAATTTATTTTCCAATTGATTGCTATTAGTGCATAAGAATACAATTGAATTTTATGTATTAACCTTGCATCCTGAAACCTTGCTACTATACTAGTGACAGTAGTTTTGTCTTTGCTCCCCTTACCTTTTGAAATAAAATTTTCTTGGGACCCCAGTGCTGTAGTAAGAGTCGAGTGTGGGTAGCTGGAGCTCCTCCTTCTACCAGCTTCTGTCTCCCTCCCCAGAACCCACCACCCCCACCTTCAAAACTGATTTGGGGAATTTCTGAAGAGCTCCAAGACTCTGAGTAACATAGCTAAACAATCCACTGTTCCAGAGAAGTGGGTATTTCCTGAGCATCTCCCCCAATATTTTATAGGTATTTTAATCCCATTTTAGTCTTTAAAAGAAAACAAAAACACCTTGTAAGATAAGTAGAAGTGGTTCCCTTTTAAAGGTGAAGAAATGAGAGATTAAATCTCCTTGAAATGGTCTCAGAATTGGCTTCTGTCTACAGAAGGATTAAAAAGCATCTGTCTGACTCCAAAGTTCATGCTCTTTCCTCCTGTCCCAACCTGGCTATTTCCCAGGCTGACTGAGTCAGACAGCTAGGTTTCAAACTGGATTTCTGTGAGGGCCAGGTCTTTAGACTGGCTCATCTTGGCATTCATGTAGCACATGAGCTTGCAGGTCAGGAGGCCTGACTAGGCTCTGGTATTCCACCCCCAGGGCGCCTACACCCCAGTCTGGTTTCCCAGCTTCCTCTTCCACCCACATTGCTTTTGGAGGGTATCCGTGACCTCTCTCTCACCCGTCTGATGGACTGTTTGCAAGTCTAAGCACTTTTTACTCCTCTGCTGCCTTAGCACAGAAAATCTTGGACCTGGGTGATCCAGTTTGCTTCTGGTTCTCTTCTAAAGTCTCTAGTCACCTTCCATCTGTCTTCTGATTTGTACTTTGGGGCACATAGTTAACATTTCTAAGGAAATGTCCCCCCCTTGGATGGGCACATTTAGAGTATCTAAAAACAAGCTCATCATAATTCTACCTAAACGGGTAGCTAATTCCTAACTTCTCCTATTTCTAGGGATTCCACCATCCTTTTGTTTCCTTGCCCCCTTCACTTCTCCCATTAAACCACCAAGCCTAGCCCCTCATTCGCTTCGAACCTGTTTTGGGTTGGGCTCTATCTTTTGCAGCTATTGCTCAGGCCAGGGCCACATCAGTTCACTTTTGATTGAGTCAAGGATATCAAAAGACTGATCTTCTAGCCTGTAGAATCCCTCGGCCAAGGTCAGTAATACATGGACAAGAATCTTTTACTCTGGCAATTTTTGTCATGGGTATCCACAATCGAGTGATATTCAAAAGCCAGGAGCCTGCACCAGCAGATTTTGTATTGGCTCCCCATTTTCTATTCACTAAATCTGAACCCCTTTGTCAGATGTTTCAGGTCATCCATCTATCAGTGTCCTGTATCACCAGTGTCGTTGTTCACACTATTGCTCCATATGGAACTCTTTCAGCCAAGAGCTGAAACCCAAGCTTTGCTGGCCCTCTTATGTGACCTGATTATTCTCTCATGCTTGCTTTTGCCTGCTTTATTCTACATGCCATGAATGCCAACATTCTGCCAATCTTCAATTTTCCCCTTCATTATAAACCCGAGGCCTCTAGTTTCCTCTCCTAGGATTTCTTCTCTAACCCTTTCCAACCTTCAAGATGTGTGTTCTAGGATAAATCTTTTAGGATATGCTTGTAAATATCTTATTTGCTATTAAACTAGCTCTGTTGAATAGAAGTTCCCACATTAACTGGAAATGAATAACATAAGGCTATGAGCTTCTTCAAGACAAGGACCATGTCTTATTTAACTTTATATCACCAGCATCTAGTCTAGTACTAGGCACATCATTTAAGTACAGTAAACATATGTTGGATAAATAAACACCACTTTATGGCGCTACCCCCTTCAGCAAGTTCTTTAAATACAAAAGAGTTTCAGGTGCCTTATCTGGAAAATTGTGCTTAGAATACTGACATCAGAAGTCATGAACACTAAATAAGAAAACCTATGTATAGGTCCTAGCACAGAACTTGGCACAGAGAGCTCCATCCATGGGAGTTCACACATTCCCACTAAGTTTTTAGAAATATTGTCAGAATTGTGGAGTTCTCACAATTGCTTTTGCATGTCAAGTGTATTTCTGCTAGATCTTTTTTTGAGGCAGTATCAAACACAAGCATGGGGGTTGTAATAATCTCTAAGAAAATAAAATCTTTGTCCAACAGGACTATTGTTATTTTGGTGTGGGGCTTGGCTGTGACAATCCTAATATGCAGATACATGCTGGTTTATCTTTTTAAGGGATTCCATAAATGCATAATCTGTTTGGATGCCAGGCTTCATTAACAGTGCAGACTATTTTCCCCTCCCCTTCTTTACTTTTCACATGAGGGAGAAATTATATCATCAACAGGATGAACAACCTTTAAACACTCCACTGTGTTCACTGTAACACTGAACTCTGCATATTTGTATCTAGCAGGGGGAATGAGAATTATTAATCCTGAAGATGTGTTAAATGAATTTCATGGATTTAATAATTTTCCTACTTTGAGTGGCAATTGTCCTTAAACTGAAATATGCCCTCATTTTTTCTATCTGTAAACTAGGGGTAATAGTTTGTATTCTCACCCCCTTAGGATTAGCATCTATAATGATACAGAGGAAAGAGCACTGGACTGGGAGTCAGGAGAACAGAGCTCTATCCTTCATTATGACTAGCTGCATAGACCTTGGGCATATCATTCAACTCAGTCCCCTCACCTTCAAAATGATAAGTGCAAATTAAGCAATTTTTAAGTCAGCTCCCAAATTAAAAATGATGATTTTTTTAAAGAAAGGAAATGATTTAAGTGGCCCCCTTCTTCTACCCAAGGATGCCAGATGAGAGGAGGCTTCCTGTGCACGCTACAGAGAGGGGGATTTGGCCTGTGCTGGCCATAGCAGGTATGTGGCATCTATATGCCAACCATAAGGCAGGAACTCAAAGACAGTATATGCATGTCTTATTGGGGATAAGAACTCAGGGAAGCAGAGGCATGTGAATTACTTGGGATGCTTTTGCACAAAGAATATCATTATTTTTTGTACAAAAATCGAACCTATCCCCTATGCATTCTTTTCAGACTTCCTAAGCTGTGCACCAGCCCTCTGACTTATGGTTGGAGGGATTACCCTTAAGCATACCCCAGCAGAGAGGGATTGGAAAAAGAAGTGGGAGGTTGCCTCTTATACCTATTGGTGTGTTAGTCCCTTCTCCAGGGATGGACTCCAGTGTAGCCGGTGAAGAGCTGCCCCCAGTGTTCACTTGATGATCATGCAAAGTTCAAGGCAGGTCATGTCACCATCAGCTCCAAACCTTTCTGGATCCATACAACATCTTAGACTCTACATTGCCTATATACCATCATATTTTCCAGTTTTAGGAAGGAGCCAAAGGGTTTCTAATCAAAAGACCCAAGTTCGAGTCCCATCTACACAAGATGTCTGGCTTTGGGCAAGATAGTTTAGGTCTCTGAGCCGATTGATGTAAGGATCAACAGAAATGGGGATGTGTAGGGCGCTTTGTTTCAGGGCTAGTCATGGCTGAACTCTTTTACAAATCTTCTCCTACCCAAAAACTGACTGAGGAAGTTTTTAAAATTATCTAAGACTGATCCCTTTGCTAGGGAAACCTGAAGAGGGGGCAACGACGTAAGCCAGAGGCTTTAGAACCAGAGGGGACAGGGCACTGCAGTCCTGCAACTCTGAAGCAAGGTCCTCGGGGCAAAGCTCTGCTTTCTGTAGCGTCGTTTCACCCTCTGCCTGCTCTGGCCACACCTGGGTCCTCTTCCCCACCACTTTAACTTGGTGGCAGGTTGCTTGACCCATTCAGGATCTTGGTTTGGCTTCCTCTCTACCCGTGCAGTCCCTAACTGTTGTGGTGTGGAGATGGCCCCCGCCAGCCCCTCACAGAAAGTGTCCCTCAAAGAGTTCTACACCCCACTTCATCTGGGATGTACATCATGGCAAGGAATGGCGACACACCCGGGGGCCACCACTGCCACAGCCCAGCCGAGAGTACCCACGTCCAGTTCATAGCCTGTGGCAGACATTGAAAATGCAGGATCGGAGTCACCCCCCAGCCAACAGAACCAGGGGGTAAGGAGTCTCTTCCGTGAAAAGTTACCTGAATCTCCACTGCCAGCCCAACTACTCAGAGCTTTTGCTTCACTAAGACTGCAGAGACTATTTAAATGTCTGCTTAAAATAATTGTTGGTGCCATTGTGGCACAAGAAAGCACATAGGCTGGGGAGGGGGGACAGGGAGGGGTGTCAGACCGACCCTGGGTTTCAAGCCCAGCGTGTTTAGGTAACATATTGACAAACTGCTGAACCTGGTTTACACATGTGTAAAATGGAGATGCTGATGCTTTTGCCCGGCTGTTGTGAGGATTAAACAGAACTGCACGTTGCAAAGAGTCTAGCCCACAGTGGCTGCTCCAGAGGTATTCTTTTTTTTTCCCCCCCTTGCTTCCCTCTCACTAGAGAAAGACTAGATTATCCCAAGTATGATTCCTTTAGGAGGGTTAAAATTTTTCTGTTAAAAGTAGTAATTGATCAAGTTCCTGCCTAATCATTTCAATTCAGGTATTACGGTGTCCAAAGTAAACGGATTCGTTTGCAGCACCGATCTCCCATGCTGCAGGAATGTTGGGGAGTGGGTCTGCTGGCTGTTAACCCCTTCCCCCCAACACGCCCTCACCCCCACCGACCCAATCCCAGCCAAAGTGTGAAGGAAAAGAGCCATCAAGTTTTGTCTAGGATTTTTAGACACAAAATAAAGATTATGATGGAAATTCTCATTCATGAAACTGAAACTGCCCTTTTTCCTAGGAAGCCTTCGCTAATGGAGAGGCTTGTTTTGATTTTCTGGTTTATGATTTGTATTGAGACCACTTATGTGTACCTGTGTGTATCTCAGAAGTAACTAATCCCGACACAGCAGAATGCATTGGCTTAGTTTATAATGCCCAGTCTAGTCAGAGTATTTCATTGCAGATTTCAAATCTTACCATTGTTTGTCCCTCTTATTATTAGTCAGATGGCTCATTAAGACAGCCAAAATGACAAGCTCTACAGTGCCGCTGGCCCTCTTTGTTTCCTTATGCATAGACAAAACATAGATGACACGAACCTCAAAGGACAGAGTTTGAAAAATCTTCAAGAACCACTGCAACAACTTAGCTGCCACTTGCAGTATGTTACCATATCTTTGCTTATTTTTTTCCCCTTCATATTTAGGAGACCATGATATACCTAAAACTGGAAATGTATCCAGACGCAGCCAACAAAAGCCATATCTTACCGTTATTTACCCAAGTTCCTTAACTTAAAGCTATAGACATGTTTCTACAATAATGCTCACACTACAATGTAAGTACATAAAATCATTAGCTCTAAGTGACAAAGCTATACATTTCTCTGTACTTTCATATTACATTGCTTTAAAAAGAGTTTCCACAATTCAACTTAAAATACCCAAGTTGCTAACTTCTGAGCAAAAACAATCACAAGAAGAAATCCTTTCTGCCTCAGGTTGTTAGCAGTAACAGAAATACAAGTCATAAGCAGCCTTTAAATCAAGTGTAATCATATCATGCTGATAAGGAGCCTTTTCTCAGCAGAACATTAATAAGTCCCAGATTTTTCTGGGATTGTCCCAATTCTGGATGCCCTGACCCATTGCCAAGCTCTGTATTTGAGACAAAGTATCCATTTTCCGATTCTCAGAAGATGACAGTAGACCCTGTCCCCTCTGGTTCTAAAGATTTATTTCAGCTAGCCTCTCAATTTAAGGATAAGTGGCACATGCAATTCTCATAAAAAACAAAGTATCACCATCCTAACTTGGGTTTATCAAAACTGCAATTTTCTAAAGTCTTTTTGCTTAGATCTGTGATGTCTCTGTGTAATGTTGCTAAGCTCAATCAGGGAGATTTTTATTTTTATTTTTTATTTCACTCCCACAAAACGTCCCCTTTTTATGCCCCATGAGTACCCCAAGTGGGTTCGTAATTACACAGTCTTAATCATCTCCAGCTCCAATTTTCTAGGAAGACATTTATTTAAGTCTTTAATTCCTGGGTACCTGAAAAAGCAAACAAGGTATAGACGGCTGGAATTTCTCCTCTTTATAGTTTTAGAATGAAACTTTTCCCAACAGCAATGAAAACAAATAGAAAAATGCTTGCTTTTGTGCTATGAGAGAAAGAAAAACCAGTCCTTGAATATTTGTAACAAAAGACCATCACTTGCTACTGGAATTGACAACTGGATTAAAAGGCTGAAATTTGGAGGTAAAATAATTTTGCTATTCTTTAAATATTTTAGCAGTTTAAAAATACCCTGGGGGGGATATATGTAACCCCCCAGCAGTGCACACCACTCAGGGTGACATTCTGCATGCTCTTATTTTGCCACTGTGTGGATTTTTTCCCCTTCAAATGAAAACCTACAGAAATAAACTCTGAAAAGGATAGATTGCTCCCCCCTTCCATCCTCATGTCAATGAAATATTTTGAGTGAACTGTTTTCTGATCACAAAATTAATGTCCAAGTTGTATTAACAAAATCAAGAAGCAGTTATTTAATAGAACATTCTATTAAAAGTTAGCCAAAACCAACTAATAAAATCTCAAAAAAATGCACATATTTCAAAGAATCTTGTTCTCTTCAATAGTTGCATGAGTTTTTTTTTTTCTTTTTCAGGAAAATGTGCAAATATCAAGGTTACCTGGGTCTGCTGGTCACTTCTAGTTTTTGGACTCTTGAAGATGGTGAGTTTTGCTAATGATGCGCGGCCGTTTAAGCACCGGGTGGCTTTTCTGGCAATCACTCTTTGTGTGCCATCTTTTATAAAGGTGCTTCTTGTTGCTAAGAGATCAGTTGCTTAGAGACCAAATCATTAAAAAAATATATATATGTCAGGGGCCAACATAAATTATAACCAAATTTTGTCATTTCAGCTGGCCCTCTGAATGTTTGGCTTTTGTAATAGATCGTAACGTACCAAGAGAAGCCAATTACTAATCACAAATAGAAGACTGACCATGAGGAGAAGAAAAGATCTGTGCATACGCTCGCATGGGCAGAGAGTAATGGCACGGATTCCCTGTGAAGGAGATGCATCGTCGTGAGGCTCTCGGAAACTTTTCCCTGTGGGGGTCCTGGGCGCATCCTGGGAATATAGAGTCACACATTCACACACACACACACACACACACACACACACACACCTGTCCCAGGCAAACTTGAACGCAGTTTGAAGTCTGAAAACGTGGGAATTGTGGAACCACTTGAGTCGTTTCCAGAGGGAAATTAGGAAAATGTAGGGTGGGAATCTGAAGGGATCTTAGCCTTCAGCCAGATGTTTTCATGTTTGAACAACTGTCAGTGCTTCTGGTGTGTATGTCCTGCGGGGAGGGGGCTCTGATACGAGTCTGCCTCTTATCTCCTCCCCTGTACTCAGATACAGCACTGACCAGGAGATAGGAGTACGTACAACTGGTTAAGTCTGTAAGGTTTGGCTTTGGTGCTCTTCCTCTCCCCCTTCAGGGTGACTCTGCCCACAAAGCCCCTGTCCCCTCAAACTGTCACCCAAGTGTTACCACTCCCAAGGACATTGGCATTTTAGGACTCTGTTTTTAAATGAAAGACTCTTAGATTCCTTTAAATTCCATTCTAAAGGAATGGTGGCATTCCAAGCTTCATAGTAGGTAGGACGGAAGATGTTTGGGAGCCAGATAAAGCTGGACACAACCCTTTACTGTAGGACTCCATAACCCAGCCCCTTGTCCACTTTCCCCTTCTCCCCCTCCCATCCTTCACAGCTCTCTGCGGTCTCATCTTAGGTGAGAAGCAAGCAAGCAAATTAAAAAAACAAGAGAAGAGGTGAAAAGAGTACCTAGGATCCTAGAGATATTTTTTTCCCTTTACTAGCCTCCAAAATGTTTGTCATCATAGAAGACTTCATGCCTTTGGCTTGATTGTGACACAAATGCTGTCCAGGAGGGGGAGGGGTGAGGGCCGTGGGCTGGGGTGGATGCAGCCAGCCGGAGGGTGGGGAGCTCTGGCTCTTTCTCTCTTTAGATCTGGTCACTGTCAGATGAGCATCACCCCATCTCTCATTTATAGAGTAGATGTAAGACCCACAACCAGCTTGAATTTATTTAGCAATAGATAGCAGTTGTAAAAAAAAAAAATACAGCCTGTGTAAATGGAAAGGGGCTAACGCTCAGCAGAAGTTCATTACAGGAAGAAATGAAGCGCTGACTCCCCAACCCAAGCTGCAAGTGATGTGGACACAGAGCCCTTGAGTGTTGCAGAATCAACTCAGGTATACTAAGAACTAAGCGTACATTTTCCCTTAAAGTCTTTTCTCTTCTTTCTAGGTCCCAGATTTCTCTTTATTGCCTTTTTTTTTTTTTTTTTTTTTTGAGAGAGAGAAATGGAAGCAGAAAGGGAAGGGATCCAAGAGAGAGGAATTATGGGTGGAAAAAGGCGAGGAAATAAAAATGTCCGAACATATAGTCAGTACTCAGGAAATGCTAGTTGAAAGAGTAAGAAAGAGGAAGAGGAGGCTAAGGGGGAAAGAGGCCCTGAACTCCACTGTATGTTCCCAGAGGCAGAAGCCACCTTATGCTTTTCTTTCCCCCATTCCAAGTACTTTGTACAGGGCTTTTGCATTTAGAACACAATCAAATGTTTTTGTTAAATTCTAAGTCAAAGGACAAAAAGAGCAGAAGGGATGGGCCCGAGGGGGTTGAAATATTACTTGGCCCTATATTCCATGTACCTGGTTCCCTCCAAAGGAGCATATTCTGTAGACATTTGTATTTTGCACCTCAATCCAAAAATAAAAGCCCACCCTTCTTCTTATCCATCCATTCTAGTCTTTCTACTCCTTTGGCTCTGATTTGGCTCTCCCCTGCCTTGTGGCCATTTGCTTTGGATTCTTAGCTTCTACCTCTGAGACATATGGCTCTGCACCTTCCCTATCAGGAGGCACCATTCTGGATCCCAGTCCTTGCAGGCTTCAAGTTTTCACCTACCTGGGTGGAGGTGGGGAAACACAGTTGTCTATGAAGGATCCACCCAGTTGTCAACACTGTGTGGCTGAAGGAAATAGGCTTGGATCTGTAAGGGCTTTGCCTACAAATGTCCCAACTTTGAAGCTTTGAAAGGCATTTTTTTTAAAGATTTTATTTATTTATTTGAGAGAGAGAGAATGAGAGACAGAGAGCATGAGAGGGAGGAGGGTCAGAGGGAGAAGCAGACTCCCCGCTGAGCAGGGAGCCCGATGCGGGACTCGATCCAGGGACTCCAGGATCATGACCTGAGCCGAAGGCAGTCGCTTAACCAACTGAGCCACCCAGGCGCCCGGCATTTTTTTTTTTTTTTTTTTTTTGCATGCATGTAACTGTTTGCACCAAGGAATGTGGTCTGGTGTCATTTTGGGTCCTGCAGTATGGCAGACTACTTATTCACAGGTACATGGGACCACAGAGTCCCCACCTCTGCTGGGAAGCTGACCCCACCTCTGCTGGGAAGCTGCCCAGCCATGCAAGGTCCATCTCCCAATCTCAGGAATTGGGGGGAACAGCTGGGAACTCAGAACAGTGGGCTCCTGCCTCGAGATCAAGAGATGATACACTGAGAGACATCAAGTCCTAAGGCATTCTCTGCAGAAGTGGCTGCCACTGTTGGTGCCTTTTGTTAGGGAAACCAGTGTCCCAAACCCACTCCTAACTGAGCACTCAAAGATCCTGACACCATCAATTGCCTACTGCCCAATGGTCAATAGTTCCTCCAGGACTTGCCTCTCCTGGAGGAAAAGCCAAGACCCCATTTCTAGAAAGGCTTACACAGGACCCTCTTTAGCTAGGAGGTAGGAAGGATCCACTCCTATCCTGGGAAGTTCCAGTGTAGTGGCCTTCAACTCTGTTAATATTTCTCCAGGAAATTCCCAGAAGAGGCCTATAGAGGAGCATGACCAGCTAGATAGGGATGGAGGCTGCTTCAAGGGCACGGTGTCCTCTCAAGGAGGACCTCTGCATGCAACCTAGTAGAAGCTTGACCAGCACTAAACAAGGGTTTTTTTTTTTTTTCAAGCAACGTTACCTTGCCAGATGCCCTGTGTGAGTGTGTTAGGCAGAGAGCTACTCTTAGAGGCCAGGGCACCAGGGGGCAGCAGAGGAAGGCTTGCCCTGGAAAAGTCACCTCTAGCCACCCAGCCCAGCCGTTACTATTAAAAAGTAGCATTTAAGCAGTGAGGGCAGCAAAGCACAACTGCCTCAATCTGAACTCTAGGGTACCTTTGGGAGGCATGAGGGGAAGGGGCAGAAGGTCTGCTGTGTCCCAGGAGACAGCTGCGCAACCCCACCAGAGGTATGGCAACCAAGCTTGTGCTGGTACAATCATGATTGCCTCTCTGGACTCAGAAATCTTCATCGTAGTCCACAGGGACTTCTAGCATGCTAAGACCTTGAGACACAGAGACCTGGGTCAATGGCAAACAGACCTCAAGACACATGGTTATAGTTGTCTTCCCTGATCATAACCCACCCCCCTTATGGTCTTGCCTCCTCTTTGCAGTGATGGAGGCCTTAAGACATCACATTTCATCCTCCTTTTTGGCACATTGTAACAGCCCTACTCAGCAAACTCTCTAAACATCTTGCTCCCCCATCCAGATTGCATACCAGCCTTGTGGGGTATACACCTGTCCACATGCATACCCACCAGTTCTCCAATAATTGCCTAAAGAGCAAGGCCAGACACAGTGTATCACTGGGTGCTTAGGAAAGATTTGTTCTTGCACCTGTCACCAGCGATAGACCTGATCCAACTATCCAGGAAAATTTACCTGTAACAACTCTGTCCCTTCCCTCGTGCTGGAACACCCTTTTCTCTCCCTACCCTCTCTTTCTCCACCCCTGCCACAGAAAATATGGCTTCCACCCACACCAAATTCCCAATGCTATGGTCATACCAACACTCTGGCAACTAGCTTGCCATGCGGGGAGCTACAGCAGCCCTCTAGCAGGAAGGCCATTGAGATGCCTTGCTCTAACATGTTGAAGACCACAACAAAGAGTCCACCAACCACTGCTCACTCCAGAGCGAGCACATGTATCCAGCTCATTTTGTTACCAGACATTCATTCAAGGCAGGGAGCTCTTGGACTGCAATTTGTGTGATAACGTAACAAAAGAGTACAGCCTAATAAGCACCACCACGCATTCCAATCTTACTGCTTTGCTTGAACAAAGAACCATGATGTTCTTCTCATACATTGTCTGACCCTGGTTGACCCTAAATTCATAATTCACCTTTGTCACTGCCTTTGATAGCTAACAAGTATATATTATACCCATCTGTTAGGTAGTTTACAGAGTGAGAAAAGACTGGGGAGAGGGATGGGAAACAAGAATATGATGTGGTGGGGGAAACATGGAAGCAAACAGAAGACAAGGGGCCTCTTGAACTTCACAAAATGATGTGTCCCCCACAAGGTGCATACATTAATATCCACACTGAACAAATTCCACGGTAACCTACTGACTCTGAAATCTTCTAATCCTCCAGAGAAAAAATTATGGAGAATTACTAATTGAAACACAATTATAAGCCAACAGTATTGTTTCACCAAAGTGCAGTTAAACTGAACAAAATTCTCTTAAACTAGTCTTCATCCTCCTGTCTCTTCTCTGACCCACCTCAGAGTCTATCTCTCCCTGTTTCCTTCCTCTCTTTACCTGTACGTCCCCCGCAGCTGCCTCTCATCTGCAGGGAGGCACTCTCCCTACCACCCCTCTGGACACCATTGCTCAAGCCTAGGACAGACACACATCTTTAAGTGAGGTGGGCTAAGATAAAGGCCAAGAAGCACTGAACTAACTGCTCTGTCTTGAGGCACTTGTTTTGTTGGATTTTTTTTCCTTCAAAGGTTGATTCTTGTCTGAACCACAACCTTCAACCAGCAGGGTACAAAGTGCTTCTTATTTCACTCAACACATCACATTTTGAGGCCAAGTGTGTCCTGATTGTAGTGCGTATGTCCAAAGCCCACTGTGTAAGGGCCCCAGTCCTTTGATAACTTAAGGGAATCTTCCTCAAGAAGAGCATGTTTTCTATCTATAGCCCCCAGTCCTTTGATAGCTTAAGGGAATCCTCCCAAGCAGAGCAAATGTTTTCATGCTGTGTGCTCCAAACGTCATTGTCTCCTCCCCATTCAGGGTTTCCCAATTGTTTTCATTCTGCAGGGGATTTGTTGATTTGTAAGCGTGGAACAGGCAACCAGTGGAAGGTTGATGAAAATCACCCAGAAGAAAATAAAAGGCAAGGATATGTACATAGGAGATACATTCGCTGACACACAAGCAAGAAGTTGACACCTCATGCCCATGACATCTTGAGAGAGGTAAGCTGTGGCAGATTCAGAATACACCTCTAGGAGGCCTCTGGAGGGGACAGGAGGTGCTGTTCCAGTCTTGCTGAGGATGATGCCAGCAGGAAAAGCTTTCAATTCATCCTACCTATCATTTCCATCCATGGGGTGCCGTTGATAGAGGGCAGGATGGACAAGAGTGTGGCTTGCCACCATGTTCCTCCCACCCATAACTCATCCAAGTGACACCCACTCCAAACAAAACTTAGACCTTTGGGGATGAGCTAGAAAATTTATCAGTCTTTCTTTACCCATCCTGTCCTTCCCAGTCCCCTAGTCTAATCCCAATCAAAGTAATGGAAAATATGTTCTTTTAAGATTAAAGAAAAAACAACCAAGACTTCGGCCAAGAGAGAAAGCAGCATGCAACTGATTAGCATGACTGTTTCCAAGAGGCACTTTAAAGAAAGGTGAACCCTGATGTGGCATGTTCTTTGGCAAATCAGGGCAGGTCTGTTTTGAGTCAACCAGGAAAAACTGAGCCCATGTGAAATGGGGGCTTCTTCCAGTGCTGGTTCCTTGAGGATGTTGTGAGCCTCCTCTCAGGTCCTCAGGCAGCTGTAGCTTAGTCTTTAGTATCACGGCTTGGCAGAAGGGGTCTGTTCCCACACAGAGCCCCCTGCCCCTGACCTCTCTTCTTCTCTTGGGCCCAAATACCTTTGCCCTGAGTCTCCCCTGGCCAGGTCTCCACCCTACTCTCAAATGGCTCCCTTCCCCTAGTCGTCAGTTAAAACTACCAAAGTAATATTAAACCAACTCCTGATTCTCTTCCGTGATTCAGGGCTAAAGCTATATTAAAGGAAATAGAAGCACCACCTTATTGATGTCCAACCCAAAGCAGGTCCTGGTCACCAGCCAATTTCATGGGCAACTAACAGGAAATTCCAACTTATGCGCAATTTGGGAGGTGGGGTGTGAATTGAAGGTGGAATGTTAAAAAGTTCAGTGCCTCAGCGAAATAGTCCGTGGTTGACTAGATTTGATATATGTAAGCTAACAAGTATTACTGGAGTAAAATGTAAGTAATAGCTGCTCTCATATAACAGTTAAAAGCACCATGAATTGGACAAATCATCTTCAGGCACTGGAGTCTATTTTTCCCCAGCCTATCTCCCCTAAAACTTCACGAACCTCTAAAGAGTAAGGGCCATGTCTTCCTCATCTTCCTATCCCTGGGCTGCTGCCACCTGTAACACTCCATACATAGTTGGGCAGTGAAGTTTTGAAAGAATGAAACCGTTGACCCTTTGCCTCATGCCCCCAGCCCTGGCCTTCCCCAGTCTTCCCCAGATCCTGACAACTGAGGTATCTGAGCTGGCAATCCTGCGCCATTCCCAGGCCAATCATGTCTTGAGACAAGAATTCTTATTCTTATACAGGCGGCCACAGTTTCACCCGCTGTCCAGTGTGATACCAACTCCCTGGCCATCCCCCAGTAGTCTAATTTGGTTCTCAGTGCCCTGGAGCTGACCTGTCGTGTTCCACAGCTGCTACTAAAGTCACAGATTCTCCACCATCCCATTCCCCCTGGGATGCTTCTGCTGAAACTGAGATTCTTGCACCTACGGCTTCACCACTGGGTCCCCAGGGGCAGGCACTGGACCTCTTTTGCTTGCTCTGGGCCGGTTGTCTGGTGAGCACTCCAGCTCTGCCTCGTCGCCCTGCCACATGCTGCTGCAGCCCACTACGGAGATAGCCGAAGTCCCCTTCTCCCCTGAGCCTGCTCCTCTGCTTTTATTCCCCATGCTCCGCCCCCACCTTCTGTCCCACACTCCCTGGAAACAGAGGCCCTGATGTGAACCCCTGGCCCAACAGCTCATTTCCTGTTAAACTCAGATTGCTTTCAGTGGAGACAGCTGCCTTTCTGCCCTAGGCCTTGTCTCTGTTTTGCCCCTCCGATGGGACACCCCCACCTCCATTTCATGAACCTCCGGTACTGACCATTTGTTTAGATCAAGATAGGAGATTGAAGTTGTGCCCTTTGCCCTCCCAACTGGCTCTCCAGTTAGCGCACCATCTGCCCACTGTTGATGAGAGGGTCCTGCTGTCTCCCAGCCTTCCTTGCCAACCTTCAACACGACAAAGGGATCTGCAATAAGGTGGTAATAACTGTAACCCCCCAACGCGTGCACCCCCCCACACACACACACACACTTGTATTCCAGCTTCCTTCTTGCACTGCCAAGAGAAATGGAACATGAACTAAGCCACAGGGGTTATTCTGAAATGAGTTTACTGTTATAGAACAAGAGTTTTTTGGTTATTTACATTTTTCATGGAATGAGCGGACCTGGGGTACAGATAGATCTCTGAGGCTGAAATTATCTGGGACAGTCCCACTTTCCTAGCATTTTATTCTTTTCAATGAAGGGCATTTATTTCATGCTTTTACTAAATATACATATGTCTATATTTCAAATGCCTTGTTAGACTTCATACACATTTCCAAAAATGTTTTAAAAGAATGGGAAAAGAGGGCCCCTGGATAAGTAGGTGACCAGGTCACTGCCTGTGCAGCTCTCGGGATGGTTCTGGGCACAGAGCAGCTCTCCCAGGGGGCCCCTGTCCTGGAGCCCTGCCCCAGGTTTCACGTTCCAAGTCATGCTCTCATCAACAGGGGTGTGTGAACGTGGTTCTGCTTGTCATCTTTCTTGGCTTCTTCCCACATAAGACTGCAAACCACCATCCTATCTCTAGCTGAGTGGGTACTTTGGGACCTTATGCAATGCTTTGAGGGCAGGTTTGTCTACAGAACCCTCAGCTGCCCACTGTGCCCCTCTCCTTTTCTTCCCACTCTCCTCAGACAGCCAGGATAGGATCCCCTGGGCATCCTCCCCAGCCCTCGCAGAAAATTTTCTTGAGTCATTCATCTCTTCTTATAAATTGAAGGCAACCCTCTCACTTTCTCTAGAGCTATTTGTATTTTAAGCCTTTTTCCAGTGAATCAAAGAATGAAAGCTTGTCCCATTGACGGAATTTTAGCATTGATTCTCAGGAGGCTGGAGGAGACAGGGAGGGGGGGTGCTCTCTTCTAGTGCTCCAATATCCTGCACATGCTCCTGCTGCCAGACCCAGCAGAAACTGGTGAGGGTCAAACATGAAACAGCCCTCACGTGCCTCCAACCATGCCCCTTCCCCACCACTGAACTTCAGGCCCACTAGTGGGTGAGTGAAGGGCAGACAGCAGGTGTGAGACTGAGGTTGAGTTGCAAAACCATCTTTTAAAGGCCATCTTCCTTGGCTGATCCCAGCCTACACTGGCCCTCATTCCCCTCACTCCTCAGAGTTTCTACTTACTTCACATTCCTACTCAGTTTCCCAGGAGCCACCTAGGAATGAGGCAATGTGTTTCCCTTAGCACAGTGCCTGGCACATAGTAAGCACTCAGTAAATGTTAGCTATTAATAATAAAAAGAATAAATCCAGACTGGGATATCCATGGGATGCTTGCATAGAAGCTGCTAGGAGTAGTCAAGGGGCTGAGACAGTGGTAGGCAGCTACATTCTCAGCACATGGTAGACTATTCATTTCATGTTTCTGAACTGGAGGGAGTTTCACTTCTTGAAAGTGGAAAAAGAATGCCTGTTGGCCAAATGACAATGATAAGAGCTCCTTATTCCTAAATCTCCAGGAGAGTTAAAAAAAAAAAAAAAAAAAGTTTTTCATGCAGTAGCTAAACATCCTGCTCGATGCCCAAGATGGAGATTTATGACCAAAACACTACCCATCTGCCTTCTGCTTTGGCTGTGAGAATTCCAATTGGCCAGGTGATGTAGATAACTTTCAAAGGACCTGGCACCTTCTACAGAAGGAGGTGAGGCTAGTGAGGTGTGTTAAACCAATTAAGCAAGCAATATTTGCAAGATTGTCACCTAAAGCCAGGGAACAGAAAGAGAAACAGCTGAGGTTTTGCCTTCAGAGTCCAGAATTAATATTGTTGCCTTAAAGTCCAGGATCACAGCATTGCTCTTTTCCCTCGCCCCTCCCCTGTCATGTTGCTTTGCACAGAGGGGTTGGAATTTTGCCTCCATTTCCTGAGACTCTGGACTTCCAGCTGGTCCTCTAGCAGTGCCTAAATTTCTAAACTGCTTAGCTGGGGCAGAGGCTTGGCTCCTTCGCCTAAGACTTGCCATGCTTCTTGCCCTGAGGGCTAGAGCCCAGCACCTAGGTGCAGGTGAAGCAGCCACTTCACTTTGAACATCCACAGGGCCCCACAGCATTGTTCCCAAGCTCTAGATTTAATGCCATTGGGTAGGACAATAGTTACCCTTCTCTTCCCTTCCCTGACCCCCAGATTATGTATCATTTTGGCCACAGCATGCCTTGTGATTGAGCCAGCCTAAATTTCGCAGAAAACTAGGTTGGAGACAGATTATAAAAACCTTGAAAGTGAAGGTGTAGAATCAGGGATGGGGACATTGAAGGTTTTTAAGCAGGGAATTCATTTGATCAGAGCTGTGCTTCAGGCAGTGGTGATGGGAAAGGTGGATTGGAATGGGCAGAGCGTAAAGGCGGGGAGAGCCTGGCTCATGGATCCAGGTAACTTCCCCTCAAGATGGATAAGAGGGGACCAATGTGAGAGATGGTTCAGAAGAACTGACATGGATTTGGGGAAGGGCAGGGAAAAGGAAAGTAATTGTTACATTAATTGGACAATTGCAAAACCATCTTTTGAATGCTATCTTCCCTGGCTAATCCCAGCCCCTGTGAGCCCACTCTCCTAACTCCTCAGAGTTTCTATCTAACTTAAAGTTCCTGCTCAGTTTCCCCAGAATCACCTGGGAATGAGGCAAGCGTACTTTAGAGGGAAATGTTCATGCTAATAAGAAATGGGCAGAATGACCAACATTTAAGAAGTGCTTATTATAGAACAAGCATTGGTAGCATTCATGGAACAGGCCAAAAAAAAAAGGACCTTGCTTCAAAGGCTACACAGAAAAGTGTAGAACCAGGATTCTAACCTCGGGGTGTGACCCAAAGTCCTTGCCCTTTGCACTGCAGAGTGCTTCTCTAGAAAAGCCAAAAGGAGAAGCAAAATAGAGGGTGGAAAATGGCTTTGAATATGTTGAGGGGCTGGCAGGACGGGCAGAGCACAGCACCAGCAGTTCGAAATGTGAGCACAGAGATCTGGAAATAGATCAGGACCAGAAGATAGGAATCTGGGAGTCAGTTGCATGGCTGTTACAATGGCAACTCCAGGACACATTAAATCTCCAACACAGAAGGTAGAGATCAGGGAAGAAAGCTCAGGCTGGAGCCCTGAGGGATACCATTGACTTAGGAACTAATAAAGAAACAGAAAAGAAGCCATCAGAGTAGAGGGAAAACCAGAAGAGGATCATTTAACTGGAGTCCAAGGAGGACCGTGTAAAAACAGGAAAGAGAAACCGGCAGCTTAGAACACTTGACACTGACAAAAAGTTAAAAAAACAAACAACAAACAAACAAACAAACAAGAAAAGGCCAGCAGCTTCAGCAAGGAGCACACTGGTGCTCTCCATCAGTCAGATCCAGTCAGATGGTGGGCAGAGGAACTGCTGAGACAGCAAATGTGGACTCTTCTTTCAAGAAATTTGGCAGTAAGAGAGGAGAGATATTGGAAAAGGTGGGCAGGGGTGGAGGACCTCTTTGGACCAGTCTAACAACTGAATTGCACAGACTTGATCACTCAATCCTTAATCCGTGCCATGCTCAAAGAGAGAAACCGTCCCCAACCAGATTATGTATTGTCCCTGCACAGACCACGCCTTCGTTCAACAGTTTTGTAACACCACGTTTCAACCCCAACTCCTTCTTGGTAGTAATTCGGCCACCATCACTGGCCTCTAAAGGTCATTACTCTCCAATACAATGCTGGGATCTGGGAGATCATCTCGCTTAGCCCTTCATGCAGCAGTGGGAATGGCTCAAGCTGGCAAGGGGCCTTCTAGATCCAAAAATCCCATAGAAAGCTTTGAGCATTTTCATAACCTGGCAAATCATATCTAACTTTCACAGATTTAGCCGTTTCCTTGGCCTCTGCCCATTTCTTCTGCCTTTGAATTGGAGAGGTGGGCTGTCTAGAGAGAATGACACTAAAAGCCAAGGGGGAAGCTCCCTTTACTTGGGGCCACGTGTACAGGAGCCAGGTAGGAGTGAAATCCAGCCCCTGCTTCCTTGCCAGGATTTGTATCCCTCCAGAGGGGATACCTTTTTCTAAATTGCACAAAGCAGTGTGGGCTAGTGGGGGCCTGCCTAAACATTTATGCTAGGAGGAGGACTGGGGGGGGGGTGCTCTTTCTCCATGGGTGGAGAGCAGCTCTCTCCTCAAGAGAAGCTTTTTCTTTGACAGGGGCCCTTCCATGGCCACAGGCCCAGTCCCCAGAGACCAGGCGTTCTGGTTCTCTGCCCAGCATTGAGGGGTTTGCAGGGAGAGCTGGGAGTCAGTGCTCCACAGAGCATGGTGGTCTTGAGTAGAAAGGTCTACCTCCAGGAGGAACACTGGCTAACAAAGGGAAAGGGGCCCAGATGATGTGCTGAGTTGTGGGAACAAGCCTGGTGCCAAAGAGTATCAACTGCAGAATTTGCCCAAATTATTTTAAACAGAAAATTAGCAAGTCTGAGCTACCTGCTCCCCTTGAATGAGGCTGATAAGACTCTAATAGGTTAAATCATGTGAAAACCTTTACTTTTAAATGGAACTACATTTAGTCAAGAACCACTTGTGTAGGATATGTCTTCAAATATTATTGCCATTTGCCAGAGAAAATGTGCTTTAATTCCTTGATGCCAAAGAATGTCTGATCCGTTGTATAATGAAACTAGAATAATTGAACCACTTGTTCATTACAAAGCTCTCTAGCCAAATACTCTAAATTCTTCAGCGTCCGAGTGGGCTTGCAGTGAATTAACAATGTTCTTTTCTTAAAAAAAAAAATAATAATTTTGAGGTAGGACACAATATTTACAAAAGAATTTTTTGTGAAGCATTACTAAATGCTTTTTATTCCCAGAAGGATCATGCATTATTCTTTGTTGTTAATGCCAGGGTGATTCAGAAGGACCAGTGAACTGTTAGCCAAAACATTAAGCAAGAGTCCAGACCAGCTTTACTCTGGCCATTTTTCTCTCAGGTCCCGCCAGGGATCTTCCCCTAACCTACTGCCCCTCTCTCACGGAGTTCCCACCGAATGGCCTTGCCTCCAGGTAACCAAAACATCAATTCTGCTACCTCCACCTCCCCAACCCCCATAAGCTGGGGAGCCTGTAAAGGCAGAGACCAGGTGGTATTAATATCCTGGTCCTCAAAAGCACGCAACAGAGTACTTCACACCTAGGAGGCCCTTAGGAAGGCATTGATGTTGGGTATAGAGAGCTAGAGTTAAGTGAGAGACTGGAATAAAAATGGAAAATAGTCCAAACTCAGACAGACTGATGCTTCCTCCATCCCCCTGGACTTGACTGAGGCAGTCAACTTCTTTGCATTTCCTAGGAGATTAAATGAGGTGCCAGTGAGTCAGGACTGTTTTGAGAAAGAAAGCTGGCCCTGTCATGGATCACAAAGCTCTGGCAGCAGGGGAGTTTGGGGAGTGGAGAGAAGAGTGAGAAAAGAGAGAAGTGACTCAGTAAAACATGGCCAGGCCGACAAGCAGGCATAAGGATGTTTCAAGGTGTGTGGGAGCATTTTAAAGATCACAGGTTGGGTTTGGGGCCAACCAAGGAAAGGCCCCTGGATTTCAGGAAGTTGCTTCTAGATTTTTCCACTGTTTCCAGAGAGGTGAGGCTAGAAGCCAGATGGCAGAGAGGTAAGAGGGGCTTGGGAGGATGGGAGGCAGCAGGGCAAAGACCACATTTCCAGAGCAGTAGGGGATAAGAGCTAGGAGGGGAGTCTATGTAAGACTGGGGCTGCAGGAGGGAGCAGATGGAGTTCATTTTACAGCAAACCTCTGGGTAGGTGTTATAGTAGAAAGGGCCTTGAGAGAAAGAATCTGAAGAGCAGAAGTAAAGTACATTCTTCCTCTGAGATTAGAGGATTTGAAATAGAAAAGAATGGATGTAGATTTGACATGCTTTCATGAGTACCCCTCTTCCAAGTCAAGATGGTGCACACTATCACATCTAAACTGGTGATCCTTGGGGCCAATCCATGGACCAGTGTCCTTCCATGCTAAACTTCTCACTGAAATGAGGTTCTTTTTATATAGAACTCAGTTCAATGTGAAGGACTGTCCTTTATGCTGAGATTATATCCTCTTCACTTTTTTGGTATTAATATGTTCTTTGCTGAACATGAAACGATGATAGTAGATCAGAGTTCAGTTTTTCCCTCCATGTCTTTACTTAGCAAAAGAAAACAATGCTGTTCCTTGTGAGTCCTTCCTCTGTCACCACCACCATTTATTTTTCATGTTCCTGTTTGTGAAATAAATTATTGAGAACAATTGTTCTGAAACTAATGTTTATATGCCTCTAAAATATAGTTTTAGAAAACAATATTTTAAATGAACTATTTTTGGGCACCCAAGAAAAGGCATTTCTGGTTTGGTCTCCCTGGTTAGGACTTACAACCTCATGCCAGTGTATCGGTTGAATTGAGAATTACTTCCTTTGAGGATCACCTCAAAAATGAGTGGGAAACCAAGTCTTTTTGACTCAACGATTTTCAAAAGGACCAGGTGACGCCTTTTGTGTACACCTCCCTCCAGAGACACCCATGAACAGGTTTTTGGTGGAAATCCAGGTCATGCACCCTGGAAGGCCTGGAAGAACTTTAGAATTTGTTTTGTCATCTCTTCTGGATTAATCTATCTGAGGCCCTTTCAAAGGGAGCAGATGTGCCCAAAGCCACACAGCCAACTAGCAGCAGAGCCAAGATGAGAGGCCCAGTCTCCAAATCCCCAAGCAGCCCTCTCCCATCTCTACTTTCTCCTGGCTCAGGATCATTCCCCACAGGCAAGCCTCAAGCCAAATAATAGCAGCCTTGGCCCAGCACGCTTGGCTTATGGGGCAGTACACAGAGAGCCGTTTTCTCCTTTATAATAATGGCTGTTGCCTCAAATGTTTAATGCCTTCCTGATTGTATCACTCAAAACTGCTGCTCCATCCCCTTAGTCCCCTCCCAGAGGGGCTTCTTCTCTTCCAGTGACCCAGGGGTCAGTTCCAAGGCCCAGGATTTCATAGTCCACCTCAACCTCCACGATTTCAACAAGGCTTTCCTGCAAACGCCTCCTCTGCCACCTCCCTCTCTCGCCTCCCTGTTCATTGCCCACCCCAGGAGTGGCATCTTGCTTCTAGTGAACCAGACCTTGTGGGAATCCCAGTTTTACCAATTAGCACTAGTATTTTCATAGTAGCCTTTGAGGCTGAAAGATCAGGAATTACAAACAAGAACCCCTCTAAGTCTGGTGGAGACCTAGCAGAGTCACCTTATGCTGTGACTGTAAGGGACATGGTGGACAGGGTACTGTGGGAGCATGAGAACAGGGGATTATTTGGGTCACTCTGAGGAATGTGGGGAGGACCCAGGAAAGCTTCACAGAGAAGACATTTGAGCTGGGCCTTGAAGAACGATTTCGAGGCAGAGAAAGGATCTTCTAAACCCAGCTCCTTGCCTCTAGTCATAGAACTGATCTCAGAGAGGAAAGCAGGAGATGGAGAGGAGAAAAGAGACAGGGAGGACCCAGCAGCTGGGATGCAGCTACTGTTTGGGGTAGCACAGAATCAAATGGTCCTTCCTTACTAATTTGGGTTATGCCCCAGCTGATGGTATAAGGTTATCTGTCCACTGGTATAAGCTAAGATTTAATGCCCTAATGACATTTAAGTTACTTTGTATTTTTGGCTTACTTATCATTTTTAGAACTTGTAGAATAATTCGAACTTATGGAGCCTATGCCATGAAAAATTAAGTGTAAGAAATTACTGTTTCAATTGTTATATTGACAAAACACATTGACATCTCACTACCATTTATGGCCTTGGGTGATGATTAAAAGTAATGATATAACTACTTCACGGTGCATGCTATGATAAGGTGTTTATTTGGAGATGTGTCATGAACCTGTGTTTTTAAAAGATGATATGTAGGGCACCTGGGTGGCTCAGTTGTTTGGGCGACTGCCTTCGGCTCAGGTCATGATCCTGGAGTCCCTGGCTCGAGTCCCGCATTGGGCTCCCTGCTCGGCGGGGAGTCTGCTTCTTCCTCTGACCCTCCCTCCTCTCATGTGCTCGCTGTCTCTCATTCTCTCTCTCTCAAATAAATAAATAAAATCTTTAAAAAAAAAAAGAAAAAGTTGATATGTATCATTGAAATTAACATAAAGGAATCCAGAAACATTCTCTCTTTGTGGAAAGATCAGGTGGGAATCAGGAAGACGTGGCTTCTCACTCTGGCTCAGCTCCTGGCACTGTGTGTCTCATCCCTGACTACCATCCACTTTACTTTCTCATCTATAGAAAGGAAGCAGTTGCCTAGGGAGGGGAAAAATGGAATAGATGGTTTCTAAGGACTCTTCCAGCTCTGCCATTTCTATGGTGAAATTCAAGGGATTCCTTTATTGAACAATGGTCCAGAACATTTCCTTACATGCCTATCTTGTGCATCATTTGCTTCTAAAACCCTGAACCCTTGCTTTCTCAGTAACTCTTAGCTTTGCTAGTATGTTGACTCAGAAATTGCTCAACTGCTAACGATCATTATCCCACTTTAGCAGTTGCTGAGAAAGTGAGAAAAAGGAACTGGGCTGGGGGCAAAGAATCATCCCTAGGATAATGGATTACTATTTTTCCTAAATTAGAAAACAAGTCTTGAGCTGACTGCAAATGTGAGCTTGCTCACATGGCTAGTGGGAAGCTAGGAAACAATGTGGCTGGGCCAGGCCCCCATTGGCAAGTTCCATCCCTTTAGGTTTCTTGGAGCCAGCAAAGGCACTTTCTGATCCCTCAGTCTTCTGCCTCAGAAGGTTTCATAGAGAGGCAAGGGGCCTCTGCCAAAATAGAGGACCCTTCCTCCTGAGCCTCCCATGTATTCCTTTCCATTGTTGGTGGCATCTGCTGTCTGATGGCAACTGGGCTTCTTGCCATCACCAGGGCTTCCTTTTGATCCCTGGTTTACATGGCTTTCTGTTGAGCAAATAAACACACACGCATCCCCGCCCCCAACAAGACAAAGGCGATTCATTCATAGTAGCTGCTGCCCAGCTGACAGATGTTCTGGCCTCCTGGCCCTGCAGCCCAACATGCTGCTGACCCTAAAGGTGAAAGGCTCTGTCATCCATTCTCATCCCCCAGTTGGCCAATTGCTACACAGGATCATCCAAGAATTTTGACATTTGTCTTTCCTCCCCCACTCCTGCCCCCTCAGCTCTTAGTGGCTCTTAGGACAGAGCTGTTCCCAAAGTGGCCTTTGATCAGGTCAGCTGGAGAATGTAAAGGATGGGCCATGCAGTCAGGGTTGCCTTGCCACAGCTGCTCAAATCCTTCTTCTGCAGACCTGACTGTGCCTTTGCAAAGACAAGGCCATGAGGAGCTCTTTTAGGCACTTCCCCACAGAGAGAGAGAACAAGGGGAAGCCCCTTTGTAGGAATTTAATGGCTGAAAAAATAAGTCCCACCTTTCTGGCTTTATCATGATGTTGGGGCTCAATAATCTTCCTTTCATTGCTAGTTTACAGCCTAGTGGGGGGAGAAAAGACCTTTGTTTGCTAACATGCTGTCCAGGTTTTAGAGTCTAGGGGACTGCCCAACCAAATGGTTGTTGAGCCCAGAGAAGGAAATGTTGACTTCCAACAGGACACTCATGGAAGGTTCTACAGAGGAGGTGACATTTGAGCTGGGCCAGAGGAGAGGTAGAATTTCATTGGACAGAAGTAGAGATGGGAGGGCCTTCGGTTATGCAGCTGCTTCTGTGTGAAGGCAATAGAATGCAGAGCCAATCTGAGCAGCAGGGAGGGTGGAAGAGCAGCTGATGAGGCAAGAGGGACCACACCACCACAAAGATGTTCTTCCAGTTTGTCAGTCAGCCCACCTAAGGGTCCTGAGCCCAGTTTGAGTAAAACTCTTTAGACCCATTTCTTCGTAGAAATTCAGAGGGTTTTGAGAGAGAAGTAGCCCCTAAGGAGTCCTTAAAAGGAAACTCCATGATCTGAACTCAGCTGACTCCCTTCCTGTCTAGGCTTTTTTGGAGTCTTCCAACATTTTTCTACATAAGTTACTGAGTGTTCTATGCTTGTACCCCAAACCACAACTAACCAGAAGGGCCACAAACAGCCTATTAGCTTATCTTTGAGAGCTATAAGACTCTCTAGAAATCACTATGGTGCTTTTCAGCTCTTTTCATAGGAAATCATCTCTGGAGCAAATGATCAGGTGCACTAGAAAGAGGTTTGAGTCACGTGTGACAGGATTAAGGAGTCAATTTCACTCTGCCAATAGAGACTTTCAAGAATAAAACCCTAAAGAGCCTGCTCCCACCATAGCTGTGAGGCTTGAAGCTCTGGACCTCTGGTGCCACTTGCAGACCACCACCAGCTCCTCCTCTAGCCCTACACTGGGAACCAGCTCCTGCTGCTTTTCCCTCCTACAAGGAAGAGCATTTTCCCCAGATTACATCCATCTTCATGCCTTTTTAGTGTATCAAGCGATTGAAGTTCCCTGTTAGCACAACTATTGTTTTTTTGTTTAAAAGTATAACAACAAGAACATTTCCCTTAAGAAAATCATCATCCCCAGAAACAGAAAACAATAGTAGGGGACAAATTGGACACCAGTAGAACTGAAGGCCAGCAAAGTGTGATTAGAGAAACAGCAGGAAGGAGAAAGAGGCGAAGAGAAGTGAACAGAAAGCTAAGAAAGGACACCACCTTCCTAGGAGAGATAATTCAATCAGACCAGTGGGGTGGAGAAGCTGTCAGAAGAGAAATCAGATCCGAAGGGACCTGCCACGGTAAGGGAATGGCTATAGAAAAGCTGGACTTTTAAGGTAACTTACAGGAGGCAAAGGCTAGAACGACTGAGTTTAGAGGCTGAAAAAATTTATGTGGGAAAATCCCCAAAGGCAATTTCTCACACTGGGCAAATTGTCAATCTGAATCCAAGTAGTTGAGTTGGCCATGTTGCCCCTTGTCATTTGCCTCCCCGTCTCTGATATGGAGATTATTTGCACTATTCTATGATAGTTCTTGCCCAACAATGGCAGACATTAAGCATAAAACTTAGAAAGCAGAAAGCTTCCTTTCCAAATTAGGTCAACTGAGCCTTTTAGATCCTGGGTTTAGAAGCCTTTTAGAAGCAGGGTTCACTTCATTCTGGATGGCGGGGCTATACCTCTAAGGTCAAGGATTCCCCACCACCACCACCACCCAGCCAGGTTGTATAAAAGGTCAAGCAGAGAATGAATGTCTCCTCCTCCCTCCAGAGGATACTTAGGATCAGGAGCCACAGGTCTGCATGTTGGATCAGAAGCCACAGGTCTGCATGCTGACCCTTCTCTGGCTGACCCACTATGCCTGCTTTCCTTCATTTTTTTTTATGCCACCATCCAAGGCATGCTACTACTCTCTCAGGCCTGAGTCTTGTGCTCTTCATCCCTTGGTTGACTAGACCTGATTTATCTGCCAACTTTTCCATCAAGTATCATTGGGTTGCTTTGTCTTTCCAAGGCTAGGGTTACTGCTTACTAAATTCAACTCTCTGGGAATGACTAGAATCCTGGGGAAATACTGGTTATATCTTGGCTTAAAAACAAAAGTCCAAAGGGTATGATGCCACCAAATGGTTCTTGGAAGTTGTACAAACATTTTTAAAGGAGTAATATTTAGGTAATGATTTCTCTGCCAAAGAAACTTTTTCACAAGATCCCTCTGTATTCTCTACAAAATGGTAGAGCTACAATTCTAAAACAGCAACAAAGGGAAAAAGAAGAACTGGATTAAATATTTAAAGTGTGAACTTCTTAAATAAGTTTCCCCTTTTATCTTTGTAGTATCATTCAGTTTCCCCTTCTTGACCATTTTTTTGTTCTCATCAAGCAATTTATTACCAACTCCTCCCCACCCATGTCAACTCCAGTCCTCCTCTTTCTCATTTCTGCCTATAGACTCTTCAAAATATGTGCCCATACTGTTTCTGCTGGCAGACATGAACTAAACATCAACCTGATACTCTTGCAAATTCAAGTGAACAGTCCTGATCATAGTCACTCTTTGGGGTCCCCTCTCCCATTCTACTGTGAAGCATCATTACTTGCTTGAGGGCATTCATTGAGAGACTTTGCCTAGGCCCAGGAGTGTATCATTGACTCTCCCTCCAAACACAGACTCATAGAATAATGGGGCTGAGGGTCCACCTAACCACCCTCAGAGAGCACTTGTCATTCCAGCCCTGAGTTCTCAACTTTTAGCCATTACTCCCTATAAATAAATAATGGCCTATTTTCATCTGGGCAACATTGGGCAAAATGTCATTCCTGGTGTCCTCTTACTGGAGAAAACACCCAGAGTCTCCTTGGGCTTTTTCTTACTTTTCTCCAGCTACCTACCTCCCTACAGATCACAGTCTTGGACTGAAGGTGTCCATCACCATAACTAGCACCACCTCCAATCTCTGCCTGTGGGAAGTTCCCTGTCACCTTCCTAAGTCCACCTCAAATGCAACCTCTTCTGGCAGGCCTTCCTTGATGACCAGCCTGCATCTTTCTCTCTTCTGAAGCCCCATGGCACTTGGAATTGCCTTTGCTATGGTACTTGGCACTTTCTACCACTAGACAGTAAGCTCCTCGAGGGCAGGATCCATGTCTGATTCATCTCTGGGTCCCCTGCAGGGATGAGCCCAGTGGCCCCTCTTGGAGATATGCAGGAATGGCTGAGGAAGGAGTGAGGCTCTAAACCTGGCAAGATACACTCTGTCAGTAGGCTAGGAGGAGCCTGGGCCTGGGTTCTACCTCTTCATAAAGCTAGTTATTTCCTTTCCCCTTTCATTCTCACTACCAATCCATTCCTGAAGGACCTCTCTCGTTCACTATCTTCAGCCAACTGTCACTACGGGACAGAATCCTCGGTGAAGGCTTTAGCAGTTAACAGCTTAGAATGTTGCTGCTCCCAGAAGTCTTTGCACTCAACAGTAAGGGTGCGATGGGGTGGGGTTGGGGGCGTGCTGAAGGAGGTGAGGGTGAAAACCTTGAGTCCCCAGTGACATGTACTCTTATTAGAGGATTTAGGCATGACAGGCTGGGCAAGGAAAGAATTTGGGGGATTGGGAGAGCTATTTCTTGATACCCCTCCAATCATAGCCCTTTAGTATTCTGAGCTACTTTTGTTCTCTTTCTGCCTATGTCTTTTTTAAAAAGATGTCCTGGCACAGAGTAGCCCTTAAATAAATTGTAATCATTAATATCAGTACTAATAAGTCAAGAACATAAACAACATAGACACATAGCCCACCCTAAACACATGAGTGCTTGGAGGTGCCAAGTAAAAATGTAGATAGATTTTGTTAGAATTTCTGAAGTGTCAGTGCAGGTTTTGACACTGAAGTGTCAGTGCAGCCCAACCCTGCATTGGGCTCCCTGGTGGTAGAAACAGTCTGAACAAAGATAAGGAGGTGAAAACCAGCAGGTTGTGTGTGCACAGGGAATGGCCAATGACTGAAGAGAGGGCTCTCCTAAAAGACTGACAAATGGAGTTGGTTAGATGGCAGGAAGCAGCGAGAGGGGAGAGAGAGTCCAAGTTGAAGAGAGACATGATGACAAATTCAACTTTGAGTTGTTGGTAGGTCAGTAAGAGGAAATGTCCCCTAGGAGCCTGAAGATCCCGGGCTGTGAGTAGATAGGTAGGGCCCAGGGTCACAGGGAGTGCATGGATCCTGCAAAGCAGCAAGTGCAAAGGAAAGGGCAGGGTGCAGCATGCAGGGGGTGTTCAAATGAAAAGATGGGGTGGGAGAGGTGATGGTGATAGTGGTGGTAGATAGTGCTTTTAGTACCTCTGAGCTCTGCAGCAGAAAAGTTCAGAAATACAATGCCATGGGGGAAAAATACAGGATGGGGGACAGAGAAGTTATTAGAAACCTTAAGTGTGCTCTAAAGGCAACTTTGCTTAAATTAAATATTGACATTGTATCTACTTAATGATTTAAAAAATTAACATTTTTGCTGTTTTTCTGGGTTGGAAGACATATGGAAGGCTCCATAAACATTGAGTTGAAGTTCCCACTTGGCGCTCTCCCTGGTGCTGGATTTGCATAGTGCATTCCTTGTCTTAGGGGTTTATGGAAACCACTGCTTTCTCCCTATTCATCTCCGTTTAGGTGCTAGCCAGGAAGTAAATCTTGCCAAATAAAATCACCTTTACATGACTTGTGCTTCTCCTCCACCCAGTATCACTAAGGCTAACGTTTGCTGCAAAGTATTGAATGGAGACAGCTGTCCTTTCCAGGAGTAAAACTCTCTCCCTATTTTTTTCCAAACCAAATCATGTTAATAGTGGTTTTCAGGGGGTGGTGAGATTATGGAGAATGTCTATTTTCTTTACATTTTCCAAATATTACTTCCATAGTTTAATTTGTATTTTTTAAAGAAAGAAAAGTAGATTGGAGATGATTGGAGTTATCTCTCTTAGAAAGTCTTATAAGATAATCATAAACTGTGAAATTCTCAGTGACATGGCATTGCCTCTGTGTCTCTTTTAAGAGAAAATTCTCAGCATAATATTCAAGTTTTTATAATTTATTTATTTGTAAAGATTATTTATTTTGGAGAGAGAGCATGCAAGTGGGGGGAGGGGCGGTGGGAGAGAATCATCAAGCAGACTCCCTGCTAAGCATGGAGCCCCAGGTGGGGCTCTTTCTCATGACCCATGACCCGCTTAAACAACTGAGCCATCCAGGTGCCCCTAAAATTTATTTTTTAAGAAGATAAATGCACAGAAACTCTATAAGGTGAGCTCTAGGATTGCAATTCAAAATAGATAGTTTACAGGGCACCTGGGTGGCTCAGTGGGTTAAGCATCTGCCTTTGGCTCAGGTCATGATCCCGGGATCCTGGGATGGAGCCCTGCATTGGGCTCCCTGCTCAGCAGAGAGCCTATTTTTCTCTCTCCCTCTGCTGTTCCCCTTGCTTGTGCTCTCTCTCTCTGTCAAATAAATAAAATCTTTTTAAAAAAAGTTTACTACTCCAAATGACTGCTTTTCTTCCTTTCAATGTAGGACATAACCTGTGAGTATCAACTCTTCAGAAGGAAAATTTTGGATTTTGGAAGATTCCTCAGAAAAGAACTGTAAGGTCATGGCCTATGTTATATGTCTAAGAAAAATTCAGCAAGCAGGGATGAATGGAAAACATAGTCATATGCTTCAGATTGTCTCAGAACCAAAGTCAGACACTATGAACTTGACACATGAAGCACTAGGTACTGCTCACTGCCCTCCACTGTTGTCTTCATACCCCCATGCTCTGAGCCAGCTGACAATGTCCCCTGAGTCCCTACATACTTTCTGCTGGACTGTTGTTAGGCTTTCCATTCTTTCTCCAACCTTTACTAAGCACCTAGTATGTGCCTTTTACTGCACGTTTGCTCTGAGATGATAGAAATGGACATGATAGATCCCTTCCCTAAAGAGACTCAAGAGCCAAAAGGAGAGGCAGCTACACCAAGGTGACAGTAAAGCAGATTACTACTGGCCCAGAGGCTTATACAGGGTGTTAGGGAGCACAGAGAGCTCCTAATTTTGCTTGGTGGAAGAGGGTGGGGAATAAATAAGGGAAGAGGGTCATAAAGGAGGGGACACTTGCATTAATTCATCAGGTATACTGGGGAGGGGGCAATGGGAGAAGATCTGGGGGTGGAGACCCAGAGAGAAGAGCCAGGAAGCTACATCAAGAGAAGGGCTCAGGAATGATGAAGGGACTTACCTGGGACCTATTCTGCCAAACTGTTAAATGGAAGACTGAGCCCCATGGACTGACATGAGGGGGTAGATATAGTAGGTGGAATTCTAAGATATAGTAAGTGGAATTCTAATTCTACTATAATTAATTCTAGAGTAGGTGGAATTCAGGTCCCCAAGATTGCAGCCCTCTGTAGAACCCTCTCCCCATGAGAGTGAGTAGGATTTGTGAAGATATAATTTCACACCTGTGATTATGTTACCTTATATGGTAAAAGGGGTTTTATAAACGTAATCAAGGTCCCTAATCAGTTGACTTTAAATTAATTAAAAGGATGATTATCTTGGGCCTGAACTAAGCAGGTGACCTTTTTATTTTTTATTTTATTTTTTTTATTTTTTTAAAGATTTTATTTATTTATTTGAGAGAGAGAGAGCATGGGGGGGGGGAGGGTCAGAGGGAGAAGCAGACTCCCCGCCAAGCAGGGAGCCTGATGTGGGACTCGATCCTGGGACTCCAGGATCATGACCTGAGCCGAAGGCAGTCGCTTAACCAACTGAGCCACCCAGGCGTCCCAGCAGGTGACCTTTTTAAAAGGGTACAGGTCTTCCCAGAAGTCAGAGTGATTCCAAGCAGAAAAGAGGCTCTCCTATTGACCTTGAGGAAGCAATCTGCCATGTTGTGGAGAGAACCACATGGCTAGGAACAGCATGTGACCTCTAGGAGCTGGAAATGAATTGAACAAGCAGTGAGCTTGGAAGAAAACCCTAAGCCTCAAGTGAGATTGCAACCTTGGCTAACACCTTGATTCCAGCCTGGTGAGACCCTGAGCAGCTATCCCATACCTGTGCCCAGACCCACGTGGGATAATAAATTTATGCTGTCTTAAGCTTCTAAGTTTGTGGTAATTTGTTATGTAGCAACAGAAAACTAGTTCAGTGGGTAAAGAAGGAGTAAATGTTGAAGACGGAGGAGGTAAGATCTAGAGCCCTATGAGAAGCTGGGGAGCAAGAAGCATTCTGGTCAGCTGGTCAGTCAGTGAGAGGTGCTGAAGTATAAAGTCAGGCAAAAAATCCCTGCCTACTTCCTAAGGATCCCTGTGATAGGAACTGAACCCATGACTCTTTCTTTCTCAAGAGGAATGGTCAGGTGAGTGGTGCGGGCTGAGGCTCTATGACTTTTCCTGCCCAAGAAGAGAATGGTGGAAAGGAGATAATCCAGAGATGATGTTTATATACTGGGGAGATGTCAAAAATGTGTTTCATTCAAAGGCAAATACTTCATTTTTGTACCATGAAACTTGACAAGTTTCTTCCTGAAATTTAGTTGTTTTCTAGAACTTTCTTTCATGTTGTTACTTGCTACCAAAGATGCAAAAGCAAACTCTTGCATTTTGTGGTGCATTTCAATTCCTTCAAAATATTGAAAAAAATCAAAGTATAGCCAGTTTATTTTTCCCTTCAAAGGAGCCAACATTTGATTTTTCTTCTTCTTTTAAAAAAATTTGGGTCACACTGGTGAATCATTTCAATGTTTGAATCATTTTAGAAGGTCCAGAGGGACTATTTCTTTAACACTGGAAATAATCAGAGGTTATACACTATTATACATAGGAAGAACAAATAGCTTTAAAAAAGAAATCCCTCCATCTCTTTTTCTTCTACCATCTCAAGGACGCTAAGTCTTCACTGAAAATAATACACCATTTTTAATGACAAAATTATCTTCATACGAAATTTTAAAGCTCTAGTAAATTGTGCAATAGAATATCAAGTGCCTATTCTGTGAGAAAAGTATGGCATAGTGCTGTCACATCCACAGGTGGAAGCAAATTACAGGCATTTAAAGACAATTAACAATACAGGATGATTATATGTGGCACAAGGAGTCCAGATAATCAACGGTATAATTGCAGGGGAAGGAAGAATTGCCTAGAGTCCAGGTGACCAGCCCATCTTTGGAGGAGGAGTGATCTCCCATCAGTGGTAAGGACTGAAAAGGGGAGGGCTGGCGTAAGGCAGGAAAAAGTTGGGAAGGTTGGAAGAGTCTAGACATATTTGTGTAGCAATAAGTAAATCAGTTGAAGTTAGGATTCATGTCAAAGGAAGTAGGGGAGATGTTGGGAAAATATTACTGAGTCTAGGCTTTTCCTATATGCAACGGAAAGCCACTGAAGTCTTTTGGATCCAACAAAAGAAAATATTTCATGAAGACCCGTGGTCAGTTGTGTTTGTTTGGATTGGTGGCAGAGAGCCTATTGGGAGTTTATGGCAAAAGTGATAAGGTCCCAACCAGGGCAGGGGGAAAGGAGATGGGAAGATGACATTCAAAATATAATATACAGACAAATCCAAAAAAAATGTGATACCTCTCTAGGGAATTTATTGATATCACAAACCTTCAAAGATTTTGGCCAAGACCCAGCTTGTTTGGTGGGGACGAGTGGTCTCAGGCAACCTTCCTTTCTCTTTGCAGAGAAATATAATTGTATGTGAGCTTACAGTGACGTTTTTAGAGAATCAGCTCATGACTAATTGAGAACTTCAGTGGGAACTAGGGATGATCCCACCACCCTGCTGCTACTACTCCCCACCAAGCAGTCCCTCCTCCATCCCCAAATCACTTTCATGGTCAGAAGAAGACGTCCTGGAAAATGATCCCACCCTTACCTCACCCTTCCTTTCTTTGTCTCATGGTCAGTTTCTGAATTTATTTTTGAGAGAGGGAGATAAGAACTTGCTTGAATTATACTCCAAGGAGATACAGGTCTGGGGAACCTGTGGTTTGGCTTCTCAGTGGACTTTCTCTCTCTCTTTCTTGTGAGCCCTCAGATCCCTCTATTGGTATTTCTTCCCCCAAATCCTCAGAATGACCCATATGTCACACAGAAAACCTCTGTGGCTCTAGTGGTGTGAGAAGGGAAAACAGTCACCCCAAAGTCTTAAGGCTGGTGCAGAGGAGAAAACAGAACCTGTACTCAGGATACCTAGGTTCTAGTCTACATTTTCCTTGTCATGACCCTGAGAAAATCACATCACCCTTGAGTCTGTCTCCCTGTCAACCATGTAGGAATCACAAAGCTTATCACAAAGGTGTGCTGGATTGTCATGAGGATGGTAAGATAACTAATACACAGAACACACTTGCTGATACATGGCATCTACTTGTGATAGCTAAATGGCTGACCCTTATTCTTTCTCCCGCTTTTTATCTCCTTTCCCAGATTCAACACACCGACATTACTTTGATGTAGAAAGAGAAGGTAAGCACAAACAATGAATCATGGAACACTATATCAAAAACTAATGATGTATGGTGATTAACATAACATAATAAAAAAAAAGCTGAACATATGCCTACCCTAAAAAAAAAAAAAAAAAAAGAGAAGGTAAGTGCTTTCAAAGAGAAAAGATAGCAGAGATGGCCTGGGGGAGTAATCTTCCTTATGAAGAACTTTGTCCTTGGCAAATGGCCTCAGCTCCTTCCACTCATTTTTTTTTAAATATCAGATTTCATCCTTTTTTTTCCATTTCAAGTGCTACTCTGGATACCCTCAAATGTCTTAATTTCCCTTTTGAGTTCTGGAGCCCCAAACCTGACTCTATTCTCTAAGACTATTAGGCAAGAAGAGTATTACATGGAGTAATCTTGGCATTTTGTAGAGTTTACAAAACTAAAAGTAGTACTTTATATACTGTTTTGTAAAAGTGATTTGCTATTGGTTCTCCTCAGAAGAGAGAGACAATCTTTGATAGTTGTTTTCTAGAAAGGGAATGCCCCAGAATCAGGCTGGGAAATGCTCTCTAACAATGTGTTGCCGTTCTGAGGCACACAAGAGACCTTAAGAAAGATTTCAAGCTTGGATCTCAAATTTCTAGTCCAAATTTCTGTTATTTCACTGAACTTTGAGCTCATTAAGGGCAGGGATGATGTTATAGCCATTTTTGTAGCTCCAAGATATAGCACATAGGGACATTCAATACACCTTTGTTGAATGAACATCTATATCAAGTATCAACCCAAGTAAGGCAGAAAACTTGGAGCCGTAGACTCCTGGGACCTGGCACCATCAGACCAGGGGATATAGGATTCCTAAATACAATAGTTTCTATCAGTGGGCCTCTGCCAGTAAGTCCTAGGGGAGCACCAACCAAAAGAGATGGATTCTAAGTGTGTGGCTAGACTTCCAGGTCCAACCAAATGGAGGAGGGACACGGTACTCTCTCTCACAGTGATTTACAACTAAACACTCTGAACAAAATATAAACACACAAAGCAATTAATTAAGGACTCTGAAAAGTAAGTAAAAGCAAGTAGATTGGGGAAAGAAAAACTCAATACATGACCAACATGGTGGCAGTGAGTTTCTTAGAAATTTTCTCCTGGCTTTGACCTGAGGGTGAGCTGACTCATGAAACTGCACAGCAGTCATAGACAGCAACAACCGTAGGAACCAGCCCATCTTCCTGGACAAATGACTTGGAAAAGGGGCCCTTGCAGCCAGAGTGTGTGGGGAAAATTCTTTTTTTTTTTTTTTTTTTTTAGTTTTTGTTCTCATATATTTTCTCTCTCAGCTCAGTCGCAAGGCCAGATGCAGCTTCCAAACTACATTGCCATCCCCATAGCAGCAGCTCGGGCACCGAAAATCCCTGTAAATCTGTACCTCTGGATAGAAGAATGTAGAAAACGGACCCCTGCTATGTGAAGAATATAAGGGGAGTCCTCATTTTTTCTCTTTTCTCTTGCCACTTTATCCAGAGGGCAGGCCTAGTAGAATGAAACTTTGTGATGTCATTGTGTTATCTTTTCCCTTGAGAATTGGTCAGATTTTCCTGGTTCTTATCACATCGGGTAATTCTGGATTATATCTTAGATATTTTATATGGAATGTTATGTAACTCTGGGTCCTGTTAAAATCAGAGCATGATTTTTGTTTTGTTTCGTTTTAGCATTCAAGCAAACCAGTTAAGTGCAGACTGCAAGTCCTGTCTCACCTGCTGTCTGCAGAGATTCCACTGTCAGTTCAGGTTCCAAAGCCTTTGCTGTGCATTTGGGTGTATTCCACACATGCAGAGCTTAGAGGTAAAGCCCAGGACTTATGTTGGTTCATACATGGAATCCCTTTCTCCCATTCTTTCCTCTCCAGGATTTCCCTCACATTCTTCAGCTCCCAGAATCACCTTTCTCTGGTCTCCTGGACAGAAAGATGGGGCTCTTTCTCAGAGTTATAGCCACTCATGACATCACAAAGTTTCATTCTACTAGGCCTGCCCTCTGGATAAAGTGGCAAGAGAAAAGAGAAAAAATGAGGACTCCCCTTATATTCTTCACATAGCAGTTCCCCTGCCTGGGCCTCAGGTCCTCATCTAGAAAATCTCAGGGTTGAACTACATGATTTTCTAATTTCCTTCCAGCTCTAAAATATCACCCATTATCAGCTCTTCTGTGAACTTTTCTGTTCAAAATTATAACATTATCAAAACCTAATGCTATGAAGCAAGAAACCGCTTTCCTGCCAAGTCTTTTCACCCTTTGTAATGGTGCAAATGACTGAAATGGAGATGCTCACAGAACAGAACCAAAAATGAAGTTTCGTAGCAACCAGAATGGAGGTTGGCTTTCCCCAACAGCTTCCTACAGAGCTGTTTGAGCACCATGGGAAGCCTGGAATTCATTGCAAAGGAAAGGAAGCTGTCAGAAAACTTTTCACTCCCCATAAATGCATTTCCAATCTTATGTTTCTCAGAAGCTAAGGAATGGAATGGAATGCCCCTATGGCCTCAGATTCCTAGTTTGATGTCAAGTCTTGTCAGAATAGGTTAAGTCTGTGTCTGTAAACACAATAACTACCACTTACATAGCATCTTAAAGTGAACAGAACAGTTCTCTTTCATGCATAATCTCATTTCATCCTCCCAACCACCAACCTCTGCAATAGGCTGTAGCAATCACCTCCTGTTTCCTCAGAGGAAACAGTCTGAGAGAGGTTGAGATTTTTACCCCAGGCTATCTAGTACTAAGCTTGAGAACGTGCCAACTCTGTGGCTTCCAATTCTGTCCTCTTTTGCCACCACCAGGAACCAGAGGCCCTAAGCAATGCCCAGAGCCAAGCTGTGACCTGCAGCTACTGGGCAAGAGGCCAGTTACTCCACATTTTAAGGCAGGTGTAGTACATTAGATCCTTCAGATCATTCCTCCCAAGAGGAACACAGTGTTAAGAGTTGGCTCCAGGGGCGCCTGGGTGGCTCAGTCGTTAAGCGTCTGCCTTCGGCTCAGGTCATGATCCCAGGGTCCTGGGATCGAGCCCCACATCGGGCTCCCTGCTCCGCGGGGAAGCCTGCTTCTCCCTCTCCCACTCCCCCTGCTTGTGTTTCCTCTCTCACTGTGTCTCTCTCTGTCAAATAAATAAACTCTTTAAAAAAAAAAAAAAAGAGTTGGCTCCAATACACTCTGTCCCTCTCCCAGTCCCTCATTGCCACTAGCCAGGCTACTTGGCATGGAGAGGCTCTCTGATATTATACACAAGCTCTTTTGAAAATGTCTTTCCTCTCCTCCTTCCAGCTGCTTGAGAATGTGCTTGTCTTTGAGTCAAGTAGGCTTGGGAATTGGTGGTTGCTTCTTCAGGTTTTGCCATTGAGGGGCCTTGAAGGGCTTTGCTGCTTGGCCCCCACACGGGCTTCCTCTCTGCTCTTCTCTCCCCTGAGGAATTGCTCCTCCCTCCCATTCTTGCACATTCATTCAGCCTCCACTCTGCATTGATGTGCCCGGAGGTCGTCCTTCCCTCCCTTCATAAGCCAATTTCAGCTCATTTATTCACACGTTGTCCCTTCGTTTTCAAGAAAAATACAAAGTAGTCCCTTTGAGTATTCTGAGTCATTGCATACCATCATTTCAGAACAAAAAGATGTCAAAAGGTGGGCGGGTTCATTTCATCTAGCAAGGGAGTAGGACTTCTTTGTTTTACCCTTAATGACTCATTCAACCTGAATCAAAGCTGAGTAGTCTTGGCCTTTGAACAGGAGGCTGGGGGGTAAGGGGGGAGGAGCAGCTAGGGCCATGTCCATGTGGCATGGAATGGGCAGAAGGAACTGAGAAAACAGAATGGTAGATGGTGTCATATGAAGCCCTTGTTCATCTCTGGATCTCTATTTTCCCATCTATAAAAACCTCAAAAGGATCACACAAGAGTGGGTTGGGACTGGGGTACATGACCTCACTATAACTATTTTCCTGAATCACTGTGCTTTCCTACTTGGGCATTGGAAACTTGATTCAGGAAAGGAGGTTCAACCCTCACCTGGCTTAGGTACCTGAAGAGGTGGAGAGAGGAGGCTTTGCTAGCAGACTTAGGTTTGGATCCTGCCTCTGCTACTTCCTGGCTATGTAACCTTGGGATAAGTATTTCATTTATAAAAAGAGAATAGTCTTTATCTTGATAAGGTCATTGTGAGGATAAAATGTAATATCTGCCACAGTTATCTCAGGGACTTCCCTGACTCACATACAGGATATATAGGACAGAGGACAGGTAAGCTGGGTGGGCTTGGACAGTCTTTTAATATCCCTCAGTTTCTTCTTTGGTAAAATTGGGATAATAACATGCTTTGCAAGAGGTTTCTGAGTGTTAGAGATGATATAGTAAAGAGTCCAGCATAGCACTAGGACCTTAAGTGGTGCTGCTGGTAAATTAGAGATTATCAGTATTTACCTTACCTAGGGCCAGTGCTGGGTCAAAGCAGGAGACAACAGTGGGTTTTGAGCCAAAGAAGGTGGGACCAAGATGCCATCAGTATACAGGCTGGGCCAGTACCTAGAGATGTGGTGCAGGGTGCTCAGACAGGGGATGGTGTCTGGCAAGAATTCACACCCCAGGACCAGAGGGGCTGCCCCACGTACCCACACATACAGCTATATTTTCCACAGTGTTGGGTTCAGGCAGTTTCCCTGATGGGTTCACAGGCCTCAGTACAAGCTGCCAGACAGGGCTCTGCAGAGGCCTAGAAATAGGGTAGTAACACCCTAGGGCAGTAGCTCTCAACATGAGGACCCAGGTCACTGCAGAAGATTCACAAACATAAAAACATTCCTTTTGGGGAAGGAAGACTTTTTGTTTTGTTTTGTTTTGTTTTGTTTTTTCCTAGTGGAAACTGGGATCTATAGGATTTTGGTCATGCTGGGCTGTCTAGTGGTTCACAGACCTCTTGAGGTTCCAACACAAGTGGCCTTGGGGTACACAACTCTGAACCAGTCTGGGAGAGCAATGGGATTGTCTTCCCAGTCCCTCCCTTCAGCAAGTTTTAGTTGCACACCCTGGAGAACCAGGTTTCAGTATATCTCCCCCAAAAAACCATGACCAAACCATCTGCTAAACAAATCACACACTGTTCTGTCTCAATAATCTTACTTGCGTCATTGTGCAGCCTGGAATGTCCTCTCCACTCACCCAAATCCCATCCACGTAAAAGGCCCAGCACCAGTCCTAACTCTTCTGGGAAGCCCTCCAAAATCTTTCTAGCCCACAGAAATTATCCCTTCCTCAGAACACATGATCATGCCACCATTTTCTTTCTGGATAGCTCTTATTCTATGGTTTTGTTTGTTAGCATCTGTCTTTGGTACTTTTAATTTTTTTCTTCATAAATATTGGTTTCCTCCATCTTTCTCATTTCTTTCTTCCAGCTAGTCATCAAAGCCTGTTGGTTGTACCTATCAAAATTATCTTAAATCCATCAACTTCTCTTTACCTCTCAGGGTCATTCTCTGGTTCAGGCCACCATTACTGCAGCAGCCTCCTGAGAAGTCTCTTGCATCTGGATCAACCCTTCCAATTCATTCTCCACCCTGAGCCCAGAGGACTGTTTCTAAAATATAAATCTGTCTCGAGATGCCTGGGTGGCTCAGTCGGTTAAACACCTGCCTTCCGCTCAGGTCATGATCTCAGGGTCCTGGGATCGAGTCCCACATCGGGCTCCCTGCTCGGCGGGGAGCCCACTTCTCCCTCTGCCTGCCTCTCCCACCTGCTTGTGCTCACTCTCTCTCTCTCTCTGACAAATAAAATCTTAAGAATATATAAAAAAGTAAAATACAAATCTGCCTCAAGCCCTTTATCCCACTAGCCTCAAGAGAAAATATAAACTTTCCAACAGACTTTTCAAAGGCCTTCATTTACTGGTCCCTGCCCACATTTGCAGTCACGTTTCTTAATATTCCCCTCCCCCCAACCCCTTCCACCATTATCACAGGCCTGCCACATTCTGGTCATGATAAATCCTTATTAGCTCCTCACACACACACTCTCCTGGACATTCTATCCGGATTCTTCTTCCTTCCCACCCACCATGCCTCTCACACAGCACTTGATTCACCTACACATATTCAGTCTTCCGGTCTCCAGTTCAATGTTCTCTCATCCACTAAGCCTTGACACCTGCCGGCTCCCCAACACACACCCCAGTCTCGGTGACCTACCCAGAGTACCTTGTCCCCTCCCCATCGCCATACTTTTAATTCCATTTTATAGTATTGTTTTATACTGGTATTTGTCCCCCAGTAGACTATAAGCAATTTCAGAACAGAAAACATATCTGCACAGTTTATTGTTGCATACCCAGTGCTGGGCCCAGTGTCTACCTTTCATAGATGCTCAAGAAATAATTTTTTAATAAATGATGAAAAGAATCTATACATCCAAATCTTCAAGGGCAATAAAATTTTATGTGCTTCTCTGTATCTCTCTCCAGTGCCTGATTCAGAGGCCTGTGTATTCTAGGTACAGAGGGAAAAAAAGTAATGCCCTCATTTAAATAGAATGCTCCTCTATTTCTTGGTGTTTCCCTTTCCCAGACTGAAGGCTTTTTGAACTACATGCTGACAGGAATGCAGCTGACAACATGGTGACCTAGATCTACTCCCAGGGGTGCTAGATGAGCAGGAAGACCCACAAAATTCAAGGCCTTCAGAAGCTGAATGGACCACTCATCAAGGAGGAGCTGGAAAAAGCCTTGATGGAGTCCAGAAATTCAAGTTCTCATCCTGGCTCTTTCATTCAATAGCTCTATGACCACAGACAAGTCACTTAGCCCCTGGAATTCAGTTTCCTCATTGGTAAAATGTGGTAAGGAAAAGGACTGATAGTTTATCTTCACATATAGCTCTGAGTTATCATTCACTAATAAACATGTCACCACATTCCCACCAGAGGTGAGGAGGAATTGGGCTGTTTCCAGCCTAAAGATCAGGATACCCATATCATTACAAATAAGGTAAGTGTTTTTATAATTATACATATTATATGAGGCTTTAAACTTGGTAGTGAGTTTTCATATTTTTAATTCTTAAAGTAACTGTGGCAGAGGCAGCTATATGGGTATATCAATATCCATTATTCCCCTCTTGCCTATCAATTCATTAGAAATGGCAATATGCCCAGTTAAAAACCATATTCCCCAGCCTCCCTTGTAGCTAGAATGATCATGTGACTAAGTTCTAAAAGATAAAATTTGAGCAGAAATGTCATGTGTAGCACCCACGTAAAGCCTCTCTAAAGGGGGAGAATACACTCTTTGCCTTCCTTGTCCTCTCCTTTCTGCTGGCTGAATGTGAACAAGTTGCCTGGAACTTGGCAGCCATAGTGGACCATGAGGTGATGGGCTAAGAATGGTGGAGCAGCAGGACAGAAGGAGTTGGGTCCCTGACACCTGGAGCCACCATCCCAGCCCTGGGTTATTTTCTATTGGACCTCTTTGCCATAAGAGAGAAATAATTTCTATGTTCCTTAAACTACTGTTATTTTAGTTTTCTAGTCACATGTAAACCTAACCCTAATTGATAAAATAATCATCTATTTTATTCAAGACCCTGTGCTAGATGTTGCAGGGGATATAAAGGTATATAGGATTTAAATACACAAAGAGTTGGGCAGGAAGGCTCTGTCTGGTATGAAGGAAATGCTGAGAAAGGTTTGGCCTGGCTGGGCTGTGTGGACATGAAGGGAATATTATGGAAGGAGCTAAATGCCAGGCTAATGACATTGAACTTGACCCAGTGATGGGCAAACAGCAGATAAGCTTGCCTCCAATTTGCGAATGAAGAAACCCAGGCCTTGGCAGATTACAGGACTTGTTTAAGGTCATCCAGCCAGTAAGCTGCAGAGCCAGAGCCGATCTCAATTCTACTGACACTTGTGCCAGTGCCATCCCATAGTCTGGTGTCCTTGACAGAATCTGGGGCAAAAAGAGTAGGAATGGAGGTTTTGCACTTTGACACAGCCAGGGAACTAGACTGTGCCCCTCCTCATACCCCCACACCTTTAAGAGGAAGATTTGGGGGGGTTGTTAGAAGTTTAGGATCCAGACCTACCTTGAAGTCAGAGGGACCCTTCCTCGGCCTCTTGCTTAGCCACCCCCATGAGGCTACAGGGGCCAGGGTGCTGCTTTGCTATGTGGTAAGTGCCCATGTGTCAGGCACAGTGTTGGGCACTCTGTACACATTATCTAATTTACTACCTTCAATAGTTTAACAAGAAAGTTATAATACCACGCCTATTTTACAACAAAGATGAAGAAACTGAGGCTCTAAGAAATGAAACCACCTACCCAGAGTCACTCAGTTGATGGCAGAGTTGAAGTTCAAAGCCACATTTGTTCAACCAAGCTGTGTTCTTAGCCCACATTCTAATGTCTTCTCAATCCCTGCCAAAGCATGGAATAGTCTCCTATTACTACTCAGACACCAAAGACTTACCTAGTTTGATAGGTTGACCAGTACCAGATTCCCACTGTGTGCATTCCACCTGCAGTCAGGAGTCAGCATCCTATCCAATAATCCTATCACCCATGCCCTACATGTGACCCTCACATGGGTGAGGGATCTCCTGGGGAGGTAGACCCACAGATGCCCAGATCTTTGTAGCCTCAAGCCTCCCAGGGTTCTTTGTCTTGGTTGGTCATGTGGCAAGGGTGTCAGAGTCCTCCCATTCTAGGTTCTAGAATTCACAGTTTCCAGTGAGCTGTTTCATGGAATCAGGGACACTGCATTCTTTGTGTCCTTCCTGTGGCTGTCATGGTTAAAATGCATTTGTTATGATTTGCACTGACATTCATTCAATAAACAACTGGTCATTGGAACTGAATCTCCTATCATTGCCAACATTTGGAAAGTTGCGTTTTATTTTGCTGGTTATCTAGTGTGCATCTTTCCAGTAATGTGGTATGTCCAGTGTTCCAACACAAACCACAAACCCCTAAGCTGACCACACTGGTTTTCTTCTGGAACTTCCATAGGAAACACCCTGAGATGTAGCCTGCAGAGCTGAAGCTGACTGATGGGCCCCTGTCCCCTCTGTATTCTCTGCCCAACAGAGACCAACTGCTTTGTCAGGTTTTGCCCTGGGTCATCACCAGGCCATCCCATTCTTGTGCAACCTCCCTTCCTATTGGAAAAACACTCTTCCTTTCCAAGCTCAGCCTGACTCTCACCTCACACACTCTTGTTGCTAATCAGGCTGAAGATGGAATATGTTTCCCTTGTTTTAACTAGATATATTAGGCTTAGCCTAAGTCTAGCAGATTTGAATAGTTATTGATAGAATATTCATCCATTTCCTTGTAAACACTATAATCAACATTCCTATTCTCAGATGCAATACTTAGAGCATCTGAAATCAGACATGAAAGAGTAATTTAAATTTGTTCATAACAAAGTTTTCTGAAGATATAAGCAGATTCTGTCAGATGCAGAAGCACAATTCTTACAAACACTTTCATGCATTGTAGTGTAGTCAAACTATCTCACCAGAGCTTGTCATTACACCTTGTAGAAATTCTTATCGGTGGTTCTTATACAATCCTCATAATCTGCCATTGTCACCCAAAAGTGATGGCCAGTTATGCAGTTGGATCCACACGATTACCAAAGGCTCACTGCTTCCTTGACTGCAACATTCTCATTAAAATTATGCCCTAGATGTTTCATATATGGCAACACTTGACATATGTCCCCCCAGGAAGCATCAGCAGTTGGTGGACATGAAAGGACTTTGAAACCCTGTATAACACTGTACGATGTGTCAGCTGTCCTTTTACATGGTAACAGATGGTGGCCAAAGTCCAGCTGGGTGCAAGGCCAAGCTCTACCTCTTAATTGTGGTGTGATCTCTACTGGGTCATTTATACTCTCTCACCCCCAAGTTTTTCATCTGTGAAATGGAAATGATAATGCTTGCCCTACGATGAGGTTCAAATGAGATCATAGTTGGGAAATCCCTTCAACATTCAAACGTTAGCGATTTTATCACACACATTAACTTTTAATCTTCACAACAATAGGAGGTAAAGGTCATTTTCCCCTTTTACAGACGTGGAGACTCAAGTGAGTAGGCACTGGAGGGCCTGGGATCTGCACCCAGGTCTCCCTGTCTGATGCTCTTTCCTCTCTGGGAGGAGGCACACTCCATGGCACCATCCCTGTTTATGGCTCTGTCCTCTGCACACTGCGAACAGCACATCATTGAGCTGTTGGCCTTAAGTCTGGCACCAAATCAGTCCTCAAGAGCCACACAATGGGGAGAAGGGGACCAAGGGAAGGCAGTCAAGCCCCTGGGGCCTCCACTGTCCATGAAGCCTACTCCCAGCCCAGCTGCTTGATTTTCCCCAGGACAAGTACCTGTGGAGCACCTGCTTCCACCTCAGCCCTGGGGAAAGCAGATGGGATTCTGTGGCGCTGCCCTCAAAAGGCATGTCATCTGGTTGAGGCAAGAACTCAGAGACACAGCAACAGTTGAACACAAAACAGTACATGTTCAGGTGCCAGGTGAGTAGGAAGGACAGAGGGATAGACACTCCCAGATGCTCCATTTGGGAACCGTAGAAATTCTTGAAGCTCTCTGTGGCCCCAACAAGCCCAAGAAATACCTTAGTTTGGGGAGACATGGAATCTACATCATCCCTCCTCTTTCCTCAACCCCACTCCTAAGGTCCCTTTCAGCTATATCCCTTTCTGTCCCCAAAGCTGTCTCCCTTACTGGTCTATAGGCTCCACAAGGTTAGATGGCAGACGTTTCCATTGCCATGTGCTCTAGACCTGCTCCAGAGTCCATCCTCAGTGAACATCTACTGAATTGAACAGATGTAAGTAGAGCACATGGACAGCAATAGGGACTCAACCTCTGGCCTATGAAAGAGTATGCAGGCAGGCTGGACTCTGTCCTGGGAAGGGGGAGGCCTAGACCCCCATGGAAGAGCCAAAGGAAGAGAAACCCATCAACATCCTATGAACTAAATGGAGAGAAATGCTGTTGAGGAAAAAAACCTGATAAATGAAATTCCTGAGAGCCGAAACTGTCAGGGAGCAAACTCCTCCCCTTGTGTGAGAGGCGGGAAGGTGGTGTTCCAGCCACCACCAGCCAGAGCTGGGCTGCGCAGGTGAAGGGGCCACTTCCTGCACTTGAAGTAGACTGAGGGGAGCCCTGTGGGCACCTTCCTGCCTCACAGTGGGGGACTCATGGGTGAGTTTTGAGGGCCCTGACCTCTTCAGAGGAAGGAGGCCTAATTGCAAGGTCCAGTGTTCTTCCCTGATCTTCTAAAGAGTGAGTGGAGAACAAGCGGGGGCTTTCTCTGAGCCACGCGGAAGCACAAAGGGAAATTAATAGAGAGCTACTTTATGCAAACACCTTTCTCTTTTTGTATACTATTTTTAGAAAAACTGCTTTGGCATTTAGAGGTAAGTTTTACAGAAGAGTTTGTTGCTGCTGCTGTTAACCATCCAAATAGTAAAAGCCAAGTGGAAATAATCAAATGTCAGTAATACCACCAAAATGCTTAAAGCTATCCACAAGGCCCCCTTCAGCCATCACATTTTTAAACTTCTGGAAGTGTAGAGAACCTGCTGAGAACTTGTCATAATCTAATGCTTGACAAAATGTTTTCCACCTTCCCTCCCCAACCTCTGCCATTAGGGTTTTTCAAGTGCACTTGATTGCAACAACTTTGGGCCAAGCTAACTCACTGTGTGGCCTTGGGCAAGTCCCTATCCCTGTCAGTCTCAGTTGCTGATTGTAGCACCTCTAAGTTTCTCTCCTGCTGAAAGGGGCTCCTTTTCAGCACCATTGAGTCCAGAACCAGTGATCCCATTAGGAAACAATGTAGCTCCTAAAATTATGGGTCTGCAGGGAACATATCCCACTTCTGGCTGAACTGTTCCCAGACTGCTGCTAACACAGAGGCTCCAAGCTTTCAAGCCTCAATAATGGCTCCAAGGAATTCAGTGTTTTCTTTTGTACCAAATGACTGCTGGAACCACAAGGGTCCTGGACAGGCCTTACTTAGCTGGCCGAGTAAAAAGAAAGAAATTGACTTTCTGCCTTCTTCCTGCATTCTCTTCCAGTGGTCTCCTGGGCCACCTTCTTTGGACCTCTCTCCACACCCCTACCACCATGCCATCACCACTGCAAGAGTTTGGGCTCTTGGGTGGCCTATGAGTGCCTACCATGCCCGGCCCTCTCCAGCCCTCTCCTTCCCTGCCTGCTGAGAAGCTCCTTCTGTAGGAAGCTGCTCTCAGGTGGGAAGGAGCCAACTGACTGATTCACACTGAGACGTAATGCTTCCTAAAGAATTAAATGCAGATGTCCTATAGGAGAAAAAAATCCATTAATTTCCCAAAGAAATTAAAGAGTAGAACTTGAGGCATCAAAGATGAACCAAGAGAGGAAGATGTTTTATGGCATGGGAGCTTTCCAATACCAGATTTTTGGATTTGGGTGTGGCTCTGCCCTTTCTTTTACAAATGTATACTCTGGGGAAATTTGTTTAACCACCCTAAAATCCAATTTCTAGAACTATAAAATGGCCCTGGAGCTACTGACCTACCCTCATGAGATAACAGAAAAGTGCTTGCAAATTGTACAGTTCAGCATAGAGCCCCCATGCCCATGCCCTGCTCCCCACCCCTAGTCATCTCCTTCTTAGCTCCACTACTCACTCCCACTACCCTGAGAGCAGAAGGAGGGAGAGAAAGATGCTGGCATGTTCCCTTCCAGCCTTCCCCACACTTCATCCCCTCCCCAACTCCTAATCAGCGCAGGGATTTTGAATGTTGTTTTTGTATGTGGATTTTCCCCTGCCCCCTAGATGAAGCGCTCCAAGTCTCTGAAACCGCAGGGTTTCTGACACACTCTGCAACAGGACAACAGAAGATGGGCGTGCAGGGTGGGAAAGAGGAGGGTCTGCATGGTGGACAAAATCAGGAGACATGAGGGTCATGCTTTTTTTTAAAAAAACCTGCACAAAAATGTGTCCCTTTTTGACACTATTCCCAACATCTCTCAGTCCCCTTGAAGACTGGGCAGCACAATGACATGCATGGTGCTATTTTACAATCAGGCAGCACATGGAATGGGGCTATTCCCACATATTCCTCAGTGGGGGACAGCCCTCCAGCCCCAACAGAGTTGACACTCTCCTTATTTAAATGTAGGCATTTCTCATCCCTTCCAAAGATTAATATTTATGAAGTCCTAACTTGATGGGAATTATTCTAGCTATTCCTAATTACTATTAGGCTTATATGTTAACAATGTATTCCCAAGTAAGTTTGGGAATTGGTCTAAAAATACGAACATAGAAATAAGAATGAATAAAAACAAAGCCAATTCAAAGGACACTAGAACATTGCAAAGAGGGAAACCATCATGTTTATTAAGCCCCTGTATGATGAAATTAGGTAATGCATGCTGGGGAACAAGGTCACACGCTGAGCAGAGCTGGGTTAGAACTGTGTTCGTGGACGGTTGAGAACTTAACAGTAAAATAATATAAACTAAAAGATAATTATGAGCCAAAAAAATAAAAAGGCAAGTTCAAAGCTGGTTCAAAACTAAACACCAATCTAAATCCAATTAACAAACAAATAGATGGAAATGAAATTTAAATGAGAAGAAGCATAAGTGGAAATGCAAATTTCAGACAGGCAGAGTAAATGTGAACTGAACTCCACTTAAGCCGTCCACTGATCTGGAGTTTTTACTGTCAGCTGTGGGCCTCCTACCGGGTCATAATACCAAGGAAGAAGTGATTCTATATTGGGAAAACAAGGTTAAAGACAAGAACAATAACAGAATGCTGGGGCTTGTGTTTGACACAAATTGAAGGCAGAAGTGGAACCATAACCTTATTTTTGGTGAAAATCACCAGGAAGAATAAACGAAAGAAAGGCGTTCTTGCTCCCCTCTCCACGAAAAGGAATAAAATGCCAGTAACAAGAAAAACAAAGTAAGAGAATTCCTGAGCCAACATCAACTCTGCTTGTTGGGGTGAGTGCTGAAAGCAAGTTGCTCCAGGGTAAGACACTTACAGTGGTTCTGGAAAGCCACTGAGGATGGAGGCCCTTTGGATGCTTGTTGCTGGCAGGGCAAGAGGTTGTGAGGACCAAGGAGACACAGAAGAAAGCTTCCATTGTAAGGACCTTGGCCTGAGGATATTCACCTCCTCCACCGTCTGCCATCTCTGCTCTGTCCTCTTGGGCTAGCAGCGTGACACTTAACCTTGGGGCTTGCCCCTCATGTTCACCCGGCAAATAATGAAGAGACTTCCTGAGTACCCCCAGTTTTCCCAGTTCGGTTAGTGTAGGTGTCTGAATCAGGTTGCCACACAGTAAAGACCTGTTTTACTGAACACTATCAACTCAATTCATAGTTCACCTGCACCTCCCAGCGATGGCTTCCAAGATGCCAGGGTCAAAGCTCTTCTAGGAAAATGAAGGAAGAGAAGTGCCTCTGCAATATTTAAGTCAAATTTTAGGTCTCCCGGACAACAAGAAATGAGACTTGAGCAAAATTAATAGGAACGAGACATGGACCTTACAGTCAAAGAATTTTGCTGGTAGAATTCTCAACTACAATAGAATATAGAAGGTGGCTCGAGTTTAAATATTTTACTAGTAAATCCCACAGATCTAGCCTCTCACTCAGTGTTTTTATTTTCTTTATCGGAACCATCCAAAATCATGCCAAGTACCTAAAGAAAGCAACAATGTACCTATGACGCCGCACTGTCCTTGACTCTCAAAAATAGCAAGTTATAAAACTGGAGAAGAAAATGCCCTTCCTCAAGCCCATTGGCCAGAAACATAGAATTTTGAACCTGGAAGAAGCTTTAATCGGACACCCAGGTTTGGGGTAATAATACTATCTGACAAAATGAAGCACAGGGTCTCGGGAAGAGGCCAGTGTGCAATGAAGGGCCTTAAAGTGTGAACATCCTTAGTTTCATGGTATATCTACCTCTGCCAATGAATCACTGTGTAATTCATTTAAGTAGTCATGTACTGCACTTTGTTGATTCATAGACTTTTCAACCTGGAAATATCAACTGGCTTGTCCATTGCCACACAGCTAGTTGGTGGAAAATGTCAGGGATCAAGCCCAGTGTTTTGAACTCCTATCCAGAACTGTGTCACCTCTACTTGCTACATCTGCAACTACTTTGTATACACCCCGAAACATTCCAAAGTACCACATACTTTTGGTTTCAGGCAGTCAATAAAAGGTCTTAATTATCTAGCATCAGGAAAGAGAATAAACACATCTAACATTTAGAAATAAAGTAATTTAGGACTTAGTCCAGCCCTAAATGAAAGCCAGTGGGTGATACATGGCACCGTATGTCAGGCTGGTTAACAGCCTAGCTCTCTCCTGCTTGTGCTCATCATTGTTCTCCATTTCTTCCAGAATCAGGTGCCAGGGCTAATTAAATTTCTGATTAAAGTCCAAGGCATCACTGGGAGTTCAGCTGGCCAGCTGGCTGGGTATAAACAGTCCCCTCTATTTGACTTCCAAAGATATTGGCATTATATTGGTAGAGCCATCTGTTAGACTCCCCCAAATCATGCATTCACTTATTCATTCATCCATTCATTCACTAATTTGTTCATTCATTCATTCATTCTTTCAACATTCTTAATGAGCACCTCAGGACATGGGACACACCAACCTCTCTTCTCAAGGAATTTACAGTCCATTTGAGGAGGTAAGAAATGAACTCATGAAAAGAATTTGAGGTGGAGCACTTGTAGGCAGAGCAGAGGAGGGGGGAGAGAGAGCTTCCTCAAGGGGGACCTGATCCAGGCAGCCTTCATGGAGGAGGCAGGGTCTGTAAGCCCCTGGAAGGTAGATAAAAAGCCCTCTTGATCTTTCCAGCGCTTGATTGAACAAAGAGATATCTCAGTGACACTCGGTGACATTAACCAGTTGCTTAGAGACTTATTAATTTCTTCTTTTTTTTTAAGATTTTATTTTTAAGTAATCTCTACACCCAACATGGGGCTTGAACCCACAACCCTGAGATTAAGAGTCACATATTCCACTGAGAGAGCCAGCCAGGCGCCCCAGGACTCATTCATCTCTGAAGTTTCCCCAAAATGGAAGATAAGATTATTGGGAACCTAGCCTCCTCGCTACATGCAGGCCCTTTGGGGCCAGGCTTGGGCCTGACAGGTAGATGAGCATCTGTTCAGAAGCACTGGTTCATTTAGAATAGTGGCTCTCAGCCATGTTAGATCCAGTGCCTCCTTTTATAACAAATAATTTTTAACTCTCCCTTTGTTGTGCTCAAATGAAAACCATAAATAACACAATCTGCCTACACACAGAATTTTCCCTCCAAAATCCATAATTTAAAAAAAAATTATAAATAATGCACTCGCTGTTATAATCAAAGAGCAAAGAAAAGTAATTTTATAGTAAAATATTAAGTATTTCAGTACCTGGAAAAAATGTGTACACAGCTACACTGGAAGACCTAATGAGTAGTTAGATGTTTGCACTTCTGTGCAGAATCACCATGAATGCAATATTTAGAAATGCACAGATCCACATGTATTTTAAGGGCCACTCAAATACTGATTGGCATTGCTATTCATTACATGATTTTCCAGAATCATGGGGATACTGGGGAACAACCCTTAGTAAAGTCCTGAACAAAATGTGCCACCTTCACTCAATTTTTCATTCCTAGAAAAATTCAGTTCCTGTTAAAATTGAAAAAATCCTTCATGTCTATATGTAAAATGGAGTTGGATGCTAGACCCAGATAATTACAAACAGGGTTTTCATGGACATAAACATCTAGTGGGACGTTTGAAAGTCATGCTGACAGTACCTTGTGGTAGAGACTGTCCTGACCACGGCAGAACATCTGATGCCCCCATCCAGTGGCACCCCCCCATCATTGTAACAAATTGTGATGGTGACAAATGCCTCCATAAATTTCCAAAAATGCCTCTTAGGGAGTGAAACTACCCTTTCTGGGAAGCCTATATTAGAGGGCAGGTGTGTGATTGTGTGGTGTGTGTGTGTGTGTGTAGTTTATATGCATCTTCTAACAGCTGGCGGTAGAGATAACCTGCTCACCCTTTTGCCTCCTGAGGTGGTTAATTTTGTGTGTTGGGGCACCTGGGTGGCTCAGTCGGTTAGGTGTCTGACTTCTGCTCAGGTCATGATCTCGGGGGTCCTGGGATTAGAGCCCTGCATCAGGCTCCCTGCTCAGCGGGAGTCTGCTTATCCCTCTTCCTTTCCTCTGCCCTTTCCCCCACTTGTGCTCTCGCCGTTTCTCTCTCAAGTAAATAAATAAGATCTTTTAAAAAAAATTTTTGTGTCAGCCTGCGAGCTATGGGGTGCCCAGTTATTTGGTCAAATATTATTCTGAGTATTTCTGTGAGTGTGTTTTTGGATGGGATTAACATTTAAATTTATAGACTGAGTAAAGGAGATTGGACCCTCTAATGTGGGTGGTCCTCATCCAATTAGTTGAAGGCCTGAATAGAACAAAAAGGCTGATCCTCCTAGAGTAAGAGAGTAAGAGAATTCCTTAGATTGCCTTAAACTGGGATATCAGCTTTTTCCTGCCTTCAGACTCACACTGAAACATTGGCTCTTTCTGGGTCCGAAGGCTGCTAGCATTCAGACTGGAACCACAACATTAGATCTCCTAGGTCTCCACCTTGCTAATTCATCCTGTCAGCCTCCATAAAAACCTTAAGCCGATTCCTTATTATATAGATATAAAATCTATATTTAGCTATGTATACATCCTATATACATAACTATATACAGCCAATAGGATGGGATACTTCTGTTCTGTTTCTCTGAAGAGTTCTGACTAACCATTCCCATTCAAGTCTGAGTAATGTCTTTGCCCTGTATTGCCTTCTGTCCTCTGATTCCCCACTTCAGCGTGCCGGGCTCTTGGCTATCACAGTTTTTGGTCCACCATAAGACACTCTGAAGTACTATATCAGGAGGCTCCAGCTGCAGCACATAGGACCCCACCCCAAACTTAGCATGAATCAAGCAATGGCAAACAGAAAGGGGAAGGGACCCAACAAGGCACCCTTTAGAGCTGACTGACTGGCCCTGAAACTTTGGCCCCTTTTCAGTGTCTTCTTGGACACTCAGGCTTGGGTCCTCTTGTGAAACAGGGAGAAAGGGCTTTTGGGAGAAGACTGGTGGCATTTTGATTACTTTGATTTACTTTGATTATTCCCCCTCCTAAATAAATGAATTAATTCTGTGGTCAGGAAAGGAGTCTCAGAAAAAAAGTATAGCAAGAGTATTTCATCACATATTTACTCAGTCATACAAAAATGTATTGAATGTCTACTGTATGCCAGGTTGGCATTAAGTTTTGAGAACATAATGTTGAGGAAGATGTAGACCTGTCTTCAAGGAGCTCACGGACTGGCAAGGAGACAGACAGGTAAAAGGCAATTATAAAATAATGGAATGTACACCAGGATGGGTAACACAGTTGCAGTGGGAGCACATAGTTAGGACAACTAACCCTCCCAGGGAGGTGGTGTCAGGAGAGAGGAAAGCCCACCAGAGGAAACAAAGAGGTGGGTTCTGAAAAATGAATTAAAGCTAACCAGACAGGGAAAAAAGGCAGAGAAATGAGTGCTGCAATGGCATGAAACAGGGAAAGAGCAGGCACCTCCCAGAAGCTAGAAGAAGGGATATAAGGTACAGGTGTGGAGGGGGGAGAACTAGGCTAGAGAGAGCAGGAAGGGGTTGGATCGTGGGACACCCTGTGTGGGTCATGCAAGCCTGCTTGGTTTTCACCCTGAAAGCAATAGGAAGCCATTGAAATATTTTAAGCAGGAGAGTGGCATGATCAGATTTGTATAATAAACTTACCACTCAGACTGAAGAATCGAGTCTGGTTGCATAAACTAGCAGACCAGGAGCCGGAGGAGCACTCAGGAAAGTGTTGCAGTAATTTGGGGGAGGTGTGATGGGGACCCAAATTAAGGCACAAGTCAGGGAGGAAGGAAGGGGTATGCAGAATATCAAGTAGAGAAAATATTTGCATACACACACACACACACACACACATATACACATAACTGATCAGTAAAACATGAAAAAATCTTGTTATAACTAATAAAGCAAAAAAATAAAATAAAATGATATGGTACTTTCTTCCGTTGACTTCATAAGGGTTTTTGTTTTGTTTTTAGGGAATATAGGATGTGTTGAGTTTGAGTCCCTGTGGGTCTCCAAACAGAGCGCCCCCATTGGTAGTTGGCCCTGTGGGTCCAGAGTTCAGGAGAGAGGCCTGGGCTGCAGATAGAGTTTGGGAGTCATCCATAGTAGGTGGCAGTCAGAAGCTTTGGAAGTGAGCTAAATCACCAAGGGAGAGTCTGTATAGAGAGGAAGTAGGCAAAACCCTGCAGAACACTAGCAATTGAGGTGAATAGGGGTTAAACAGTTGAAGGAGGCTAAGAAGGAATTGTCAGAAAAGTAGGAGGAAACCTGAAAGAAAATAATGTCATGGAAGCCAGGATAGGAAGGAATGCCACGAAGGAGGGAGCGATGAAGACCACCAAAGGTTGCAGAGAGGTCAAGTAAGGTTGACCTTCAGACTGAAAAGTGT